>NW_025319037.1:8220308-8904370 GCF_017639315.1 Drosophila ananassae | reverse complement strand
ATGATGTTACGGGTTGTACGACCAGAGAATAGAACTCAGGAAGCGAATATATATATGAATATTCAAAGAGAGATTGCATTCACGAAGTGTATGGTTCGATTAACTATATAGGTCAAATATGCTCCGAAAATGATACAGTATATTTAGCTTGTCGCTAATAGGGGAAGCTTGTATCAAAGAGGTAGGCAATCTGGTGAGAGCAAAAACGCGTCCAGATACGGCAAAGTCAGATTAACGACTCAGATTAAGAAAAGCCAGATTTAATTAGTTAATCTCACTAAAGAACATATGAAGCTATAGCAGTAGAGGTCATTCAATCCAAATAAATTGGCTGTACATTATAAAAAGTCTAAAACAAAACCACAATTGGAGGAATTAATAAAAAATTGCAAGACTCGATTTTTGGGGAAACTTCCGTTGTGTGGAAATGGAAAACGTTTTCCAAAAAGGAAAAATACCCACCCAATGTACCAACGAGACTGATAATCTAAGGAAGCTACTTAAAGCTTCATACATCGATAAAGACCACCAGCTGAACATGCCAAGTTTTGCACTAAAGAGGCTATAAGAACCATGATCCAAAATTCTGTACACGCAAAACTGAAAAGAATTTTGGAGGCTGGTAAAATCTCAACGATGAATGACGTTGTTACAAAGTACAACCAATGCTGTACCAAGATAACAGGTAGCTAACACCATCTTATACTCCAGCAGGGGTTGTTACATGTTTCAGGATATACAGATCATGCTAGGTTCCAATCTTCAAGCTCTCTGTGAGCCATATCCGGCTGATTAATTGGTGCATGCCCCTACCAACGAATCACCAGCAGCCTGAAAATATTTTGGACTTATTTAGACTTATTGTTTTGAAGTCGTTGGATAGCATCTTTAACTTTGATATGGCTTGGGCTGCCATGTCAATATCGGTGCCATAGATTGCGGTTCATGGATTATGGTCTCCAAAATTTGTGCTTAAACCCTTGGATCAGACGCTTGACCTGGTTCGCTTCCACGCTTTGCTGGAACTCTTCACTGAAATTATGTTTTACATTTAGCAAGATTTAGTTTGCTAGTGACAAGGATCGTTCTCGCACTCACCAAGATGAATGCAATCAGACACTTAACCCTGTATGTTTTCCTGTATTCTCTCCTAGGCAAGACAGGCAAGAGTAGATGATGATAACAAACCGCAGTCGGTGAACATATTATGATTATTTTAAGCACAAGCTACAAACAATACATCGTGGCTCAATATATAATGCACCTGCCTTATATAAATGGCGGATTAGTTGAAGCGAAATAATATTTTTATGACACGAAATGGTCAAAAAAAATTCAAGTATAAAATGCCAGTTAGCTGATATTTATATTTTTAACTATCAATAAATCGGTGGAGTTTAAATCCACAATTAAAGTATTTACTTTCTGAAAAGTCAGTCTTACGGAAGAAGACAACTTTTTGTATAGAACTACCAAAACCAAATTTACAGCAAGCCAATTTGGAATCAGAATATAGCTCCTCTAAAAATCGTAAAAACTTCATCAAAAGTTTCAAAATTTGGCAAAATTTGATCTTCTGTAATGTGGGATGCAAAGAAAGAACTATCAGATTAAAGTTAAGGGTTATTGAAGAAATTTGTTGTCTGTTCCTGAGGAGGCTGAAGTTGAAGGTTAGTTAGTACCTCTAAAATTTTTGCAATTACTCTTCTAGGCTGATTTTATTGTAGCCAAAAACTCTTTAAAGATGAGTGATAGAAACTTGTGCCTAGTATACGTTTATCTAAATTTATTAATTTTTTTTTGCCTCTATGTAAGCTTAGATACCAATTTTAAAATGTCAGGGTAAAGCCGAGGAACAAATACTTATATAATATGTCTCGATAGTGTTTTGTGTGATCATCTTTAAGTGTTTTTGTTTTGCTGGTACTAATATTGCAACATCCCTGATACCCTGTTTGTTGACTTTTGAGGGGGCTTATTTTATCCGTTTCGATGGTATTATATAATATTAAATGATGGAATACATTCCTGACAGTTGCTCATTTATGCTGAGATATTCAGATGCTAAATTTTTCCTAGATGCAGCCCTTAAGGAATTCAGAGATATACGATGCTGCATAATTTTAGGATAATTAGACTGAAGATTATTCGCATTAAGATTTCTTACGCTTTGGAGACTCATTAAAACTACTAAACTACACAACAAGAGTACAGAGTTGATTTTGCGCAAACCATTTCTTAAATCCACTCTTAGTCTAGCTCATTTCGTTCTAAACAGCACGAAAACAAAATTGAAGACCAGACTTATATCAAATAGCATTCGAAACCGATGCCGTCATCCCGGTACACTTAGCGTGCACAATCTTTCCACAGCCGCAGCAGTGGACGAAATCGTCTCATTGCAAGACTTAACCGAACACACGAATAAAAATTCTAATTTCACTAAATAATATTAAGCCACCGCGAAAAATAGAAAAAATAATATATAAATTTCTGTTGGAGGAAAATAGAAGCAGCATTTAAAAGAAAAAGAAGCAGAGCCGAACTATGCGCGAAATAAAAATAACACATGTATTATTTTACCTTTAAATTTACCACTGCAAATTGGTTAAAATATAAATATAAAATAAGTAAGTGCCATGTGGTTTAAAAAAAATGTAGAAGCACCTACGCCCCAAATTTATCTCCTACTTGTACATGTGGACTTCAGAGTGTGAACCGCCCTATTGTAAATCGCTCCCATGCTAGTCTTAATGACCATGATTCTTCCGTCCGCTTGATTGTCTACCACCCGTCAACGTTTCTATTGTTGTGGCCAATTCGCTGCCAAAACATTACTGATTAACGAGACAAGCCAGCGATTTTTTTTTAGTTAGAACCAAAGCAGAGCCTAGATTGTAGGACCAACCAGTGAATATCATTCAGAATTTCGAAGTTTATATACCTTGCAGTTAGGTAGCAGCTTATATTATTATATCGGATAGTTCACCATGAAATCAATTATCTAATAAAATTGTTTGAAACCAACCAAAGCATCTCTAACAGAAAAGGAAAGCTAACTTCGGGCGGAGCCGAAGTTTATAAACCCTTGCAGTTGAGTCGCTGTCCGCCACGCAGCTTATATTATTAGATATATAACGGATCGTATATAGTCGGCCGATCCTTATGAAATTTGGCATATCGAATTATTTTCCTTCTAACTTGAAAAACAAAACGAAGTTATGGCATTTTCGATCAATCAGTTATGTGGCAGCTATAGGATATAGCCGGCCGATCCTTATGGAATTTGGCAGATCGAATAAGTTGGCCCAAATAAGAATCCATAGAAAGTCCCATCCTTCTAACTTAAAAAACAACGAAGTTATGGCATTTCCGATCAATCAGTTATATGGCAGCTATAGGATATAGTCGACCGATCCCGGCCGTTCCGACTTATGTACTGCCTGCAACAGAAAGAAGGGTGTGTGCAAAGTTTCAACTCGATAGCTTTAAAACTGAGAAACTAGTTTTCGTAGAAACCAACAGACAGACGGACAGACAGATAGACGGACATGCTTATATCGATTCAAGAGCTGATCCTGATCAAGAATATATATACTTTATAGGGTCGGAGATGTCTCCTTCACTGCGTTGCACAGTTTTGACCAAAATTATAATACCCTCTGCAAGGGTATAAAAATAGCAAAGTTGTGCCATTTCCTTGTGATCCTTATGCCTTTCCTTATGATCCCATTATTTTGCCCAAATATAACATGTGGAAAGTCCCAACCCTCTAACTTGAAAAACACCAAAGTTATTGCATTTCCAATCAATCAGTTATATGACAGCTATAGGATATAGTCGACCGATCCTAGGCGTTATATACTGCCTACAAACAAAACAAGGATGTTTGCAAAGTTTCAACTCGATAACTTTAAAACTGAGAGACTAGTTAGTGTAGAAACAGACAGACAGACGGACATGCTCATATGGACTCAGGAGGTCCGTCGGAGATGTCTCGTTCACTGCTTTGCACACTTTTGACCAAAATTATAATACCCTATGCAAGGGTATAATTTCTGGGTTTGGTCGATGTTCATTGAGTCGATAAGTAAGGGTGACATAGTGTGGAGTATCAAGAATATCAATTCTTGCAAGAGACATATGGTCTCAATATTCGTCTTCATTCAAAAATACATTTTATTTTTAATTCGGATCTAGAGACAATCTTCACTTTAAAGCTAAAGGTTTCCTACTTTAACGAAATTAGGATAGCCGTATGTAACGGCTATAATGTGGGAAGTAAAACAAGAACAATCAGAATAGATAGAAGCGATACGGATCTATGAACTGCAATTTTTTATTATTTTTATTTTTTTAAAGTGAATAGAAATAAACTCCGATTGTTTATGGACATCTAATAATTATGTATAAAACGAGACAAATTTCATAAAAAAATAATGAAAATTGGTGAAGTTATAACGCTTTTCCTAAAAAAAGTCAATAAAACCATGGGAGCACTTTAAGAATTTTTATTATCTTTTAATGAAATTTGTCTCGTTTTATTCAGTATTAATGAGACAATATTAATATGTGGCATAAATGATAGAATTTTTGTCAGAAGAAAGCAATATACTCTTATTTTTATACACATTGTTTCTCCGAAGCGCTCGAAAGGTTGAGTTGACTTTTTTTGGGAAAAGCGTTTTAACTTCAATAATTTTCATAATTATACCCTTGCAGAGGGTATTATAATTTTGGTCAAAAGTGTGCAACGCAGTGAAGGAGACATCTCCGACCCTATAAAGTATATATATTCTTGATCAGGATCACCTCCTGAGTCGATATAAGCATGTCCGTCTGTCCGTCTGTCCGTCGGTCCGTCTGTCTGTCGGTTTCTACGCAAACTAGTCTCTCAGCACACAACCTTATTTTCCTTGCAGGTGGTACATAAGTCGGAACGGCCGGGATCGGTCGACTATATCCTATAGCTGCCATATAACTGATTGATCGGAAATGCCATAACTTTGTTGTTTTTTAAGATAGAGGGTTGGGTCTTTCCACACATGTTATATTTGACCAACATATCTTATGTACGAAATTTCATAAGGATCGGCCGACTATATCCTATAGCCGTCATACAACGATCGGAATTGGCATAACTTTGGTGTTTTTTAAGTTAGAAAGATGGGACTTGGTACAGATTCTATATTTGGACAAAATAATCTGATTTGCCAAATTTCATAAGGATCGGCCGACTATATACGATCTTCTATATATCTAATAATATAATATGCGTTGCGCCACCTAGCGGACTGCGACTGAACTGCAAGGGTATATCAACTTCGGCTCCGCCCGAAGTTAGCTTTCCTTTCTTGTTTTTTGATTAAATTTGTCTCGTTTTATTCAGAATGAATGAGACAACATTGATATGTATCAAAAATGGCCGAATTTTTGTAAGTTGTACCGAAAAACTGGCATCAAAATCCGAAAAACACGAATAAAAGTCGAAAACTTCAGTTTCAGGTGTAAAAATTTTGTCCTTTTTGTTCAACAAAATCGAAGATATATTTTTTTTTTCAAAAGCTACAACATTTAACTATTGAAAAACAGCGAATATTTTGAAATCGCTTGAAAAAAACGCGTTCAGGAATTTTTAAGCGCAAAAAAGTCCCGAAAAACGGTTTTTTTTAAATAAATAAAAATTGGAGTGTTCCAAAAATATAAAAAAAATATTTTTGAGTTCTCTTCGACCAAATTAACAACCTACACTATCTCGTTTCATAAGTGTTTTTTCACTGTCGCACCGTGTTATTATACCCTTGCAGAGGGTATTATAATTTTGGTCAAAAGTGTGCAACGCAGTGAAGGAGACATCTCCGACCCCGTAAAGTATATATATTCTTGATCAGGATCACCTCCTGAGTCGATGTGAGCATGTCCGTCTGTCCGTCTGTCTGTCTGTCTGTCTGTCTGTCTGTCTGTCTGTCTGTCGGCTTCTACGCAAACTAGTCTCTCAGTTTTGGAGCTATCGAGTTAAAACTTTGCACAAATCCTTCTTTTCCTTGCAGGTAGTATATAAGTCGGAACGGCCGGGATCGGTCGACTATATCCTATAGCTGCCATATAACTGATTGATCGGAAATGCCATAACTTTGGTGTTTTTTAAGTTAGAGGATTGAGACTTTCCACACATGTTATATTTGACCAAAATATCTTATGTATAAAATTTCATAAGGATCGGCGGACTATATCCTAAGGCTGTCATAAAACGATCGGAATTGGCATAACTTTGGTGTTTTTTAAGTTAGAAAGATGGGACTTGGTACAGATTACTCTTTGGGCAAAATAATTCAATATGTCAAATTTCATAAGGATCGGCCGACTATATACGATCCGCTATATATCTAATTATATAAGATGCGTGACTGTAAAAAGCAATAAGCATAATTGGCAGGCTTAAAGAATCACATAACCGATGCATCAATTGAGAATGTTGAAGGTATTTACTTTTTGATTTTATATTGATTGAAATTGAATTTCGCTAAGAGCGAACGTCCGGTAGTTTTTTTGAACAGATTCTATGTGATATTGGTGTACCCGTATTGAGGACTCCAGACACACGATCCATACTCAAGAATCGGACGGACCAATGATGTATATAACGTTTTAGTTATATACGTTAGTTAGTTATGTCTTTTTACCATCTTTTAATAGAACCAAGCACACCTTATACGTTTTTCAAAAAGCTTTAGAATTGCTGGCAATTTAGAAATGCCTCTATAATTTGCAGTGTCGGTTTTTTTCCCTTTTTTACGCAGCGGAATAATGTAAGATTTCTTCCACATAAGGGGAAAGATTGAAGTCTCCAGCAATAGATTAGAGTTTAAGAAACGGTTTGCACAGAGCCTCGGCTCGTCTTCTTCTTCTCAGAAATTGTAGTTCAAATTATGTCCAATCCTCGGTTCGATAAAACACGATTCCTTTAAGGTATTATGTTCTGACAGGTATTATGTTCTACAATTTTCCTTACTGTACCTATAAAATTAAATATTATAATCTTAACGCATTATCTGACCAACACTTTTCCTCGTAATATTTTACTCTATCCTACTCAACCCATATTTTTTTCTCGGATCTATTCCCACGAGCTGTACTTTATGCGGTGGCACCCCTCAGTCGGTTGGCGGGAGGTGGGCTGTACGTATGCAGCGGGAGCCGCGCTTATAAACAAGGGAGTTAAACGTTATCGCGGACGCGCTAGAAATGACAGATGGATAGAGCAAAAGCAAACAGAGGTGAAACGGACAAGAACAAAGCGAATGCGAAACTGGGAAACGAACGGATTAAGAACAAAGCGAATGCGAAACGGGATATCAAACAGTGCCAAGATACCCACGGATAGGATGAACGAAGCCCAGAAATGGCCTGCACAACGACATTAAGGAATTAATCAGGAGATAGCTTCCAAAGGTTCAAAGTATCACAACAGCAAGAAGGTGGGCATATGCTAGCAAGTATTAGTAACAGTCCATAGAAAACCATCTGAGTGGATCTTGTTGGATCGATCCCAAGAGCGAACCACGGAAAAGCAATGCCTATCAAGTTCTTGGTTAAATTCTCCAAGTAAATAGCATTGTAGCAGTAAGGAAGGCCTCCGCCGATAGAGTAATCAAGGCGATTATGGAATGGATACTGGAATGTTGCGGTACTCCGAAAATCCTCACATCAGATAAGGGAGTCTAGTTCACAAATTGAAAGCACAGATGAGGCTAATCACACGAACAAAACAGGGTTAGGGGGAAGACCGGACTCCGAAAGAGGAAAGCTTTGAAGACCCTTATAACGGACGCAATGAGCCTTTACCGCCACAAGAATCACAAACCATGAAGCGAATCGTTGAGCACCACTTCCCAACGCTAAACGAACCGACGAGAGCGAGACAGCGGCGCCAGCCCCGGGGAGAGATAGCGGAGATCACGGCCGCGATGAAGAGCGACAAAGCTCAATGGAATTCCAGACATCGCAACTAAGCTGGCCAAGGCAACGTGACCGGCAGCTTTATATACTGTAATACTTATAAACTGTGCAGGTAAAGCCCTGGAATCCGAAGACTCTCCCCGCTGCCGTTTGGGCTGAGGGAGAGGAGATCGACGTCAAACGTAAAGAGGATTGCAGCTAAGGCCATCAAAAGTGGAGGGACCAGGTGGGCTGCCTCATCGCTACGCTGGACATCATGCCTTCAATACGGCCCAGTGGGATGTAATAGTAGCAAGCGGGGTCCCGCAAGGCTCTGTCCTAGGCCCGGCACTCTGGAACGTCATGTATGACAGGGTGCTAAGGTTGGAACTGCCGGAACGGACGCAAATTATTGGGTTCGCAGACGACGTTACTATAGTGGTGATCGCGAAGACTGTCTCGAGAAGCTGTCATTGAAAGGGTGGTAGAGTGGCTCACCCGAGCTGGCCTAAACCTTGCTTATCATAAAACGGAGGCCGTGGTAATATCAAGCAGGGAGCGAGTGAAGACGGCCACAATCTATGTTTGCGGGCATGTCGTGAAATCTTCCAGACCAATCAGGCACCTGGGAGTGATGCTTCAGGGGGGACCTGATTGAAACCAACAAGAAAGAAGGCGGCAAACGTTGCTAGAGCTTTGGAGCGGATGATGCTAAATTGCAGAGGCCCAAAGCAAGGACACAGACTCTTTACAGACCGTATGCAGAGCAACAATACTCTACGCAGCTCCGGTGTGGGCGGAAGCCGCAAAGACCGGATCGTGTGCTAAAGGTTTTAAAAGCACCTACAGACTATGCGCCTTAGAGTCTGCTCGGGCTTCAGAACCATCTTCGATGACGCAGCCCTGACTATGGCAGGCATGGTGCCAATAGGCCTGCTTGCTACGGAAGAAAAATAGTTATACAGGCACTGAAAGACCAAGGGGAGGAGCCCACAGTGGGCGATTTGGTCCCGCTAGCGGCATTTAATTAATAACTTCTAAACTAAAATAGATTTTTTCAGTCGGTTTTTTTTCACTGATCAGAAACAAATCATAGAATTTTTTAAGTTAACAAATTTTTTTTTTAATTTTTTTTTATTTTTTTTTTTTTAATTAAAATTTTTTTTTTTTAATTTAAAATTTTTTTTAAATTTTATTTTATTTAAACTTCAAATAACATATTTCATAAATATACTTTATCTAAAAAAGGCCATAAATAAACTTTGTTCCTGGCTTCAAGAGCTTCCTCGGGCATCATACCAATTGGAAGGCAAAAATGGCTTATAATATATGCTCCATGAATTAAAATTCTGTGAACAGAAGATGGCATATAAAACCAGGGATATGATTTTACAAACAATTCGGCAGTTTGCAATGCGTAAGACCTGAATGCGTCCGAATTTATTTCGTGGCAGCATGCTAGTGTTCGTAAGACCTCACTGAATCGATGTATTAAATTATAGCTTACTCCTGTTATACGAGCAGCCAAATTTGGTTGTTTGAAAAACCTCCTTGCAGTGTTTTTGTTATTCGTACTGCCAGCAGTAGCAATTGGTATATCTACCAGCAAATGAATCTCTTCCCTCAGCTTCTGCTGAATAATTCTTTTATTTTCATCGACAACATCTTTGTCAACACCACGAGCTTGCCACTTTTGAATCGGAATTCTATATTCAATGTGCAAAACACAGTCGAAAAACCTAATCCAGGCGTGAAGACTTGATAACCCATATTCAAAGAGGTTTTCATTAATAGACAAGCTCTTCACCAATTCAGATCGTTCATATTCTTAGGAGTTGCCTTACATTTTCCGCATGTTTGCGAAGAAGATCCCGATATAACACTGAACGTTTTGCCATCAAGCATGGTCATATGGAATTGGTGATCAATTCTAAAGCCACTCAATAATGTTGGTAAAATATTTGAAATTTGGTTTTTAATAAAACAGTACCAAATACAAAGTTTTCCATGGCAGCAAACTTCTTCGTTGGGATGACTTCTGAGTGCCATACCATAAAAAGCACCCTTTTTGCTACTGACATTGTTCCTAAAAAGTACCATAGTTTAAAGGCTAGCAGGTAATAGTAGTTGATATTACACATTTTGGACGGCACTGAATCACACTTTCGGCTAATAAAAGAGTTAGACTGAATCCACTTGAATCCGGTAAGTTCTACTCCACGAAAGACAGGTGTACGCTAATCCAGGCTAGTTGTTAATACCCTGAATTACCACTACGTTTTATGAGCTACACATTTATAGACCGGTCACAAACATTGACTTTTTTGAAATATATAGCTTGAAGATAATAAAAAGCAAAACTTTTAACAAATTCACTAAAAATTGTAAATTTCCGAGGAACTCAAATTCAATGCGCGCAAAGAGAAAAAATTGTGTAAAGCTCTTTGCAAAATCATATGGTGTGTTTGACCGCTCACAGCATATGACCAGCTAATCGTAGAGCATTTAAAAAGCTTTTAAAAATCTAATCAAAGCATTTGCTATCCATATGTGAAGAAATATTAACGGTTTTTAAATTTGAAAATGTGAATTAAATGCCGCTAGCGAGACCAAATCGCCCACTGTGGAGCCCCCAGAAGGCCACCGTCAGAGGCTGAAGCAAAACGCCAGAGCCACAAGCATGGCTAGCACGCAAAGGCGCTGGGATTAATCCACCGGTCGGTGGACACATCGATTGATCCGAAATACTATCTACTGGGTGCAGAGGAAGCACGGAAAGGTGAATTTTTGGCTGACGGAAATATTAGGCTGTTTAAGTATGGCCACAACGAGGAGGTGCAGAAGCCCGCAGAAAACCAGGACTTCCCCACAAACTTATCCCATTATTTCTAGCCGCCCTATCCTATTTTTTTTTGCGCAGTTCCCACTGCATACGTACAGCCCACCTCCCGTCCAACCGACCGAGGGACGCTGCCGCGTAACGTACGGCTCGAATCGCGGGAATAGATCCGAGATAGATAAGCGAGGATTAGGAGAAAGATATTACGAGGAAGAGTGTTGCACAGATAAGGCGGTTAATATAAGCGATTTAAGATTGTTAGTAGGGCAAAGTGACAAGATGTGGTAGAGACCATTGTAGTCCGAACATAATACCCTGAACGGATCGTGTTGGGCATATGTCGAACTACAATGGCTGAGGAGCAGAGGACGAAAGTTTCTTGTCCTTCTACTAGGAATGTTAAAATTTAAGCGTGTTAGTAAATGCTATATTTCCATAAATAAGATTATATAAAAACATGAAAGTTGTCTCCGGGACGTATGGCTCCCACGTTCCTTTAGCAAACACACAATTTCTTAATAATAATCTTTATTAATCCATATGCGTGCCACAAAAAATGTGAAAAGGCGCTAAAAAACTTCGTGTTTTATCCACACGTTAACTTCACCGTATTTCTCTTGTTCTTTCTTATAGCAATGGCCGACGCTTTGCCTTCTTTTGGCCGTTACTAAACCTATCGACAAGTTTACATATGTGTGCTTATTCTAAACAATTCAAATTTAAATCAAAATTCTGTTACGGCGGCAACATTCCCTCCCCAGTAATTGATCCCGGTTCGTGGTCAGTTACCATCCTCCAAGCCGACGTCCAAAACAGCTATCTTCGTTGCTGGTCTTTCCAAAACGCCGTGCTGGGTCTTTATAGTTACTCGTCGAACTTGTCCATCCTTGGCCATCATTGTGTCGATCACTCGTCCCTTTAGCCACAAGTTCCTGGGTAGAAGCTCATCTACGATGACTACGATGCTCCCAATGGTTATGGGAGGTACCTTCTCGAACCATTCGGTGCGCCTGGTTAATACGGGCGCATACTCTTTAATCCATCGCTGCCAAAAACGGTCCCCGAAGCGCTGAGTCTCAATCCATCTACGCTGCAGATTCATCCCTTCTTTTGGCAGTGGCTTGTATCCATTCGCTGACCCCAACAGTAGGTGGTTCGGGGTCAGAGCGGCGTCATCCTCAGTGTTCAGACTTACGAACGTGAGCGGTCGCGAGTTGATGATAAATTGTGCCTCCATCAAGGCGTTTCTCAGGCCCTCGTCGTTGAAGGAGTAACTTGGGCAGATGTTTTTCAAAATTCCTTTTGTTGTACGGACAAGTCTCTCCCATGCTCCACCCAAGTGTGGTGCTCCTGGTGGGTTGAATCGCCACTTTATGCCATCGAACTTAATGGTGATCTTATCGTGCTCGATCTTTTTCAGCTCTTCTCGCACGGCTTTTTCCGTGGCTCTGAAGTTTGTACCATTGTCTGAGAATATTTCCTTTGGAGTCCCTCGAAGTGCCATAAAATTGGAGAGGCACATGATGCATGAACTTGTGTCAAGACTATAGGCGATCTCGAAATGCACCGCGCGCAACGTGAGGCAGGTGAACAGAGCTACCCATCTCTTCTCCTTGCGCCTGCCGACGTTCACCAATAACGGGCCAAAATAATCGACGCCTGTGTAGGTCTCTAGAAGCTTCCTATTCTCGCTCTCGGAATCGGTGCCATCTGGGGTGGTCTGGGAGCTGCACTGTCAACCTTGCATCGTTGGCATGTACTCCGCACGGATTTATACAACACTCGGAGGCGGCTGATGTAAAACGAAGCCTTGATGTCGTTTATTGCAGTCTCGTGAGCAAGATGATGGTACTTCTCGTGAAAACTCCTCGCTATTAGGTTAGTTATCCGGCATCCTGGAGCTAGTATAATTGCGTCTTCAGCTGTGTCAATTGAGTTCAGTCTGCCTCTAGTCCGCAGTACTCCATCGTTGTCTACATAGTCGTTCAATCCGACCAATCTGTTTCCTTTGTGCAGCGTCGCTCCCACGGATAGCACTTTCAACTCTTCGGCGAAGGCGATGGCTTGGGATTGCTTATAAAGTAGTATTTTCGCTTTCCTCACATGGCCCATCGTCGCGGCTGTTGGCATGTCTTGCTTGGCGCATTTCGCTCGTAACCGATCGACGAACAGGAATATTATCGCCACTGCTCTATACAACCGCCGCCAGCTCGAGAAATGGTGCGCATTGAACATAACCGCTGATCTCGCACACGTTGTCATCACATGCTTCCGTATTTCTGAAGTATCGATGATGCTCTCCTGCTTTGTCGATGTTGGCCAATGGCTGGATTCAGCTTTTAGGAACCCAGGCCCCGTTATCCACGTCTTCTGCTGGGTTTGGTCGGTGATCTTTGTAGCTCCGTCTGCTACGTTCAGCTTCGAAGGTACCCACCGCCATTGCTCGACTTGCGTTGTTTCCAGGATTTCGGCGACTCTGTACATCACGAACTGATGAATGTTACGGGGGTCCATAGTTAGCCACTGCAGTACTGTCTTTGAATCTGACCAGTATGTGGCGTTGTCGATTCGCAGGTTGCGCGTGCTCATCACCTTGTAGGCTAAGCGTGCTCCCATAACTGCTGCCTGCAGCTCCATACGCGGAATCGAGAGTGGTTTTAAAGGTGCCACCTTCGACTTCGCTATCACCAAAGAGACGTCGACTTTGGCATCCATTGCTACACGCAAGTAGCAGACAGCAGAATACGCATACTCGCTGGCGTCGACGAATGTGTGGAGCTCCGTTTGACGTGGATCTGATGCGTCTGGGGAAAAGCATCTAGGCACCTCGAAAATCCTGATCTGTCCTAAAAGAGTTTTCCAAAGGCGCCAGTCTTCCAGAATCTTCTCGGGCAGCTCCTGATCCCAGTCGATATTTAGCCGCCATATACGCTGGAGAAGTATTTTCAGCCCAATCGTGTAGCACGACAAGAATCCTAATGGATCGAAGATCGACATAAGGACTTGCAGAACTTCTCGCTTGGTCGGGACTACGTTTTCTGCCAGGACGTCGCGTTTCAGCCTTGCAAATCTGCAGAGAAACTTAAACACATCCTTATGTGGGTCCCAGGACATACCAAGTATCTTTTCAGTCGAACAAAAATCCACCGGTTCTTGGCTACCAACATTGCCATTACTTTGCAAGCTCTTAAGGACTTCTTTTGAATTAGAAGACCAGTTGCGGATCTCGAATCCGCCTCTTCGATGAACCTCTATGACTTGTCTGGTGGTCTGGATGGCCTCCTGTTCGTTTCTCATGCTATCGATGTAGTCGTCGACGTAGTGCGCCTTTTGGATGACGTTTAAGGCCAATGGGAAATCTTCTTGATGGGCTTCTGCATTTTTATCTCGAACGAAGTGAGCGATGAATGGTGCGCAACTGATCCCAAACGTCATAGCCCGCATAAGATAGGTTTCTACTTTATCGCTGCTTCTGTCATACCATAAGAATCGTTGCGCGTGCATATCCTCCTCGCGGATGTTGATCCTGTGAAACATTTCCGCAATGTCTCCGCAAATCGCAATCTTGTTGACACGAAAGGCTAGTAAGACCTCTATGAGTGGGTTCAGGCAATCTGGTCCCTTAAGTAAGTAGTCATTCAGTGCACATCCGCGTGACTTCGCGGCTGCATCCCATACCAGCCTTAGCTTACTCGGCTTATTTGGATTTCGCGCTATGAATATCGGCAGATACCACGTACGGCTGTTCTCACGGCAGGTTTCCTCCTTGGATAGCTTAACCGTGTATCCTTTGTCTAGAAGGTTCCTGACTTGGGCGTCAATCTTTTCGTACATATCAGGTTCCTGAGATACCTTTTTCTTTATGCAGGTAAGGCGTTTCAGAGCGTTACCGCGGCTCTCTGGCAGTTTGTCGATGCCGCCACGCCACGGAAAACCGGTCTCTCTAAACCGGTGGTCTCTAATATTTTGACTGCTAGCTTATCTTCGAGGCTGTAATGGTCCTTGATGTCGTCATGAAGCTCCTGCCAATCGCAGTCGCAGTGATGCATGACAATGGATCGTTGGGGGTTCGTCGATCCTTGGATGGTCCATCCTAGCATACACTTCGATGCTATCGGTTCGTTCCATTTCCCCTCTCGGATCCTGCGAGGGACTGCTAGCTTCCAATTATTCGACCCGATTAGCAATGTCGGCTGGGCAGAATAGGACTCTAGCGGTAAGTCTCTCAGATGCTGGAATCTGCTACGTAGTTCTTTCATCTCGACTGTCTGTTTTGGCAGTGCTAGGTTCTGAACGGTCTGGACGTTGTTCAACCAATAAAATCTATCGGAATTGGTTTCAGAGATTTAGACTGATGCTTTTACGGATTCGCTCTCAATTCGAGTTGTTTCTGCGGTCCACTGTAAACACATTGGCGCAGCTTGGCCTTGTATTCCTAATCTTTGGAATACAGATGCGTCTACTAAAGTCACGGATGATCCTTCGTCTAGGAATGCATAGATTTCGATCATCCTGCTGCCATTGCGTAGCTTAACTGGAATGATGCGAAAGAATTGACTTCCGTAGTTGTCGTCTTGATGCGTACTCACGAGATTTTGTGTACTGCCTTGTTCCGTGTGAAGTAGCTCATGGTGCCGCCTTGTACATCCGTTAATTCCACACTTTCCGGTTCGGCATCTATTGCGGTGTACTTTGAGGCAGCAGAAACATGCTTTACTCGATGTGATTATCTGCCACCTGTGCTGCGTGTCGAGGTTCAAGAACACCTGACATTGTGGTGGGCGGTGACTGATGTCGCCGCACGCCACGCACCCCGATTGAACTTGCTGCTGAGCTGCTTCCGTTTGGCTCGCGTTCGATCGTGCTTGTCCTTGCGTTGCGCGACTGTTGTGAGTGTTAACTGCGCCTGATTTGTAAAACGATGGCGCCACTACTGAAGATGCTGCCTCTGCGATCTTGTACAACCAATCGCTGAATGCTTTAACTGCTGCTATCCTATCATCGCGAGGTTGCATTGCCCAGTTTAGCTTGTGTTGGTTGGGCAGCTTATCTACGAGCTCCTTAACCAGCATTGGATTGTTAAGATGTGCCTTTAGATCGCATGCCTCCATAATCGCACAGACGTTGCGAACTGCTAGCGCGTACTCTATTAACGCCTCCAATCTGTCTTTGGGTGGTGCCAGTCTTCGCACCTTTTCCACCATTCTTTCTAGGATATGCTCTGGTCTGCCGAAGAACATCTTCAGAGTGCTGATGACATCTGGAACTAGGTTCGGAAGTAGAAGTTTATCCCTAATCAGTTCACGAGCCTTTCCTTTAAGCGACTTTTGCAGACGTTTCCACGTTGGTGTATCTAGCTGCTGTGGTGCTGTGTTCGAACGTGCTGATAAATAACGGCCACTCTTCCGGATCTCCACTGAATGTTGGAAGATCTTTTGGTATAGCTTGCCGGGCCGCTATTTGACTGCTCGTTGGTGAATCTGTAGCTCGAACCATCCCGGCTTCCGGTACATCGGTGGGATTCATCTGCATGAGAAGTTTATACTTTTCTTTTATAAACTTTGCCTCCGATTGCCTTTTCTCCTCTAGCATCTTTAAAAGCAATTGGTTCCTAGTCCTTTCCGGATTTCCTTCCTGCGCGTGTGTGTTCTCTCCGCTGCCGGCCATATCGATTAGAGTATCGACAGCTAGCGCTTTGTCGTGCGGTTCGGGGGTGGCCATTGCGTCTTCGCGTGTTTGAGGCTGTACCGGTGATCTTTGCATACTGCCGTACGGTGCTATGTGACTGCAACCCGCGGGGCAGAAATCGCAACTCCAGTCCTTGCTCTCAATGTCGTCCTCTACGCCGGCACACTCAAAATGAACTGAACCCAATTCTCTGACGCTGTCTCGTTCTTGTTCTCACAAATTTGGCACACTTCTATATTCATGATCCACTCTAACCGGCGTGCGTGTTCTGACGCGTCTGCATGTATACGTGTGCTTCTTCGTTCGATCTGCGTGCTTACCTAGCTTTTCTTTCTAGGGCAGCCACGCCTTTACCTCTGCCTTGATCCGCAAAAGTCCTTTCGTTCCTGTAATCGACGTGATCAGCTCGACCTAGCTGTTATGCTGTGCTGGGAATCCGACGCTTTGATCCGTAGGTAACGAAGTTTTTCCAGAACGAGGTCTTATAGAAGCAAGTTTTTTAGAACTGGGTCCTATAGAACGAAGTTTTTTAGAACTGGGTCCTATAGAACGAAGTATTTTAGAAATGTTGTCTCCGGGACGTATGGCTCTCACGTTCCTTTAGCAAACACACAATTTCTTAATAATAATCTTTATTAATCCATATGCGTGTCACAAAAAATGTGAAAAGGCGCTAAAAAACTTCGTGTTTTATCCACACGTTAACTTCACCGTATTTCTCTTGTTCTTTCTTATAGCAATGGCCGACGCTTTGCCTTCTTTTGGCCGTTACTAAACCTATCGACAAGTTTACATATGTGTGCTTATTCTAAACAATTCAAATTTAAATCAAAATTCTGTTACGGCGGCAACAATGACACCCAGCATCGTTCTACGATTTGTTAATGATGGTAAGTTGATTAGTAAAAGTCTACTATGATAAGAGGGGAGGTAAAGATTTGCATCCCAATTAAGTCCCCTAAGCGCAAAAGTAAGGAAGTTTTTTGTACAGATTCAATGTGATCTTGGTGTACTCCATATTAAGGACTCCAGACACACGATCCATACTCAAGAATCGGACGGACCAGTGATGTATATAACGTTTTAGTTATGTACGGGTCATTAAATTCTTTTGACCATCTTTTAATAAAACCAAGCACACCCATAGCTTTATTAACCATGGTAGATACATGGTCGGTAAATTTAAGTTTTAAATCTAATAGGACACCTAGATCGTTAACCTGAGTTAATCGTTCTAAGGCGTTCCCATAGAGAAAGTTTCCCATAGGAAAGCCTGGTGAGGACTAGATCGGTAAAAAGACATAAATTTACATTTCGATCCATTAAGCTTTAGGTTATTTGCTAAACACCAATTTTGAAGTTTATCCAAATCGGATTGAAGTCTAGACTGGGCGCTAGTGAATTTATACTGAAGGCATAGCTTAACGTCATCAGCGTACATAAGTACAAGTGAATTAGTTAAGGCAAGCGGCAAGTTAATGTTAATTTGTTAATAAACAGAGTAAAAAGTAGGGGTCCAAGATGGCTTCCTTGGGGCACCCCCGATGTGGCGCGGACTAAACGCGAGGTAACATCTTTAAAGAAAACACGTTGGGTTCTCTCTGATAAGTAGCTCGAAATCCACATAAGAAGATCAGTTGGGAATCCCAAAAGACTGAGTTTACTTATAAGAAGCGAATGGTTAACAGAGTCAAATGCTTTACTGAAGTCAGTGTATATGACGTCTGTTTGTAAGCCATTCCGGAAGCCATCCGTGATAAAAGATGTTAGCTCCAATAAGTTGGTAGTGGTGGAGCGGCGCTTCATGAAGCCATGCTGGCACGGAGTTATTATTGAACCACATAGGTGTTGCAAATGTGGAGTAATAAGTTTTTCAAAAAGCTTTGGAATTTCTGACAATTTAGAGATGCCTCTATAATTAGCAGCGTCGGATTTTTTCCCTTTTTTATGCAGCGGAATAATGAAGGATTCCTTCCACATAAGGGGAAAGATCGAAGTTTCCAGCGATAGATTAAAGAGTTTAACAAGCGGTTTGCACAGTGCCTTGGCGCAGTACTTCAGAACACAGCCTGGTACTCCATCAGGGCCTGGCGAATACACGGGCTTAACCTTAAGAAGATCCGATAACACACTACTTTGATCGAAAGATGGGCAAAATATAAGGTTGGCTGATTGGATATTATAAGTGTAAGGCTGAGCTAAACTGCTGCTAGGTGAATGGGTAGTTTGAAAAAACTGTGCAAAGAGATCGGCCATTGCCTGATCGGTGTTCGCATAAGAGTTCTCAAACGTAAGCAGTGGGGGAAAAGATACATGTTTACGCTTAGTGTTTACAAAGTTATAAAACTGCTTCGGATCCTGAGTAAACTGAATCCTGCAGCGGCGAATATAACTCCTATAACATTCTGCGTTATGCACGGTGAAATTGGACCGAGCTACTAAGTATCTTGAATAACTAACTGTACAGCCAGATAATCTATGTTTGTTTAAAAGTCTACTCATACTATTCTTTAAATTTATAAGGTGCCTTGTATACCAAGGCGGATTCGTTGAAGCGGACGGATATTTCCATGGCACGCAAGCGTCGAAAAATATGTTCAAAGTGTAATAAAATGTTTGTAATGCGATCTTTATATCCTCGCATGCCAGTAAATCAGACCAATCAAATTCCAAAATTCGCAAGCGTCGAAAAATATGTTCAAAGTGTAATAAAATGTTTGTAATGCGATCTTTATATCCTCGTATGCCAGTAAATCAGACCAATCAAATTCCAAAATTAACTTATTTAATTTCGTAAAGTCAGCCTTACGAAAGAAACGAACTTTCTGAGATTTAACTGTAGACTTAAGGTCAAAAAAGTAATTCTTTTCGATTGAAACCTCAAGAGTGGGATGATATGGATCCTCAGGGTTAGAAAGGGGCAAAGTTCTGGAAAGAGTAATTCCATCAGGATCAGAAACGAAACATAAGTCCAACAGCCGACCTAAAGAATTTCTAATGTGGTTAATTTGCCCGAGTGACATGTCGAACATGCCCTCAGGGAATTCATGGTGGGAGTTAATATATACAGAATAATTTTTTAAATCATGAATGGCTTAGTCAACGGGCGATTTTGGCAGCCAAAAACGTTGATGTTGACGAAATTAACTTCCATATACAACAGTTGTTACCAGGCGATTTGATGTCTTTTAAATCAATCGATACTGTTGTTGATGAAAATGAAAGTGTACATTTTCCGATTTAATTTTTAAATTCATTAGATATCCCTGGAATGCCATTAAATAATCTTCGATTAAAGATTGAATCCCCTATTATTCTACTCTGTAATTTGAATCCACCTCAATTATGTAACGGTACGCGTTTGGTCACCAAAAATATCACCGGAAACATTCTTGAAGCAACCATTTGTCTGGGAAGTTTAAAGAAAAAGTGGTCCGGCTGCCACCTATTCCGATGATACCATCAGATTCTACCATACCCTTCAAAGGCTACAGTTTCCAATTCGTTAAGCTTTCGCCATGTCTATAAATAAATCTCAAGGTCAAACAATGTCCTTTTGTGGTTTAGATTTGAAAAATCCATGTTTTTCTCATGGGCAACTATATGTATGTTGCGTGTTCACGTGTTGGGAAACCGTCGAATCTATTTGTGTTAGGTAAAGGCAGATTAACCAAAAACATAGTGCACCGATTGGTGTTAAATTAAATTGAAAGTATTTATAATTCAACAAAATAGATATTAATGTTTAAAAGTTTAAGACTGTCTGCCTTGCCTATCTCATTCATGAGTTTAAGCGTCACATATTATTTACTATATTATACTGTATTTTACTATATACTGTATTACTATACTATATACTATTATACTGTATACTATATTATACTGTATACTGTACTTTATTTGTTATAAATTTAAATGGAAATAATAAATCTGATACATTTTTTTTTTGCACCTATTGATTTCTGCTTAATATCAAGTGTAAGAACATTTTTATTAATTTTGTTCAACGTACTTCCCCTTCGAATCTCAGTCCAGTGAATTTGTATACCAACATCAACATTTTCGTCTTTGTTCGTAAATAATTTCATTGTACTAAGGAGTTATAGTAGTAAAAAGTCAAATAAGGAGATCACCATATTTTTTTATTCATCTTTGTGAAAAAGCCGCAGCAACGCGTGTCCGGGTCAGCTTGTAATGTATATAGAATATTAATAATATGTAAAGTAGTAATTATATATATATATGTATATTAATTATATGTATATCTATTTTAGAAGTAAAGGATAAATTTTGGGTGTGTATATTTGCTACACGGCTTCGTTTGCATATTAATGTGGTAATATGGTGTACTATACTACTACCATACTATGTACATCTGTATGTATCTATGTTTGGGTGCAAGAAAATTGTGCATATGCATGGGTCCTCTATTTATATATATATATTTGTTTCAGTATATTACGTTTGTATTCTTTACAAAGTAAAAGAAAACCTGTAGTGTGTATCCGATACGCAGTTTGTAGTGCTGCTGTGTTTTCTTCCACCTTTGTTGTTATACCCTTGCAGAGGGTATTATAATTTTGGTCAAAAGTGTGCAACGCAGTGAAGGAGACATCTCCGACCCTATAAAGTATATATATTCTTGATCAGGATCACCTCCTGGGTCGATATGAGCATGTCCGTCTATCCGTCTGTCCGTTTCTACGCAAACTAGTCTCTCAGTTTTAGAGCTATCGAGTTGAAACTTTGCACACACCCTTCTTTCTATTGCAGGCAGTATATAAGTCGGAACGGCCGGTATCGGTCGACTATATCCTATAGCTGCCATATAACTGATTGATCGGAAATGCCATAACTTCGTTGCTTTTCAAGTTAGAAGGATGGGACTTTCTATGCTTTCTAATTTGGGCAAACTTATACGATTTGCCAAATTTCGTAAGGATCGGCCGTCTATATCATATAGCTGCCATATAACTGATTGATCGAAAATGCCACAGCTTCGTTGTTTTTCAAGTTAGAGGGATGGGAGTTTCAACGGATTCCTCTTTGGGTTAAATAATACGATATGCCAAATTTCAGAAGGATCGGCCAACTATATACGATCCTCTATATATCTAATAATATAAGATCGTACAAAAAAACCTCTTGACGAGGTAAAATACCGGTCACGAACCTGCATGCGAAACCCAAAATATCAAATATCAATTTTAGTGACGAAAATGCTGTATAGGTGTACAAAATTGCATATAAAAAATATTCTTGTTCGGCACGTGACTGATTTTTTTTTTGTTTTTCTTGCACGTGCCAAACAAGAATATTTTTTTCGTCACTAAAATTGATATTAGATATTTTGGGTTTCGCATGCAGGTTCGTGACCGGTATTTTACCTCGTCAAGAGGTTTTTTTATATGATATCAGTTGTTTTTTTTGTATATTTTGATCTTCAATTATTTAAAACAGAACGCATAATATAAAAAATATATATATTTAGAAGTAACCTCTGGACAGGCGATTCACACAGTTAGCAATAATTTAATTGTAAGGATAAACATCAAAACTCGTTTTTTTTTTAACTCTATAGATTTTGACATTCAAGAAGGTGGAATAATTAAAAACCTTTCCAAAGATGTAAAGAATTTTTCGATAGCTTCAGTGGCTCTGAAGTTATACGTATTTTTAATTTACAAAGGATTTGGAATTTGGTTAGTTAAAAAATTTTAATTAAATATTTGCCCAAAAAATTATTTACAATCCAAAATTGTTTCGTAGTTGTGGGAAACCAAATTATTTTAACAAATTAACAGATGAGAGGCCTATCCTTATGAGAGTTCCACTATATAATAAATTATTTAAAAACAAGAAAGGAAAGCTAACTTCGGGCGGAGCCGAAGTTGATATACCCTTGCAGTTCAGTCGCAGTCCGCTAGGTGGCGCCACCCATCTCATTTTATTAGATATATTCGTTATTAGATAGGATCGTTTATAGTCGGCCGATCCTCATGAAAATTGGCAGATCAGATTGTTTTCCCCAAAATAGAATCTGTACCAAATCCCATCTTTCTAACTTAAAAAACACCAAAGTTATTCCAATTCCGATCGTTGTATGACAGCTATAGGATATAGTCGGCCGATCCTTATGAAATTTTGTACATAAGATATGTTGGTCAAATATAACATGTGTGGAGAGTCCCAACCCTCTATCTTGAAAAACAACGAAGTTATGGCATTTCCGATCAATCAGTTATATGGCAGCTATAGGATATAGTCGACCGATCCCGGCTGTTCCGACTTATGTACTACCTGCAAGGAAAAGAAGAATGTGTGCAAAGTTTCAACTCGATAGCTCTAAAACTGAGAGACTAGTTTGCGTAGAAACCGACAGACAGGCGGACAGACGGACAGACGGACATGCTCATATCGACTCAGGAGGTGATCTTGATCAAGAATATATATACTTTATAGGGTCGGAGATGTCTCCTTCACTGCGTTGCACACTTTTGACCAAAATTATAATACCCTCTGCAAGGGTATAAAAAAACAAAGCTATGGCATATCCGATCAATCATATAATAAACATGTATTAATCTAAAATAAATGCGCAAAGATAAAAACATTAAAGAAAAACTGGAAATTGCGTTTTTCCAGTTTTTCTAGTTAAACCAATTGTTGAACGTAACAATTTATTTTGGGTGTGCGATATAATATAATAAAGTTGGTTTGCCTGGTTTTTTTTTTTAGCTTTTAATCCATGATTTGGCCCAAAACGGTGGTGGCTGCATTTATTTATATGCATTATATGCTCAGTGGGGGCATATGCATATAAAGCGTTCTACTCATAAAATTTTGCATTCTCATTAAGACATGAGACTCTGAAACACAAAGCAGAATTACATCAAAATTTGCCATCAAGCAACAAAGTTCGAGGTTAGCCGAGTGGAGAGCGTCGTGGTTTCTAACACGGGAGGGCCTGAGTTCTAATCCAAGTTGAGTCAATGTTTATGTTTTACTTTTTAAGCCCTTTTTTATTTGGATTTTATTTTTGAAATATTTGAAAATATCTTATGTACAAACTTTCAAAAAATTATTTAATTGAAACAATACCTTTCGATTGGTATATCATTCATTTAGATCGGTTGCCTACAGAAAACTTTTAATTCTTCGCCTAGGCATGCAGGTCGTCACCTCGTGGACTTCCGTCCACAGTGATAGAGTTTCCTCGCGCACGCCTAGGCATGCAGGTCGTCACCTCGTGGACTTCCATCTACAGTGATGCGTGGCGCCACCTAGCGGACTGCGACTCAACTGCAAGGGTATATAAACTTCGGCTCCGCCCGAAGTTAGCTTTCCTTTCTTGTTATACCCTTGCAGAGGGTATTATAATTTTGGTCAAAAGTGTGCAACGCAGTGAAGGAGACATCTCCGACCCTATAAAGTATATATATTCTTGATCAGGATCACCTCCTGAGTCGATATAAGCATGTCCGTCTGTCCGTCTGTCCGTCTGTCCGTCGGTCCGTCTGTCCGTCTGTCTGTCGGTTTCTACGCAAACTAGTCTCTCAGTTTTAGAGCTATCAAGTTGAAACTTTGCACACATCCTTATTTTCCTTGCAGGTAGTACATAAGTCGGAACGGCCGGGATCGGTCGACTATATCCTATAGCTGCCATATAACTGATTGATCGGAAATGCCATAACTTCGTTGTTTTTCAAGATAGAGGGTTGGGACTTTCCACACATGTTATATTTGACCTACATATCTTATGTACAAAATTTCATAAGGATCGGCTGACTATATCCTATAGCCGTCATACAACGATCGGAATTGGCATAACTTTGGTGTTTTTTAAGTTAGAAAGATGGGACTTGGTACAGATTCTATTTTGGACAAAATAATCTGATTTGCCAAATTTCATAAGGATCGGCCGACTATATACGATCTTCTATATATCTAATAATATAATATGCGTTGCGCCACCTAGCGGACTGCGACTGAACTGCAAGGGTATATCAACTTCGGCTCCGCCCGAAGTTAGCTTTCCTTTCTTGTTTTTTTTTTTATTTTTTCGACTATATTTTTTTTTTTAGAGGTTAGTGAACATGTGACAACAATAAACGTTAAGTTTTTCGTGGGATGTTTTGTTGTTTTCCCATTATACCCTTGCAGAGGGTATTATAATTTTGGTCAAAAGTGTGCAACGCAGTGAAGGAGACATCTCCGACCCTATAAAGTATATATATTCTTGATCAGGATCACCTCCTGAGTCGATATGAGCATGTCCGTCTGTCCGTCGGTCCGTCTGTCCGTCTGTCCGTATGTCTGTTTCTACGCAAACTAGTCTCTCAGTTTTAAAGCTATCGAGTTGAAACTTTGCACACACCCTTCTTTCCTTTGCAGGCAGTATATAAGTCGGAACGGCCGGGATCGGTCGACTATATCCTATAGCTGCCATATAACTGATTGATCGGAAATGCCATAACTTTGGTGTTTTTTCAGTTAGAGGGTTGGGAGTTTCTACACATGTTATATTTAACCAAAATATCTTATGTACAAAATTTCGTAAGGATCGGCCGACTATATCCTATAGCTGTCATAGAACGATCGAAATTGGCATAACTTTGGTGTTTTTTAAGTTAGAAAGATGGGATTTGGTAGAGATTCTATTTTGGGAAAATCAATCTGATTTGTCGAATTTCTTAAGGATAGGCCAACTATATCCTATAGCTGCCATATAACTGATTGATCGGAAATGCTATAATTTCGTTGTTTTTCAAGTTGGAAGGATGGGACTTTCCGTGCATTCTAATTTGGGCCAACTTATATGATCTGCTAAATGTCATCAGGATCGGCCGTCTATATCCTATAGCTGTCATATAACTGATTGATCGGAAATGCTATAACTTCGTTGTTTTTCAAGTTAGAAGGATGGGATTTTCAATGGATTCCTCTTTTGGCAAAATAATTCGATTCTCCAAGTTTCATAAGGATCGGCCAACTATATACGATCCGCTATATATCTAATAATATAAGATGCGTGGCGCCACCTAGCGGACTGCGACTCAACTGCAAGGGTATATAAACTTCGGCTCCGCCCGAAGTTAGCTTTCCTTTCTTGCTTTTTTCAAATTTTCTTTATTTTATTTCATTGTCGTTACATTTTTATACCCTTGCAGAGGGTATTATAATTTTGGTCAAAAGTGTGCAACGCAGTGAAGGAGACATCTCCGACCCTATAAAGTATATATATTCTTGATCAGGATCACCTCCTGAGTTGATATGAGCATGTCCGTCTGTCCGTCTGTCTGTCTGTCGGTTTCTACGCAAACTAGTCTCTCAGTTTTGGAGCTATCGAGTTGAAACTTTGCACACACCCTTCTTTTCCTTGCAGGTAGTACATAAGTCGGAACGGCCGGGATCGGTCGACTATATCCTATAGCTGCCATATAACTGATTGATCGGAAATGCCATAACTTCGTGTTTTTAAAGATAGAGGGTTGGGACTTTCCACACATGTTATATTTGACTAACATATCTTATGTACAAAATTTCATAAGGATCGGCCGACTATATCCTATAGCTGTCATACAACGATCGGAATTGGCATAACTTTGGTGTTTTTTAAGTTAGAAAGATGGGACTTGGTACAGATTACTCTTTGGGCAAAATAATTCAATATGTCAAATTTCATAAGGATCGGCCGACTATATACGATCCGCTATACATATATCTAATAATATAAGATGCGTGGCGCCACATAGCGGACTGCGACTGAACTGCAAGGGTATATCAACTTCGGCTCCGCACGAAGTTAGCTTTCCTTTCTTGTTTTTTGTATATATTGATCTTCAATTATTTAAATTAGAACGCATAATATATAGAATATATAAATATGGAAGTAACCTCTGGACAGGCGATTTACACAGTTAGCAATACTTTAATTGTAAGGATAAACATCAAAACTCGTTTTTTTTTTAACTCTATAGATTTTAAAATTGAAGAAGGTGGAATAATTAAAAACCTTTCCAAAGACGTAAAGAATTTTTCGATAGCTTCAGTGGCTCTGAAGTTATACGTATTTTTAATTTACAAAGGTTTTGGAATTTGGTTAGTTTAAAAATTTTAATTAAAAATTTGCCCAAAAATTTATTTAAAATCCAAAATTGTTTCGTAGTTGTGGGAAACCAAATTATTTTAACAAATTAACAGATGAGAGGCCTATCCTTATGAGAGTTCCACTATATAATAAATTATAAAAAAAAACAAGAAAGGAAAGCTAACTTCAAGCGGAGCCGAAGTTGATATACCCTTGCAGTTAAGCAGAAGCTTATATTATTATTATATATATCGGATCGTATATAGTTGTCCGATCCTTATGAGAATTTAACCATCAACAAAATTTCTAATAAAATTATTGGAAACAGCCCCAAGCATCTTTAAAAATAGAAAGGTTGTGCCATTTCCGATCGTTCAGTTATATGGCAGGTATAGGATATAGTTGGCCGATTCTTATGAAACATAGGATTAGATTGCCCAAAACGGAAACCGTAGATAGTCCCATCATTCTAGCTTCAAAAAAAACAACAAGTTAGCCAATTATCCTAATAAAATTTTGCAAATAGGATAAAATTGCCCAAAATGCAATCTGTACTAAGTCCAATCCTTCTAACTTATAAAAAAAAACAAAGGTATGGCATATCCGATCAATCATATAATAAACATCTAAAATAAATGCGCCAAGATAAAAAATTAAAAGAACTGGAAATTGCGTTTTTCCAGTTTTTTTCCAGCGATATAAAATAATAAATATTAGAAAAGTATTGGCGGAGTTGGTTTGCCTCGTTTTTTTTTTTAGCTTTTAATCCATGATTTGGCCCAAAAACGGTGGTGGCTGTAATTTAAGTAAAGCAGAGTTTTATTTATATGCATTATATGCTCAGTGGGGGCATATGCATATAAAGCTTTTTACTCGTAAAATTGTGCATTTGTAAGTCTTCTCATTAAGATATGAGGCACTGAAACACAAACAGAATTACATCAAATTTTGCCCTAAAGGAACAAAGTTCGAGGTTGGCCGAGTGGCGTCGTGGTCCCTAACACGGAGGGCTTGGGTTCGAGACTTTTATTTGGATTTAATTTGTAAATAAATAAACTAAAATCTGAAAAGATACACTCCATATTTTTTAGGGTATTGACGACATATATAGTCATGTACACCCACACATACCCTAACTTTAAGTTCATGTATGTACAGTTAGTACACGGCAGCTAAGCTTCCACTAAAAAGCTTGAAGCCTAGCTTATTCTAAGATAGTAATTAAGCAGACTTGGAACAGTACGCACGTACAAATAAATTAATTGTAAGACTAAACTGAAGTCTTTTTTTGTGAAACCTCTGTTACTCGACAAGGAAGTCGAAAGAGGTTTTTTATCGAATATCGTCACTATCAGCCTATAACCGATTAAGAAGTCGTGGCTGTAGGCATCGATCTACAAAATTCATAGCTGAGACGAAGAGGTCTCAACTTTCCATCTAACTGGCGACGAGGATTAAACAAATACTAAGCAGTAAAACCAGCCATCCGTAAAAATTTACAGTACAACAACGCACCTGGTGGTAATAACTTTTTGGACTCTGCAATACACGTGGTCCAACAAGCGTAGACCAACGTAAAGATTAACATAAAACATATCTGGAAAGCTTTCATCGGCACGTGGATACGAAGACAGGCTCAAAGAAGAACCGATAACATACTACGAAAGCCAACAGTAGGCGAAGAAGAAATTAACACACATCAGGAAATCTTTAATAAGATCAAGGTAAACCAGATAGCTAAACAAGAGGAGCCTATAAACCTTTTTTTGAGAAAGCTTTCATTGATGAAAGAACATTGTTAAACAATAAGCAGTCAATTACTAATAATTAAAAAAAAAAAAAAATATATATATATATATTTACATAAATAAAAAATTAAAATGAATGAGAATAGCTTAGCCACGTTTAACTCAACCATAAATTGCATAAAATTAATACAAAATTTTGATGGTACTGATACAAATGAATTACCAGATTTAATAGCACAAATAGAAACAGTTCTTCCAACGTTCAGTGTTTTCGACGCGCCTACCAAAAGCATTTTATTTGGCTTTCTAAAAAACAAATTTATAGGACTATGCAGGCCAGTGCTTCATAGACATGGGAATATTACCGATTGGGAGCGGTTAAAGCAGATAATTTTAAAACATTTTGGTGAAAAAGAAACTAGCGACGTTTTAATGGATATGTTAAAACTGTGTCGAGTTGAATCAACCGTAGAAGAATATTATAGTAGAATTAATGAAGTGTCTAATAGAGTACATAATCGAATACTAATCCATAATGATGATACATACTCTACTTCCGAAGTAAACCGAATTGCACTCCGCGTTTTTAGAGACAACTTACCTGAACCTACTAAAACAATGATATTCGCGAGAAATCCGCAGTCCTTAGATGATGCTTACAAAATCATTGAAGATGCTAGACATCAAAGCTACACATTATACGGGCCGACTCGAAAGAATAATAAATACAATAAGCCAAACTTTAGAACCAATTTTAGTATCGATAATAAAAATGTGAACGAATTGATAGTAACACAAAGTAGTTCTGGTGAAGCTAGCGGTGACCAACAAGATAATGCTACAAAAACTGAAAATCGAAGATCGAAATATGCAAGTTTCTGAGCAAAGCAAACGTACTTTTGAACCAATGGACCTTAATCAGTCTAACGTAAATTTTCAGATAGAGGGGCAAGACGATTACCATATATAAAAATCCAAGGTAAAAAGAGAACACTACTCTTTATTATTGACACAGGAGCTGATTTCAGTGTTATTAATGAGAATATGTGCCACCCAAAGTGGAAAACAGATATAGAACTAGAAGTTAATGCAATGGGTAACAAAATTAAAATACACAAGTTATGCAGATTCCCTTGTTTCCAAGAGTTTAAAGCTGAAAGCTATATTTGCGAGTTTTTAGAATATAATTTTCACAGTGCTTTCGATGGACTAATAGGCTGTAATATACTTAATGATATGAATGCAGTCATCGATTACGCAAACAAAAAGCTTAAAATAAATGACGTTTACCTGGACCTTTTTATACAACAAAATCCAGTAAATATAAATATAAACAGCTTAATTCAAATTAATCAAACTGACCCACAGGCAAGACTCTTAATAAACAACCTTATAGAAAAATTCGAAAATATTTTTTATAAAGAAGGTCAAGACTTGAGTTTCACAAGCGAAATTAAGCACAGAATAGTTACAAAGAATCTTGCAATTTATTCAAAGACATAAAAATACCCTTTATGGGTAGTTCAAAAGAAAATGGACCAGTCTAATAAGCAAAAGTGGCGGCTCGTTGTAGACTACCGTAAACTAAATAAGGAAACTATCGAAGATCGCTTCCCGATCCCAAATATAGATGAGATTTTTGACAAGTTAGGAGGCTGCAAAATATTTTCAAGCCTAGATCTTGCGAAAGGTTTTTATCAAATAGAAATGGATATTAAAGATATACACAAAACAGCGTTTTCAACAACAAGTGGACATTACGAGTTTCTTCGTATGCCTTTTGGACTGCGGAACGCTCCCTCGACGTTTCAAAGATTAATGAACAACATTCTTAGTCCCTTCATTGGGCAATTTTGCATCGTTTACATGGATGACATCCTTATATTTTCAAAAAATATAGAAGAACACGTCAATCATCTTAACTCTGTATTCAGCTGCCTTTTTAAAGCAAATTTAAAGCTCCAATCAGACAAATGTGAATTTATCAGAGAGGAGATAGAATTTCTTGGCCACACTATAAACTCAGAAGGTCTTAAGCCAAGTCAGAAGAAAGTCGACGCAATCTTTAAAATAAAACTACCAACAAACCAGAAACAAATTAAAAGTTTCTTAGGAATTACAGGTTATTTAAGGCGGTACATAAAAGACTACTCAAAAATTGCACAGCCCTTGATAAAATACTTAAAGAAAAATGCTAAAATAAATACACATGATCAAGAATACACAGAAGTTTTTCAAAAACTAAAAATCCTAATAACAAGCGACCCGATAGTCGTGTACCCAGATTTTAATAAACAAATCACTGTAGTAACAGACGCAAGTAATTATGCTTTAGGGGCCGTGCTCATGCAAGGAAATAAAGTAATTTCTTATGCTAAGAAAGTTCATAATCAAAACCGACCATAGGCCCCTAGTTTGGCTTAACAATCTAAAAGAACCTAACTTAAAACTACAGCGCTGGAAAGTGCAATTAAACGAGTTCGATTTTGACATAACATTTATAAAAGGCAAGGAAAACGCTTTGGCAGACGGACTTAGCAGGATTGTTGAAGCATCATCAGAGGAATTTGACGAAAATGTACAAACAAAAGTAGATATACATAACACTGATATATTCACGCTACAGATAAATAACAGTTTACCAGACATTACACATAATACAAACGTAAAAGATGAAGATTTCTCTAAAAGTTTGGTTCAATTATTTACTAACGAAACTGACGATTTGGCAACCGTTCACAGTGCAGATTCCGACGATCATAATTTTATAAGTATTAGTGAAAAATGTCTAAACGTCTTTAAAATCCAAATAAAAATTATTGAGGCAGAAAGTGATTCAAGTACATTCAAAATTTTGCATAAAAAAAAAATAAGACACATTTTTAAAACAAGTGGTGATGAGGAAAATATGCTAAAGTTCATGCAAGAAAAGTTGCCTGAAAAAGGCCTAGTTGCTGTATTCTCAGAAAACCTAAGTTTATTTGTAAAATTTCAAGAAATTTATAGACAGTTTTTCAAATAATAGAAATTTAAGAATTCTCAAGTCGTGTATACTATTAGAAGATATAAATGATAAAGAAAAAATTCTAAAGATAATTGAAAACGAACACTTAAAAAATAATCACAGAGGTATTAACGAAATATTTGTATCTATAAGAAAAAAATACTACTACCCAAATATGCAAAAAGTTATACAAAGTTATATTAATAATTGTAAAATATGTAACTTAGCTAAATACGATCGGCAACCTTTAAAATATAATTTAAATATAACAGAAACGCCAGAAAAAATTAACGATATAATACATATAGACATTTGGTACCCTAAAAGAAATGTAATGTATCTCACGTCAATTGACAAAATGTCTAAATATGCGACGGCTCAATATATTAAAGATAGATCCTGGATCTCTTTGCTTAACGCGATAAAATTAAGAATTCAATACTTGGGGAAGCCAGAGAAGATTGTAACTGATAACGAATTTAACATAGTTGTAATTAAGCAATTTCTCCTAGAAAATAATATAGATGTGCACTTTATAACTCCTTACAAGAAAATCGGAAACTCGGACGTGGAACGATTACATCTAACACTAAATGAACATATTAGATTGTATAACGCGGATCCAAACAATACTGACACAGTTCAAGAAAATGTCCATAAAGCAATTATTTGTTACAATAACACAATACATTCAATTACGAATACTAGACCAATAGATTTATTTAATAACATACTTTGTCATGAAGATATTGTAAAATTGTATGAAAAATTATTGAAAAATAAGCAGAATCTAAATGCGAATCAAAATAATGTAAATGAGCCAAACTTCGCAAATGTATACGTTAAGAATAACCAAGTAGGAAAATCCAATCCAATTTATAAAGAAATAAGTAACCATAATCAAGCTGGTAACTACATGGTATCTAATGAAAACCCAACAAAAAAAATTTATAAAGATCAGGTAAAAAGAAGATATAAATACCAAAATTAAAATGATACAAATTAAGAACCTTTTTTGTACACACCTATTCAATATTTAATCCACTGAAAATTTCAACAATATTGTCGAAACTTGTGCTGGGGGAGTCATGTACACCCACACATACCCTAACTTTAAGTTTATGTATGTATGTACAGTTAGTACACGGCAGCTAAGCTTCCACTAAAAAGCTTGAAGCCTAGCTTATTCTAAGATAGTAATTAAGCAGACTTGGAACAGTACGCACGTACAAATAAATTAATTGTAAGACTAAACTGAAGTCTTTTTTTGTGAAACCTCTGTTACTCGACAAGGAAGTCGAAAGAGGTTTTTTATCGAATACCGTCACTATCAGCCTATAACCGATTAAGAAGTCGTGGCTGTAGGCATCGATCTACAAAATTCATAGCTGAGACGAAGAGGTCTCAACTTTCCATCTAACTATATGCAGACTCCAAAAAGCAAAGTTGCCAATCAAATACACACACATGTATAAGTAAATTCGAGCTTCACAGGAGACTGCACAAAATGGGTACCTGCACTTACAGGACTATATCTTGAGTTAACGAATTTTGCCAGATATGAGCGATATATCAAAAGTTGCGTCATCTCAAAAGCTATCTCCACGTGCAATATAAAAAGGATCAAAGGAGCAAATTTTGAAAAAATTTTTTTTCTAAAAAAAAAAAGTTTATTTTTAGTGTATTTTTTTTTGTGTACTATATAGACGTTTGGTCTCAAAGAAAGTGAAATAGATATTTAAAAAACCCTTTCAACGGTGTAAAGCTCTTTTTATTATTTTTATTAATTATAAAGTTACGAATTAACAAGGTTTTTTTAATTTTTTGACGTAAGCTTAAGGTATTTCAAAAAGTTGTAGAACAAAAGTTGCTCATATGATAGTAACAAACATTTTCCAATTTTTTCAGGATTGTTAAAAAAAAAATAGTGAAAACAGACAAACCGACAAACCGACGCAAACTGGCTTCATTTTGAAGAAGAAGAAAAAATTTCGAATTTTTCGAATAACTTCTGAATGAAATGACGGATCGGGTTGATTGAGGTACCAATCGACGCGAATTTAGCATTAGAATGCGAACATATAAAAATATTCTATCTGGGGACTAAAATGTGTCCACCAGCCCTTTAGTGATTAAACATTTTTTTACTTTCACCCTAATTTCTCCCAAACCAAATAACTTTTGGAATATGTTTCGACAAAAATTATCTGAAAATTAATTGATACAATACCTTTCGATTGGTATATAATTCATTTAGATCGGTTGCCTACAGAAAATTTTTAATTCTTCGGCTATATATAGAGTTTCCTCGCGCACGTCAAGGCATGCAGGTCGTCACCTCGTGGACTTCCGTCCACAGTGATATGACATATGTATAACATTTTCCTTTGATTAATTTTATTGATTTTAGTTTTCTAATATGGTTCTATTTTCGTATTGGGTAGTGTGTATGTATAATTAATGTAGATAATTAGGTGGAATTTTATGAAGTCTAGTATAAGTTAGTTTAGGGCGGAGCGGGAGCGCAAGTGAAGCTCTCACTTGCGCTCTCCCATGAATTCGCCCCGTTTCGCCGCACTAGATAAGCTAGGCTTAAGTTTTTGTTGATTGAATATAATCGAATTTATAACGTCGAAGAGTGCACGCATTTTCGTTTTCGTTCGTTTTTTCGCAATTTAATTTACTTTCTACAGCCACCTATTTTTCCTTTCGTTTTCGCGACGAGATAAAATAATCTCAATAAACATTTTGGCGCCCCCGGGTGGACTGTAGTATAATTAAATAAAAAAGCAACAAAAAAAAATAGAGACAGTGACACAAACATATATAATATATATATTACATATATACATATATTCAAAAAAAACAAGAAAGGAAAGCTAACTTCGGGCGGAGCCGAAGTTGATATACCCTTGCAGTTGAGTCGCAGTCCGCTAGGTGGCGCCACGCATCTTATATTATTAGATATATAGAAGATCGTATATAGTCGGCCGATCCTTATGAAATTTGGCAAATCAGATTATTTTGTCTAAAATATAATCTGTACCAAGTCCCATCTTTCTAACTTAAAAACCACCAAAGTTATGCCAATTCCGATCGTTGTATGACAGCTATAGGATATAGTCGGCCGATCCTTATGAAATTTTGTACACAAGATATTTTGGTCAAATATAACATGTGTGGAAAGTCTTAACCTTCTAACTTAAAAAACACCAAAGTTATGGCATTTCCGATCAATCAGTTATATGGCAGCTGTAGGATATAGTCGACCGATCCCGGCCGTTCCGACTTATATACTGCCTGCAAAGGAAAGAAGGGTGTGTGCAAAGTTTCAACTCGATAGCTTCAAAACTGAGAGACTAGTTTGCGTAGAAACGGACAGACGGACAGACGGACATGCTCATATCGACTCAGGAGGGGATCCTGATCAAGAATATATATACTTTATAGGGTCGGAGATGTCTCCTTCACTGCGTGGCACACTTTTGACCAAAACTATAATACCCTCTGCAAGGGTATAAAAAGGAGTTGCTCGCGACGGTTGTGCCAGTGAATTCAAAATACAAATTACAGAATTCTCCGCGTCGCGAAACAAATTTCTCCAATCAACTACATAGCTGCTACTGGAAGGATTCGTCGTCCCCATGCCCTGCACCTGCATCAATTGTGAAAGGAAAGTGGCCGCAGGATTAAAGGATCCGAAAGCAGAACCCCAGGTATTTGTGCAAAAAATTGAAAGTTGAGATAAGACAAATTAAAATCCGTCTTGTGCTGGAATATTGCACCCTCCTATCAATTCTTGACGCATACGTACGTAGAAAAAATAGTATAGCAAAAATAAATAACAACATATATAAAAATTCTAAAAATTTAATTATAAATATATGTGCTAACCTAAATGTACTGCCTGTGGATAAAATAAAAAACAGAATATTTATATTATTTGCAATCACTGTCGCCCCCTACCCCTCGTTCTCGAATTTAGAAATCTTCCAAATAAATACTAAAGTGCAGCCAAAAATTATTTTATTTATTACAGATAAAATAAAGGTGCATATATATTTGCTTTACATACATAAAAATAGATGCAGCGATTATATTCTCGTTTTCGTTTCCCACCGTTATCCGCTGCTGTATGTATGTATGTATATGCACTTTTTGGCGCGTAGAGTTTACCGGTCCGCCAAGTGACGCGCTCCCCTACAATTTGGTCGGGCATATTGGTTTTAGTGTCATTGGCGACCAACTATTTTTTTGGATACTCTGTGCCTCGACTATCAATAATTTGTTATCAATTAATTAATCAATTTAGATTTGGTTAAATTTAATAAATTATTTATTATATTTAAATAAGATTAATTAATTATTTTCGTTTTCGCATTTTCTTGTTGTTGAATTAAATTCAATAAATTTTTAAATAAATTTTAGAAAAATTTAATAAATAAAAATTTAATAAATTTTTAATATTATTATTTTAAAATTAATAAAAAATTTTAAATAAATTATTAAATCTTAAATTTGCATTGTTTTCGTTTTTGTATTGAAAAAATAAATTTTTTTAAAATGGAAAGTACTAAACAAAAACTTAATTCCACGACTCTTATTGACTTAAAAAGAAGATTAAATGTCAAAGTTAAAAGCATTCGCCGGTTGGAGGAACGTTTGGAAGATGGATCACTTCCTCTAAATAAAACCGAGCTAGAGTGCAGGCTTCAGGTTTTAGATGAGGCAATTTCTAAAGCAAATGAGTTGCAAGACCAGATCGAGCAAATAGATGAATTGGATGATTTCGGAGCCGAGTTGGAAGAATTAGGAATAACTACCAAGGCAAGAATCATGTCCCTATGTAATGCCTTTAATTCAGCTGAATTAAAGAGTAATTACGACAAAGCTATCGCTAGTCTAAAAAGAGTTTATGATAACAAATGTCTCATCTTTGCGAACCAAATACGTCAACTGTTCAGCCTTCCGAAAATTTCCCAGCCGTCTGCGTCGTCGTTGTGGGGTCTCATCGACACTGTGTGTTGCTGCTACTTTTAAGATTACCTGCAAGTTTATGTTTATGTGTGTAATATCCGGCTTGAATGACCGGCCGTCTGCATATTCCTGTTAGTAAACTTTTACAGCACTCCAATTTTAAGTATAACTTTATTCAAATTAACAATCGTTTTCAAAATTTATACAACATAAAAAAGGACGTGTGTCTTCATCGCACTCAACTTAACAACTAAAAAAACGTTCGATTTCTTTATCGTCACAAAAATTAAATCGATAAAATTCATAAATACAACTCTATATTTGAGCTGCCAACTTGTTCCGCAACATCCTCCCCCCAAGTATTGCATTTGGCAATACATAAGAAGTTACATTTTCATTCTTAAGTTCTAATTTTACAAGTTTAACAATTGGTCTCTTATAAATATTATTCTTGATCTTAACATCTACAATTCGAACTCGGCCATCACTAGATGGATAGGTTTCAATAACTATTCCTTTTGGCCACATATTTCGAGGCGTATCTGATTCCATAGATAAAACTATATCGCCCTTTTCAATAGCTTTTTCATTCTTTGTCCATTTTTTGCTATATAAAAGATATTGTCGATACTCTTTTCTCCATTTTACCCAGAATAAGTCGGCCAATCTTTGGGAAGCCTTCCACATATTCAACAGCTTCAGATCACCCTCAGTGGCAAATGAATAAAATGAATCTGTATGATTAGGGCCAATAAGGATGTCATTTGGCGTTAAGGGATTTGAGTCAATAGAGTCTGAAGGCATATACAAAAGAGGGCGATTGTTTATCATATACTCAATTTCGCAAAACAAAGTCTTTAAAGTGTACTCTCTAGGAAAACGTTCCTTTAACAAAAATTGTAAATATTTCTTTACCGATTGAATGAGTCTTTCCCACGCTCCCCCCATATGTGGACTCAATGGCGGATTGAAATGCCATGTGCAACTCTTTGTTGTTAAAAATTGAGTCATTTCGTCCTTTGACCAATTAGAGATTATTTCCTGTATATTTTTATTAGCCCGTTTAAAATTTGTCCCATTGTCACTATAAATCTCTACTGGAAAACCTCTTCTGCAACCAAATTGCCTGAAAACATGCATAAATGCATTAGCTGATAGGTCTTCTGCAATTTCCAGATGGACAGCTCGAGACGCCATGCAGGTAAATATCACCCCGTATCTTTTTACATGGCTCCTGTTTATTGTCACTTCTATTGGCCCAAAATAATCAATACCTACTTTGAGGAAAGCTCTTTCCGTTGGTAATAGTCGACAGGATGGAAGCTGAGCCATCTGTGGAATTAGGGCTTTAGCTTTTTTATTCATACAGAATTGACATAAACGTATTATTTTCTTCACTGAATTTCTACACTTTGTTATCCAGTACATATGTCGGATATTGGCTATAACAGTCTCGGTTCCCATGTGACAGTTTTGGGCATGATAATACTGAATACTGAATCAGAAGACTTGTAATAGGATGATCTTTGCTTAGGATTATTGGATTTTTTGAACAGAAGTCATATTCTATGTCGTTTAAATTATCCAATCTTCCCTTTATTCTCAGTAAGCCGTCTTCAGATAATAGCAGGGGTAAAGATTTTAAATTACTGGAGTTTGGTATTGAGCATTCCATCTTTAATTTATCTAATTCAGATTTATAATAGTCCAGCTGTATCTTTTTATAGATCAGTAATTCAGCTTTAAGTATTTCGTCAGGAGTCAGTTCATCAAGTTTTTGATTAGTCTTGTCACGTAAGTTATTCTTATATCTCAATGTAAATGCTGTGGCTCGCAAGAATCGCAACCAGTTTGAAAATCTAGATATTTCAGGTAAAATTATTGAAGGATTACACTCAGAAGATGTGTTGACATATTCCATTTCAATCTCTGAATTTTCTTGGGATTCTACGGAAAATTTCCCCTTTGGCCAATGACTGTTATTCTTAAGCAAAAATGTGGGGCCATTTAACCATAGCTCATTGGCAGAAAAATCTACTTTATTTGGCTTTGTGGCTTTGTCTGCTGGGTTTAATTTAGACGGAACATAGTTCCAATCGCTTACATTGGTAAGTTCTTGAATTTCGCCTAATCTTTGGGCCACGAATGTCTTAAATCTTTTACTACTTGATCTCAGCCAGTATATGACTATTTCAGAGTCTGTCCACAAGTACATTTTATTCAACTTTAACTTTAATGATTCTCTTAGTACCTTACTTAGTCTTGCACCTAGCAGAGCTCCTTGTAGTTCTAAACGCGGAATTGACATGGGCTTAAGAGGTGCGACGCGTGATTTGGCTAATATGAGTGAGCACTCTACTGTCTGGTTAAATTCGAAACGTAAATAGGCACATGTCGCATAAGTTTATTTTGAAGCATCTGTAAATATGTGAAGCTGTATGTCACAGTCATCTATAGGGAAATTAGTCATCTTTCTGCGTATACTAAACTCACTGATTCTATCCAATGCCACGCATAAAGTTTTCCACATTTCATAATGCTCATCACTAATGGAATCGTCCCAACCAATTCCACTGTCCCAAATTAATTGTAACAAAATTTTATTTGTAATTAGTAAGTTGGACAAAAATCCCAAAGGATCAAATACGGACATGGTAATTTTCAGTACTTCTCGCTTTGTGGGGCGTCTAGACAATTTTAATAAATCACGGTATGACTTAGCAAACTTTAAATTATATGTGAATGTGTCCTTTTCATAGTTCCACATTAGACCTAAAACTCGTTCTTCTGTTAAATTTTTTGTTTTTTCAGTCTGTATTTTGATATTGTCCAATTGTGCAATTACTTCTGATGAATTAGATATCCAGTTGCACATATGAAAACCACCTTGGCTATGAATTTGCGTCACCTCTTTAATTAATTGAACTGCACTACAAACATCATCTGTCCCACCTAGATAATCATCCATGTAATGATTGTAAATGATGTCGTTACATGCTTTTGGGTATTTGTCTTGAAAGTCCTGAGCGTTTCTATTCATAACTTGCTGTGCAATACTCGGACTACACTTCGCCCCAAAAAACAAAACCTGTAGCTCATAAACGTCAGGGTCTCTTTGTCGATCATCACCTCGCCATAAAATTCGTTGTGCATGTCTGTCAGAAGGCTGAACTTTAATTTGGAGAAACATCTCCTTAATATCGCCGACGAAAGCGATCTTGGATTTTCGGAAATTAATAAGAACTGTGGTCAACTGGTTAAACAAATCGGGACCTGGCAATAGAAAATCGTTTAATGAATAGCCGTGACTTTTTGATGCAGCATCAAAAACGATTCTAAATTTATCTGGCTTGTTGCTATTATGCACACTGAAATGTGGCAGGTAAAAGATTAGTGGGGATTCAATCTTTTGATCAGATAAACCTAATTTGCGCAGATATCCATTTTCTATATAAGATTCAATTACCTCTTTATATTTCCGACCATATTCCCTATTATTGTCAATCTTTCGCTCACAGATTAATAATCTGGAGTACGCATTCTTATAGATTTCTGGTAGTTGTATGTCTGAATCCTTCCAAAATAGTCCACACTGAAAATGATTATCCACCCGTTTTAAGGTTTTGTTAACAATATCTAAGCATTTTTTGTCGTCTACCGATATTGGACAGTCAAAATTATTTGTCATTTCATTTTCAATCGACCAATAAGATTTTACCAAGTTATGTAATATGTCTAAGTCGTCCATACTATTTTCCTTTGTGCTTACATGACTTATGTGAAATGAATAATCAGATTGAGGAACCTGTTTGTTCGATTCAATGTTTCCATGTACTACCCAACCCAGAGAAGTCTTACTGATCACAGGACCATTATGAGACTCATACTTTAATTTCCTAGAAACAATGAGAGACCAATTGTCCTGTCCAATCAGAATCTTGGGAACGGCGTTTATGTATGAACAGTCAGTGAAGTCTTTTAAGAACTTGAAGTTTTCGGCTATATTTTCAACGGAAAGTGTTTGAACTGGTAAATTTAAGCCTGATACTGTCTTCACTTTTCGTAATGTATACGTTTTCGATTCTGGGCTTTTTCCTTTGATAAGTACACTTACTACTTTTGAGTCTGCCTGTTCAAATGTTTCGTTGTTTGTCCATTGCATTTTCAAGTGTTGAGTCGGACCATCCAGTTCTAATTCGTCAGCTAACTGTTCGTCAATTAAAGTTATCGTGGAAGCCTCATCCAAAAGAGCATAAGTTTCAATGGTTTTCTTTGATCCTGTCAGACAAATCGGTATCACTTTAAGTAAAACTTTGCTTTGACTATTATTTATGTTGCAATTGGTTTCTGATTTTGGAAGTGACGCTGAAGTTTCTGAATTCTGTTGATTACTTTGTAAAATAGTTTTGTCTTTGTGTAAGAGTTGGCTATGAGTATAATTACAGTTGTTAATTTTAAAGGGTCTTTTTCTTTTGCAATCTTTCATTATATGGTTCTTTCCCAGGCATGATATACATAATTTATTTTTTGTCACATATTCCCAACGCATATCGATTTGTACGTCCTTAAAATTTTCACAAGTTGTTATATAATGATTATTTTGTTTACAAAAATGGCAAAATGAATTTATTTTGTTGTTGTCTGTGCCATGAGACTGACCTGAAACTGTCAATGTGGTTTCTTTTGGCTTATTTTGGGTATATCCTAATGTTGTGACCGCTTTCATTTTTTTTCCTAACCATGTATGAAATTGTATAATTTTGGGTTCAACAGATTTACTTCCTTGTATGTGTTCTATGAAGGCAACTCGTTTAGACATAGGCATTTTTTCTAATATTTCAGTAAATAACAAGGGGTTACGTAATTGATCAATATTTTCACAGGCTAATAGTGTATGAATAAGATTCGTTAATGTATCATAAAAGTTAATTAGTCGTTCAAATTTGTCGTCTTTAATTAATGGAATACCTCTGATATTTTCAATTAGCTTTTGAACAATAAAGTCTGAATTTCCAAATCTTTCTTTAAGAATATCAATAATTCCATTTACATTTTCTGGTAACACCAAGAGACTTCTTACACATTCTTTAGCTGGCCCTGTTAATGCCTTTCTTAATCTATTAACATTTTCAAAATTGTTAAAATGACACATTTCGGTACTATTTTCAAATTCTGATAAAAATAAAGGCCATTCTAAAGGATCACCTGCAAAGTTTGGAAGCTCTTGCTTTATAGTCTGTCTGGCTATAAAGGTCTCCATGAAATACGGGCTTATCATATTAGAATTATAGTTTTGTTCGTTTACTAATTCTACCTTAGTTTGATTTTGCTCGATCCACTCACGTGTACGTTGATGTTCATGTTGTACGCTGTCCTCTAATGGCTCCTCAAACCTGCTGTCACTACATTGTGAATTGTAAAGATGTTGATCCAGTTCCAATTGTTTCTCTCGGATCTCCAATGCTGTCCTCTGTTCTTGAAGTTCCTGCTTTCTCTTTAAAAGGTCTATTTCAGCCTCAATCCTCTGCTGCTTTGAAGAACTTGCTGTCCTGGCTTTTATGTGGCTGTCTGCCACATGTCCAATATCTTCCTGTGGTGTTGATGTCGTTGGCTTTATTGTATTCTCCAGTTGAATTGATTTTGGACTTGAAGACTTTGTTGGTCTTGGCGTGTCACAATATTGTTGCTTGTCTGCAACGCATTTTTTTTGATTTTTCTTCGAAAGTGCTGGCGCCATAATTTTGTCGTCGTTGCTTGCCGTCACACTTCTCTAGAATCTTCTTTTGCCAAATTCCGTTATTCGTCGTCAATGCGCATGTCTTGTGTGCACATATGTTAGTGTGCACTGATCGTGAACACAAATAATTTCCAAGAATTTTTGGCTGACGCAATTAGAAGTTTGTCCATATTTATAAATCCATGTGCCGTCCTGTAGGCTTCGAAGGACCAAATGTTGCTGCTACTTTTAAGATTACCTGCAAGTTTATGTTTATGTGTGTAATATCCGGCTTGAATGACCAAATGTTGCTGCTACTTTTAAGATTACCTGCAAGTTTATGTTTATGTGTGTAATATCCGGCTTGAATGACCGGCCGTCTGCATATTCCTGTTAGTAAACTTTTACAGCACTCCAATTTTAAGTATAACTTTATTCAAATTAACAATCGTTTTCAAAATTTATACAACATAAAAAAGGACGTGTGTCTTCATCGCACTCAACTTAACAACTAAAAAAACGTTCGATTTCTTTATCGTCACAAAAATTAAATCGATAAAATTCATAAATACAACTCTATATTTGAGCTGCCAACTTGTTCCGCAACACTGTGTCATCAATTTATGGATCACTATTATCCATAGGAGATGATACTAAAATTGCAAACTCAATGATTATTCATTTAGTTTTGAGTAGAGTGGATCCAGTGACCAAGCAAAAATGGGAAGAGTCACTGGATTATGAGGAATTGCCGCTGTGGTCCGATTTCGAAAAAATACTAAATCGTAGATACCAGCAGTCCACTGAAGAGACTGGCAAACCAAAACAAGAAAGAACTGGGATCGGCAAGCAACTGAATAGAACTTCGTTGGCTTGTTCTTCTACCAACGCCAAACCAGCTTGCAGTTATTGTAACGCGAACAACCATTTTTTGGCCCAGTGTAGTCCGTTCGCTCGCCTTGCTGTAATGCAAAGGTTTGAGTTTGTTAAGTCAGCCTCCCTATGTTTGAATTGTCTGCGAAAAGGTCACACGGTAGCGAATTGTAAATCGACCAGGTGCCAAATCTGTTCAAGATCGCACCATAAACTTCTGCACCGATTTACAGTGACCGAAAATAGCTTAGCATTACCACCACCCACACAAACTCCTCCTCCAGAGTTAACGAATGATGGCCCTTCTACTTCACATGCTTTGCATGCGTCGTCTGTAGAAAGGGTTTTGTTAGCAACGTCGATCGTAAGCGTTCGCACAAAAAATGGTGAGCACATCTTGGCCCGAGCATTACTTGACTCAGCGTCACAAATGAATTTTATTACAGAAGATCTTGCTCAACGCTTACAGATCCGTAGGGAGGAATCGTGCATCAACTTGCTTGGAATTGGTCAAACTAATTCACAAGAAAAAGATACACACCGTGGTGAAGTCGAGAGTCAATGGTAGCGAGTTTCCGTTCGACTTTTGGGTTTTGAAAACCATTTCAGGCTATCACCCTGACCAGTCGGTGAACGTGAAAGATTGGACCTTACCAAAGAACTTGCCGTTAGCAGACCAATATTTTTACAAACCTCAGCGGATAGATATGCTATTTGGAGCTGAGTCATTTTTCGAACTGTTGTCCGTTGGCCAAATAAAACAAGGTCCGAACCATCCCATCCTTCAAAAAACTCTCCTTGGGTGGATAGTATCGGGAAAATATCTGGAAAATTCCTCAACTCATCCACAGCCGGTCTCTAGTCTGAATTGCCAAGAGGAAATATTAGAGTCAATAGACAAAAACTTGAAAAAATTCTGGTCGTTGGAAGAAGTTCCATCTTCTAAAAAGATGTTGTCGCCAGAACAAGAGCTATGTGAGGAACATTATCGGAAGACTACAAGAATACTGCCTTCAGGTCGATTTGAAGTTAAACTTCCATTTAAGTCGGATCCAAGCGTTTTGGGGAATTTATTCGAGATAGCCAAACGCCGATTCCTGTCGCTCGAGAGAAGATTATCTCGAGATCCGAACTTAAAGAAAATGTATTTGGAATTTATGGAAGAATACGAATCCCTAGGCCATATGTCCCCTGCAAGCAATGACTTTCTTGCTTCTCCACACTAAGTCATACCCCACCAGTGTGTCTTGCGGCCGCAAAGTACAACGACCCAACTTCGATCGTTTTCGATGCGTCCTGCAAGACATCCACACAAAAGTGTTTAAATAAGTTGTTGATGGTGGGTCCAACAATTCAGGAAGAGCTTTACTCAACTCTTCTTAGATTTCGGCTAAACAAATTCGCTCTGGTAGCCGACATAAAAAAGATGTATCGTCAAGTGATGGTAAATGAAGCAGATCGACGATACCAGTTGATAGTGTGGAGAAAAGACCCGTCTGAGTCCTTGAAATTGTGCAAGCTCAACACCGTTACTTATGGCACTGCACCAGCCCAATTCCTGGCCATAAGGTGTTTGAAGAGGCTGCGTGAAAAATACATTCCCTCGAGCTGCTAAAGTTATTGGGTCTGACTTTTACGTCGACGACATGTTAACGGGTGCTGGTTGCGTGGAGGAGCTAAAGACAATTAAGTCTGAAGTAACTCAGGTTCTTCAAAACGCTAGGTTTGAATTGAGCAAGTGGTTTTCAAACTCGCCTGAAGTTACTGCATCCGAGAGCACGGTTAAGCCAATAACACTTTCGGACTCAGAGCTGACAAAAACATTAGCAATCGTTTGGGTTCCTAAAGATGATGTATTTAAATTCGAAATTGATATGTCAGTCATGGGTCAAAGGGCGACTAAGCGGAATATTCTTTCGGTGACGTCAAAGCTTTTCGACCCTCTTGGCTTATTAAGCCCGATCCTTATTAAAGGAAAGATCCTGCTACAGGAACTTTGGCTCAATAAGCTAGATTGGGATGAGTCCATTCCACTGCACTTGGAAACCGCATGGAACAAGATTCAGCTTGCCTTGTCACAGTTAGAAGAGATCTCAATACCGAGATTTGTGATGAGTGAGCCAATGTCACCAATTGAAATTCATGCCTTTTCTGACGCATCGATGAGACCCTATGGAGCCTGCGTCTATATCCGTTGCAAATCTGCAGAAGGTAGTAAAGTCTCATTGTTGACAGCAAAGTCGAAAGTAGCGCCGCTCAAGACAAAGACGCTCCCCCGTCTTGAGTTATGTGCCGCTCACCTTCTCGCGGACCTCTGTCGCAAAATAAAACCTCTTATCAAAGCACCGATCGAACAAAGTGTATATTGGTCAGATTCGGAAGTTTGTCTTCATTGGATTCGTTCCCATCCATCGTCGTTGTCAACGTTCGTATCAAATAGAGTTGCTGAGATTCAAGAGTGGTCAGAGGATAGCACGTGGCGGCATGTACCAACTAAACAGAACCCGGCAGATATTGTGTCAAGAGGTGGAGACGTAAAGGAAACGATAGAATCAATTTGGTTCACAGGTCCATCGTTTTTAACGGAGCCGGAAGATAAGTGGCCAACGAGCCCTCGGTTTGATCCGTCACCAGAGATTTTGCAGATGGAAGCAAAGAAGAGTGCGGTCGGACTGACTGCAATGGTCTCTACCTCATATGTGTTGGAAGTGATAGAAGGATTTTCCTCTCACTTAAAACTGCTGCGAGTGTTCGTTTACGTGGTCCGCTTTATAAAGAAGTGTACCTTCCCCTGTCGAATATCGAGACGCGTTTAATAAAATTGTCCAGATAGTCCAAGAGCACGAGTATCAAGAGGTAATTAAAAATGTTAGAAAAAATCTTGTTGTTAGCCCAAGCCTACAGAAGCTAAGTCCGTTTGTCCATGAAACCTCTCAGGCTGGGCTTACCTTTTCGTTGTTGCGGGTCGGGGGGCGACTAGCTAATGCTCCTATTTCGTACGATGCCAAGTTTCCAGTATTGTTGACGAAGCGCTCTCAATTCGTTCAGAGCTACGTCCGATACTTGCACGAGTCGAATTCTCATGTGGGTCCACGAGCACTAGTGAGTCTCTTGCGACAGCGCGTTTGAATAGTAAATGCGCAGGAAGTCTGCAGTCAGATAGTGCGGTCATGCATACGCTGTTTTAAATGCCTCATCTGATGACTCAAATCATGGGAGATTTACCCTTAGATCGAGTTCGTGCTCTCCGCCCATTTTCCATATGTGGCGTGGATTTCTGTGGCCCTATTGAGACGACCTTGAAAATTCGTGGTAGGCCACCATACAAGTCCTACATTGCCCTGTTTGTTTGTTTTTCGTCTTTGTTTCGATTTGTCAACTGATTCCTTTCTATTGGCTTTTCAAAGGTTCGTTGGGCGCCGAGGATGTCCGCAGACCGTGCACTGCGACAACGCGACGAACTTCGTCGGAGCGAGTCGCCACTTCGCGGCACTGCGGCACCAGGGTCGCCGACGTCAGGACGAGTAGAGGAGCAGTATTTCGGAGAGCAGTCCACAAGCTGGCAAGGTTGCCAACAGTTGAAGCCTAAGGAAGGCCTCTAACGGGGCCGGTGTATAATTAATGTAGATAATTAGGTGGAATTTTATGAAGTCTAGTATAAGTTAGTTTAGGGCGGAGCGGGAGCGCAAGTGAAGCTCTCACTTGCGCTCTCCCATGAATTCGCCCCGTTTCGCCGCACTAGATAAGCTAGGCTTAAGTTTTTGTTGATTGAATATAATCGAATTTATAACGTCGAAGAGTGCACGCATTTTCGTTTTCGTTCGTTTTTTTCGCAATTTAATTTACTTTCTACAGCCACCTATTTTTCCTTTCGTTTTCGCGACGAGATAAAATAATCTCAATAAACAGTCTAAAAAGAATTCAACAGTGTAACAGCCGACGCGGCATCAAGTGTCGCTCCGCCACTCTGGCGCGTCATCAGCTCTTGGCGGCAGTCACTGCACAGGTATACCTAGGTCTCTATGGATATCTTCATTGCGAATATACCATGGAGCTCCTGTGATGGTTCTGAGCACTTTAGACTGTGCCCTTTGGATAACGTCTATATTGCTACTGCTTGCATAGCCCCAAAGTTCGGAGCCATACTTCCAGATAGGCTTTATGACTGAATTGTAGAGTAGTACTTTATACTCCAGTCGAAGTGGGGAACGAGGGTTGATAACAATTCACTCATTCACAGAGGGGACTATGGTATTGTTTAGAGTTGGAGCGGGGCAGTTTCGTCTGTTGAGAGTAAAGGTAATGTGTTTAGATTTTTCACGGTTTATCTTTATACGCCAGTCCGCCATCCACTTTTCTATTAGTGCAAGGTGAGAGGAGAGGCTTCTGGATGCCTCCAGCGGGCATTTAGATCTTTTTAGTATGGATGTATCATCGGCAAATGCTGACATAGTTAGACGCTGGTCTGTTGGGATATCTGCTGTATATAGAAGATATAGGGTGGGGCCGAGGACGCTTCCTTGGGGTACGCCCGCCTTAATTTCGAACTCTTCTGTTGTAAAGTTTTTTTGTTTTACAGTGAACACTCGATTAAGCAGGTATGTTTTGAGCAGCTCATGACAGTTTTGTGGGAAGAATAGTTTTATTTTATACATAAGTCCTTGCAGCCAGACTCGGTCAAATGCCTGGGATATGTCCAGAAATATAGCAGAACAGTATTCTCGCTGTTCATACGCGGTTCGAATTTCAGATGTGATACGGTTCACCTGCTCTATGGTGCCATACTTTTCTCGGCCAAATTGATGTTCAGGGATTATATTATTCAAAGTCATATGAGGCGTGATACGGAGCAGTAGAAGTTTCTCAAAAAGCTTTGATAAGCATGAAAGTAGACTTATTGGTTTATATGAAGAGGCCAAAGCTTTGTCTTTCCCTGGTTTCGGTATCATTATTGTAATGGATTTTTTCCATTGTTGGGGGAAGTGGCCAAGCTTTGTAATAGAGTTAAATAGAATTTTTTATAATTGATGGCGCACGCAGGGAGCTCCATAATCATTTTCGGCGCAATGAGGTCATACCCTGGAGACTTATTTGGCTTGAGGTGCTCTTTGATGACCTTAGTGATTTCAGTTGTTGGAATTTCTATAGCTGGAATTGGATCTGGAAGTGGTAGCTCTGGAAGAATGAAAGGAGAGGCTGCTTGATTTGGAGTAAAAACTTTACAAAGGTGACTAGCGAAGACGCTTGCTTTTTCTTCATCGCTGCGCGCCCAAGATCCATCTGGTTTTCGAAGGGGCATATCTGCTTCTATGGGCGGCTTTAAGTTAGGATGGGCTTTCCATAGGGGACACCTGGTACTTTTTGGGGAAAGCTGTCCTATGTATGATTTTTGAGCAAGTTCTACTCTGCTCCGTAGGACCTTTGTGAGCCTTCGTGTCGCTGTTTTTAGCCTTTCCTTTGAAGAAGGGGATCTGTGTGCCTGCCATTCCTGGCGGAGCTGCCGCTTTTCTCGGACTAGATTTTCTTTATAGGAATTTGTGGCGGAGTATGGAGATTTTTCTGTGGACGCAGGAGTCGAGAGCTTTGCTGCTGAGGTCATCATGTCTTCCAGGTGGTTGACTGCATCTTGAATGTCCTTGCTAAAGTTAATTGACGGTCTTATGTTTATGTGAGAGCTTATGTACTTTTTGTACCTAAGACGATAGGTCATCCAAAGGTTCGGCTCGAATGATGCTTCGTGGAATTTTTCTAGTGATCGCAAAGTCAATTAGGTCTGGCTTCTTCCGTGGGTCGGCTGGCCAGTATGTAGGCTTTCCCAAAGCGTTGTATAGTTGTCTACCCTTTGGGTTGGTTAGGCGAGAACCCGAGTGAGGGTGCTTGGCATTGTAGTCGCCGCCTGCTATAAAGCAATCGCCTAGTGTATCAAAGAATTGCATAAACTCCATATCAGATATGTAGAAGCGTGGTGGGCAGTATATTGCAGCTAGGTTTAGATGACCTCCCGGTCTGAATTCGTATTGAAGTTGACTGCAAGGAATTTGTAGCAAATCGTTGGAGGGAATGGTGTTTTATGCGCTGCTTTATGAGGATCCCAGTTCCTCCATGAGCTCCACCACCACTGTCACTTGTTAACTCACCTCAGCTTACAAGGAAATTAGAACGATAAGCGTAGTGGGCCTGGTTAATCCCTTGTTCGTAGTCCGGCTGCGCCAGTTACAGTCTCGTGACTGAGGGAGTAGAGGAGATCTCGTATATGAATATCGCTTTTTAAAATGCTGAAGGGATGGCTTGCAAACAAAGTGACTGTGGGACTTGGAATACAAAATAAGAATGATCTTTATTATAAAGAAATATGTACGGGTATATGTATGAGTGAACGAGAATAGTGTGTGTTCGTCAGAGTTCTTGCGTTGGCGATTTTCGTTGTTGTCCATCAGCGCTAGTCTTGCAGTTGCCGGGTCTGCGTTCTCTCCCTGTGGCTGTGGAGAGGGGCATGTTAACTCGTTCTCTCCCTGTGGCAGTGGAGAGAGGCATGTTAACTCGCGCCCTCGTATCCATTTTCTTTGGGCATCCCACGTAGTTCTAGGCGCTTTTTCTGGTTGGCCAATGCTCTTACAGGACTCTCGGTCCTTTCTTACCCCCCTTCACACTTTAGTGTTGGCGGTGAATATGAACTTCTTGAATTCCCTTGTTTACTGGCACTAGCACTATGTGCTCTTTAGTCGTGAATTGAAAAATTTGAGCTTGTGGTTCAATGTCCTTCTAAGGCTCCTCTTTTTGATCAGCCATCGGCGGGGAATTTCTTGGTTTTTCAGAAGCTCCTTGACGATAAATATACTAGAATTTCGCACCGATGCGTTGAATTCACCAATTCCTTTTCGAGACTCGGTAGCTTCCGGTGCCCTATCTACGTAATTAAGGACGATCTTTTCTGCCTTGGATTCTGTAGCTGATTCCAGTTGCACTGGCCCGATCACAATCCATGCCAGAGCAGTATTTTTGAGTGGTGGCTGTTCTTCTTTCTGAGGGGGTCTGGCTGGTCTATGTAGTGCCACTCGGGCAGTTGGTAACAGAACGGCGAGTTTATTTGTATGAAAGGCTGAGGCTGAACAAACCACTTGTGATGTGCTCAATGGCGAAAGAGAAATAAATAAATAAATAAATATTTAAGTTGACCGTAATCCACTTTAATCTCACAAAGTTCCTTGCTAAGGCTTACTTTATGAAACTAAATAAGATAATTTTGGATTTTGATTGGTCCGATCCTCTGGTAGTGAAGATAAAAATTTGCTTTACATACATTTCAATACTTTTGTATCCATCCGCTTCAACAAATGTGCTTTGGTATTCAAGGCACCTTTAAAATGTAAAGAACATTAAGACTATACTGTTAAATAAATATTTTATAACTGGCTATATAATTAGTTATTCAAGATACCTAGTAGCTTGGACTAATTTCACCGTAAGTAAAGCAGAATGTTCATTTTACTCAGGATCCAAAGCTGTTTTAGAAGATTGTGACCATTGAGCGCAAATATGTATCTTTTTATCCTCTCCTTACGTTTGAAAACTCATATGCGAACACTGATCTGGCTATGGCCGATCTCTTTGCACAATTTTTTCGGTCAACGTATTCACTTAAGGCCATTCCAGGTCAGTCTTATACTTACAATATTAAATCAGCCAACCTTATAGTTATGCCGTTAGTTATGGGGTAGCGCCCTACGTTCAGTATGCAGCGGGACCCGCGCGACAGTTCCTGTCTCGAGAAGAGTACAATTTTTTCCGAAATATCCCCTGCAATTCAGCTTCTCCTTCGTCCACTTTAAAATTTCCCATTCCTGCAGCGAACTATCCAGTCGGGATAGTTTCAGCCGGGAAGTAATCAGGTAGTGAACAAGAATGTTCGCAGTAAACAGCAAGGCTTTGTCACTGCTACGACGTTGGGAAATTAATGCATTGTCCTTAGACGGAGAAGAGGGTAAGGGTCGCTGCACTAGGCCGTTGACATGGGCGGAACAACCGGGGACTGGCCTCCAGCCACTACAGCGGCAGTTAGTAGCGATGCACTCGCGCAGCTGATTTCAAGTTTGGAGCTATTTCTGCCAAAAAGACGCTAGGTTTGCCAAGGCGATTCTCAGGAGGCAACAACAGAATTCCACCGCATAATATGGTGCGGTACAGGCAGACGGAGGTGAATTAGTTATGACGGAGGTTAATTAGTAATAAATGATAGAGTACTACAAATATAATTATTTGAAATTCTACGTTTCCCATCTAAATGCCCGCCGCATATACCACATCCACAGCCTTCAAAGTTGCGATGCAGGACTTCACTCCAAAAAATCCGCGATTGACTCCCATTTAGGAATAAGACCCGAGTTTGAGGCATTTTTGCCATCTTCCACTTAGTCTTGGTAGCTGGGTCCAACCTTGCGCGTCGTGCCCCAATTTTCAAAGGCCCCCATATAGGCATTCAATTTATTCCAAAGGCCTCGAAGTGAAGCCACCTTCCTAGACACAGACGCCTAAAACTGCCTTTTAAATGATAAATACAAATTTTTATTTTTTTCAGTTCACAATTGAACATTGATGCAATGTTTAAACCAATCTAGAGCATTTGGAGAACGCTCACAGGATAGCAAGCGAGAAGACAAGGGCGCTCTCGCGTACGATCCTGATTATCCTCTATCATTATCCATACGAGAGCTGCTCCGGAAGAGGACAGAACGGGCCAATATAGCCCAAACTGACGCTATAACGGTGACGGCCAGGAAGACGACAGCAAGAGTCAAAAAAAGGACCCAATTGATACCAATTATTCCATTTTATTAATAATTTTGTATTTAAGATTAAGGAAAACGTTGTGAAGTCCGAATTCTGATTCATTTTCAAGGCTAAAATCGTTGCGCTTTTGCTAAACTTCACAGTAGCCAAGAAGTTGCGCAGTTGAGATTCCGTCGTCAAGAACACTCAGTTAGAGAGCGTGAGCGAGATGGAAATGCCGCTTAGCTTCGACAGCAACAATGTAGCCGAAGAAAAAAAAGAAGTGGAGGCATGCAAAAGGGCGACAATAAAGAAGAAAATAGAGCAGTTGACGGAATTGTTGGCCTTAAAATTGGAGTGGGCAAACAAGAATGTCAGCTCTAGCGTTTGAGAATGTTGTATGAATACGATAACCACTCGGACCTAATTGCTCTGTGGTTCAAAATTTTCGAAAGAAAAGCTGACACGTACGAACTTTTAGAGCCGCAGAAGTATGTACATGCCAGAAACAAAATTACAAGCCAAACAAAGCTGTTCCTGGAATCGGAGAACGTGTGCGACTATAGCGAGTTAAAGGATTCCTCGATGAGTTTTCTAGATCTTGGAATAGTGCAGATGTGCAGAAAAAGCTACAAGAGCGTAGAAGATTGAGAAGCGAGTCGCTAGAAGAATACTTTCTGCGATGGGAAACGTGGATGAGGACGCGCTGATCAGTCACGTGGTTAACGGACTGGACATTGGAAACGAATAAAAATGCTTAATGCTCCGCCGCAAGTAACTGAGGGAGCTCAAAAAGGAGTTTAAAATTTACGAGCTTTTAAATGTGACCAAGCAGTAAAAGGAGTAAGAGGAGTAAAAGAAGCAAGCACGGAACGGAAAGAAAAATCGCTGATTCTATTGTGGTTCTGATTACCACTTGCGAAAAGATTGTTCGGCAAAAACAAAGTGCTTCAGTTGCAATCTAGAAGGATACATCTCACATAATTGTCCTAGCAGAGTGGGAGTCATGCACGTATTTTCTGATCGAAACTTCCTTAAGATGATAAACATAAATAACATTGCTATGTTATGCTTTCAAAAAATGAAAGGAGTCGACATAAAAAGCAGCCAAAACGAATTACGTGGTCTGGGAAATAAAGAGTTTCTTTATTTTGATATATTTTCGCCGAAGTTAACGTCTTTATTTCATCAAGAAGAGTCATATTTTGGTGGATTCAAAAGGAGATGGACCTTGGATCATGAAAGTCGCAGGCAAATGTGTATAACGTTGTAGAAACCTCTTCCTTTGAAGTTCCATTCCTATTTCGTCAAGTCGTAGAGAAAATGATCGAAACCTGCCAAAAGGTTGTGTAGAGTGAGGTCAAGCTATGTCCTCTGGCGATGCGGATAGTGCCTGACGGAGTCAGGAAAGCCGTTTGGGCATTTCCTTACAAGATTTGTAAAAACGGAAGATGTTACTGTAAGGAAGCAGGTGGAAGAATGGAAGCAGAAGGAAACCGTTCCAAAACGTCATCTAACGTAGCAAGTCCTGTTGTCATAGTCAGAAAGAAGAATGGTGCACTGAAGGCCTACGTCGACTACAGAAAGCTAAATAGCCTGGTTTTATCAGATTGCTTTCCGGTACCATTTATGGGGGAGGTGGGGAGAAACTATAGATAACAAAGTGGTTCACAATCATGGACTTCGAAAACGGATTTTTGTATATGCCAATCGCAGAAGAAAGTAAGCAGTATACAGCCTACTGTCTATTTGACAGGACCTCAGGTAGGTCGTTGAGGTCGCTAATAACGAATCAGATGCCAGTTTTGAGGAGAAAAAGACAGCGAATCCAAAATGGCGTATGTATCGAATTTTTTTAACGTACTTTTAGTAATATAAAAAGGGTTTTCCGAGTCACTGATAACAAGATTTCCTGTAGATTTCCTTGTAGATTTCCTGATATATTTGTAGCGAAATCGTTGAACTGAACAAAAAAAATATTGGTAAAAATTAATGAATAGTTTTTGAAAAAAATCAATTTTTTATTAACAATATGTTTGTACTTACATATTCATGACAAACATATTAATGATTTCTTTGTAGTTCGTAGATTAACCCAGCAGTACTGAAATTCCTGGCCCCGACTTTTCCGGCCCGAATGTCAAATTTCGTTCGAAAAACAAAAACAATTCTCTAAGGTTTGCTCTTCGAACGTCAAAACAAAGTAGGCGAACTAATTCTGCCGGCCCTCCGCCTGCTGCTAGAGTTCGAAATTATGCATATTCGATATTAGTTATTAATCACTAATATTTTCTAGTCATTCTAAATATTTTGCCCGGAAACTTTCACCCCATGGTTCAATGATTAAGGTATCTGCCTGTTAATCGTAAGGTCGTGGGTTCGATTCCAAGCGGAAAAGTCTTTATTATGAGTTGATTTTTGTTTACTTTCAATTTATTTTAATATCGCAGTCTCAAAATAAACTGTTATATTCAATATTTTTTTTTAAATGGGGATTCTTAATAATTGAGATTGTTTTAAACATGCAAATTTGTAGAGCTATATTATAGTCAGTCACAAAATACGCGCGATTCCTTGATAGCTTAGAGGCGTGGATGTCGGTCCAGTATACAAAAGCACTAAGGTTCGAATCCTAGGGTGAGTAATTATTAAATATAGTTTTCAATATTAATAATGTAATATTACTTAACATATTAATTTAGTTTACAACATAAATTAACAGCAATTTTTAAGGAATTCATAAAAAAATAATGATTATCAAATTAGAAAATTGTAAGGGGAAATTTTTTTCTTTAATTTTGGGTCATGAATGCGACCTGATTTAGCCACTGAATCAGGGGCGATTTCGAGACAATTTTCTCGCCGGAATCCGGGCGGATTCTGGACTGATTCATGCCTGAAATCGAATTCCGGGCCGAGAGGACATTTTCAAAAATTTCAGTACAAAATTCCGGGCCGCTTGTTCTAGATTTCCGGGTGGATTCCGGGGTGATCCGGGGGGATAATAGATTGGTTGTCAAATTCCAAGATGAAATTAAGATGCCGAATAGAGACCTTTTAGTGTTCAAAGGTACTCTGAACGAAATTTTTTATATTGGAGCATGTAAATGCGATTTGACGGCAGCTCAATCTAACTGCGGTTTGCGACCTTCTTCTTAGGGTCAAGCACGTGTATTCGCCAGGCCCTGATGGAGTACGAGGCAGTGTTCTGAAGAACTGCGCCGAGGCTTTGTGCAAACCGCTGGATAAACTCTTTAATCTTTTGCTGGAAATCTCTTTCTTTGCTGGGAATCTTTCATTATTCCGCTTGTTAAAAAAAGGAAAAAATCCGACGCTGCTAATTATAGAGGCATCTCTAAATTGTCAGCAATTCCAAAGCTTTTTGAAAAACTCCACATTTGCAACACCTATGTAGTTCAATAATAACTCCGTGCCAGCATGGCTTCATGAAGCGCCGCTCCACCACTACCAACTTATTGGAGCTAACATCTTTTATCACGGATGGCTTCCGGAATGGCTCACAAACAGACGTCATTTACACTGACTTCAGTAAAGCATTTGACTCTGTTAACCATTCGCTTCTTATAAGTAAACTCAGTCTTTTGGGATTCCCAACTGATCTTCTTATCTGGATTTCGAGCTACTTATCTGGGAGAACCCAACGTGTTTTCTTTAAAGATGTTACCTCGCGTTATGTCCGCGCCACATCTATGGTGCCCCAAGGAAGCCATATTGGACCCTTACTTTTTACACTGTTTATTAACGACTTGTCCCTTGCCTTAGCTAATTCACTTGTACTTATGAGCGCCTTAGAACGATTAACTCAAGTTAACGATCTAGGTGACCTATTAGATTTGAGACTTAAATTTAACGACCATATATCTACCATGGTTAATAAAGCTATGGGTGTTCTTGGTTTAATTAAAAGATGGTCAAAAGAATTTAATGACCCGTACATAACTAAAACGTTATATACATCATTGGTCCGTCCGATTCTTGAGTATGGATCGTGTGTCTGGAGTCCTCAATACGGAGTACACCAAGATCACATAGAATCTGTACAAAAAAATTCCTGACTTTCGCTGGTAGGGGACTTAATTGGGATGCAAATCGTCATCTCCCATCTTATCGTAGTAGACTTTTACTACCGAAACACCGTTACCGTTAACAAACAGTAAAACGATGCTGGATCTCATGCTTCTATATAATCTTATTTATGGAAATGTAGACAACCAGCACTTACTAACACGCTTAAATTTTAACCTTCCTAGTAGAAGGGCTAGAAATTTTCGTCTTCTACTCTTCAGCCATTGTAGTTCGACATATGCCCAACACGATCCATTCAGGGTATTATGTTCGGACTACAATGGTCTCTACCACATCTTGTCACTTTGCTCCACTAACAATCTTAAATCGCTTATATTAACAGCCTTATCTGTGCAACACTCTTCCTCTTGATATCTTACTCCTACTCTTTGCTTAAACTATCTCGGAGCTATTCCCGCGATTCGAGCCGTACGTTACGCGGCAGCGTCCCTCGGTCGGTTGGACGGGAGGTGGGCTGTACGTATGCAGTGGGAACCGCGCAAAAAATAAAAAAAAACAACAAATTTTTAATTTTTTTTTTGTATTTTAATAAGTTTTGTGTACACCAAATGTTAAAAAAAAATTTCATGGGCGAAACTTGATTAATACATACACATTTCTTTAAAACCTTTTTATTTTTGGGAGATATGTAAATTTGATTTATTATAAACTTTTAATGTGGTTTACAAATTTTTAAGCTTTATTATTATTTAATCACCTTTACAATTCTATACCCATGGAGAATAAAAACATGAAGCAAAAAATTGTTGCTTTCCAGAGCCTCCATGTGGTGGATTTGCGATTCCCGATGCCGATATATTGTTTGCAGATGTTGCATAATTGTAGCTCATATGAGTATAAGAAGGGACTGGCGGTGAAATTGTTTCAGTAGAATATATTGAACTGCTGCCCCCTCCCAGATGTATTGAATTAGAGTTGCAGGGTGAGTGACGCATTTCCAAAGATTGATGAGAAGAAACTGTACAGTTAGATCCAGCTGAGATTGAAGGAGGAAAATTTGAACTAGAAGAACTACTCGAAGTTATGGGAGTTATGGGAGGTGGCAAGCCATAAGCGAGGACCTCATATCCCATTGCACTATTGTTGGCCCCTAAACTACTCGAATGGGAATTCACGTTTCCGCTGGCAAGGCTGCTTTCATCATTAGTTATATGATGGGCCGCTATTGGCGGAGGACGCAAAGTCATATGGCAAGGGTAATGAAGTGGTGGGGTCATATTTCCGTGCTGTGACATTGGTGATGGTGGAGCTAAGGGTCCAATCGACGCATGATTAAAGCTTGACATTGGAGTGACCGATCTAAGAAACAAAAAAGCATTTTTTTCGTTAAGCAATTTTAGGGAAAAACGTGTTTATTCAAATAGGATACTTCTTACCCATAACTTTCGGACATAGACAAAGTCGAATGTTGCATGCTTGAGTACATAGCACTGCTAAATCCTACCGGAGCTCCAGTATTAAAACTAAGGCGTGGTGAGATCGCAGGAACACGGGTGTGCGCATGAGATTGAGCATGAGATGAAACAGTAATCTGATGCTGATGAATGGAACTACCATTAGAGCAAGGAGAACAAACGTTGCGGCCATCCTCAGTATCTCGATCATCGTTTATGTTAGACTTACTAACAGTTGAAAGATGTAGTGTAGATGGAGGTCTACCATCGTCCTCCATAGCAGCAGTGATCCCACCCCCAACCGTAGTTGCAGTAACAGGGACTGAAATCGGGCTCGAGGAAGCAATCTCGTTAGTTTTATCTTTAAATATAAGAATTATTTTTTTTTTTTTAATTTTACGTAAACATTTTATAAGCTTAGGTTCTAAGCATGATACTACGATCTAGGATTCAGATAATGTTCAAAATTAATATAAAAATATAATAAATATCAAATGCAACAAATTTGTTTATTAACGGACATTATTAGCATGAATAATGTCTTTATTAGCTAATGTTTAGCCAAAGTATTTTTTAGTATCTTTACTATCGATAAGTGTATCGCCTTTAAGCTATATCATTTTACAATATTTTGGTCCAAAATTTGATGGGAATCACAAAATATTCAATTATACAAAAAATTTACTTCTTATTATTCTGGTGATGTTGCAAAATATGTTAATCAAAGCATTATTATGTTTTTTTTATTTTTAATATTATATTATATTTATTATTTTTATTTTATTATTATTATAACAAGTCAAAAAATCTGGGATCGGCCGACTATATCCTATAGCTTCCATATAACTGAACGATCGGAAATGGCAAAACCTTGCTATTTTTAAAGATGCTTGGGGCTGTTTCCAACATTTTTATTAGGAAATTATTCGACGGTAAAAATCTCATAAGATATATATATAATTATTTAAGCTGCTTCCTGACTGCAAGGGTATATAAACTTCGGCTCCGCCCAAAGTTAGCTTTCTTGTTTTTAAATAATTTTTTTTTGGCTGCTTGGCCCAACAACTTTATTAAAAGTACCACTTAGTGAAAATACAAGCAGCCGATTTAGAATAAATATACCATAATACGGACAATAAATATACCATAATCAGGGAAAAACAGTTTACGTAAAAATCGACAAAAGACTAGTTTTTAAACGTACCCCACAACAATAATACACTACAATCAAAGCCCAATCCTGGAAAGTTATACACAAAAATAAAATTATTAACTAACTTTCAGTTTATTCATACCAACTTGCCTGGGTCAGTCTGCAGTCTTCACAGTTCTAACTCACAACTGATTTCACTTTACACCAGACAAGCAACCAAACAAAAAGGAAAATTAAAAATCATCCACACATTTGACCTAAAAAAATACGGCAATACACTTACCAACTTAAGAATCTTTCACCAACCTTATGCCAATACCGCAGTATGCTAGTGAAAAGTGCAAATCATAACGTTCAAAATATGCATCTTTATCGTCACAGCACATCTCCTGAAAGCTTCACCGTGGGTTAGGGTTAGTGTGCTCGCTTTTCAACTTGGTTGCGCCCGTATCAAAACTATACGACACTCCCTTAAAATCGTTTGTGGATACTGGTTATTAGAAAATTTGCCCCCAAAATTACGCCCCCATCACAAGATGGCTCGCCTTCAATTCGCGGACTCCGTATGTCAATTAGGTTTTTGTGTGTATGGTTGATACAATAATATACCTTTTTATACCCTTGCAGAGGGTATTATAATTTTGGTCAAAAGTGTGCAACGCAGTGAAGGAGACATCTCCGACCCTATAAAGTATATATATTCTTGATCAGGATCAGCTCTTGAGTCGATATAAGCATGTCCGTCTATCTGTCTGTCCGTCTGTCTGTCGGTTTCTACGAAAACTAGTCTCTCAGTTTTAAAGCTATCGAGTTGAAACTTTGCACACACCCTTCTTTCTGTTGCAGGCAGTACATAAGTCGGAACGGCCGGGATCGGTCGACTATATCCTATAGCTGCCATATAACTGATTGATCGGAAATGCCATAACTTCGTTGTTTTTCAAGTTAGAAGGATGGGAATGGATGCCTCTTTGGGCAAAATAATTCGATATGCCAAATTTCATAGGGATCGGCCGACTATATATGTACGATCCGTTATATATCTAATAACATTAGATGCGTGGCGCCACCTAGCGGACTGCGACTCAACTGCAAGGCTATATAAACTTCGGCTTCGCCCGAAGTTAGCTTTCCTTTCTTGTTTTACGGTTATATTTTCTGATGAGAAAAAATGCTACTTGGATCGACCAGATAGATCGCACTGCTAGGATGGAAGAATTTAAGAAAGGAACCACTCATATTTTCCAATAGAAAATTTGGAGAAGGTTCCGTAATGGTATGCTCCTTATAAGAATAACACTGTGGCTTTGAAGTTTGTGAGCTCAAAAATGAACAGCGCACAATATATTTTTGACTTGGACAACAGTCTTCTAATATTTCTAGAAGAAAATGGGGAATTCTTAATAAAACTCATGCAGGATAGCGTTGCAATACATAAAATTCGGGCTAATATTTGTGAAATTTGTGAATGACAGTTCTGTTAACGTCATAAACTGCCTGCCTGCTTACCCGATTTAAATCCAATGGAAAATGTTTCTGGCAAGACGTGTTTATTCTAAAACTCCAACATACGAATCTTTTGAATGTTTAAAGGGCGGCATTTGACGAGATCGGAATAACTTAGAGCAACGTTCGTTTATTAATATATATAATTCGATGAGAAAAAGAATTTTTTAAGTTGAAAAGCCCAAGGGCTTTCATATCGGACTTCGTATCAATTTAGCTTAAGAAATATACCTAATTGCATTGATCCTAATAAACACACGGGCGGAGCCGAATTTTATATACCCTTGCAGGGTATATGGTAGCTGCTTAAATTATTTATATACATAAACGAGGGTTGATATATATATTTCTGGCCTTATCATGAAAATGCGAATATTTATGGTTATTAGATTAAGATTATTGTTTTTTAAAGTATTCTGCAGCGAGACTTATATCGACAATTGTCGAAGCACTTTGTTCACTCCGATTGAGACACAATCCAACCAAAACATGGTTTTGAACGTTTCAACAGCATCTTCTGGCATCGAAAATCTTTGGCCACGCATTTTTCTCTAGATGTGCGGGAATAAAAAGAAGTCATTGGGTGCCAAGTCTGGGCTGTATGGCGGATGACCCATCAATTCGACATTTTGGCCGGTCAAAAAGGAGCTGGTTAGAGCTGATGAGTGAGAGCTCGTATTGTCATGGTGCAGAATGGTCTTCTCTTGTTCGTTTTTTGAATTTCTCCGAAGATTTCAGGCAATCAAATTGTGGTGTACCACTCAGAATTGACCTTCCTCCATTGCTCAAGCGGAATAGTCGCCACATGACATGTTTTACCGTAGAAACAGGCCACCATTTGCTTCAAAGTGCTTCTTCCACGAACAACTTTCGTTGGATTTGGCTCGTCTTCGAAGACCCACACGGTCTATTGCTGTTTTGTTTCGGGCTCATAAGCATAGATCCATGATTCGTCACCTGTGACGTTCTTATAAACGTCTTTTGAAACACCGCGAAAGCATTTTTAAAAAATTTTTTCGCACCAATCTATACGAGCCTTTTTTTGAGCGATTTTCAAATTGTGCGGGATCCAACGAGAACAAATCACTGTGGACGGAAGTCCACGAGGTGACAACCTGCATGCCTTGGCGTGCGCGAGGAAACTCTATATATAGCCGAAGAATTAAAAATTTTCTGTAGGCAACCGATCTAAATGAATTATATACCAATCGAAAGGTATTGTTTCAATTAGATAATTTTTGTCGAAACATATTCCAAAATTTATTTGGTTTGGGAGAAATTAGGGTGAAAGTAAAAACATTTTTAATCACGAAAGTGGGGCTGGTGGACATTTTAGTCCGCAGAGAGAATATTTTTATATATTCGCATTCTAGAGCCAAATACGCGTCGATTTCTACCTAAATCCCGATCCGACACTTCATTCAGAAGTTATTCGAAAAACTCGATTTTTTCTTCTTCTTCAAAATGAAGCCAGTTTGCGTTGGTTTGTCTGTTTGCACAATCTGTTTTTCTTAACAATCCTGAAAAAAATTGGAAAATGTTTGTTACTATCATATGAGCAACTATTGTTCTACAACTTTTTGAAATACCTTAAACTTACGTCAAAAAATTAAAAAAACTTTGTTAATTCATAACTTTATAATTAAGAAAAATATTAAAAAGAGCTTTACACCGTTGAAAGGGTTTTTTAAATATCTATTTCACTTTCTTTGAGACCAAACGTCTATATAGTACACAAAAAAAATACACTAAAAATAAACTTTTTTTTTTTAGAAAAAAAATTATTTTTTTCAAAATTTGCTCGTTTGATCCTTTTTATATTGCACGTGGAGATAGCTTTTGAGATGACGCAACTTTTGATATATCGCTCATATCTGGCAAAATTCGTTAACTCAAGATATAGTCCTGTAAGTGCAGCTACCCTTTTTGTGCAGCCTCCTGGGACGCTTGCATTTACTTATACATGTGTGTATTTGATTGGCAACTTTGCTTTTTGGAGTCTGCATATATTTGGTCAATACCCTAAAAAATGTGGAGTATATTTTTTCAGATTTTAGTTTATTTATTTAAAAATAAAATCCAAATAAAAAAGGGCTTAAAAAAGTAAAACGTAAAAATTGGCTCAACTAGGACTCGAACCCAGGCCCTCCGTGTTAGGAACCACGACGCTCTCCACTCGTCCAACCTCGAACTTTGGTGCTTTAGGGAAAATTTTGATGTAATTCTGCTTTGTGTTTCAGTGTCTCATGTCTTAATGAGAAGACTCACATGATTGGTACTTTAACCGAACCGGTCCGAAATTTCTTTCAGAAGTTTAAAATGAAGCAAGTGTGTCTCTTTGTCTGTATTTTTTTCTTGGCAATCCTGAACAAAATTAGAGATTTTTGTTATTGTCATATGAGCAATTATTGTTCTATAACTTTTTGAAAAAGCTGTAAAAATCGAATTTCTTGAATAACTTCTGAAAGAAATGTCGGACGGGTCGGTTGGGGTACCAATCTTGAGGTACCAAAAAAAATCAAGAAAGGAAAGCTAACTTCGGGCGAAGCCGAAGTTGATATACCCTTGCAGTTGTGCCATTTCCGATCGTTCAGTTATATAGCGGCTACTGGATATAGTTGGCCGATCCCTATGAAATGTGGCCAATAAGATTATTTTGCCCAAAATGGAATCTGAACCAAGTCCCATCTTTCTAACTTAAAAAACACCAAAGTTATGCCAATTCCGATCGTTCTATGATAGCTATAGAATATAGATGGCCGATCCTTTTGTGCATCAAATATTTTGGCCAAATGTAAAATACGTAGAACGTCCCAGCCCTCTAACTTAAAAATCACCAAAGTTATGGCAATTCCGATCAATCAGTTATATGGCAGCTATAGGATTTAGTCGACCAATCCCGGCCGTTCCGACTTATGTACTACCTGCAAGAAAATGAAAGATGTGTGCAAAGTTTCAACTCGATAGCTTTAAAACTGAGAGACTAGTTTTCGAAGAAACCGACAGACAGACGGACAGACAGATAGACGGACATGCTTATATCGACTCAAGAGCTGATCCTGATTAAGAATATATATACTTTATAGGGTCGGAGATGTCTCCTTCGATGCGTTGCACTCTTTTGACCAAAATAATAATACCCTCTGCAAGGGTATAAAAAATTATTTTCAAAATTGGCTCATTTGATCATATTCATATTGCACGTGGAGATAGCTCTTGAGATGACGCAACTTTTGATATATCGCTTACATCTGGCAAAATTCGTTAACTCAAGATATAGTCCTGTAAGTGCAGCTACCAATTTTGTCCAGCCTCCTGTGAAGCTTGCATTTACTTATACATGTGTGTGTATTTGATTGGCAACGTTGCTTTTTGGAGTCTGCATATATTTGGTCAATACCCTTAAAAATATGGAGTATATCTTTTCAGCTTTTAGTTTAATTATTTAAAAATAAAATCCAAATATAAAAAGGGCTTAAAAATAAAAATAGAAACATTGGCTCAACTAGGACTAGAACACAGGCCCTCCCGTGTTAGAAACCACAACGCTCTCCACTCGGCTAATCTCGAACTTCGTTGCTTGATGGCAATATTTGATGTAATTCTGCTTTGTGTATCAGTGTCTCATGTCTTAATGAGAAGACTTACAAATGCACAATTTTACGAGTAGAAAGCTTTATATGCATATGCCCCCACTGAGCATATAATGCATATAAATAAAACTTAAATTACAGCCACCACCGTTTTTGGGCCAAATCATGGATTAAAAGGTAAAAAAAAAAAACCAGGCAAACCAACTCCGCCAATACTTTTCTAATATTTATTATTTTATATCGCATACCCAAAATAAATTGTTACATTCAACAATTGGTTTAACTAGAAAAACTGGAAAAACGCAATTTCCAGTTTTTTTAATTTTTTATCTTGGCGCATTTATTTTAGATGTTTATTATATGATTGATCGGATATGCCATAGCTTTGTTTTTTTTTATAAGATAGAAGGATTGGACTTAGTACAGATTGCATCTTATCCGATTTGCAAAATTTTATTAGGATAATTGGCTAACTTGTTGTTTTTGAAGCTAGAATGATGGGACTATCTACGGTTTCCGTTTTGGGCAATCTAATCCTATGTTTCATAAGAATCGGCTAACTATATCCTATACCTGCCATATAACTGAACGATCGGAAATGGCACAACCTTTCTATTTTTAAAGATGCTTGGGGCTGTTTCCAATAATTTTATTAGAAATTTTGTTGATGGTGAAATTCTCATAAGGATCGGGCAACTATATAGGATCCGATATATATAATAATAATATAAGCTTCTGCTTAACTGCAAGGGTATATCAACTTCGGCTCCGCTTGAAGTTAGCTTTCCTTTCTTGTTTTTTTTTTATAATTTATTATATAGTGGAACTCTCATAAGGATAGGCCTCTCATATGTTAATTTGTTAAAATAATTTGGTTTCCCACAACTACGAAACAATTTTGGATTTTAAATAAATTTTTGGGCAAATTTTTAATTAAAATTTTTAAACTAACCAAATTCCAAAACCTTTGTAAATTAAAAATACGTATAACTTCAGAGCCACTGAAGCTATCGAAAAATTCTTTACGTCTTTGGAAAGTTTTTTAATTATTCCACCTTCTTGAATGTCAAAATCTATAGAGTAAAAAAAAAGAGTTTTGATGTTTATCCTTACAATTAAAGTATTGCTAACTGAGTGAATCTCCTGTCCAGAGGTTACTTCCATATATATGTATTGCATATATTATGCGTTCTATTTTAAATAATTGAAGATCAATACATACAAACAACAACTGATATTATATAAAAAAAACTTCTTGACGAGGTAAAGTACCGGTAACGAACCTGCATGCGAAACCCAAAATATCTGATATCAATTTTAGTGACGAAAATATGCTATATAGGTGTACAAAATTGCATATAAAAAATATTCTTGTTCGGCACGTGCAAGAAAAACAAAAACAAGAAAGGAAAGCTAACTTCGGGCGGAGCCGAAGTTGATATACCCTTGCAGTTCAGTCGCAGTCTTATTTTATTAGATATATAGCGGATCGTTTATAGTCGGCCGATCCTGATGAAAATTGGCAGATTAGATTGTTTTCTCCAAAATAGAATCTGTACCAAATCCCATCTTTCTAACTTAAAAAACACTAAAGTTATGCCAATTCCAATCGTTCTATGACAGCTATAGGATATAGTCGGCCGATCCTTATGAAATTTTGTACATAAGATATTTTGGTCAAATATAACAGGTGTGGAAAGTCCCAACCCTGTAACTTAAAAAACACCAAAGTTATGGCATTTCCGATCAATCGGTTATATGGCAGCTATAGGATATAGTCGACCGATCCCGGCCGTTCCGACTTATATACTGCCTGCAAAGGAAATAAGGATGTGTGCAAAGTTTCAACTCGATAGCTTTAAAACTGAGAGACTAGTTTGCGTAGAAACAGACAGACGGACAGACGGACAGACGGACATGCTCATATCGACTCAGGAGGTGATCCTGATCAAGAATATATATACTTTATAGGGTCGGAGATGTCTCCTTCACTGCGTTCCACACTTTTTGACCAAAATTATAATACCCTCTGCAAGGGTATAAAAATCAGTCATTTTGTACACCTATATGTATGTATGCTGGTGGAAGAAATGCCCTATCTTGACGATCTTGCATTATCAGGTCATGCATGGCGTCAATGTTCTCTGGAAAAGCGACTGTTTTCGGACGACCTTCATAGCCTTCATCTTCGAGCGAGCGTCGGCCACGATTGAATTCATTGTACCAGTTTTTCACAGTGCTATAAGATGGTGCTCCATCGCCAAACAAAGATTTAAGTTCATCGATGCTTTCTTGTTGTGTCGAAAGCCGAAATTCACGTCGAAAACCGTGAAAACTGATTGCGCGAAAATGTTCACGAGTTAATTCCATTTTCTGGCAAATAGAATTTTTCAAGTCAGTGTAAACAAAACAAAATACGTTCTGAACAGTGGCGGCGCTAGCCTCGTTGGCGCTCGGGGCGAAAGACGCTTTTGCCGCCCCCCCCCCCCCCGGTCATCAAAAATTTTCAATGCAATCATGAAATTTTTAATAATTACATTGTTGGAATACTTAGAACAAGGGTTTTTTAAAATTTAACTTTTCTTGCTTTCGCCTCTGCAAAAGCAGTGATGATATCATTATAATCTACTGATGTAGCTATATCAACTTTTTTGTTTTTTTTTTTTTTTGCTTAAATTTTTTGCACCAATTGCACCAATTTTGCAGCCCCTTAGTCTTGGCGCTCGGGGCGACTGCCCCTTTCGCCCCCCCCTCGCTCCACCACTGCCAATGAAAACGTCAGATGGCGCCAGGCAACACTTAGTATGGCCTAGGCCAGAAATATATATAGCAACCCTCGCATAGCGTAGCGGGTCGTATATAGTTGGCCGATCCTTATGAGACTTTCACTATCAAATAAATTTTCTAATAAAAGTATTGGCTGTTTCCAACCATCTTTAAAAATAGAAAGGCTGTGCCATTTTCGATCATTCAGTTACCTGATACCTATAGAATATAGTCGACCGATCCTTATGAAGTTTGGAAGGTCGTATTAGGTTAACTAAAATAAATTTCCCTGAAAGATTCTATTTCTAATAAAAATGTCGGAAACTGCTCCAAGCGTCTTTAAAAAAAGCAGGATTGGGTCATTTCCGATCGTTAAGTTATATGATTGGATAACTTTGCCCAGAATTTTTATACCCTTGCAGAGGGTATTATAATTTTGGTCAAAAGTGTGCAACGCAGTGAAGGAGACATCTCCGACCCTATAAAGTATATATATTCTTGATCAGGATCACCTCCTGAGTCGATATAAGCATGTCCGTCTGTCCGTCTGTCCGTCTGTCTGTCTGTCTGTCTGTCCGTCTGTCTGTCTGTTTCTACGCAAACTAGTCTCTCAGTTTTAAAGCTATCGAGTTGAAACTTTGCACACACCCTTCTTTCCTTTGCAGGTAGTACATAAGTCGGAACGGCCGGGATCGGTCGACTATATCCTATAGCTGGCATATAACTGATTGATCGGAAATGGCATAACTTCGTTGTTTTTCAAGTTAGAAGGTTGGGACTTTCTATGGATTCTTATTTGGTCCAACTTATACGATCTGCCAAATTTCATAAAGATCGGTCGACTATATCCTATAGCTGCCATATAACTGATTGATCGGAAATGGCATAACTTCGTTGTTTTTCAAGTTAGAAGGATGGGATTTTCAATGTATGCTTCTTTGGTCAAAATAATTCGATATGCCAAATTTCATAAGGATCGGCCGACTATATACGATCCGCTGTATATCTAATAATATAGATGCGTGGCGCCACCTATCGGACTGCGACTGAACTGCAAGGGTATATAAACTTCGGCTCCGCCCGAAGTTAGCTTTCCTTTCTTGTTTAATCTGACTTTGCCGTATCCATGTTTTTACATGTTTTTACGATTGCTCTCATCAGATTGCCTATATCTTTGAAACGAGCTTCTTCTTCTCGCGACAATCTAAATATACTGTATCATTTTCGGAGCATATTTGACCTATATAGTTCATTGAACCATACAATGCGTAAAAACAATATTATTCTTCAATATTACTTCTGCCGCGCTCTTCGAATATTCATATATATATTCCTTTCCTGAGTTGTATTCTCTAGTCGTGTAACCCGTTACATTATTTGTTACTCTGAAGTGGTTCTCGCTCTCACTACAGTGGACAAATCTCTGTCAATAATGAGTCTAATTCGCACTGCTAAAATATGCAAGTTTGGAGGATCCATCACTGGTGACTCGTATCACCTGCTGGCGTTAAAATAATTGCTAACATATTAAATGTGCTGGCACAATGGATGGATAAGGTCTAACTTGGTCTTGTATTGCCCATAGAGAGATTGAGCAGACGAAAAATGGCTTTCGTAATGTCCGTAAGTAAATTTCTGCACTTAATGAGCAATTTTTTACACTTGAGACTCAACTTCCTGGTCTCAAGTTATTAATGGATTCTCCAAGGAGAAAAATTCCGAACAACAACCTGACGGTGGTAAATTTATTGGGTACTCCTGCTTCTCATGCGATTCATTCGGATACATTTTTAACGCCTAATACATCATCGCCGTCTGTTGTTCCTGTGGAAGTGATCCGTTCACCCAGTCAGCCAATGGAATCGTCAAGGAGTCTTGGTCCACCTATTGTCTTGGATCCTCTATCGATGGAAAACCAGCAAGATCCTGTGGTACCTTCTCCTAGGCCTCTCACTGGTGTGGCGCCCGAAATAAGATCTTCTGAGCTTATGCTTATAGCTGTTGCACTTCGTAAAGCTATATTTGTATTCCGCCTTATTCCGGATGCCACTGTGGATGATGTCAGGAGTCACCTCTTAAACCATCTTAAGGTAGCTCCTAATGAATTAGCACTTGAATCCGTCAGCCCGGCCTGAACACAGTATTATAAATGAATATTTAGGCAAATATCCTCTAAATCCCAACTACGCCGATTCAGCTCCAAAAAATTATAATATGATTCTTCTTTCTGCTACCAAAACGTTCGAAGTATTCTGGGTAACTTGAGCCAATTTTTTACTAAGAGTGCTTCTTTTGATTTTGATGCTATTGCACTTACTAAAAACTGGCTTAATTCCTCTGCCTCTGATTATGAAATTTTTGTTCCAAGTACACTGTGTTTCGAATGGATAGGCCATCTTTCGCAGGCGGTGTCTTCATTGCTGTTAATAATGAGTACTCAGCTGAACTAAATTTTTTCTCGAATCAGTTTGGAATCGGGTTCATCGCTGTAAAAATAGCTGTTGGTTCCTATATACCTCCATCGGTTGAGGATACTGTATATTTTCAACACCTTGTGGCTATTAAGTCAATGACTCTGATTTTGTCCTAATTATGGGTGATTTCAACCTTCCCCAAATCTCCTGGATCCCGTGTGAAAATGACAATTCCCTGCATGCCAGTTGTCGCAACGACTTTACTGAAGAATTAATAGAAATTGCTTTTTTCCAAATTAACCCCATCCTTAACACACTTAGCAGATCTCTAGACCTTATTTTCTCTAATATGATATCCTCTGTGCCTGTAAATTGGTTTTCACCACTATCGCTTCCTGAAGAATTACACCATCCTACACTATTGGTTTCTGTGTTAATTGATGTCCCTCATATTCATTCTAATTATAAGGCTGAGTCTCGTACTAAATGTCATTCGCAATCATTTAGCTGGAATCGACTAGGAATATCTTTCATCTTTTAACTCTATTGAAGCTGCTACTGATTCTTTTCATGATATAACCCATAACGCGATGGACAAACTTGTTGATGGATTACTGATGATAGAATACTGTTCATGCGTTTGGAGTCCGCAATATATGGTTTCTTTTATTTGCTTTAAAATACTTAAACTGGGATTCAGATGGTCTCCTTTCACTATATCTTTGCCGGCTAAAGTTATTAGACCTACCACCATTGCAGGTACGTCGTACTTGTGCTGGAGTCATGCTCCTTCATAAAATCATTCTCGGTCAAGTTAACTCGAAACTTTTACTGGAAAAGATACTTTTTTCTGTTTCAAACAGGTCAACCAAGTCCTTCCGACCCCTTTGGTTACCAATTTGTAGAACTAATTTTGCGGACCATGATCCTTTTCGTGTTATCTGTAAAAATTATAACCTTTTGTCACATTTATTTTCCCCTGAATTAACCCTAGATGTAATAAAATGAAAATTGATTGTTTTCTATTAGATAAATTTAGCCTTACTCTTAATTATAATTAATTTTAAAAATTTTATAAATAACAGTTAATTGTTAGTTGTAAATAGGATTCAATAAATAAATAAAAATAAAATCTTTATAAAGTCCCAATTTTCTAGCCTAAAAAAAACAAAGTAACGCCAATTCCGATCATTCAGTTATACGACAGCTATAGGATATAGTCGGCCGATCCTTATAAAATTTGGCATCCTTAGAAAGTCCCATTAATCCAACATAAAAAAATACCAAAGCTATGGCATTTACGATCAATCAGTTATATGGAAGTCCTATAGCTTCCATATAACTCGACCGATCCTGTTCCGAATATAGCCAAGAATATATATACTTTATAGGGTCGGAGGTATAACCTTCACTGCTTAGCACACTTTTGACCAAAATTATAATTCCCTCTGCAAGGATATAACCGCAGCTCAGAATGTGAACTCATAAACAAATTAGGAGAAAGAAATAAAATTGGGAAAATCGAACTCATAACATTGTTACAGTGATGACAAGTGCATCTGCAAAAGCAGTTGGAGTACATGGATATACGAACTACCTCCTAATAGTATATTTTGTAACAAGATCATGAAAGTGTGTTTTATGAGTGCTTTATAGATTTCAATAAATTTAGTAGCGTTTACTTACTGACTGTGGGGCATATGCCTGTTACCGTCAACAACGAACAGGCGCTCATATTAGTTGGACTATTAGTTGCCGATACTGTAGTTGAAGTTGTAGATGAAGTTCCGCTAGCACAAGTTGAATTTGGAGTTCTCCTCTGATTTCGCAGTTTTTCTTCACGACGCCATTTAGCGCGTCGGTTTGAAAACCAAACTTGAATTCTTGCTTCTGGTAAGCCAATCTTACCAGCCAATCTTTCTCTCGCAAAAACATCTGGGTAATGTGTACGTTCAAATTCTAAAAAAAATAGGATAAATTGATTATTAACAAAAAAGGAAAGCTAACTTCGAGCGGAGCCGAAGTTGATATACCCTTGCAGAAGCTTACACAATTAAATATATATCAGATCGTATATAGCTAACCGATCCTTATGAGAATTTCACCATCGAATCGATTTTCTAATAAAAATGTTGGAAACAGCCGTACGCGTCTTTAACAAGAAAGGAAAGCTTACTTCGGGCGGAGCCGAAGTTTATATACCCTTGCAGTTGAGTCGCAGTCCGCTAGGTGGCGACACGCATCTTATATTATTAGATATATAAGCGAATCGTATATAGTCGGCTGATCCTTATGAAATTTGGCATATCGAATTATTTTGACCAGGAAGGAATCCATTGAAACTCCCATCCGTCTAACTTGAAAAACAACCAAGTTAAGGCATTTCCGATCAATCTGTTATATGGCAGCTATAGGATATAGACGGCCGATCCTTATGAAATTTGGCAGTTACGTTTGCCCAAATTAAAATCCATAGAAAGGCCCATCCTTCTAGCTTGAAAAACTACGAAGTTATAGCATTTCCGATCAATCAGTTATATGGCAGCTATAGGATATAGTCGACCGATACCGGCCGTTCCGAATTAGATACTGTTTCAACTCGCAAAGTTTCAACTCGATAGATTTAAAACTGAGAGACTATTTTGCGTAGAAACGGACATGCTCATATCGACTCAGGAGGTGATCCTGATCAAGGATATATATACTTTATAGGGTCGGAGATGTCTCCTTCACTGCGTTGCACACTTTTGATCAAAATCAATATACCCTCTGCAAGGGTATAAAAATAGCAAGGTTGTGCCATTTCCGATCATTCAGTTATATGGCAGCTATAGGGTCTTTCCACACATGTTATATTTGACCAAAATATCTTATGTACAAAAATTATAAGGATCGGCCGTCTATATCCTATAGCTGCCATATAACTTATTGATCGGAAATGCTATAACTTCGTTGTTTTTCAAGTTAGAAGGATGGGAGTTTCAATGGATTCTTCTTTTGGCAAAATAATTCGATTTGCCAAATTTCATAAGGATCGGCCAACTATATACGATCCGCTATATATCTAATTATATAAGATGCGTGGCGCCATCTAGCGGACTGCGACTCAACTGCACGGGTATATACACTTCGGCTCCGCCCGAAGTTAGCTTTCCTTTCTTGTTTTTTAATTTTTTTGCCCATTTATGTATACATATGTAAAGAAAATGTACTGTTTTTATTGTCCTGTACATGATTTTGAACTATCATTTTCAAAATATTTCATTCAAATTTTTTGCATATATAATACATTAAGGGGGCATGCGCACTTGAAATTTTCAAAAAATCGAATTTTTTTTTTTGCATTTTCTTAAAGTATATACATTTAGAAATGTGTCCACAAAATTTTGAAATGATCCGGTGAAAATACACTGAGCTACACATGTTGAAAGGGAGGGGCCTCCGGTAAGTGTAATGGTGAGTTGAAACTTTAAACACGTTTTTCTCAAAACTACGTTTTTGAAGTCGGTGACCACTCTTACTCGAAAACTAGTGACCCGATTGTCTTGAAATTTAGCATGCTCTTTTATTACATAATAATCTAGTACTAAATCGAAGGATTGATTTTTTTATGCAAAACTTTTTTTTTTACAGCTGAAAAACTACCGTTTTTTTTAACGAAAAACGATTTTTCAACTTTGAAAGGTCGCCATTTTGTCAAATATTTTTTTTTTAATATCCTTCGATTAAGTACTAGATAAACTTTTAATAAATGTAAATCCGTTTCATTTTTTGATTTCAAACGATCCAGATTTTCACAGTGTTGGTCACCGCAACTCGTCTTTTTCGGACGGAACTTTGAAACCCCTAAATTTTTTCTACTTTTTTTTTTTAAATTTAAGTTAAAAAAATTGTGTGCGTGGAGTCCCTACGCGCGAAAGAAGTGAAACTTCTTAGCGATATTCCAAAAAATGCATATTATTTCGTATAAAAGAAAAATAGCGGGAGGGAAAGGATAAAAATAAGGTGGAGTGACCAACACTTTCTTCAATTCACATTTTATAAATTTATTATAAAGCAAAGTCCAAGTTCTGCTTTCTTTCGTGCTCGGTATTCACGATAATATTGTGCTCTGTTCCCTCCTCTTAAAACACCGGCTGCACTGTCTTTTTCCGCTGTAAAATCAATTCAAAATCAAACCATTAAAATTTTTGCCAATCCAATTGATATTAATTTCAAGATGATATGATCCACAAGGTGCATCTGTTATGGACAATTGAAATATTCAAGAGAAACGTACCACCACATAACCTGGAATCCGCTGTGTTATGCGAATTTTCACTGTCATTCATTTTATTGTTTGTTTGAATCACTATTCACTGTACTAATACTACAAGTAGTGCGTCAATATTATATAGAACACGAATTAATTATGGGAAACACTTTAATAACAAAATACGAGATAAGAATAAGAAAAAGAATTTTCGACACATAGGACGCTTGATGCACTCACGCATAGGCACTAATATTAGTCTAGGCAGCTGTTACGCGCTACGTGTATCGCCATAGCAGCGCATGCGCCTGGCGATACCTTACTCTCATTCACTCTCTCTCTCTCTCGCACTCTATCTTTCTCTTTTCCTCTTCTCCTTCCGAGTTGCGTTAAGCGTTCAACGCTATTCCCCCTCCACTGGAGCGTTAAACGTTTAACGCAACATTTTCCGGCGTCGTATAAGAAGTTTCACTTCAAAAACGACATTTCAAAAAAATTCAATAGTTTACGAGAAAAAAATTCGGAAAAATGCCTATTTTTTGGCCCTCCAACTGCGCATGCCCCCTTAAGAGATTCTTACGATTAGGAACATGAGCTTTAATAACGTTTATAAATATTTTCGTTAACCTATAGGATAAAGTATGTAACCTATGGGATAAAGTATGTATTTTAACTCTCCGAAATAATCTTACCTTTTTCTAAATTATCTATTTGCTCGTTTGTAAAAGAAGTTCGATTTCGCTGCAGCTTTCTTTTGAGTATAAGTCGAGCTTGATCATCTTCACTATTTCCTACATTTGAAGTTCCTCCATTTGAGTTTTCACCTTCCCCAGAGTTTGTTTCATCGGATTGGTGACCGTCAAGTTCTGAAATATAAGAAAATATATATTGCAATTTATATTTCAAATTTAAAATCTGTATTTTTGGAAATCTAGACCCCTATTGTAAATATATCAACGAAGTTTAAAAGTGTTTGAAAATGTTGATGCCGAGCTATTCTAATAGCTAATATAAATCTATAAAAAAAAGTTTTTTTTCAGTTTTTTAACTGGGTTGTTACGGTTTAATATAGGAAATTTTACCAACTTTTCTGGCCAAATTTAATGACTCAAACACAAAACAAGATATTTCAATGCGGCATTTTATATGTAAGTCAGAACGGCCAGGATGGGTTGATTATATCTTTATTCTGTCATTTAACTTATTGATCGGAAATGGCATAACTTAAATTTGTTTTGGGAAAGAAGATTTTGACTTAAAACAGGTATTATGTTTGACAAACTAATCCGACCTACCGAATTTCATAAACATCGGAACGATTTGAAATGGCACAACCTTGGTATTTTTAAATATGCTTAAGTCTTTTTCTAACTTTTTTTGTAGAGAATTGATTTGATGGTGAAATTATGGGTATGGGTAATCAAGGGTATATCAATTTCGGCTCTAACCGAAGTTAGCTTTCCTTTCTTGTGGATTTTGTGGATTGTCCTATGGGCCGCTCTGAGTTAGACGCGGCTCGCTGAGGCCCGGATATTGTGTTTCATAAAATGTTAATAAATCTATGTTTATTAGAGTCAATGTTAAAGAAAGAAAGTGCTAGGTCTACTACTCAGATCACTTGGTATTGGGTTTCATCTGAATTCACTGGCTTTGCTCGCCCCGGTCAGTCTGTGATTTCTGTTTCTATGCTACCTACCAGTGTCTATTCTTGCGTCTAAATCGGCAGTGTCCTTCTTAGCACGGTGCCTGACCAGAGGCTGCGATCCAAAACTTCATGGAACTTGTTTCGACCTGGCTATGGTTGGGACCCCTTAGGAACCTACGTGGTGGTTGTCGTGTATCACCCAAAAGCGGGTAGAGCCCTTAGGTTCTAGGAGTTGCGTTATACAACCGGGTTCCATTGTACTGCGTTATACAACCGCGTTGCGTTATACAACCGGGTTCCATTGTACTCTACGAGTTCCGGGTATAAAAATTGGAAAGAGGTATCAAAATTTCTGAAAAAGCTGTTATTCTTAGTTGAGGTACGAATTGACGCGTATTTAGGATGTCACGAATTTTAGTGGAATTTCTCTCAAAACAAACAAAGTTTGGCAAATTTTTGGATAAAAAGACTCTTAGTAACACAATACCTTTCTTATGGTATATAACTTATCTTAACTATATATTGTGTCTGCTTAACTATACAATATATTGGGTATATTGTATATTGTGTGTCTTAATTATATATTGTGTGTTAGAGTGCAATGCTCAACCGATTATCGCACTCGGCCATACAACTCATAACAACAAGTTCATTTTAATTAAATGGGAGTTTTATTTTTTTTTTATACCCTTGCCCTTTATAATTTACCCTCTATAATTTTGGTCAAAAGTGTGCAACGCAGTGAAGGAGACACCTCCGACACTATAAAGTATATATATTCTTGATCAGGATCACCTCCTGAGTCGATATAAACATATCCTTCTGTCCGTCAGTCTGTTTGTCTGTTTCTACGCAAACTAGTCTCAGTTTTAAAGCTATCGAGTTGAAACTTTGCACACATCCTTGTTTTGGGCAGTATATAAGTTGGAACGGCCGGGATCGGTCGACTGCCATAACTTTGGTGTCATTTAAGCTAGAATGATGGGACTTTCTACGGATTCCCTGTTGGGGAATCAAATTAGATCTGCCAAATTTCATACTGATCGGTCAACTATATCCTATAGCCGCCATATAAATGAACGATCGGAAATGAAACAACCTTCACTGCAAGGATATATCAACTTCGGCTTCGCCCGAAGTTAGCTTTCTTGTTTTTAAATGGTTTGTTTTGTAACTGTCGTACCGTTCCTCAAATCACAAGACAATGAACCTTGGACAAGCTGGTAAGGCATGAGCCACAACACCGCATAGGGTGCACAGAGCAGAACGAGTGTTACTAACCACGCACGAAGATCGGTTGGTATTAGGATACACATCGGCCGTCCGCTTTGCTGGTGGATGCGTGGCTACACATTCCACACCTTCAAGCGTCCGTCATTTTTCTCCAAGAATCGAGCCAAAAACTCCCACGATGGAGGACTGTCCTCCTTGCTCTCTGAGAGAGAATCCTCCCACTTCGCCCTTGTCGCAGGATCAGGCTTCTGTAGGATTAACTGGACATACAGGCACCCTTGGATCTCGGCAGGTCATCCAGAACTCATAAGGGCCAGCATATGACCATTGAAACGGTCGGATAATACCGAAGAGTTGCAACGGATCCCGGCTCAACCACCCTTAGCTGCAGAATCTCGTTCATGTGAACCTGGAATATTAATCGTCGATTACTAAAACGGTTGTGCAAAAGATCAAAGGCAACATAATAGTTAGCGTCAGTAATCTGCAGCGCTTTAACGGTCTCTAAGGCGGACTCACGCAGACATGAAATGAGCCACCTGAGCATCTCCATCTTGGTCAAATGGGGATGGCTGTCAATCGTCGTCCTAAGCACGGCGCAGAAACTCGGCATAGCCGCCGCTAATTGTTGGCATCGGCAACGGGGGAAATGCGGAAGCAGGCCTGCTTCACCACTGGTACCATCCAAAAGCGTAGAGTGCGCAGCAAGCGCTCTCATGAAGCGCTTGGAGACCTCCAACTAATTATCAACGTGCACGTCCGTGGCCAGCTGAGAGAATTTCCAATTTAAATCACTTCCGATCTCGCTATAATTTAACTCCTCCAATTCCTCCTGCAGCGTAGTGAATCGATCGCGCAGACGCTTCTCCCTTGACTCGAGGATCAGGATGGTACAGTTGTCGGTCTGCATCGCAGCCTTGTCCTCCTAATGCAGGACCTCCATTTCCTGACACGTCACCTCTGCACGTCTCTACAGAATCCTCTCCCTACTTGAGGCAGCAGATCCTGTAGATTCACCTCCAGACTCCATTAAGTAATTAAAATGCAAGTTTATCACAACAAAACAACAGAGTTTCCGTGGAACTTTTAATACTGATCACAATACTTAACCGGGATGCGATCGCATCGGGGTCACCAAATGTAACGCTACTATCTTTTTGGCCGAATTAAACAATTTTGATTCATATTTCCAATATTTATTGGGGGTCAATTTAACTCCATAAAACCCAGCCGCTCAAATCGATGCCGAAAAAGTGCATAACAAAGAGCTTAGGCGCAGAAGCTCTACCAAAGCTCACATGAGAAACTGGGAGACAGACAGACAAGAATAAATGCTGATAACAACCGCTGCACTTAAACATATTACTACTATTTTTAAATGGTTTTGTTGGTGGTTGCTTGGCCCTTCATCTTTTCCACCAAAACATTAAATAACCTTTCAAAATATAAATTCCAAAAAAAAGTTGTTTTTGCATACTTTTATGCAACGATTTTTAAGGGGGCATGCGCACTTGTAAATTTCAAAAAACTGAATTTTTTTTTTGCATTTTCTTAAAGTGCATATATTTAGAAATGTGTTCACGAAATTTTAAAATGATCCGGTGAAAATTCATTGAGATACACATGTTTAAAGGTAGCCCGGTTTATTTAGATAAACTCACTATTAGGTGAGTTGAAACTTTAAACACGATTTTCTCAAAACTACGTTTTTGAAGTCGGTGACCACTCTTATTCGAAAACTAGTGACCCGATTGTCTTAAAACTTAGCATGCTTCTTTAATACATAATAATTTAGTACTAAATCGAAGGATTGATTTTTTTATGCAAAACTTTTTTTTTTACAGCTGAAAGACTACCGCTTTTTTTAACGAAAAACGATCGTTCAACGTTGATAGGTAGCCATTTTGTCGTTTTTTTTTGTTTTTTTTATTATCCATCGATTAAGTACTAGATAAACTTTCGATAAATGTAAATCCGTTTCATTTTTTGATTTCCGACGATCCAGATTTCCACAGTCTTGGTCTCCGCGACCCGTGTTTTTCAGACGGACCTCACTTCGACGGGGCATAACTTTTAAACTGCTCAATATTTTCTACTTTTTTTTCAAATTTAAGTTAAAAAAAAATATGTACTTTCACATAATAAAGCGATATTTAAAAAAAAAATTCAATAGTTTACGAGAAAAACATTCGGGAAAAATGTCTATTTTTTGGCACTCTAACTGCGCATGCCCTCTTAAATAATTTCCCAAATAAAAAATGTGTAAGAAAGTAAAATTTTGGGTGTGTTTTTTACTAAAATTTGAGCAAGATTTAAAACATTTTTTTTTCAAAATTGGCTCTAACGATCTTACTTTTATGGCATGTGGAGATAGCTTTTGAGGTAATGCAACTTTTGATGTCGCTCATATCTGGAAAAAGTCGCTTACCCAAAATATTATATGTTCCAATAGATACAGCTACCGATGGTGCTAGCTGTGAAGCTAAGAAACACATTCACAAAATTACTTGAACATATTTGGTAGCCAATTTGATTTTTGTGGTTTGGGCACATAAAAAATTTTAAAAATAAATAGAATACATTTTTTTTATTTTTTTTTTTGTTTAAATAAGACGTTCTTAACAAAGATTGACCACTGGCCGCGAACGTTTAAAAACCTAATTTATTGATACTTATAATTTTGGATGGTACTGAACCCTGAACTGAAGGGGAACTGAAATCCCATCAAAAAAATTTCCTAATAAAAATGTTAGAAACAGCCCCAAGCATCTTTAAAAATAGCAAGGTGGTGCCATTTCCGATATAGTATGTAGTCGGCCGATACTACTGAAATTTGGCAGATCCGATTAGGTTGACCAAATTGAATCCGTAGAAAGTTCCATATATCCATATACTTTAAAAACACCAAAGTTTTGTCATTTCCGATCAATCAGTTATATGGCAGCTCGGCCGATCCCGGCTGTTCCGACTTATATACTGCCTGCAAATATATACACGATGTATAATAATATATATAATCAGCTCCGACAAAAGTTAGCTTTTTTTTCTTTTTTTTATATGGTGTATCCTACATTTGCCATATTCGAACCTTGATGTTTTTATACCCTTGCAGAGGGTATTATAATTTTGGTCAAAAGTGTGCAACGCAGTGAAGGAGACATCTCCGACCCTATAAAGTATATATATTCTTGATCAGGATCATCTCCTGAGTCGATATGAGCATGTCCGTCTGTCCGTCTGTCCGTCTGTCTTTTTCTACGCAAACTAGTCTCTCAGTTTTAGAGCTATCGAGTTGAAACTTTGCACACATCCTTCTTTCCTTTGCAGGCAGTATATAAGTCGGAACGGCCGGGATCGGTCGACTATATCCTATAGCTGCCATATAACTGATTGATCGGAAATGCCATAACTTTGGTGTTTTTTAAGTTAGAGGGTTGGGACTTTCCACACATGTTATATTTGACCAAAATATCTTATGTACAAAATTTCATAAGGATCGGCCGACTATATCCTATAGCTGCCATAGAACGATCGAAATCGGCAATACTTTGGTGTTTTTTAAGTTAGAAAGATGGGATTTGGTACAGATTCTATTTTGGGGAAAACAATCTGATCTGCCAATTTTCATAAGGATCGGCCGACTATAAACGATCCGCTATATATCTAATAAAATAAGATGGGTGGCGCCACGTAGCGGACTGCGACTGAACTGCAAGGGTATATCAACTTCGGCTCCGCCCGAAGTTAGCTTTCCTTTCTTGTTTAAGATAGTCCTAAGGACTATTCCAAATTAGATAAAAAAAAATCACGGCTCTTTTTATTCGATATATTCTAAAAAAAACGGCATTCAATAATTGCGGTAAACGATTTGATATCTATATTATATCATAAATTGTATATAAACTTCGGCTCTGCCTGAAGGTACCTTTCCTTCATTGTTCTTATTAATATTTTTAAAATAATTTTTTGTTCGTTCGCTTGTAAAAAAATGTAAAATAAGTACATTTCTAAAAATTTATACATAAGTAATTTTATTAGTTTTTATTAGTTTTGTGCCATTGACGTTGAATGTTAGTGAATGTGACAGTACAAATGCATGTTGACAGCCTTGAGAAATGCCGCAAGAGAGGCCTTGTACTGTCATTATATCTCTCTGAAGCACATGTTTACTGTTCTGACAGCCGTCTACAGTACTAAAATGACAACCGGCATCTGATGCTAAGCAACACAAACGAACTAGCAAAACATGGGAGTTGAACCAACAAATGAAGGTTGAGTTATAACTTGAGGACGGTAGTGTAACACTCACACAGTTAAATATATTAAAGACAACCCCAGATAAGGATATAGAGTGAGGATTCAAAACACAATTTTATAAATATGTATTATCTGTAATCTATTTATGCACCCCTCAACATCGCCAACGAAAAACTCCAACCCCATCCAATCAGTATTCCGAAACATCTCTAACCACAGCCACCCTCACGATTTGGCGTTTAATGAAGTGTCATCGCCTGTAAAATGAGTCTGTAAATCGCATTAAAGCAAACTATACGGTTAAGGGTAAACCTGTCAACCACGGCAGTGGCAACGTCAGAGGTTGCCCAAAGCGATGTGTTTTGCTTAGTTTAGAAGGGAAATAATGGAACGAGTATAACTGTAACTGTTCTAGATATGGTACACATGGTTGCGGTTTAGCCTAGACAGTGTGAAAACGTCCCATACTTTTCTAATTCAGTTAGATATAACGTAAGATATAAAATTAAAAGATTTAGAGATAACAAAAACTGTTATTTAAAAAAAAATAATAATTTACGCCCCCTACGTTGGTGGTGAACCGCGTCTTAATAGCACCATGGTATTTGCGAAGAGGCTACTATATAGCCAAAGAATACATGTACATATATAGCGGTAAATTCAATGTTTTGCATGCGTCTTATCTTTTTATCACAAAGTTTCTTAAAATCGTTGAATTTGAAATAATTATAATTTTTGAAGTATTATAATTTTGGTCAAAAGTGTGCAACGCAATGAAGGAGACATCTCCGACCCTATAAAGTATATTTATATCTCAGTTTTAGAGCTATCAAGTTGAAACTTTGCACATATCCTTTTTTGTTTCCAGGCAGTATATAAGTAGGAACGGCCGGGATCGTTCGACTAAATCCTATAGCTGCCATATAAGTGATTGATCGGAAATGCCATAAAATTTAGTGTTTTTTAAGTTAGAGGTTTGGGACTTTCCATACATGTTTTTTTTTGAGCCATAATATCCTTATGAAATTTTGTAGATAAGATAGTCGTATACAGTCGTAGCTGCCATATAACTGAACGATCGGAAATGGCACAACCCTGCTATTTTTAAAGCTGCTTGGGACTGTTTTCATAATTTTTATTTAAAAATTTATTTGAAGGTCAAATTCTGTAAAGGATCGGCCAACTATATACGATTTAATATATACATATATAATAATATAAGCTACCTAACTGCAAGGGTATATCAACTTCGGCTCCGCCCGAAATTTGCTTTCCTTTCTTGTTTTTTTAATTGTGTTTTTGTTATATTACTCGCAGAAAACAAAGTTATATGCTTTTGAATGTACACGGAGAAGGAATCATCTCGTATCCCATAAAGTATATATACGTATAAGCACGCCAGCCGAGTCGATACAACCATTACTGACACTCCGTATGAACGTCTCAGAGACTATCAGAGATAGGCCTATCGCACTTGGCATATAGAATCCTATGGTACCTATTTTGTAAAAATTTAGACACCATCGAAAATAAAATAATAATATGGCGCTAAAACTCTAACAAAACAAATAAAATTTGCCTAAATAAAATTCAGCAATTTTTAGAGGAGCTATAGACTTTTCATTTTGCTGGATTGTTTGAGTTGATCATTTTGTGCTCTACGACGTTTTAAAGGATTTTTAATTGAATTAACTTTTTTATACTCTGTACTCGGGGAATCTTGTATATTGTATTTGTGTGAATGTATGTATGTATGTAACAGGCCTTTGTAACGACTTAGCTATGCTCGTCTATCCGTTCGCTGGGGTGTATAATCGTATAGTTCTCTAAGAAAATAAGAGATACAGCTTTAAGATTTTTTTTTTCCAATCCCTTAACCAATGTCAGATGGGAAGGTTGGAAATTTGATCGTCATTATGGAATCAGCGTCGGGTTTCCTTCCACCAACATTTTCATTATTAGAAAATGGATTTGATAGTGACATTAAAATAAATATCGGTCTTGCTTAACTGCAAGGGTATATTTCTAATATAAGGTATAAGAAAGAAATATAAGCTATAAGAAACAAATTTCATGTTTTTATACTCTTCAAAGGGTATTATAATTTTGGTCAAAAGTGATCAACACAGTAAAGGAGATATACTCCACCGAATAAAGTCTTTATATCCTTGATCAGGATCACCCCTGAGTCGATATAAGCATGTCCGTCTGTCTCTCAGTTTTAGAGCTATCGAGTTGAAACTTTTCACACATCCTTCTTTTTCTTGCAGGTAGTACATAAGTCGGAACGGCCGGGATCGGTCGACTATATCCCATAGCTGTCATATAACTGATTGATCGGAAATGCCATAACTTTGGTGTTTTTTAAGTTAGAGGATGGGACTTTCTTTGCATTCTAATTTGGGCAAACGCATCCGATTTGCCAAATTTCATAAGGATCGGCCGTCTATATCCTATAGCTGCCATATAACTGATTGAACGGAAATGCCATAACTTGGTTGTTTTTCATGTTATTAGGATGGGAGTTTCAATGCATTCCTCTTTGGGCAAAATAATTCGATATGCGAAATTTCATAAGAATCGGCCGACTATATACGATCCGCTATATATCTAATAATATAAGATGCGTGTCGCCACCTAGCGGACTGCGACTCAACTGCAAGGGTATATAAACTTCGGCTCCGCCCGAAATTAGCTTTACTTTCTTGTTTTTATTTTAGTATACATACATTATATATATCACAACATTACATACATTTCAAAAATGATATGTACTAAATTTTTAATATATGGTAAAATTTTATCAATTTCATCTCTTAGGTGTACCGCTGAAACTGTGGGTGATGGAACCTATGTTTGTTCTGGACTTTGGTTCAGTGGAGCCTTAAGGTTATGGAGTATTTTAAATTTTGCGTTTAGGAAAAAAAAATTGAAAATTTTCGGCCGGTGTAATTGCAGGCGATCTCAATGCAAAAAATTTGTAATCACACCAATTAAGCGTATAACAGTACGGATATGCCCAAGTTTATAAATAAGGTATTTCCAGTACTCTTTTCTTCGTAACTGTATGTACAAAGAAATGATCAAACATGGAACCATTGTCACGTTAACGAATTTTAATGACGAAATTGGTTTTTCCTGATGTCAATATGATGCTTCAATATGAACATCGCTGTGAGGATATGCTCACTATTAAAAACAAACATAGCCGGTGTAACCTAGCGAAGTGTATTGCAAATAAGAAGAGATAAATTTGTTTTGGCTAGAGACTAATGTATTGATACGGCCACCAATCTTTTCAGTTGATTAAAAAAACATTTGAAAACTTGGATTGAAAGCCCGTGAAAATGCGCATCAGTAACTTACAGCCTCAGGGAAGCAACCTTTCTGTTACACTAAACAATCCTTTAAATTTCAAGTATCACATAAATGAGGTCGTTGGGTGCATACTTTTGGGTGCTTCGGAACAAACAAATTAAACAAGCCGTTATGAAATGAGAATGTAAATATTTATCAGTTCTCTACAGTCTCGTGGTTTTTGATTTGAAATTTTTTTTCGAAGAAAAAAATTGGTTATTAGGAATAGTTTAACATTAAAGCTTGTTATAAATACTTTCCTGAACTGAAAAAATACGTAATAGCCTTTCGTGGACGGCAGTCCACGAGGTGACAACCTGCATGTCTTGGCGTGCGCGAGAAGACTCAATATATAGCCGAAGAATTAAAAATTTTCTGTACGCATCCGATCTAAATAAATCGAAAGGTATTGTTTAAATTAAATAATTTTTGTTCAAACATTTTCCAAAAGTTGTTTGGTTTGGGAGAAATTAGGGGAAAAGTAAAAAAGTTTTAAATCGCTAAATTGAGGCTAGTGGAGACATTTTGGTCTCCAGATAGAATAGTTTTATATATTCGCATTCTACTCCTAGATACGCGACATTTATTTCAGAAGTTATTCAAAAAATTCGATTTTTACAGTTTTTCCAAATAAAGGCAGTTTGTGGTTGTCTGTTTGCACTATTTTTTCTTGGCAATTCTGAAAAAAATTGGAGATGTTTGTTACTATCTATGAGCAACTATTACGTTAAAGCTTACGTTAAAAATACGTTAATCTTACGGTAAAAAATTAAAAAAACGTTGTTAATTAAAACAAGAAAGGAAATCTAAATTCAAGCGGAGCCCGAAGTTGATATACCCTTGCAGTTAGGTAGCAGCTTATCTTAATCTTATCTTCTTAATATATATAAATCTCGTGTCACAATGTTTGTCTTCAATGGACTCCTAAACCACTTAACCGATTATAATAAAATTCGCACACCATGTGCAGTTCGATCCAACTTGAGAGATAGGATAGTTTAAATCTCAAATTATAGTCGCAATTTTAATTTATTGCTAATTATTTGTCTGTTATTATTTGACAGTCACAATTATTTTTTAACTCCAAATGATTCTAGCAGATGTCTCTACCTTTCGACTGGGTTGAGTAAGTAATCAATAGATGGCGCTGCTATGGTAAATTTACGAACATTTCATATAAGCTACAATTTAACAGCATAATTATCACATGTTGTTGAGGCTATAAAATTAATTAAATTTATTTTGTATTGAAAGAAATACCGTATAATTAAATTATTTTGACTTTTTAAATTTTTTGTGTTAGCATAGCCGGCCACGTGTTACTTAGAAGTGTAAATTGAATTCATATTATAACTAGAACGGTAAAATAGAACTGCAACCAAATGCGCAATGCATTAAGCTACCCGACAATTTTTGCACTGCTGTTCAGGATAAAAATTAATTGATTAAGAGTATTTTCCCGGATATACAGAATAATTATTTGAATCATGAATGGCTTAGTCAACAGACGATTTTGGCAGCAAAAAACGTTGATGTTGACGAAATTAACTTCCAGATACAACAGTTGTTACCAGGCGATCTGATGTTTTTAAAATCAATCGATACTGTTGTTGATGAAAAGGAAAGTGTACATTTTCCGATTTAATTTTTAAATTCATTAGATATCCCTGGAATGCCACCTCAAAATCTTCGATTAAAGATTGGTTCCCCTATTATTCTCCTCCGTAATTTGAATCTACCTCAATCATGTAACGGTACGCGTTTGGTCACCAAAAAGATCACCGGGAACATTCTTGAAGCAACCATTTGGCTTGGAAGTTTAAAGAAAAAGTGGTCCTGCTGCCACATATTTCGATGATACCATCAGATTCTACCATATTCTTCAAAAGGCTACAGTTTCCAATTCGTTAAGCTTTCGCCATGTCTATAAATAAATCTCAAGGTCAAACAATGTCTATTTGTGGTTTAGATTTGAAAAATCCATGTTTTTCTCATGGGCAACTATATGTATGTTGCGTGTTCACGTGTTGGGAAACCGTCGAATCTATTTTTGTTAGGTAAAGTCAGGTTAACCAATAACATTGTGCACCGATTGGTGTTAAATTAAATTGAAAGTATTTATAATTAAAAAAAAATAGATATTAATTAATTAGTTATAAATTTAAATGGAAATAATAAATCTGATAAATTTTTATTTTGTGCCTATTGATTTCTGCTTAACGTACTTCCCCTTCAAATCTCAGTTCAGTGAATTTGTATACCAACATCAACATTTTCGTCTTTGTTCGTAAATAATGTCATTGTACTAAAATGTTGTAATAGTAGAAAGTCAAATAAGATCACCATATTTTTTTACAAATACCATCTGTGTGAAAAAGTCACAGCAACGCGTGCCCGGACACGTCTGCTAGTATTATTATATATATATCGACTCGTATATAGTTGGCCGATCCTTTTCAAAATATCACCATCAAATCAATTTTCAAATAAAAATGATGAACTCTAACTTACTCTAACTAACTAACTCTAACTTAAAAAACAAGTTATGGAATTTCCGTTCAATCAGTTATATGGCAGCTATTGGATATAGTCAACCGGTAGAAAAATAAAGTAAAAGTTAAAAGAATTTACTCCTTATTTTCAAGTTTATTGCACACATACATCCACAAGTTAAAAAAAATATTCCCCATCATATACACATTCATGTATGTAATATGTATGTGCACGTAACACCAAGCTTTACAGATGGCTGCACGAAATTGGTAGCTGCACTTAAAGGATAGGAATTTTCTACACCTATATAGCATATTTTCGTGACAAAAATTTATATCGGATATTTTGGGTTTCGCATGCAGGTTCGTCACCGGTATTTTACCTCGTCAAGAGGTTTTTTTATGATTAACTTTATTAATACAAAATACAAAAAGAGTAAAAGAGCATTTATATATAGATGCATAAATACTTCAACACTTTTATTGAAGTTAGAATTATATAGAAATTATAGATTAGAATTCTTGCTCACCCTTTTTTAAAGAAATGTCTTCGGGGTTTATTGGACATAGGCGGTGGGAAACACCCATGCTTGCAATGTCATTAGTAGGACTTAAAGACTGTGCTTGTATTGTAGTTGAGTACGCCATAGAAGCCATGCTGGGAGCCGATGATAACGGTGTATCATTGCCGCCTATGGAGGTTGTATACCAAGGACCAGTCGAATAATGACGGGAAGGCCAACCTTGTTGATGCTGATGATGGGCCTGCTGGATACCGGACATCATGACATGATTGCCAGAATGATTGGTTCCAAAGTGACCAGGCGTTTGACACGCGGATGTCGCAATGATGGTGGATTCTGTTGATCCAGATGCGTGTTGTGTGTTCAAAAGCCGAAGTTTCTCGTAAATGGCTTCTTGGTCGCTACCTTCTCCAGAATTACTAGCTCCTTCGCTTTCTGAAGAATTTAAGGGCGTTGCCGTCTGAATAAGATCGGGGGGCATCGAAAGTGTACCTCTATTCGCACTTTGTCCATTGTTGTTATTTATTTGGGACGGAATTGCTAAACTAGTGCTAGTGCTCGTAGCTGTTGCAGAAACGCTTGGCCCAGAGTTTTGCTGGTCTTTCTGCGCCGCCAAATTTCTCAAAACACGGTTTATCGATGAAACCTATACATATATAAAAAATATTTTCGTAGAGTAAAGTAAAATATAATGGAATTACAGAATCTTAAAATGTAACTGGTTCACTGGAAAATTTTTCTTTATGATACATACTTATGTACTAAAATCAAAAATATTTTTCTACGAAATTATTGAAATTAAAAGTTTGGTCTTTAAATTCTTTAATGTTATGTCTGTGCTTGACAACGTTTTTCAAAGTAATTCAAAGGGAGACAAAAAAAGGAAAGAATAAATAGCTAACACATAAATGAGCGAGTGAGTGAGTAAGAACTAAAGGGAAAAGTGCAGTTGAGTGGAAAAATTAGGCAGAATGGCCTTTATCAGGGGATATAAGAGAATAGAAACTTGGAAAAAAATATCTACCTAAAGGGCAGAGACTTCTTGGTCGATTTCATAATTTCTATCTATGTACATACATACGTATGCAAAAAGTTAAGCTTTTTCAATGGCGTAATAAAAGTATTTGAAAATATGTATTTTAGTTCTAACACATGGAGATTCTTAAAAAAATAATATTTTATCATTACAGTCCCTAAATTTGAACTGAGACTCGGGCAATCGACCCACCCCAAATCCGAATCCGAAAGCAACCCAAATTTCTGTTCCCGTTGCGAACGTGATTCAGCAGTCCCCTTTGCACTGGCGCGTGAACTTCGACGCTTAACGGTTTGTGGTGGCGGCGGGCCGTATTTATTTAATATTGTATTTTTTCATACATTTTTCTAGCACTGATTTCCTTTTTTGTCGTTTAATACGCATAAAAGATTTTCCTTTCCATTTGAACGAACACATTTTCCACACAACTGTCAATGGGCTTCAAAACTAGGAAATCAGGAAAGCCATTGGCACCCGGCACCTCGACCATCAGTATCAAAGTTTCTAGAAAATTCATTTGGATTTGGAGCAACAAAAACATGAAGGAAAAGCACATTTCGGGCAGAGCCGTGGTTTTATATTAGTATATATATCGCATCGGATATACATAGTTAACCGATCCTTATGAGAATTTCATTATAAAACCAATTTGTTCAGATCGTGAAAAAACCCCCAAGCTTCTATTGTCAAAGCTTCTTCAAAAACACCAAAATAGTATCATTTTTGATAGTTAAGTTATATAGCAGCTATAATATTTAGTTGACTGGTTCTGGCCGTTCCGAGTTGTATACTGCGTTGAAAAAAAATAAGGATGTGTGACATAATTAGCTTCAAAACTTTGAGAAAAGTTCGCGTAGAAACAGAACTACAGTCGGACATGCTTATATTGACTCATGAGGCGATCCTGATCAAGAATATATTTATTTTATAGGGTCGGAGATGTCTGCTTCAATGCGTTGCACACTTTTGACCAAAATTATAATACCCGCAATGGTATAAAATGATTTTAATGATGATTTCGATGATTTTAATATTAGAGTTTATTAGTGATTTCATAAAAAATAATGATTATTTTTGAATTATTAAATAAAAATTGACCAAAATCATTATTTTTGAGCTAAAAATACATAAATATACACTTTTAATAAAAATCACAATACTCTCTACAATGGTATAAAAAGAAAAATGATAGCTAAGATAAAATGACGGCGGAGATAACACAGAAATAATAAGTTCATATAAAAATATAAAAAAGAACCAATGGAAATAAACTGAATTTTATTAAATATATGGAGATTTATTTGAACTTACACTGGGAATGTTATCATTAGTGCAAACGTTTTCTTGCAACAACCGATCCCGTATTTCCCAAGCAAATATGCTTGGACACTCCCGTTTATATTGAGAAATTTTGCTGACAACTTCGGCTGTAGCTACACGTGGCTTGGATCCTCCAATTGCTCGTGGTCGTATGCTTCCAGTTTCGTAATACCTGAAATAAATTTGTTTGTATGTTTAATTTTTTAGTATTGAAAAAAAATGGGATCATTGGGCAAAATTAGAATAAAGTATTGGTCCACAAAATTTGCGTTGACAGACAATTTATGAACATAAAATCGGAGAACAAATTCACATACACCACAGCGGAAGGCAGTCCACTAGGTGGCGACACGCATACCCTACCTTGTAGCTACCGCTTGAAGGCACTATATATAGATGAAGAATTGAAAATTTTTTTCGTTCGTTTAATGTAAATGAGTGATATACCAAATAAAAGGTTTTCATTAGATTTATTTTATCCAAACATTTGGCAAATGTAGTTTGCTTGAGAGAAATTTGCGTAAATGTAAAACACTTTTGATTCACCAAATTGGAGATAGTGGGGACATTGGTGTCACCAGACAAAATATCAAGCTGGACACCAGTCCACGAGGTGACGACCTTGGTGCCTTGGTGTGCGCGATCTGAATTAATTATGTACCAATCGAAAGGTATTGTTTTAATTAGATAGTTTTTGTCGAAAAATTTTCCAAAATTCGTTTGGTTTGGGAGAAATTAGGGTAAAAGTAAAAAAATTTTGAATCATTAAATTTGGGCTGGTGGGGACTAACATGTCCCCATCTCAAATATAATATATAAAATATTCTCCTTTATTCGCATTCTACTCCTAAAGACGCGTCGATTGGTACCTCAACCGACATTTCGTTCAGACGTTATTCAAGAAATTTGATTTTTACAGTTCTTTCCAAATGGAGGCAGAAGGTTTCTCCCTCTGTTTGCACTATATTATTCTTGGCAATCCTGAATAAAATTGAAGATGTTTGTTACAAAATATGAGCAACTTTTGTTCTACAACTTTTAAAAAACCTTAAGTTTACGTGAAAAATAGAAAAAAAAGCAATAAAGATATCAAAACGTTAAAAAGGTTTTTTAAATATCTATTTTACTTTCTTTGAGACCAAAATTTTGCGCGGAAAACTTTAACCCCATGGTTCAATGATTAAGGTATCTGTCTGCTAATCGTAAGGTCGAGGGTTCGATTCCAAGCAGAAAAATCTTTATTATGGGTTGATTTTTGTTTACTTTAATTTTTTTTTTAATATCGCAGTCTTAAAATAAACTGTTATATTCAATATTTTTTATTTTCTAATTGAATGCAATACAATTTAATATCTAATTGAAACAATATCTTTCGATTGGTATATAATTAATTTAGATCGGTTGCCTACAGAAAATTTTTAAAATTGAAAAATTATAAAAAAAAGGTTTCTCCAGTTTTTCTGGAATGTAACACTTTATTTTGGGTGTGCGATATAAAATAATAAATATTAGAAAAGCTTTGGCGGAGTTGCTTTGCCTAGTTTTTTTATAGCTTTTAATCCATGATTTGGCCCAAAAAAGGTGGTGGATATAATTTAAGTAAAGCAGTGTTTTATTTATATGCATTATATGCTCAGTGGGGGCATATGCATATAAAGCTTTTTACTCGTAAAATTGTGCATTTGTAAGTCTTCTCATTAAGATATGAGGCACTGAAACACAAACAGAATTACATCAAATTTTGCCCTAAAGGAACAGGGTTTGAGGTTAGACGAGTGGAGAGCGTCGTGGTTCCTAACACGTAGGGCCTGAGTGCGAGTCCTAGTTGAGCCAATGTTTATGTTTAACTTTTTAAGCCCTTTTTTTATTTGGATTTTATTTTTAAATAAATAAACTAAAAGCTGAAAAGATATACTCCATATTTTTTAGGGTATTGCCCAAATATATGCAGACTCCAAAAAGCAAAGTTGCCAATCAAATACACACACATGTGTAAGTAAATGCAAGCTTCACAGGTGGCTGCAAAAAATTGGTAGCTGCACTTACAGGACTATATCTTGAGTTAACGAATTTTGCATCATCTCAAAAACTATCTCCACATGCAATATAAATAAGATCAAATGAGCAAATTTAAAAAAAAAATTTTTTTCTTAAAAAATTTAAAATTCTTTCTTTCTTTTTCTTTTTTGTGTACTATAATGAAGTTTGGTCTCAAAGAAAGTGAAATAGATATTTAAAAAACCTTTTCAACGGGGTAAAGCACGTTGTCTTAATATCTTTCTTAATTATAAAGTTATGAATTTTTTAATTAACAAAGTTTTTTTTAATTTTCTGACGTTAGCTTAAGGTATTTCAAAAAGTTGTAGAACAATAGTTGCTCATATAATAGTAACAAAAATCTCTAATTTTTTTCAGGAATCCAAAGAAAAAAATAGTGCAAACAGACAACCAGACAAACAGACGCACACTGGCTTCAATTTGAAGAAGAAGAAAAAATGGAAATGTCGGATCGGTTGAGGTACCAATCGACGCATATTTAGCATTAGAATCCGAATATATAAAAATATTCTATCTGGGGACTAAAATGTGTCCACCAGCCCCACTTTAGTGATAAAAATTTTTTTACTTTCACCCTATTTTCTCCCAAACCAAATAACTTTTGGAATATGTTTGCAAAAATTATCTAATTGAAACAATACCTTCCGATTGGTATATAATTCATTTAGATCGGTTGCCTTCAGAAAATTTTTAATTCTTCGGCTATATAAAGTCCCTTGCGCACGCCAAGGCATGCAGGTCGTCACCTCGTGGACTGCCGTCCACAGTGATAAGTGGAGCTACCAATTTTGGGCAGCCACTTGTAAAGCTTGGCGTTACATACACATGTGTGTGTATTTGATTGGCAACTTTGTTTTTTGAAGTCTGCATATATTTCGGCAACACCTTCTAAAATGTCGAGTAAATCTTTTCAGCTTTTAGTATATTTAAATAAATATAATTAAAATAAAAAAAAAAAATAAAGTTAATGTCGGGTGAAGCAGACGCCGGAACGAAGTTTGGCCGGCAATAATTTATTGAGTTCGTGACGTCACTCTCTTTTGTACTTATATTCGCATCGCCCGCTCTCGTGCATTCGATCGGCCACCTGCATCTGCCGTCATGCACTAGCGTTTGTCTCGCTCTTTCCCGGGCTCTCTCGATCGCTCCGCAGCATCAAGCGTTGAGCCGCGCTCCCGCGTTTGTATTCTAATTCGGTCTTCACCCCCTCGCAGTCATATCTATGCATATTTCATTTATATAAACCCAAACATTTCAAATAAATTGTATGAAATTTAACTGTGCTTGTTTTTACTAAAACCAAGATTTAGAACATTGAATATAGCTCCCAAAAACGCTCGGTAACTGAACAGCTAACTTTGGGCGGAGCCGAAGTTGATATGCCCTTGCAGTTAAGGTTGTGCCATTTCCGATCGTTCAGTCATTCAGTCCTTAGGCCGTCCTTAGTGTATATCCTCATAAAATTTTGTACATAAGATATTTTGGTATTTTGGTTAAATATAACATTTGTGGAAAGTTCCAACCCTCCAACTTCTAACCCTCTAAAAAACACCAAAGTTATGGCATTTCCGATCAATCAGTTATATGGCAGCTATAGGATATAGTAGACCAATCCCGGCCGTTCCGACTTATGTACTACCTGCAAGAAAAAGAAGGATGTGTGAATAGTTTCAACTCGATAGCTCTAAAACTGAGAGGCTTAATTTGCGTAGAAACCGACACACAGACGGACAGACAGACAGACGGACATGCTTATATCGACTGAGGAGGTGATCCTGATCAAGAATATATATACTTTATAGGGTCGGAGAAGTCTCCTTCACTGCGTTTCACACATTCGATCAAAATTATAGTACCCTCTGCAAGGGTATAATCAGGCATTTTAAGATTTTAAAGGAAGAGTGAGGAAACTTTTTGTAGATTCGGGCTAACTAATCCGATTTACCAAATTTTATAAGGATCGGCCGTCTAATCCTGTAGCTGCCATATAACTAAACAATCGGAAATGATCCAACTTTAGTGTTTTTGATGTTATAATCTCCGGAGTTAATGCAATTTCCATTTGGGTCAAATTAACCCGAACAACCAAATTTTATAAGGATTGGCAAACTATATCCTATAGCTGCATCATGGTACTTTTAAAGATGCTTGGGGCTCTTTCAACATTTTTTTTAGAAATTGGATTGATTGTAAAATTCTCAAAAGGATGACCAACTATGTACGATCCGTTATACATCGAATGTATAAACTTTATAGGGCATTGTCTGCTTTAATGTGTTGGGCACTTTAGACCAAAATTAGGGTATAAAGCAGAAATGTCATGAGCAAGCCAAGAAACAAATATATTATATTGTAGATTATATAATATATAATTTTCGATGAGATCACCTGTAAGGGTTATGGTTTGGCAGTTACTAATACTGTAACATTAGTAGGTCCGGGGGCTCGGACGGTTGATTACTTTGTTGGGTGACTTTTAAGGGGACCTTTATTAATGGGTTCGGTTTTGTCATTTGAAGTGATGCCGCGAAGGACATATCAGACAATTGCACAGTTGTACTGAGATACTCAAAATCAGAATTTTTTCCAGGTCCAGCGCTTGGTATAGAATATAGAATAGAATCCTGTTACATATGTACATGAATACTGATGCCGGGTGTAAAAACGAAACGGTTAAGGTGTTGATATTATTAGAAAACACAGAGTGTTGAACATTTTTATATTTACGTTTTAGTAATGTAAGCAGTTCACAATAAATTATGTACTTATGTATATGAATATCTATGAATTAATTACTTATAATATTTAACATAACTGATAAATTTATAGATGTATCAATATGACAGATGCGCTTACATATGTCGTCTCTTAAACTTCATCACTAATTAATTTATTAACATAATCAAATGGGATGTCATGAATATGGTGGCATTTTGAATATGGACTAACAATCATAATAATGTTCATATTTGAACATTTTAATTTCAGATTTTTTAAAACTTACTTTCTGTCAATAAGGTGCTGTTTTAATTCTGTTTAAATTTTTAAATTGATTGCCCAAATGAAATAGAATTATTTTTTTTTAAATCCAATAAACAGAAAGCTCATTTAATGATCTGTTCATTTTTTGTTTTTTTTCACATCTGTTATATTTTTTATAGAAGTTCTTTCTGACTTTCAGAATGAAGGATGTGTTCAAAGATTTGATCGAAAGGTTTTGGCAAAAGGGAGGGATAGTTGGTCAGACGGACATAATTAAATCATCTCAGAAAGTGATCCTTACTTTATCAAATCTTCCTTACCTTCCAAGAATTTTGCTCACACATCCATTTGAAACTTGAAGAATCCGAGAAATGTCGCACGGCCGAGCTCCAGAATGGGCTAATTCAACAATCTTCTGTCGAGTTGAATCTGGCAAAGGTCGACCACCAACAAAAACTCCGCCCAACTGATTTACTCCACTGTGACCTGAAACAAAAAAAATTGTTTTTCTATAAAATTTATATTATTAAAAATCTTTATTTCAAATGTTGTTTAGGTTTCATAATTTTCGGAGTTAATACAGATTCCATTTGGAGCAAATGCCATACTTCCACATATCCTATAACGATGGCAGTTTGGATCCTATAACTTGGTATTTTTAAAAATGCTCCAGGCTTTTTCAACATTTTTTGTAGAAAAATTATTGGATTGTGAAATTCTCAAGAGGATGAGCTAATTACACACGATACGATATATATCTAATAATATAAGCATCTTGCTTCTTCTGTCTCTTATTCTTTTTTTTATGTTTTACATTTTGCCTGATGATCCTAATCAATACTAGAAAGGAAAGCTAACTTCGGGCGGAGTTTATATACCCTTGCTTATTATATATACTATTATATTATATATATATATATATGAAGATATATATATATAAATATATACAGTTATCTGACTCATATGAGAATTAATTAAGACTATTTAAAATGTTGGAAACAGCCCCAAGCATCTACATGTTCATATCGACTCAGGAGGTGATCCTGATCCAGAATATATTTACTTTATAGGGTCGGAGATGTATCCTTCACTGCCTTGCACACAAGGGTATAAATATATATACTTTATAACAAAAGGAAATTTCGAAAATATGATGTTACCTTTTAATTTAAGTAGTAAATAAATAAAGTGAACACCAATGAAAAAGAGAACTGGGCCAGAAAAATCTTAATAGACCATCAATTTTTTCCAGTGAAGCGTATTAATGTTTGAAGCGTTCATTTTACTGGTTAATGTTGAAATGAAATCCCCGAATCTGTATACCAATTATTGGTATAAAACCAATGAAGCATCAGCAGCATATCTTTTGAGGAAGACCCTTGACAAGAGCTTAACCCAAAAATGTTTTTCTTGGAGCGGAATAGGTCAGAACATAACAAGTAACCTTTGAGTATAAATCTCTTATAAAGTATAGGAAACCTTGTTATTAATTTTAGAGATACCTGAAATTGTATTTCAAACGCCCCCATCCCTTAATAAAACCATGACACATTAAAGGCCACTTTTTCTATTTCTGAGCCAACTGGTCTTAGATTTCTAAAAATCTCATACAAAATAAATCTCCTCATTTTTTAAGCTCCTATTTATTTCAATTAAACATTATGCATATATCAGAATTTTCATTAAGAGCATGTGTTTTTACTATGAGTACCTAAATATTCTATAACTTCACTATTTTTTTTAACAGTCGTTATTTAAATTGTAGTTGTTAAGGAGAGTTTAACAATATAAAGTCATCAATATAAAATATATTTTAAAAAGCGAAAGGACAAACAATAGCTAAAAAATCTGTCTATTGGGATTATTAATGTAATTTCAACACAAATCAATTCGCAGGCTTAACAATAGTTTACAAATAATTTACTGAACCTGGTTCCCCTCCCCTGAGAGTAGACGGATCTGAAGTAAGGACCGATTTTTGCCTGCAAAAATCGACAATACAATCAGGGAGGGTTGAAAATACAATTTACAATGCGCTGGTTTTTGGACATTCGCTAAAGAGGCTCATTTGGAATTTCTGAGTACATTGTAAGTATTTGTATTTACTCGACTTCGGCTTTCAATTCGTATAATTGTTTCTATTTGTAGCTACATGACACGAAACGATCGACAGCCGTATAGAACAAAAACTTCTATACCATAAAAGGTGGAAAATTATTGTATTGATTCATAAAAGCAACAATAGCCCTACCAAGTACTTAACAATTTAGCGTAGTAAAAGTATGGGGACTCGAATTTGGAAATAAACTCCGAGGATTACTGGGAAATTTCTTGGGTCATCATTCACCTTAAAGTCGACACCAAACTCAATTGTCACCACTGATCAGCTCTTCCCCTTGTCAAACTATTATTGACAGCATGTGTGCGATCTTTAGTTACCAAAAGGGCATCGAGATTGTAATATTTTTTGTATGTAAAATGTTTGTTTCTACTTATGTAAAAGAACATGTTTATTAAATTAATGTTTATTGCTTTCAGTTTATTTATTTCTTTCAGTTATTTTTAATTCAGCTTTCAGTTTATTCAAATAAAATATTATATATATAACATAAAATAAATACGGTATATATATATTATTCATTTATATAATATTGTAGGCAGATATATGATGCATGCAAATAAAAGGAGGATGTGTGAAAAGTCGATAGCTTTAAAACTGAGAGACTAGTTTGTGTAGAAACGAACAGACCGGCAGACGGAAATGCTTATATCGACTCAGGAGGTGATCCTGATCAAGACGACATCATCTGACAACAATGCCGAAGATTTGGGTATCTTCCGGGCATTACGGAAATGAGCGGGCAATATGAAATTGACAACAGCCCATAGCCAGTTAGTATCGATAATAGTTATATGAGTTTCTGGAAGTAGCAGCTATTGAAAAACCCTTATTGAGATCAGAGAGCCAAAGTGGTTCACTCTGCACCTGTAACCCAAGCGTGGAAAACTCTTTATCAGCTTTAAAATTGAAGATGACTGACCCAAGGTGTAATCTTTCCACCGGGTTTTTTTCAAAGATTCTGTTGTATTTGATTAATTCATCCAAGTCTGAAGATTTAAGACCAATTCGCTTTCAATTTGAAAACAACTTCATAATTAGTTTTTTATAATTTTTAAAAAAGCAGAGAAATAATCGTAGAAAAGTTATGGCTAAGCTACAAAAGCTAACAAATATAAAAAAAAATTAATAAAAATTTAGTCCTAAAATAGTAATAAAGTAGTATTGAATTGAGTTTTATTTTTTAAAGAAAATAAATCGGTTTATGAATATTTTTATGAATATAATATTAGGAATTGGATTCTTGGGAACAAATATTTTTGCACAATCTGGCATATGAAAACATACATTCGTCTTCAGTCAAGTGATAATATGTTGTTGTGAAGTATGACGATGTCGAGTGGGGCTGTGACGCTGTGTTCGCATCTACGGCATCCATTGTAGATTCAGTCACAGTCGGTTTTCCACCAATACCGACAAATCCACTACCACCAACGGTACCCAAACATGGAAGATTTCTCATAGCAATCACATTGTCTAAAAAAAACAAAAGAGTAAAATCTCATCAAACAGTCACTTAATATTAAAGATTATTATGCATTTTCAAGAACATATTATTTTAAAGGAACATTATTATGATAAAAACCGGATACATACCTACAATCGTATATACATAAGCGCGAGACAAATTGTATACCCTTGCAGAGGGTATTATAATTTTGGTAAGAAGTGTAAAACATACTGAAGGACACATCTCCGACCCTTGAGAGTATACATATATATTCGTGATCAGCTTCACTTCTTCAGTCGATATAAGCTAGTCCGCCTGTCAGTCAGTCTGTTTCGACTCGATCTAGCTGAAATTCTATTTAACGGATTCTATATTGGGCAAACTAAACAATTTTATTAGGATCGGCCCAAATGTGTTACTTAACGGCTCGCCAATTCCACAAAGTACCTGTGTCAAGTATCTGGGATTGAATCTCGACCGCAGATTATCGTGGAAAAATCACATAAAAGCCAAATGTCAGCAACTCAGACTTAAAACACTCAAAATGTCCTGGTTGATAAGTCGAAAATCGGAAACCACACTGGAAAACAAAATTCGCCTCTACAAAGCTATATTAAAGCCTGTTTGGACTTACGCTATACAGCTTTGGGGAACTGCTAGCAACTCAAATATTGAGATACTACAGCGCTACCAGTCAAAAACTTTGCGACAAATTGTCAATGCTCCTTTTTATGTAACTAATGCAAATATCCACAAGGATCTCAATATCCCAACCATAAGAAAAGAAATAAATAAAATTAGTAAAAAATATATCGACAGACTCCATAATCATGAAAATAATTTAGCCTTAAGTCTAGTAGATAACAGTTTATAATTAAGAAGACTAAAAAGATACCACATACTAGATCTCCCAGATAGATAAATTCAATTAACAGAAAAGATGTTGTATATAATAGCAGGGTTCACTGGAAAACTGCTATTCCTGTTATTTAACATTAATTATAAAATTTACTTATTGTTTATAAAAACAGATTGTAAATAAATGAAGAGTTTAAAAAAAATTTGGATCGGCCGACTATAAACTGCGTGTAAAGGAAGCAAGGAAGTGTGCTGATTTCAAGTTGATAGCTTGGAAATTGTGAGACTAGTTCGCATACATAGAAACACACAGACAAATAGACGGACCTTATTCTTTATAAGGTCGGAGGTGTCCCTATTATCTACTAAGATATAAATCGTAAATTTCGGTTATAGTTAACCTATCCTTGAGAAAATTTTATTTACATTAATTATTATAATTTTACATGCTTATATGTCTCCTTTACTTGGTTCCATACTTTTTACCAAAATTATAATACCCTCTGCAAGGGTATAGTTCGCAAAAACTTATGTAAATTTCATTATCAAATAGTTTTTTTAATTCATCCGAAAAATGAATAAAAACATCCGAATTTATGGCGTTTTCCATCAATCTTATATGGCAACAAACAGATATAGATGTCCAATTTTAAATGCAATTTTTCAGATACGATTATTGGGAAAAAATAAAATCCCAATTTTTTAAATTAAAAAACACAGAAAGTTTGGTATTTCCGATCAATCAGATATATTTCTGCTATATTTCGATAGCTTAAAAACTGAAAAAATAGTTTGCGTAGAAATGGCCAGACATGTTTATATCGACTCAGTTGATGATTCTGATCAAGAATAAATAATCTTTATAGGCTCAGAGACGAAATTTTAATACACTCTGCAAAAGTATAAAAAATAAATATTGATATAATTGTTTATATACTTTTTAGAATCTGCAATAAAAAAAGACAAATTTATTACAAATTAATAAGCCGCTACCAAAGCTTCTTAAGTTCTCTTTTCTTTAATTAATCGTCGCTAAACCGCACCACACGACATTAATTGGTAAAAATCTTTAGACCTCACAATAAGGAATTTTATTATCAGTGTTTCATTTTAACTCGTTATACACTTGCAAAAAGTATTATAATTTTGGTCAAAAGTGTGCAACGCAGTGAAGGAGACATCTACGACCCTATAAAGTACATATATTCTTATCAGGATCACCTCCTGAGTCGATATAAGCATGTCCGTCTGTCTGTCTGCTTCTACACAAACTAGTCTCTCAGTTTTAAAGCTATCGAGTTGAAACTTTCCAAGGAAAGAAGGGTCCTTTGCAAGCAATATATAAGTCGGAACGGCCGGGATTTATATCCTACAGCTGCCATATAACTGATCGGAACTGCCATAACTTCGTTGTTTTTCAAGTTATTAGGATGGGAGTTTCAATGGATTCCTCTTTGGGCAAAATAATTCGATATTCCAAATTTCATAAGGAACGGCCGACCATATACGATCCGCTATATATCTAATAATATAAGATGCGTGTCGCCACCTAGCGGACTGCGACACAACTGCAAGGGTATATAAACTTCGGCTCCGCCCGAAGTTAGCTTATCTTTCTTGTTTTTCTTATCTTCGAAATTTCATAGGGATCGGACGACTATATCCTATCCTATATATATATATAATATGTCATAGAATGATCGGCATAACTTTTGTGATTTTTAAGCTAGATGGGTGAAACTTTTACCGACTCTATTTTGTAACTGAGCGATCGGAAATGTCAAAACCTTGCTTTTTTTAAAGATGCTCGGGCCTGTTTCCAACATTTTTATTAGAAAATTGATTCGATGGTGAAATTCTTATAAGGATTGGTTAACTATATACGATCTGATGTATATATAATAAGTGTATTTGCCAAAGTGTATTTAGTCTAAGCAATAGAAAATTAACTTAGAAATAGCTTTCAAATGTCGTTTTTCAATCGCATAGAATGGGTTTAAGTTAATATTTTTGGTCATTGCTTACCCTTATGAGCCACATCGTCCAAAGACGGAAGGCGTTCTATCAAAGTTCCTGCTGACCATGACGGCACTACGGAGGTGATGGCGGCAGGAGCCGATTGTAGTGTAAACATGACCGAGTATAGATATTTACGTGGTCGTGATTTAGCAGCTGTTAATGTAACTCTGTGAGTTTAAAAATATATCCTTATCTAATATAAATACAACCCGACTTAAATTTCTCAAAAAAATAATTAGCGCGCACTTTAAATCTACAACCTTGGTTTTAAACTTCACACTGTGAAATGCAATGGAACTCCTTGCTCGAAGCATAAAATAATACAGATGGCAAACTTCTTATCCATTGATGCTTTTTAGGAGGTACTTTACGAATGAAATTATTTGAGCAGTCTCTTATGTTTTAGTTCACTTGTTCACTTTTAAATCACCATTTTCAAGAGCGAGAACTGACACCTCACGCGATTGAAGCGAAAATCATGTTGGCACTGCAAGACATCTTTTATTAAAGAAGGCAAAACGTGCCTTATTGCCATCACTTTTTAATTAAAACCTTCGATTGGCAAAACCGAAAGATATTTTTAAAAATTCGATTTAAAAACGATTCTTTAAATCTAAAACAGAAAGGCTGTATAAGCAACCCGGTAAGCAGAATTTAAAATGTAAAACGCGTCGGCTAAACTGTTGTTACTTTAAAAGCATAAAAGCCGGTAATAACGCAACGGTTTGCCTTTAACCGACTCGTACCAAAACCCAACTAGGGTCGACCTACGAACTGGCATGCGAGCGTTCCTTTTGTTTTGGTCGTGAATATTATGAAAAACCATTTCGATTGGTCATCGCTTTTGAAGCTAGCTTACACACCACCGACTACCTTGCCGAAACACTGTGGTTGGTTGGTTCTGATACCAAGCGTCTGTCTCCCTTTCGTTTTGAGTTCGAGTGCGAAGGAGACCGTTGAAGCAAAATATTTTTACACTTAGTGTGGGGTGGTAACTTTCCAGCTACGATTTTAATACATGCATACATACATATATGTATGTAAAATAATACGTACAAATTGAGAATGGTAGATGGAAGTAAAGCAATGCCAAAATATAAACACATGCGATCAACATTTATGTATGTAGGTTTTTTTTTAGATAGGAATACCTATTACTTTTTTCTTAGGGTTATTTGTTAGACAACGAACATGTTGCACTTAATTCAAACTTAAATTTACCAGAAAAGTAAATTGCCAAATAGGCGTCCAATAGAATTGTTTCAAGTTGATACAATAACCAATTCAATGTTTCCGTTAGCTACCCACATACTTCCGCATCAAGCTTATAAAAACAAAACAATGAGCGTGCGTACGAGATGGTATGTGATTCTTTTGTAAAGTGGAGCACCGACAAGCCTAAATGGTTTAGACACACCCACAAGTTCGAGGTTTTAAATGTTTTTCTCATCCATACGTTTTCTAAACTTTTCTATCTAACCTATAAAAATAGGTATGTATTCTTTAGATATTTTAAACAAATTTCAAAATTACATACATATGTCCATACATAAAGGCAAACTCATCAAAATTTTGAAAATTAAGGGATTTTGTTTTTAAATTTATTTTTATTTATTTTAAATTGTACATATATGTATATATAAAATGGGTATATAAAAATACTGCTGCACATACGTAGAAAATCTTAAAAATATAAATTTACTACCTCGACGGACAGAAAGACCGACTTATGTACTTACATCGACTCAGGAAGTGACGCTGATCAAGAATAATTGGACCAAAAAATAGGCGACCTTTAATTTTTTAATTGAAAATTTTAAATTTTAGCTATGGTGATGAATGGTAAAAAAATGTTATCTTAAAAAAGCAATAAAGCCTTTGGACATAATATATTTTTGGAGACATCCTTGACCCTTGGAAAGTGTATAAATATATTCTTTATAAACATTACCGCCTGAGTCAATACAAATATGTCCATCTGTCTGTTTCTACAACTTTAGTGTTTTCGATATAGAAGCCTAGGAATTTTTTCAATCTTTGGGGATAGGCTTAATTCGATATTTTCGATATATATCTGAACCGATATGTATCTTATAACTGTAACGTAACTGCAAGGGTAAGTACTTTATGGGATAAAAGTGGATAAAATATTACTTCGGGCTAGAGTCATTTTACTTAAGTTGGTAGAACTTTTTCCGACATCTGGATAAATTTCAAGCCAATTTAATTATGAGTTGTATATTAACGCTTGATTTTAACAATAGAGTAAAAGTGCATTTTTTGATTTTTTGTCAGAGAAGAGAATTGCCATCAAATTTTGTTTCTGGAATGCAATTTTGTAAACTGCGTAAACGTTGAGAATGTTACAGAAGGACTTTTGTGGCTCCACCAAGTGGCAGAAAAATTATTACATGTGGTGCAAAGACTCCAAAATGGGTCAAGGTTAATATCAGCAAGAAAGGAAAGCTAACTCCAGCGGAGCCGAAGTTGATATACCCTGGCAGTTAAAGTTGTTTTATTCATTTCCATTTCCGATCGTTCAGTTATATGGCAGCTCTAGGATAAAGTCGTCCGATCCCGGCCGTTCCGACTTATGTACTGCCTGCAACAGAAAGAAGGGTGTATGCAAAGTTTCAACTCGATAGCTTTAAAACTGAGAGACTAGTTTGCGTAGAAACAGACAGACAGACGGACAGACGGACATGCTCATATCGACTCAGGAGGTGATCCTGATCAAGAATATATATAGTTTATGGGGTCGGAGATGCCTCCTTACTTGCGTTGCACAATATTGACCAATATTACAATACCCTCTGCAAGCGTATAAACACTAAAGTTATGCCAATTCCGATCGTTCTACGACAGCTATAGGATACAAAATTGCAAAATAAAAATCCGATCTGTCAAATTTCATAAGGATCGGCCGTCTATAACCTATAGCTACCCTATAACTGATTGATCGGAAATGTCATATCTTGGTTGTTTTTCAAGTTAGAAGGATGGGAGTTTGGATGGATTCCTCTTTGGGCAGAATATTTCGATATGCCAAATTTTATAAGGATCGGCCGATTATATACGATCCGCTAAATATCTAATAATATAAGATGCGTGTCGCCACCTAGCGGACTGCGGCTCAACTGCAAGGGTATATAAACTTCGGCTCCGCCCGAAGTTAGCTTTCCTTTCTTGTTTTTTTTATTTTATATGCAATTTTGTACACCTAAATATATAGCATTTTTTCGTCACCAAAATTTTCGTCTTGACGAGGTAAAATTGGTTCACCAGTATTTTACCTCGTCAAGAGGTTTTTTATATGATATCAGTTGTTTTTTTGTATATATAGATCTTTAATTATTTAAAAAAGGACACATAATTTATAGAATTTTAAAGTAACCCTTCTCTCGACATGTGATTTACACAGATAGCATAGATAAACATATAAACATAAATATTCAACATTACATAAAGTTGAATATTTGAAAACATATCCAAAGATGTTAAGTATTTTTCGATATCTTCAGTAGTTCTGAAGTTATACGTATTTTTAATTTACAAAGGTTTGGAATTTGAAACGTTAGTTTAAAAATTTTAATTAAAAATTTGTTCAAAATTCAATAAAAACTCTAAAATTGTTTCGTAGTTGTGGGAAACGAAATTTTTCAAACAAATTAGAAACGGTATCACTTGCGTCATCTCAAGGGCTATTTTCACGTGCAATATAAATAAGATCGAATGAGCAAATTTTTAAATACAATGTTTTTTCTTAAAAAAATTAAATTTCAGTGTATTTTTTTGTCTACTACTAAGAAATTTAGTCTTAAAGAAACTAAAATAGATTTTTAAAAACCTTTTGATTATGAAGCTATGAATTTTTTTTTATTTTAACGTAAACTTAAGGTATTTCAAAAACTTGTGGTAAAAATCGAATTTCTTGAACGGAGCGGGTCGTTTGAGGTACCAATCGACGCGTTTTTATACCCTTGCAGAGGGTATTATAATTTTGGTCAAAAGTGTGCAACGCAGTGAAGGAGACATCTCCGACCCTATAAAGTATATATATTCTTGATCAGAATCACCTCCTGAGTCGATATGAGCATGTCCGTCTGTCTGTCTGTCTGTCTGTCTGTCTGTCGGTTTCTACGCAAACTAGTCTCTCAGTTTTAGAGCTATCGAGTTGAAACTTTGCACACATCCTTCTTTTCCTTGCAGGTAGTACTTAAGTCGGAACGGCCGGGATCGGTCCACTATATCCTATAGCTGCCATATAACTGATTGATCGGAAATGCCATAACTTCGTTGTTTTTTAAGATGGAGGGTTGGGACACATGTTATATTTGACCAACATATCTTATGTACAAAATTTCATAAGGATCGGCCGACTATATCCTATATCTGTCATACAACGATCGGAATTGGCATAACTTTGGTGTTTTTTAAGTTAAAAAGATGGGACTTGGTACAGATTCTATTTTGGACAAAATAATCTGATTTGCCAAATTTCATAAGGATCGGCCAACTATATACGATCTGGTATATATCTTATAATATAAGACGCGTGGCGCCACCTAGCGGACTGCGACTCAACTGCAAGGGTATATAAACTTCGGCTCCGCCCGAAGTTAGCTTTCCTTTCTTGTTTTAGAGCAAAATACGAATTAATCTATCTGGGGACTAAAATGTCTCCATCAGCACCAATTTATTGATTCAAAATTTAGTGATTTTTACTTTTACCCTAAGTTTTTCAAAACCAAACGACTTTTGGAAAATTTTTGAACAAAAATGGTATACAATGCATTCATATCGGATGCCTACAGAGTTTTTAATTCTTCGGCTATATACAGAGTCTCCTTCGGCACGCCAAGGCATGCAGGTCGTCTCCTCGTGAACTGCACAGAAATATTACTTTTATTATAAATTTTAACTATTTTCGTAAATTTGTATGTATATTTAGATATATATAAAAGTAACCGGATATGAAGATTCAAACCGATTATTTTACATATATACTAAATAAATAACATAGTGAGATCATTATCTACCTACATACCACTTTTATTAAAAGTTTCATTATTTTTGTAATACAAATTTTTTAATATTGAAAGATTATATCATAGAATGTATTATACGTATCTTCACGAAAATGTTTATGCCACATGGCAGCACATTAAAGAAAATCAAATTCCTTTTCGAAGGAAGTGGACGCCGCTTTGCAATCATCACATTATGTTCGCACTATTGCTGAAGCTGGAACGTAGCTTAAGCTATCGCCACGTGCCACGCGCCGTTGACACGGCACATGCTCGTGCCAAAAAGTTTTTCGCCCGGGATGGGTTTACTTCAACACAGGCAGAACCTAATCGGAAGCATTTTCTGTGTATACGAGCTTAGTAATCCTATTTTTCAAGGAAAAACTTACTATTGAGGATGTATGAGTTTGATATTGTAAGCTACTTATATGTATTTTTTACAATAGCTGCTCTCTACAAAAAAATTGTACATCATAAATAACTAGCATATACATCTTATACTTATATTTCGCTCCTTTTATAAGTGAAGGACCACTGTTTTCATATATTTTGAAAATACCCTTTTTCGTCGCTATAATGCTCCATTGGGACACTTTTCGAAGCCTCCCTCGGACCATTCGTGGACTTCGCTTTTTGCCTGGGATAGAGACTTGCTAAGCGCATAGAATCAACAAAGAACGACTATAGTTGAGTTTTTCGATTTTATTATACCCTTGCAGAGGGTATTATAACTCTGGTCAAAAATGTGCAACGCAATGAAGAAGACATCTCCGACCCTATAATGTATATATTCTTGATCAGGATCACCTCCTGAGTCGATATGAGCATGTCCGACTGTCTGTCTGTCTGTTTCTTCAGAAACTAGTCTCTCAGTTTTAAAGTCAAGGCAATTGCACGACTTACATAACCCAATATATGGTAAAATTTGATCAATTTCTTCTCTTAGATGTACCGAGGAAACTGTGGGTGATGGAACCCGTATTTATTCTGGACTTTATTTTAGGGGACACTATAGTATATGGAGAGGGTGAAATTATGCATGGAGATTTTTTGCTGTTGGCTTGTGTAATATTTCTAATATATGTCTTATATAGAGGCCTTCTCGCGCTTAATAAGTCATGTTGCTCGTTTCCTGCATATTAAATTGGATCCACTCGTGCGACCCATCGTAGTTAGTGAGTTATTGTGAAAGAAAATCAAACCAACTAATTAGCGTTCCTTATAGTATTTTCACTGGCCACTTTGTTTTCAATATTTTCGTTGCTTATTATTTGTATTATTTATTAGAAAAACTATATTAAACACTTCGGTCACTTCGAGCTAACTTCGGGTTGATATAGCTGAACTAGCTACGGGTTGATATTGATGAAGCAGAAGTTGATATAATCTTGCAGGTTTGGAAAAAGGAAAAAGCCCCAAGCTTTTTAAAAATACCAAGGTTGTGTCATCTCCAGTCATCAGTTATGTGGCAGCTATAGGATATAGTCCGCCGATCCTAATGAAATTTGGCAATTCGGATGAGTTTGCTCAAAATGAAACATTTATGCAGTCCAATATGATGACATTTTATTGATTTTTATTATTGTTTTTACACAAAAATTAAGAACTATTTTTGGTTATTTAGATAAAAAAATTTTTAATATCTTTACCAAATACCAATTTTTTAATATCTTTTTTTTTAAAACTCATAACTATTTTTTAAACTATATACATTATTTGGAATATTATTATTAATTTATAATTTAATTTTTATCATTCCAAAAATTATAGTTTTTTCCATTTCAATGAATAAAGATCTTATTTTTGCACTGGTTTGAGAATGATGATATTCGTTCTCCGTTTCTTTCTAGTTTAATAATAAAATACCGACTTGCACTTTGTCGATAAATGAAGCTTTACGCCCTTTTTCAATTTGTTACTCCACCTTAAATTGAATTTCTTTGGTGAGTGAAGTCTTGCGTTCATGCGATAAGGAAAACCATTCCTCTTTATGACACTAATTTTTCGCAACTACGCTTAATTTTATATAAGAGTTGTATGGTTGAGTATTTGTACATGCATTAAAAATATTTTTATATATTTTTTTTAATCCATATATATTATGTATTTTGTATATGGGTAACTCTCCAATGTCGAACGCGACATTCGTACTCTTTCCAACTAGAAAAAAACCATGTGCCAAGACTGTTTTTTTTATTTTTACAACAGTGAATCTAATAGGTCTTGAAAAGTTGTATAATTGGTGGAAATATTAATTTTGGAAGACTTTTTGTTTTTAAAATATTTAAAAAAAAACTAGCGCTGTCGCACGCGAAGTTACTTTTTCAAAAACATTTCAAACGCCGATTTTAGCAAAACCTGGTAGAAAATTTGTCTGCAATCAATTTCAAAGCGTTATTTATTATTTGATCATAGTAATTCTTTTTGTTTCAATTAAAATTATTTGTTAGTTTTTTTTTAAATTCAATTTTATTCACTGCCGCACTCGACATTTTCTTCCATCATTTTTTTTATGTGGTTTTTGTACTTTTAAAATAATAAATCGTGAATTTGGAGATTCTAAGTATATTAAGAATTAATTTATAGCAAAACAAAATTAATGTAGTAAATTCTTAACAAACAAGGAGGAAAATAATATAATTATATGTATTATAATAATATAATATTTTTATACCCTTGCAGAGAGTATATTGATTTTGGTCAAAAGTTTGCAGTGAAGGAGACATCTCCGACCCTTTAAAGTATATATATTCTATCTCCTGAGCATATATAATAATAATCGGATATGATAATATTATTATAATATATAATAATAGACGGATATGAGCATGTCCGTCTGTCCGTTTCTACGCAAACTAGTCTCTCAGTTTTAGAGCTACCGAGTTGAAACTTTGCACACATCCCTATTTTGTTTGCAGTATATAAGAGATTGGTCGACTATATTCTATAGCTAATTGAAAATCAATTAATTGATTTGCCAAATTTCATACGGATCGGCCGACTATATCCTATAGCTCCCATATAACTGAACGATCGGAAATGGCATAACTTTGGTGTCTTTTAAGCTAGAATGAATAAATTAAGAATAGAAAGTCCCATCTAAGGATTTCATTTTGGGCAATCTAATCTGTTCTGTTAAATTTCATAAGGATCGGCCGACTATATCCTATAACCGCCATATAACTGAACGATCGGAAATGGCTCAACCTTAACTGCAAGGGTATATCAACTTCGGCTCCGCCCGAAGTTAGCTTGCATTTCAATTCCTTGGTTTAATTATTTTTAAAATTTTGTCTCCACCGCTTGCAGTTGACTATTCTCATTATTATCTCAAAACAAATGTTCTTTTTGAATGTCGCACGCGGCAATGAAATAAACTGATAATCTGACAAGAAATGCACAGTAATTAGCAATCGGAACGGGTCTTTTACATTATTGTTGTAATCTTTGCTTATAAGCCGATATTACAAATAGTAAATATCAATGCATTTTAAATCTCTGAACGAAAATTATTTTAAACAAATCGTGCCACTGAAATGCTAGAAACTAAACTTTCGCACATTTGAGACTTTGGATTAAAATATTTCGAAATGTGTTATAAGAAAATGTAAAATATTATTAAACAAGTTAAATTTAATAGGTTCCCTATAAAAATGTGTGAAAAAAACATTCTTTTATTGACTTTGAATTTTTTATGTCGCGGTTGACCTTTCTGGAGAATTACCATATTAAAACATTTTAATTAATGATTTTATTGTTATAAAAATGCATTTCTTAGAAAATGCATTCATCGACTCAGGAGGTGATCCTGATGAAGAATATACATACTTTATAGGGTCGGAGAACCTATAAAGTAGTCATTGGTTAAGAAGTTATGAATTTTATAATTAACAATTTTCATTAATTTAATAGGTTGCTTTAATAAAACAAAAAATGTTTCTATATCAAATATAAAAAAAAAACAAGAAAGGAAAGCTAACTTACGGTGGAGCCAAAGTTGATATACCTTTGCAGTTAGCTTATATTATTATATTATTAGCTTATATTATTACATGTTTATCGAATCGTATATAGTTGGACGATCCTTATGAGAATTTCACCATCAAATTTTATAATAAAAGTGTTGTAAATAGCTCCAAGTATCTTTAAAAATAGGAAGGTTGTCGGCTATATTGAGTTTTTCTAATATTGAGTTTTAGATATTCTTATATTGTCTATGTACGAGGTGTGTTCAAAAAGTAAGGTGACTTTGTATTTTCAAGAAAAACTATTAATTTATTTATCAATATTTATGTTGTCCCCTTCAAAGTAATCCCACTTAAATACAATACACTTATGCCAACGGTTTTTCCAATCCTCAAAGCACTTCCCATTTTTGGTATAGACTTGAGCTCTTGCAGCGATGCAGTCTTTATCTCTTCAATCGTTGCAAATCTCCGTCCTTTTATAGGTGTCTTCAGTTTTGGGAACAAGAAAAAGTCACATGGGGCCAAATCCGGTGAATATGGTGGCTGAGGCATTATTGTGGTGTTGTTTTTGGCCAAAAAATCTCTCACAAGCAAAGATGAGTGAGCAGGGGAATTATCGGGATGCAAAAGCCATGAATTGTTTTTCCACAATTCTGGACTTTTCTTTCGTATTGCTTCTCGCAAACGGCGCATAACTTCCAGATAATAATGTTTATTGACCGTACGACCATATGGTAAGAACTCCTAATGCACCACGCCATGGTAACCGACGAAAACAGTGATCAAAACTTTGACATTTGATCGAATTTGTCGTGCTTTTGTCGGTCTTGGCTCACCTGGGCTCTTCCATTGGGACGATTGGGCTTTGGTTTCGATATCATAACCATATACCCATGATTCGTCACCAGTTATGACCCTTTTGAGTAAATCTGGGTCGTCTTTGACGTCATTCAACAGCTCTTGAGCGATGCTCATGTGACGGTTCTTTTGGTCAAAAATAGCGAAAAATCGCCGAGCACGCAAAACAACCTGAAACCTTTACGCCTCTTACAACCAAACAAAAGAGGGGATTCCATTGAAACTTGGTACAGATGTTAGGGAAGAGTGTACCAACATAACAAAACAAAAAAAACAATAATCGAAAATATGTTGCCCGCGAAATTTGAAAAGTCACCTTACTTTTTGAACACACCTCCTATATTGAGAAAACATTGAGAAAAAATAAAATTTACAACGCCAATACAATAAAATACAAACTGTAGCCATAGAAAACATAATTTCTACAATTTTCTCTGTAACATTAAAATATTAAACATAAAGAAATATAGAAGATAAAGTCTCCGTTAGTAATAAAAACATGCGCGGAATACAACATTTCATCTAAAAGATTCGCAATCCGTTTCACATTGAGATCAGAGACCTTTCTTTTTTATTCAAGTAAAACTCAAGTCAAACCAAGTCAATTACAATAGCGGAAATGACGCCACTTTAGGATTAGGCTTTTGCTCGGTGGTGGAACAGCGAAATATCGTCACTAAAGTCGCGCGAGGGACGGACACAAGCAGTGAGGAATGTCGTGAAATTGGCCATACGGGAGAGCAAAAGGGGGGTTATCCTTAAGCTGTGTGACGAGGCAGAACACGACCCGTATGGTCAGACCTTCCAAATATTCACCAAGAAGGTAAGCATTGAAGGTCATAATCGACGCTCTCTTCCCTACCGAGCAGACAGAGGGAACGCCGCCGAACCTGGAAGACTAAGAAGTGAAGTTGGCCCCAATAAAGCCCCCGGCTATGACGAGGAGTCAAATAGGGCATTGAGGATATATAATCTATGCTTTTAGGAGAGATCCTTTTCGGTTATATGGAAAATGCAGAGGTTACTTCTCCTAACGAAGCCCGGTATCTGTCTGTTAAACATCGTGGGCAAGGTTCTGGAAAAAATCTTAGCAACGAGGCTACAGGAAGCCATAAGCAGGGCAGGCGGTCAATATGGATTCCGGAAGGGAAAGTCGACGGTGGGCGCCATTATGCGGGTAAGGAACCTGACAGCAAGCGCCATACAAGGCACCCGGTGGAAAGAAAGTGCTACAAAATTCTGACTGGTGGTCATCTTCCTTACGGCGAACTGGTCGCGGACACTAGAGGCCCTGAAGGAGCTGAATATTGCACTACCTTCATAGGATGGTGGACAGCTACCTGAGCGACCTGAGATAAACATCGAAAAAATCAACATATTGCTCATTAAGTTTTAGAAAGGTTTTGGTAATTTCCTTTCCAGTGCGAGAAAATATAGGGAAGGGTTACCCCGATGAAGCAGATTCCTAAACTGGCTATTCAACGATATATTTTCCCTCCTTGGAACTTGCGTAGCTGTGAAGTTATCCTCTGGGTTACTAGCATCAATAAATTAGGGTGAACTTGGTCAATATCGGCTGCGATGTGGTTGTCCTCACAGGTATTTTGAGAATCTGTAATAACCTAATCAAATGAATATGCACCTTTAGCACTTCAAAAATTGAGAAGCTTTTGAAATGCCAATGGTGCAGGATGACTGATTGCTTGTTATATCGTTTTTCCAACCTATCTCAGGCTTCATTGAATCAATGGATTGAATATTTTCTGCAAATCTATTCCTCTGTCTGGGTGACAGTGGATTAAAGAGAGGCTCTTTACTATTGACGGATCGGAAAGGCCAATTTAATTAAATATCCCAGAAGAACTAGAAAGTGTAGTTAGAGTATACGAGAGAGCTAGAGAGTATAATTATAAATAGGACCGCTGAAATTTCGATCTGTATTTATAATTTTATATTTTGGCTTGATCGAATTTTTAATTAAGTTTATATTATTAAAAGCCTTATTAAAAATAAGAATTAAGAATCATGTTTATACCTTATTAGAATTAAGAATAATGGTATAATGAAATACTTTGATCTTATAAAAAATTTCTTTCCCGCTTACTTACTTGCTGGTACTTATGTACGCAGACCATGTTATTCTTTATTTTTAGTGTAAGCTCCCCTTCTGCCCAATGTAAGCTTCAGTCTGTTCGCGGTTTCCCCTGCATACGTACAGCCCACTTCCCACGCAACCGACGAGGGGCGCCTGCCGCATGACGTATGGAATCGTGCGAATAATTCGCAACAATGACTTAGAATAGAGGAATAGAGGACTAAAATTTCTAGTCCTTCCATTTGTCCTTCTAAATAATTTTCAGAAAGAGGAAGAATACACGATTTGTTGGTTGAATGTTATATGTGTATTGCTGATCTGAGGTTTTAGGAGATGAATAATTTGTTCGTTAAAATGTTTCGAATAAATCGACAACGGCCTGATCTGAGGTCGCAGATGAATTTTTAAACATAAGTAGAGAAAGAAAAGATACATGTTTACGCTTAGTGCTTACAAAGTTTTAAAACCTGAGTGAACTTAATCAGACAGCGGCGAATATAATTCTTATAACGTTTGGCGTTTTGCACGGTGAAATCTAACTATTTTATATTTATTTTGTATTTATTTATTTTAGACAGGCGTCTTAATCTTTTTTTAATTTCGTAAGGCACCTTGTAAACCAAAGAGAATTATTTAAAGCGGGTGTTTATTTATTTTCACGGCCCACATAAGTGAACAAAATTTATTTAAAATCTAATAAAATTTTTCTATGATAATATTTAAATCGGTGCATACCAGAATATCGGACCAGTCCACTGTGGGAAAAAGTCAATTTTTTTGGCATAAAAATCAAATTATTTTACAAACTATTTTTTTAAATATTATATTTTATATATATATATATATTTAAATAATATATTTTTTGAATTTACATACCCTAATTAGCCAAGAACCGTTATCTAAGATTTTTTACTAACAACACTGTAGAGTTGATAAACGAACAAAGTCAGCTGTTCGATTGACTTTTTTGTGTGCTTAAATTAGTAAAAAATCTTTGCAAACTTTCACTGTTTATTTTGTGGAGCAACAAATTGATTTATTATTTCTGATTATGGCAAATCGTAGCAAAGGTATTTATAAATGTATCTAAGATTACATGTTTTGATTATTATGACTTGTTGTCCAACTGTGAACTGTTTTATATGTGTATCTTTTTAGCTTTTTAGGGCAAAACAAAAGAACGCGTCTTCCAGCAGAGGTTATCTATCTTTTCGAGGAGCCAATATTGAATCAAAAGAACAAAAATGCCTCCGTAAGCTCGTCCGAAGATGAATTCGATTACGATAATAAAAGTGATTGTTCGGAAATATATTTAGAGGAAGAGGACTCTGATTAAACTGTACATTATTTATAATAAAAAAAAAATTATAAGTGGCTTGCAGTAATTTTACAAATTTAATTTATTAAAAGGGCCATGTCAAGTGATAAACCTAATCACAAAGGCCAGTTTCTTTATATGCGGCGTGGGCGGTGGATGAAGGCAATTTTCCGATTCAAAAAGCAACAAAAACCGTAATTACACATTAATCTTAATAATATATATAAAAAATATCTTTAAAACTAGAGTTTATGCCAAAAAAAAAATCTTTTTTCCCACAGTGCAGTATCGACCAATTAAGTTTGTGAAAGTCAGCCTTACAAAAACAACGAATCTTATTTGACATGCGGGAAGACTTCTGATCGAAACCAGAAATGGGTTCAATTAAAACCTAAAGTGGGTGATGGTGGATCTTCAGGGGATAAGAGGGGCAAAGCTCTGGAAAGAGTGGTATCATATAGATCAGATACAAAATATAAGTGTAGAAGCCGACCTAAGGAATTTTTAACACAGTTGATCTGGCCTAGGGACAAGTCGAAGATGCGCGCCGTGAAATGATGATGGGTGGAAAGTAATAAAAAAGATCTATTTTCAGTATTTCACCAAGTGAGTTCTGGTGAATGGTTCTGGCAAAAAAGTGATGCCAGTATGTAGGCGGTTCAGAAGATGGTGGAATGTAAGAATATGTTATAAATAACGATTGAGCAAACAATATTCTCAGATAAATTCGAAATTCCCAATTTTAGTAACTTTACTTTTTCAGAAGCGAAATTGGAGTCAATAGAGAATAAGACTCCTTCTCCTCCTAAAGTTACCTACTTGGAAGCTAAGGATCTCCAACTTTAACCAGGTTTCAGTGAAGACTAAAATATGGTATGATAAGGAAAGGCTGTTGCTCTTGTACGAATAGGTCCCCTGGCCAGAACTGGCCACTTTAATAGCGGCCCTGGTTTTAGCTTTGATATAAGCCGAGATATAAACCTCACAGGTGCCAGGGGGCTAGCCGTGAGACAAATATTTGTCTAACCGGGCATAGCATAGTTCTACGGTTTGTTAATGATGGTAAGTTGATCACTTCCTCTCTTTATCTTAAAGCGGATGGAAGTGTTTTTTTTTATCTTAAAAATTCGGTGTTTATTCATATACACATTTAAAAAAAAAAAAAATTTTCAATTCTTAGATCTGTAGGCAGTGATATATTTGGGGGTAAAATAATAATTTGATTAATTTCGATCGAGTTGAAACTTTGCACACACCCTTCTTTCTGTTGCAGGTAGTACATAAGTCGGAACAGCCGGGATCGGTCGACTATATCCTATAGCTGCCATATAACTGATTGATCGGAAATGCCATAACTTCGTTGTTTTTCAAGTTAGAAGGATGGGAGTGGATCAATGGATTCCTCTTTGGGCAAAATAATTCGATATGCCAAATTTCATAAGGATCGGCCAACTATATACGATCCGCTATATATCTAATAATATAAGATGCGTGGCGCCACCTAGCGGACTGCGACTCAACTGCAAGGGTATATAAACTTCGGCTCCGCCCGAAGTTAGCTTTCCTTTCTTGTTTTTAATAATTTTTAATAAATTAATTATTTAATTTTTAATAATTATGGAATATAAACTTGTCTGTGCGCTGAATTCTTGTAATAAAACAACCTCGTCTTCCCAGCCTACCATCCACTGCTGGCTCTGTGGAAACGTTTTACACGCTAAGTGTCCCGGGTTCACGGTCTCAGTTTCGGATGCAATCTCACGTAGGTCTGGTCTACGTGTCTACGTCTCGTAGGACGAAATGAGATCGTTCATGAGGCAGACTAAAAGCGGTTTCAAGGAGTTGATTAGTGGTTTTCGTAAAATCAATGAACAACTCTGTGCGCTCGATATACAGTTTAGTAGTCTTAAACTGTTAAATGAGTCTCCAAAGCTTAAGAAATCCCCTTTCAGTGATGTGCTTATGGCGACTAATCTTCAGCCTGCCCAGCCGACAACTATGCAGCCGCTTATATTTCTGGCCACCCCAAGGTCCGGACCTAAGAAAAATTCGGCTTCCGAATATCTCAGAATTAATGAACAGTTGTTCGATATGTTTTTTGTGGCATCGCTTCAAGTGATCCCCAACCCAGTAATTCAAGCCCCTGAAACAGTCACCAAACAGGGTAATCAACCGTCCTTAACCCCGGGTCGTACTGATGCCACAGTATTAGTTGCGGCGGCACCAAAACCCTTGCAGGTGATCCCACCATCGAAACATATTTTTGTTTCCCGGCTTGCCCCGGCTTGATACTTCAGAGATTGATATCTCGGCTTACATCAAAGCCAAAACAAAAGCGGACATAAAGGAGGGTATTACAAAATTTAAATACTCATACACTAAAAATACGTATGCCCTTGGAGATATTGAAGACGATTTGATCCGCCAGGTTCTGGCCAGAGAACATTTTCGTCTAAGAACATCAGACAAGTACGGTGAAGAAAAAATTACCAAACCTGTGGGTATAAAACTCCTACATGTTACGGCCACTGACCAACCTTCCACCTCATCTTCCTCAGTTTCAAAAAACTAACGTCTTCACTAACACTTACCAATCAGAATACTAGAGGGTTAGGCAGGAAACTTCCCAAACTGTATTCTGATAATTTTTCTGGAGAAGCTGGAGATCTTAAGCTCCGAAAATTTTCCAAGTGGGTACACCACTTTGCGATGAGACAGAACACGGCGAAAGGGAGGAGAAGTGTTAATTTCTGTAGACTCCAAATTCGCTTTCGAAGAGGTAAAATCACAAAAGTTTGGTGGCATTGAACTTGTTTTTATTAAAATACGTTACCTGTTCTTACATTCCATCTTCGTCCGAGCCTTCCACACATTGGCAACAGTTGTCCGCTATTCGTTTCTTTTCTGATCGTCTGTCTGATGCAGCACTTCATTCAACATTGTCGAACGCACCCTTGAAGTCGACGAAGATCCCGGGCACGTATCGCGCCGGGCTGGCAGCGACACAGCTCTTTACGTGCCTCCAAGCGTCGTCGACACATCGTCCCTGGCGGAATCCGTACTGCCATGTGCATCCTTCCGGAAGAACTTCTCTCACATGATCAATCATGATGGCCTCAAGCACCTTGCCAAATACTGGCAACAGGCATATCCCACGGTACGACGAGGGTTCGCACCTATCCTTGTCGGGCCCCTTAAGTAGCGCCACTACACGTGGACACTTCCTCTCTCGGGGAAAGTACCCCGACTGGATGCAACGGGAATATAGCGCCGTCAGTTACTGAGGTATGGCGCGCCACACTGCTTTGCAGATACTGCCATTGATGCCGTCCATGCCGGGAGAGCGACGCCTCTTCAACCTGGCGACACAAGCATCAACCTCTACTTCCTCGAGGGCTGGTGGGACCTCCTCCGCTCCGGCAATCGGTGCATCGGGCTCCGCAACTGGGAAAAAAAACGGAGGAGCACACGCGCACAGTCTCCCCAATCGGTGACCAGCTCGCCATCAACGCGGAGGCACCCAATCTCCGTGCACTTTTTGCGTCCTCGGCAGATCTTGTAGACGCGCCTCTAGGGATCGTGTGCGTTTTCTCCCACGAAGCGTATCCCACTGTCCTCCTTCGCCCTTAGGATAAGCTTCTTGCAATCGGCTGAGGCTTGCGCTGAGGCTCAGCGCGACCGCAAGCAGCTTCCTGTGTTTGGACTCACGGGCTCTGGATGCTGGGACGCTGCTCTCCTCTCCTCCTATCGTCACTGCTCCTACTACCGCCTCTGTCGTTGATCGGCTCCTGCAGCGTCCCTGCTCCTATTGTCGCGGCTTCCGTTGCTCGGTTACTGTCTGATCCGTGTTGGTCGCTAATTGACATACCTCCCAGGCTAACGTCGGGGGGTCCCCGATTGGTTTCTTTGTAAGGCTTGAGATCCCGAGCTTTGCAGGTAGTTGCGGTTAAAATGCTATAAGGCGTACGCTAGACCTATCCTTCTCTATGCTTTGATAACAAGTTACCTGCTGTGTCTGGGAAATGACCTAATCCGATTCTTTTACCCTGTACTTCAGTTTCGCAAAGGGTCACGGATCGTTTCGCACTCGCTTTGATATTCGCGCCGGACTATTCTAAAGCTGCCGGACTTACCAACGGGGGTTCTTGCGGCACGGATCACAGACTCTTCTGCACTCGATTTTATTCTCGCACTTGTGACTGTCGGACAACCAGCTTCCCTCAGTCTCGAAACAACCAGTGGTTCTCCTTATATAACGTTAAAGGCGCCCATTCCTGATTTGATTCCCGCCGTTAATCCTCTTTTCCAGAACCGTAACACACTCCCGTTGGCGTGTTTCACTTGTCACCCTCCTTGGATCCCTTTCAGGTATCGCCCCACTCCGTACCCCCTTCCCTTCCGATAGAGTTTCTCCTCCACGGAACTTTCTAAACACCGCCGCTTTCTAGGGCCGTTACGTTCCACGCTTTCTCCACGCTTCTGCTTTTTTCAGGCACGGCCACGCTGACCCTCCGAGAACCATTAAATTCCACGTCGTCTTGGCTTTCTCCTGCTCCTTTCAGTCACGACCACGCTGTCCCTACGACAGCCGTTACGTTTCACGTTGTCTCCGCTTTCTCTTGCCTGTTTCGTGCACGGCAGCGCTAATCCCTTCGCCCCTGTCGGTGAACCTAGTTACCACCTTTCTTGGCGTGTGAGAGATCCAATATGCTCCTCTTTAAACTGATACTTAACTCTAATAAATACTTAAATTTAATATCACGGTGTCTTGGTAATTTCCGTTTTCCCTTCTTGATGTAGCTGCAAAACTCTGTTTTTTACGTAACCTGGGCGAGACTACTTCTCACGGAGAATTGGATTAGGTATATATTGACAGAAGATGAATGATGAAAAAATGTGAAAGGAACATAAGGCTACCTTTTTTTTAAAATCAAATATTTATATTTTTCTTCCTAAATTTTTCTCAACATCTAAATTTTAAAAATTTTTTCAACGCCTCTCTGAATATTTTTGACTGCAAAAGTTGCAAATGTTTTAAAATTTTTGTTTATTGAATATTAAATATTGAATATTGTTAGCCGACCTCTCACGAAACTGCACGAGGGAAGCCGCCAAAAAATTCATTTAGTTTGTGAAAAGTTTTTGTGAATGTGAAACAATTTAGATACACTAAATTGGGGCTAGTGGGATCATTGAACATATTTTTCTTTAATCATATTCTAATTACTCTTGAGTAGGCTCTATTGACACCTCCATTCCGATCCGATTCTCGTTCAAAAGTTTTTAGGAAAAACAATTTTTTCAGCATTTCCAAATAATTAAATTTTTCTAGTTTGTCCATGGATGATCCTAATCGCTTTTGACAGTGGGCTGTAAACTTTTATTTGTTCTTGATAGTTTCGCTGTCTAACTGCCACCGAAGGAAATTTGAGAGAAGCCAATGTGTAATACAAACGATATACATGATATGTGAAGCTTAAGTCTAATGAGTTTAGAAAATATGAAGATAGAAATATGAGCCAATAGCTGTATTACTAAGCTATAGTTCACAAACATCCTGGCCCGCTCTCAAACGCAGTTTTTGAACGGAACTATCCCTTTATTCCTCGTGCAATTTCTTTTATTGGCCATCTTAAGCCTAATCGCTTGAACCATGTTGCCCTGGTTTGTTTTATTCCTTGACGAGCAAAAATATTTGATGTTGCCGTGGTCCACCTAGGACAGTGCTACAAACATTGTTTCTAGAAGCCTTACAGTATAGATTAGAGTTAAGAGTGTTGCTGCTATTGAATTCTTGAGGTCTTAATCTCATTGAAGGTAAGAGAAATCGATGAATCTTCGAAATCCAAAAGATTGTTCGTCCTGAGAAACACCTGCGAAGCTAGAAAGTTGATTTTGAATTCACTTTAAAAGTGTTGTCCTTGTCCGACAGCCGTAAATGACCCTTCCACCACATCAGAGTTACTTGGAAGTCAAGTAGCTCGGTTCGGCAAAATCGGCCGGTTTCGATGTCGCCATGCATGCCTTCGGTCGACTTTATCCAATAGCTGGCATTTAACTGTTTGATCGGAAATGTCATTACTTTAGTGTTTTTTAAGTAATAAGGTTGGGACTTTCCCCAAATGTTATATTTGGCCAAGATATCTTATTTTGAAGATTAGATATCCTATAGAATATGGTCCGACTATATCCTATAGATGTCATAGGAATGATCGGAATAAGCATAACTTTGGTATTTTATAAGTTAGAAAGATTGGACAGGGCAAAGTATTGCGATTTGTCCGTACCGGGGGCCGGACGGTTGATTACCCTGTCTCTCTTATTGGGTCTAGTGGTATCACTTGAAGCGATCTAGATTAACTAGATTTTACCGACAACTTAAATTAGAATATTTTAAATAAAAGAAAAACTTAATTTAAAAAATGTATTTGGTCTTAAGATGAGCAGATCTTTTGAAGGTGTAAAATCTAACTGGCAATTATATTTTTTCTATATAAATTCTAATCTTAAAATTCCATTACACGGTATGGTCTACCTTAGAACACACATAGAAAAATTGGAATTGACAATATGAAAGTTGTGTGGAATTTAATATTTAGTCATTTGCATATCTAACGATGTTAGTCCTTGGGATTGAATGAATCTTTTATCGATTCTCAGCATATTCATGGTATGATCATTGATTATATCAATGATTTCTTTTAACAACGAAATTCCTCTCTTCCGTCCGAAAAGCGGACGGACGTGTTTTGTTGAGCACTGCGTTTTGTAAAATTTGTAATAAGTTTACCATAAACAATCGTTGTTACACATAATAAAAAAAAAAATAAACATTTTGCAATTTTTAGATATTTAGGTAAAATAATAATTTGATTAATTTTCCTTCCAAACATAGCCCTGATCTGCTTCTTCATCTCTTACGGTGTTGCTTCTATTCTACTGCTTCTATTCTCGCTCAATAGTGATTCTTATCTCTATTCTTTGCATTTTACTAACTCGCACTAACTGCTTTCTTTAATTTCCTCCTTTCGTTTCCCTGGTACAGTGGATAAAGGTTCATCAATTATAATAATCTTTAATAATTAAATATGGAATTTAAGTGATATGCTTTTTCCATTTTCATATTTAATTTCCATTTACCCCTTTTAGTGATATGCTTGTGACGAATAAACTTCAGCCTGCCCAGCCGACAACTATGCAGCCGCCTATATCTCTGGCCACCCCAAGGGCTGGACCTGAGAACAATTCGGCTTCCGAATATCTCAGAATTAATGAGCGATTGTCCGATATGTCCTCTGTGGCATCGCTTCAAGTGGTCCCGGACCCAATAATTCAAAACCCCGTAACAGTCACCAAACAGGGTAATCAACCGTCCGGACCCTTGCAGGTGATCCCACCATCGAAACACATTTTTGTTTCCCGGCATGCCCCTGATTCTTCTGAGATTGATATCTCGGCTTACATCAAAGCCGAACCAAAAGTCGACATAAAGGTGGTCTTTCATCTCTCAAAATACATGTGCCCTTGCAAATGTTCAAGACGATTTGTTCCGCCAGCTTTTGGCCAGAGAACATTTCGTCCAAGAACATCAGCCAAGTACGGTGAAACAAAAAAACCAACCTTGTGGTTATAAAACTCCCACATGTTACGGCCACTGACCAACCTTCCACCTCATCTTCCTCCGTTTCAAAAAACTAATGCCTTCACTAACACTTACCTATCAGAATACTGGAGGGTTACGTAGTAACCCCCAAACTGTATTCTGATAGTTCTTTCTTTGCATCTCACATTATTGTATTTGCAGAAACTTCGTTAAAGCCGGAGATCTTAAGCTCCGAAGTTTTGCCTAGTAGGAACACCACTTTTAGATGTGATAGAGCTCTGCAAAGGGGAGGAGGAGTGTTAATCTCTGTAGACTCCAAACTCGCTTCTGAAGATGTAAAATCACAAGAGTTTGGTGACATTGAATTCCTTTGCATCAAAATCACTTTGTCCGATCAATCTTTGTATGTAACCTGTTGTTACATACCATCTTCGTCCGAACCGCCAACATACTGGCAACATTTGTCCGCTATTCGTTTGGTTTTCGATCGTCTGTCTGATGGTTACCAGCTGATAGCTCTGGGTGACTTGCCAATTTCACCATGCATAACGCAGAATGTTATAGGAGTTATTTTCGCCGCTGCAGGATTCAGTTTACTCATGATCCGAAGCAGTTTTATAACTTTGTAAACACTAAGCGTAAACATTTATCTTTTCCCCCACTGCTTACGTTTGAGAACTCTTATGCGAACACTGATCAGGCAATGGCCGATCTCTTTGCACAGTTTTTTCATACTATGTATTTACCTAGCAGCGGTTTAGCTTAGCCTTTCACTTTGATCGAAGGAATCTTTTATTATTCCGCTGTATAAAAAAGGGAAAAAATCCGACGCTGCAAATTATAGAGGGATCTCTAAATTGTCAGCAATTCCAAAGTTTTTTGAAAGACTTATCACTCCACATTTGCAACACCTATGTAGTTCAATAATAAATCCGTGCCAGCATGGCTTCATGAAGCACCGCTCAACTACTACCAACTTATTGGAGCTAACATTTTTTTATCACGGTTCCGGAATGGCTCACAAACGTCATTTACACTGACTTCAGTAAAGCATTTGACTCTGTTAACCATTCGCTCTTTTATAAGTAAACTCAGTCTTTTGGGATTTTCAACTGATCATCTTATCTGGATTTCAAGCTACTTATCTGGGAGCACTCAAAGTGTCTGCTTTAAAGATGTTACCTCGCGTTTAGTCCGCGCAACATCTGGAGTGCCCCAAGGAAGCCATCTTGGGCCCCTACTTTTTCGATGATCAAAGTTCTACTGGTGGTCCGTTTACACTGTAGACACGCGAATTAGATAGCTTTCAGAGAGTCCCACTTGTGAACCGAAATAGGTTGATTTTTGATCACTCGAAATAGGTTGATTTTAAGTTCTGTAGTTCAGACACTGAGCAACGAGACGATTCACTCTGATTTCGCAACTATCTTTATTCCAGAAGAACAATTCTTATATAATATGCTAAATTATACATAATTAAATTTAATGAAGGTCAATGTTATGGACGTGCTAAACTAATGTTAATGCCAGGGTCACCCACCTCTGAGTCTGCTGACTCAGATTGTTTGTTCATGTACTGCTTGAACATGCATTTCGGCTTATCTAGCTGGTTTTTGCTTGCTTCGGTCAGTCGGTCATTCTTCCCGCTGATAATGCTGATTTCTGCTTCTGGCGCCGTCTACTAGTGCTGGTTTATTAGGTTGGATATTGTTTTGTGCTTATTGATAATAGGTTAGTGGGTTTGTATATTGCAACATGCTGATGCATATTGATTGGATCAAATTACTAAAAGTGCAAGTGGGTATGCTTGGTTTTATTAAAAGATGGTCAAGAGAATTTAATGACCCGTACAGAACTAAAACGTTATATACATCATTGGTCCGTCCGATTCTTGAGTATGGATCGTGTGTCTGGATTCCTCAATCCTGGAGTACACCAAGATCACATAGAATCTGTACAAAAAACTTCCTTACTTTCGCTCTTAGGGGACTTAATTGGGATGAAAATCTTTACATCCCCTCTTGTCGTAATAGACTTTTACTAATCCATTTACCAATAACAAACCGTAGAACGATGCTGGGTGTCATGTTTCTATATAATCTTATTTATGGAAATGTAGACAGCCAGCATTTACTAACACGCGTAAATTTTAACATTCCTTGTAGAAGGGCTAGAAACTTTCGTCCTCTACTCCTCAGCCATTGTAGTGCGACATATGCCCAACCTGATCCGTTCAGGGTATTATGTTCGGACTACAATGGTCTCTACCACATCTTGTCACTTTGCTCCACTAACAATTTCAAATCGCTTATATTAACCGCCTTATCTGTGCAACACTCTTCCTCGTGATATATGTCGGATATATCTCGGATCTATTCCCGCGATTCGAGCCGTAAGCGACAGCGTCCATCGGTCGGTTGGACGGGAGGTGGGCGTACGTATGCAGTGGGAACCGCGCAAAAAAAAATTTCTGCAACAATATGTATTAAAAATATTAATATTTTTCGTGAAGCTACATTTCTGAGTGCAGTGTTAACAGAAGCCTCTTGTATTAATTAGGTGTTACTCCAATCAGTTTCATTTTAAAACTGTTTTTATTTCATACAATTCTCTTACAAGAAAGATACATGAAAATCTTAAATCTATTTTCAAATACTTCTCAACGTACTGCACTCTGACATTTTATGTGACCCTTTCTTAAGGGCTTCAAGTGCACCACATAAGTATTTGTCGCCCACTATTCGCTTCGCAAGCTCCCGTGCATTCGATCGGCCACCTGCATCTACCGTCACGCGCTATCGTTGTCTCGCTCTCTCGCGGTATATCTCGGTCGTTCCGCAGCATCATCATCGTTCCGCCGCGCTCCAGCCTCTATTATTCTAATTCGGTCGTCAACCCTACGCAGTCACATACATATGTCAAATTTTCTCTATATAAACCAAATAATTTAAATAAATTGTAATCATACATACAAATCTAAAGGTTCTTGTGTTTTATTAAAGCCTAAATTTGGAATATTAAATAAACCTCCCGAAAACGCTCGGTAACTGAACATGGGTGAGCCCCGACGGGATTGTTCATAGGAAAATAATTCAACAAATTATTTTCCATTGAAAATTTGAGTTGCGCAGCTTAAAATATATAAACATAAGCAAATAAACAAATCAAAACATAAAAAAACAGAATTCGGTTTGTGATTTGTGCGCGCAATATTAACATACGCTGTTTGCAGAGTGCTAAATCGATCATACATATATTACCCCGTTATATAGAAGTTGCACGGTGGGTCGTGAGCTGACAATAAATAAACGAACTAAAATAATATTTTTGTTCCGAAAATGAATCCGTTTTTCGATTCTGCCTCTCCTGGAAGGAAACATCCGAGCTGGATGTTTCAGAACTCAGGAGCTAGCGCGTCACTTTAAACGATGCGGTGAGGGAGGCACGATTCATCTTGGACCTGAAGACGCTGATCAGTTCGACGCTGATCAACGGTACTTCTGCCACCAATTTCGATGCGTCGTTCGGCAGATCTTTCCAGACTTTGCCGCCACTGCCACTTCCCATTTTTAGGGGAAGGTTATGGGAAAGGTGAAGGTTATGCGGAGTGGCTTAAATTTCGGTCACTATTCTCGTCCATGGTGGACACAAATCCATTTAATTCGCATATGCGAGCCCTGTCAAGTATGGGCACAACGAAGCATATTGCTAGCTGCATCATAATCCAAGTGCTGTTGCAGAAAGTTGATGATGCCACGCAGTCTAAGTGGAAGGAAATGCAAGCGGACTCGGATTCCTTGGACTTCATTCCAACGTGGGAGGTCTTTGCCAGTTTTCTTGAGCAAAGATGCCGGACTTTTGAGAGCATGGATTTGCCGACGACATCACATTGAACAAAATTTTGCGGTAGGACGACGTAGACCCATTCATCCAGGTAACACTGCATTTGTGATCACAAACTCTTCCGCATGCATGATCTGTGATGGCCATTCTCACTTGATAAACTCCTGTCCAAGGTTTTTAAGCTTGTCGCCTGAGGGTCGTTTGGGCGAAATCAGACAATTAGATTAATGCCGTAAGTGCCTTGGATCTGGGCACCTATCTCAGCATAGCAATGCGTCAAGCTACTGTGCGTGCATCTAGTCACTTCAAGGCTGGCGGACTAGCTGCAGCTGCGGAAGATAAGGACTCCGGTGACTGTATCCGGTATAGGAGGCGCAGGGTTCTCTACAGATGGCTTTTCTGTGTAAGTCAGCTCTGACTACTCTGTCCAATTAACTGCGATCATAGCCTCAAACATCACTGACCTTCAGCCCAATTTTGCATTGGGCGTCAACTGTTGGAAAATTCTCGCCAATGTAGAGCCTGCATATCCTCATTTTCACCAGCCTCAGCCAGTTGATTTGCTAATTGGAGCTGGATTATTTTACGAGTTTGCCATCTATCCAAAAAACTCGGCTCGGTTGGATTGTTTGTGAAGGCGGAGGCCCTGACGCTGATGAGGTCCTCATGGCAGCTGAGCAGTCAGAGTTGCTCGTCCAGCCTCAGACGGAGCCGGTGAAGGTGGAGTCTCATCGCAGTTTTGTTTCCAAGCCAAAGAAGAAGGTGCGCTTCTGAAAACGGCGTCCGGAGCTACAAGGCGAACAGTCAACAAATTGTGCCTGCTGCCCCCTTCATGTCCAACTGACCGAGGGACGCTGCCGCGTCACGTACGGCTCGAATCGCGGGAAAAGATCCGAGATAGCTAAGCGAAAAGTAGGAGAAAGATATCACCAGAAGAGTGTTGCACAGATAAGGCGGTTAATATAAGCGATTTAAGACTATTAGTAGAGCAAGGAGACCGTCAGCCAATCGGGTACAACAGGGGGAGAAACGCATGAGCTCATGTGCCGTAACTGTGTACACCGATGGTAGTGCGACTATACTCTCCACGTGAGGGCGGCTGGTAACAGGTCCCGGTTAGGTCATGTCTCTGCCGAGGATGCTGGCGAATTGTAGTCGGGCGGGGAGAAGAAAACTCCCTTCCTCAAATCACCCCAATCCAAGGTGGAACAGCATATGCCGAGGGATGCATGTCCGGGGGATGCACGGACGTTAATATGCGGACTCTGGGGGACCGGCCGACCCCTCAGTTTTAACCAGGCTTATCATGACAAGCGGGCTATGTCATGATGGACGAACCCCTTCCCGCCTACTCGTGGGTCCAAAAATGAACGACAATAATATTAAAAGAAAAACAAACAGTGGAGAACGGAACTCCCTAAGAAAGTCCGAAAATGGGATCTCGGATCCGTCAATCTCCAAGGCAGATAGAGGCCAAAGAGATGCTGGGATGGCGAAGCTCCCCACTGAGGGACAACATCCGCGAGTGGCGAGCGGCGCCGGTGTAGGGGGAGATGCCAAGGCACCAACCCCCAAAACGGGGCCCACTATGGGACCACCGAACGGTGTGGGGGGTAAGATCCCTGAATCGAGCTCCTTTCGCACCGGCGGCACCCCTAAGGAAGGCCCCGGTCCGACGACTGCTGGCCCCCTGCAGCGGAAGAGCTCCTATAAAGATAGGAGGAGAGCGGCCTTCATCCTGATGAGGGCAGACCCATCGGCAGAATCCAATCCCGATCAGGCTGAAATTATAAAGTGGGCGAGGGAAATCCTGCCTGACTTTCAGCCAGCAAGAGCGGGGGCCAGATTGGACCCAAAGAAGCCGACAGGAGTAGGCGACTCTGCCAAGGAGAGTGCACACAGTGCGAAAAGGCAGAGGTCGACCGACGGTGGAGCGCCCCTAGCTAAGAAGAAGAAGGTGCAGACACAAAGTAACAGATCCTTCGCCGAAGTTTCCAAGGGCAGGACCATCATTGGGGTCATTGCCAGGAGCCAGACTGGAGGCGGTGGACTGGGACAAGATCCCCAGCAAACCGAGGGCCCGCGAATGGCTGACAGAGAAGCCGGCGGACCCTGCCACCATTCTGGCCATGCTTAAAATGTGCAATCCCACACTCCCTACGGCGGACTGGAGGGTCGCCAAGGTGGAGGAAGCAGTGGGACTGAGAAGGCAGGTTGTCCTCACTCTAAATGAGGAGACTGCGAAGATCCTGGAGGGTGCCGGTAGCCGTGTCAAATACGGGTTCGAGCACGTTGCGGTGAGGATCTACAAGTCGGATGCGAAGAGTAAACCTGGAGGTATCGACTTGGAGATGGACGCACAGGAGCTAGACTCGGGGGAACCGACCAAAGAGGTCCGCCCAGAAGGAATGTCAGATGTGGAGGAGGACAGTCTGGAAGGGTACACCTCAGAGGAGAGTGACCTGGCGAGGGCTCTTGGTGGCGTCGGCATGGAGGAGGACTCTTTGCTGGGCTCCGACACCGAGGCGGAGGTTACTGTGGTGGAGAATCTAAAGGATGTCCCTGACATTCCTGCAGATAAACCTCCATCACAGTAAGGTGGCTTCCGCCGCCCTCCTGCTCCATCTTGCAGAGGATGGAGCTGACGTGGCCCTCATCCAAGAACCCTGGATCCACGGAGACAGGATTCTCGGTCTGGGGGCGTCGGACTTCAGGCTGTACACAGCCGATGTAACAGGTAAAAAGCAAGCATGCATACTCGCAAAGAAAAGCCTTAATACCTTCTTGCTACCAAATTTCAGCAATGAAGATCACGTAGCCGCATCGATAGAGGGCCCAGACGGGTCACGACCACCTAGGACCCCCACCCCATTCGCTACTCAGGCGGCTTGTGGAAGACAGCGAAAGGAAGGACATCGACCTAATAATAGGATGCGATGCCAACGCTCATCACAATCAGTGGGGAAGCACTGACACAAACGAGAAGGGTGAGTCAATCTTCGATTTTATCCTCAGCTCTAAGCTTCTAGTGGGTAACAGAGGTTCAGAACGTAGTCAAGAACAGAAGGGAGGTTCTTGATGTCACATTATTCTCGCACTCCCTGGCTGATGCAATCACCAGCTGAAGAGTCCTTGACAAACACTCATTTTCAGACCATCGCTATATTGAGATAGTAGTAACTTTTGAAAACTTCACCAAGCAAGCAGTACGAAATCCTAGAAAGGTAAACTGGGAGCTCTATAAAAATATACTAGATAGATCCTTAGGCGAACCGCCTTCAGAGACCATCGAGACCTATGAGGGGCTCAACGCCATGGTAGATAAGCTTATTGCGACTAGTGCAAAAGCTTACCACAAGGCCTGCCCCAAGAAAAGATTAGGTAGCAACAGATCGAAGCAGCCTCCGTGGTGGACCTCGTCTTTAGCCCCCTACAAAAAAATGCACGCAGGGCTTTCAACCACGCCCACTGTACCAACACAGACGAGGCGTGGGAAACCTATAAAGCTGAACTTAGGCTATATAACAGAGAATTGCGCAAGGCAAAGAGGGTTGCCTGGGCCAATTTCTGCACCAACATTCAGGAGACATCAGAGGCCGCCCGCCCAAGAAAGATTCTCTCTACTACAGCCCCCATCGCAGGTTACATTAAGAACACGGAGGGGTGCTGGACAACCTCAAGCCTGGAAACCCTGGAGACCCTTATCAACGCACACTTCCTGGGTTGCTCATCGGAAAAAAAAAACCCAGGTGATGCGTAGCCAGGGTCACCAGGGCTCGCTCAACTACCTACTTAGTGACAGAAACCTTAAATGGGCAATAGACAGTTTTAAACCCTTCAAAGGAAATGGATTAAGAAAATCTTCAGCACAGTCTTCACTACTGGTATGATACCAAAGGCATGGCTGTGCACGAAGGTTGTATTCATACCCAAGGCGGGGAAACCATCCCACTGCACCTCCAAGGACTTCAGACCTATAAGTCTGTCTTCCTTTCTCCTTAAGACTATGGAAAGACTCTTAAGTCTCCATCTACAACTTAACATTAACCCAAATGACATCTCATGCTCTCAGCATGCTTACAAAAGGGGCCGATCAACTGAAACATCCCTGCACGATATCACTATGATCGCCGAACGAGCGATTAATTTCAAGGAATACGCACTTGTGGCTTTTCTAGACATAGAAGGGGCCTTCAACAACATCTTACCGTGCTCAATAATCGACGCACTGACGGGACTTGGAATAGACAATCGATCAACTCACCTAATACGGCAGATCCTGATTAACAGGAGTGTCGAGGCTACTCTTGGAGGTTCGACTATTCGAAGATACGTCAAGAGGGGCACCCCACAACGAGGTGTACTCTCACCACTACTCTGGAACGTGGCGGTTAACAGCCTACTACGATCCTTAGAGGGTGGCGGATGTAAGATCATTGCGTACGCGGACGATGTTGCTATTGCCTTCGTAGGGAAATTCCCACAAACACTATCCGACCTAATGACAGGGAAGCTCGAAGTTTTGTCGGCCTGGGCGCAAAAGAACGGGCTGGGAGTCAATCCGTCCAAGACATAGCTCGTGCTGTTCACCAGGAAGTACAAAATACCTAACCTAAGACTTCCGAAGCTCCTAGGAGAAACACTAGTTCTTAGCGATAGTGCGAAGTACCTAGGTATCACACTAGACAGGAAACTGGACTGGAAGCTGAACACCGCTGATAGGACTAAGAAAGCGGCAATAGCACTCTATACCTGCCGCAAGGCGGTAGGCCTGAAATGGGGAATGTCCCCGAAAATGGTCAGATGGTTATACACAGCGATCATCAGACCAATTCTATTCTATGGTGTCGTTGTCTGGTGGCCAGCCCTGGACAACTCCACATGCAGGGAAAAGTTCAGGAAGACGCAGCGCATGGCGGAAGTCTGTATAACAGGCAGTCTACGCACTACGCCTAGTGATGCCCTAGACACTATACTGGATCTACTACCAGTTGAACTGATGGGGGTAAAGACAGCCACTCTGGCCGCAATAAGACTGCGGGAGGCAAACCTATGGAGCAAAAATAGTTTCGGTCATACCAGAGTGGACCTACACCATTTCATGCCTGCCGGGGGGTACGGATTACTGTGTGCCCGTCGACCAACCCACCACTAACTACAAAGTCTTAATCCCCTCGAGGGAGGAATGGGATGCCCGGATACCGGGACCGGAGGGCTCCATTCATATCTATACAGATGGATCAAAACTTAACGGCCAGGTGGGAGGCGGTTACTTTTGCGAGCATCTGAGCCTAAAGGAGTCCTTCAGACTCCCCGACCACTGCAGTGTTTTCCAGGCTAAAGGAAGCACTTGAATCCCCAGCTCTAAGGGGCAATCGGGGCACAATATGTATCTTCTCAGATAGTCAAGCTGCGCTCAAGGCACTTGACGGATTCTCATCCAACTCCAGGACAGTCAATGACTGTCGCAGATCTCTCAACGAGATGGCTGAACAGCATGACATCTACCTCATCTGGGGTCCCCGGTCACAGGGACCACGAGGGAAACTGTGCTGCAGATGAACTAGCTAGGGCAGGGACTACCAACCCTCTCCTACCGGAGAAAGAACTTGTAGGCACACCCTTGGCTACTTGCAGGCTAAAGTGCAGGGAGTTTTTCGACCTGGCAGCCAATAGGAAATGGAGTAATCTCCAGACCTGTAGAACATCACGTTTGATCTGGCCGACACGCTCTCAGAAAAAATCGGCGAGACTTATTGCTCTGACTAGACCGGAATGTAGCCTAGCGATTGGGGCAATCACTGGGCACTGGCTGATAGGCGAACACGCGGCCAGGCTTGCAGTCCCCCACAATGATTTCTGCAGGAACTGCAGGGATGAAGAGGAGGTAGAATCGGTATCGCACCTCTTATGCCACTGCCCGGCACTCGGACGCAGCAGACTCAAACACTTCGGGTCCGAAGAACTCTCGGACCTTAACGATCTCTCAGAGATCTCTCCACGCGGATTGGTTGCCTTCATAAAGAAAGCAGGCTGGGACCATGGGCCGCCATAGGTAGTCTAGGCATATATATGCACCCTGGTAGACAGGAAGGGGGGGGTAGCGTCTCGGTGAAACCCTTGCTCCAGCGGCAGCACAAGGAGCCCTAGCGGCTCAAGTGGAAGCGAGGGGGTATTCTATGACCCCCTTGCATCACCGCCCTAACCTAACCTAACCTAAGGAGACAAGATGTGGTAGAGACCATTGTAGTCCGAACATAATACCCTGAACGGATCGTGTTGGGCATATGTCGAACTACAATGGCTGAGGAGTAGAGGACGAAAGTTTCTAGTCCTTCTACTAGGAACGTTAAAATTTAAGCGTGTTAGTAAATGCTGGCTGTCTTTATTTGCATAAATAAGATTATATAGAAACATGACACCCAGCATCGTTCTACGATTTGTTAATGATGGTAAGTTGATTAGTAAAAGTCTTCTACGATAAGAGGGGAGGTAAAGATTTGCATCCCAATTAAGTCCCCTAAGCGCAAAAGTAAGGAAGTTTTTTTGTACAGATTCAATGTGATCTTGGTGTACTCCATATTGAGGACTCCAGACACACGATCCATACTCAAGAATCGGACGGACCAGTGATGTATATAATTTTTTAGTTATGTACGGGTCATTGAATTCTTTTGACCATCACTTTGAAAACACTTTGGGTTCTCCCAGATAAGTAGCTCGAAATCCAGATAAAAAGATCAGTTGGGAATCCCAAAAGACTGAGTTTACTTATAAGAAGCGAATGGTTAACAGAGTCAAATGCTTTACTGAAGTCAGTGTAAATGACGTCTGTTTGTAAGCCATTCCGGAAGCCATCCGTGATAAAAGATGTTAGCTCCAATAAGTTGGTAGTGGTGGAGCGGCGCTTCATGAAGCCATGCTGGCACGGAGTTATTATTGAACTACATAGGTGTTGCAAATGTGGAGTGATAAGTTTTTCAAAAAGATTTGGAATTGCTGACAATTTAGAGATGCCTCTATAATTTGCAGCGTCGGATTTTTCCCCTTTTTTATGCAGCGGAATAATGAAGGATTCCTTCCACATAAGGGGAAAGATCGAAGTTTCCAGCGATAGATTACAGTGTTTAACGAGCGGTTTGCACAGAGCCTCGGCGCAGTTCTTCAGAACACAGCCTGGTACTCCATCAGGGCCTGGCGAATACATAGCTGGTCACCATCAGACAGATGATCGAAAACCAAACGAATAGCGGACAAATGTTGCCCGTATGTTGGCGGTTCGGACGAAGGTGGTATGTAAGAACAGGTAACATACAAAGATTGATCGGACAAAGTGATTTTGATGCAAAGGAATTCAATGTCACCAAACTCTTGTGATTTTACATCTTCAGAAGCGAGTTTGGAGTCTAGAGATATTAACACTCCTCCTCCTCTTCGCAGAGTTCTATCACATCTAAAAGTGGTGTACCTACTAGGAAAAACTTCGGAGCTTAAGATCTCCGGCTTTAACAAAGTTTCTGTAAATACAATAATGTAAGATGCAAAGAAAGAACTATCAGAATACAGTTTGGGAAGTTTACTACTTAACCCTCTTGTATTCTGATACGTAAGTGTCAGAGAAGACATTATTTTTTTAAAACTAAGGAAGATGAGTTGGAAGGTTGGTCAGTGGCCGTAACATGTGGGAGTTTTATAACCACAAGGTTGGTTTTTTTTTTCACCGTACTTGGCTGATGTTCTTGGACGAAAATGTTCTCTGGCCAAAAGCTGGCGGAACTAATCGTCTTGAACATCTGCAAGGGCACACGTATTTTGAAAGATGACGTGTGCCTGGTGTATGAATATTTAAATTTTGTAATGTCCACCACCTTTATGTCGACTTTTGTTTTGGCTTTGATGTAAGCCGAGATATCAATCTCAGAAGAATCAGGGGCATGCCGGGAAACAAAAATGTGTTTCGATGGTGGGATCACCTGCAAGGGTCCGGACGGTTGATTACCCTGTTTGGTGACTGTTACGGGGTTTTGAATTATTGGGTCTGGGATCACTTGAAGCGATGCCACAAAGGACATATCGGACAATTGCTCATTAATCCTGAGATATTCGGAAGCCGAATTTTTCTCAGGTCTGGCCCATGGGGTGGCCAGAGATATAAGCGGCTGCATAGTTGTCAGCTGAGCAGGCTGAAGATTATTCGCCACAGGCACATCACTAAAAGAGGATTTTTTACGCTTTGGAGACTCGTTTAGTAGTTGAATACTACTAAACTGTGTATCGAGCGCACAGAGTTGGTCATTGATTTTTCGAAAACCACTAATCAACTCCTTGAAACCGCTTTTAGTCTGCCTCATGAACGATCTCATTTCGTCCTGAACAGAACGTCAGAAATAAAAATAAACACCGATTGTTTATGCAAATCTAATAAGCAAATTTTATGACAACGCAGTGCGCACACGTCCGTCCGCTTTGAGATAAAGAGAAGAAGCGCTGAATTTATTGAATTTGTTTAAATTTTCTTTATTATTGTCTCTATTCGCGTCGCCCGTTCTCGTGCATTCGATCGGCAACCTGCTGAATTTATAAGCATGTTCGGGAAGCCTTCGTCAATATACGAGGATTCCAAAATACTACGTAAATGATCAACTTCCGTTGATCCGAGAAATGTCTTTTATGACCTTTAAGCAATTGTTTCATCCGTTATCACGACTGGTTTATCCTCAATGGTACTACAATTATATATATATTTAGACCAATTTTCTTGCTGCCTCAGGTAATGTTATTACCAGCCGTAAATGGTAAATTATTTATATTGTTTCATCTATATTTCCTACTTCTTCCTTTAAATCTATTCTTTCGGTAGTATCGGTATCAGACTCTTGTTGTTGACTAAGTTCAACCGTCAGCGGAGTATTAAGAATAGTTGTTATATATATATCCAAATCGTATTTTTCTTTGATAGAAATAAGATTGGATCTTAACCGTAAGAATAAGTTTAAGGAAAATAACCAGTGCGACCGGTTTAGTTTTTCTTTGTTATTGTATACTAGTGTTCGTACTTCATTAAAATATTCCACTGGTATTTTTGCATGTTTGTTTATTGTGCCTTCTTGTATATTTCTATTTTGATTTAGGCATTTAAAGGATTTGCCAAATGTACTATTTAATTGTGTAAGCTTATCTTTTTTTTTTTTCCATTCCATGCTGCTTTTATCACAATTATGAAGTAACGGATTTATATATAATTCCAAAAAAAAATTTTACACTTTGGTACTGAAGACAGAACAATTCCTCAATTCAATGGTTGAATGGAGAAAATTTTAAGTTATAGCTTTTAATTTATTCATTTTCGAGTTCATTGATTGGCAATGGGAAGTTGTGCAATTTTCCTTATTGGCTTATTTGTGGGCATATTAAAAAAAAATGTGTATATATAAGGTTGTCAAATATCTCCCTTCCGCTTTTTTGCTCTTTATTCAATGCTTTATAAAAAGTGTTACAGTGATCGGATTTAGTTGAAATATGCGCCGTTTTGTTCGATAATCTGTTTCCATCTAGACGGCAACTTCATAATACCTCCCTCGTAGAAGCCCCCCTCCTTATTTGCGAAGAACTCGGACAGCCACTTTTCACAAGCCTCTTTTGAGTTCAACTTTACACCACCAAGGGCGTTCGCCATGGACAGGAACAGGTGGTAATCACTTGGCGCTATGTCCGGGCTATATAGTGGATGCGATAAAACCTCCCATCCGAGCTCCCATCAACGAAGTGTGTGGTCTGGCGTTGTCCTGGTGGAACACTACACCCTTCCTGTTGGCCAATTCTGGACGCTTCTGGTCGATCGCCTGCTTCAAGCGGTCCAGTTGTTCCCAGTAGATGGTAGAATTAAGCGTCTGGCCATATGGGAGCAGCTCATAGTGGATGATTCCCTTCCAATCCCACCAAACACACAGCAAAACCTTCCTGGCCGTCAATCCCGGCTTGGCCACTGTTTGGGACGATTCACCGGCCTTCGACAACGACCGTTTTCGCTTGATATTGTAGTATGTGATCCATTTTTCCTCGCCAGTCACCATCCGCTTCAAGAATGGGTCGAGTTCGTTCCGTTTCAGCAGCAAGTCGCAGGCGTTGATTCGGTCCAGAAGGTTTTTTTGCGTCAAATCATGCGGCACCCAAACATCAAGCTTTTTTTTGTATCCAGCCTTCTGCAGATGGTTTAAAATGGTTTGGTGACTAACTCCCATCTCCTGGGCGATGTCACGAGATGCCACATGCCGGTCTAAGTCGATGTATTCCATGATTTGATCGGTATTTGTCGTCACAGGTCTTCCGCCGGCTGGCTTATCCATGGTGTCGTTTTCACCGGCTCTGAATCGTCGAAACCATTCCTCCGCGCTTCGAAGTGATAGAGTACCATCTCCCAAAACACCATTAATCTCACGGAACGTTTCTCTAGCGGATTTGCCTTTAACGAAGGAAAACTTTAAAATAGCGCGAATTTCGGCGTTAGTGAACTCCATGTTTACACTGTTGAACGCAATATCCAAACTAATACATGCATAGTGTCGTTTTGTAGGTTATGTCAAGACCTTTCAAATTATGTATAGTATTGCCAGATACGAGCTCTGTAGCGCTTTGTACACAGCCGCGAAATTCAAAAGACAAAAAGCCGGAAGGGAGATATTTGACAACCTTATATTACATAACCACACAAAATTGTAACAATTATCCACAATAATATATTTGTTAAATGGGGATGTCGCGGAACGGATAAGCTAATCGGATAGAGTATCGATTGTCAGTCAGTTTCGTTAAGTGTGATTCGTACTATGTTTGTAACTGGCCACACTGTTTACGGTCAGAAGTTAAGTTAAGTTTGGCGCCACGGTCACTCCGATCGGCGATCCCATAAGAGAAGGGAGAAGATACTGCGGTATGTAGAAGAAAATAGGTTGAGGTTAAATCTAAGTTTGTATTTTCAACAGAATAAAACGCTCATATAGTTGCTCAGTACGAGTCCAGAGTCTTAGAGGCAATCCCTGGTACCTAGATCGGCGTCATTTCTTTTATTCGCACTTAGAGCTGGGACTCTAACGGCATCTGGAAACGCACGTACACAGCTAAACGCGCGACATGCCAACTACACATTCGCCCAGACGGAGCCCCAGGCTTAATCAATCTGAGGCTACCGCAGCTACAACCACATCGGCAGCATCCGGCACACCGGCCGGCTTGGCGAATGCAGACGATGGACGACAGCGGCCACGGACTCCAAAAGAAAGCAGTGGGGTAAAACGCACCACTAGAACTACCCAGGCGGAAGCGCCAGGACAAGCTGTGGACCCCGCGACTTCACAGATTGCGACGCTAATGGAATGAATCGCAAGCTTAGAGAAGGAGCTCCTACAGGCAAGGGCAAATGTAGAACTTGCGGCGCTCGACAGGAATCCCGTTAGAAACGGGTCGAGTGGAGTCGGAGTCAGCGGTGCGGCGAATACACCGCTAGGAAAGGCGCCATGTTTGAGTGCAACGGTGAGGCAGCTCTTGAGTGAAAATCTGCCAACGGGACCACTGGCTTCAGTGACTCCATCTTATGATGAACAGTTGCTGGCACAATTGAGTGCAAATTTGCCGCCACAATTGAGTGGAAGCTGTCCGCCATATTTAAGCAGCAATGCGGCAATAGGGCAACAAGTCACACGGACAGGCTGTACAACTGTAAGCCACTCGCCGCTATGGTATGTCACAGCTACGGTGCAGCCAGAACGAGGTTATGTTCTCGCACCACGGGAGCCACAACACAGCTGCCTGATCTTCCAGAGTTCGAGGGTCAGCCAGAGGAATGGCCAATATTCCAGTGTGCGTTCCTGGAGACGACGGCGGCTTATCACTCATATATACATGAGTGAGTGGCTAAACGAGCTCGCCAAGCTAGTATGTACCATCATGGACGTGAGCAGTAAAGACCCAAAGCGAAGGGTGTTACATACAAATGCAAACCTGGAGCCTCCGATGTAAGACGAGCATCAGGAAATCATGGAACGGAAGGGGTACAACGACCACCCCAGAGGTGGCCTCATGTGTAAAGAGCAACACGCCATCAAGGATTGCAAGGAGTTCAACAACGCCCGTGCTAGGATGCGGATGGAGTTCGTCAAGAAGCATCGGATCTGTTTCGCGTGCCTCTAAACCGGACACATGGCACGGTTCTGCAAGAGGAGCCGCAAATGCAACGTATACGGATGCCAGAGAAAGCATCATTACTTGCTGCATGACGAAGCCGATAGCCCCAGACGGTCACAACAGACCCATGGTGGTCATAGGAGGGAGCTACGGAGCAGCCACAGACGGGAACTGCACGAGGTCATCAGTCAACGTAAGGGGTTGCCGCAGTCAGCGGATCCAACAGCGAGAAACATTTCCATGGGCCCTGCAACTAGCCTGAAAAGCACCGGGCGTATGGACAATGAGAACCAATGCGGCCAGGAGATGCGACATCGAAACCTTAGCTGTGTCGATTCGGATGGAGGCCACCTGCTGTTCCGAGTTCTGCCCGTGACGTTGTACGGGGAGAAGCAACAGGTGGACACGTACGCTCTGCTCGACGAGGGATCGTCTGTGACGCTCATAGACGAGGAACTCGTCCGAAGCCTACACCTAAAGGGCGTGAGTCGACAACTAAACGTACAGTGGTTTGGCAGTAAATCCGCCAGAGAACCAACAAGGATGGTTAGTCTGCAGATCAGCGGAGCAGGCAAACCGAAGCGACACGGATTAAGGAACGTGTACGCAGTGAGCAACCTAAGTCTACCGATGCAGAGCTTACGTCGGGAAGATGTCAAGACGGTAAGGGCGAGCGCACGCCTACCAGTGAAGCCCTACAGCAACGCAGCGCCAAGGATCCTTATTGGACTGGATCACGCGCACCTAGGAATACCTCTGCAGACCAGAAGCTTCGGTACTGAGGACCATACGCAGCAGCTACCAAATTAGGATGGGTAGTATATGGACCAGTGAGGCGTCAAGCGACCCCACTGATGGAGAGATCGTGCCTTCTAGCCGTTACTCAGGATGACGCTCTGGAGAAGATAGTCAGCGATTATTTCGAAGTAGAGAACTTTGGAGTTAGGCCAGCGCCACCGGTCACAGCCAGCGACGATGAACGGGCACTGGGCATCTTGGAGAGGACGACTAAACGGATAGGCTAACGATACCAGACCGGGCTGCTATGGAAGGATGACGAGATGAGACTGCCAGACAGTTACAACATGGCACTACAACGGCTCGAACTTCGCGCAGGCCTACAATGGAATTGTGGATGACAACGTCAAGAAGGGATACGCACGACGACTAGAGCAGCAGGAGTCCACCTACGGCAGCAGTGGCAAGTTGTGGTACCTGCCGCACTTCGGGGTCGAGAACCCAAACAAACCTGGGAAGATCCGCCTAGTCTTCGATGCAGCAGCCAAAGTGAACGGCTTATCTCTAAACTCAGCACTACTGAAAGGCCCCCAGAACTACAAGTCACTCCCGGCCGTCCTCTTCCACTTTAGGGAAGGAGCCGAGGGAGTCTGTGCGGACATCAAGGAGATGTTCCACCAGGTATTGATACAGCCACAAGATAGATGCGCACAGAGATTCTTGAGGAGACATGGAGACGACCAAAGGAACCCGGAGATCTACGAGATGACAGTGATGACGTTCGGAGCAGCTTGTTCGCCATGCTCAGCGCAGCACGTGAAGACCGTAAATGCTACAAGGTACGTGCACACTGATCCCCGGGCGGTCCTAGTCATTAACAAGTACCACTACGTGAACGACTACGTAGACAGCTTCGCAGACGAGGATGAAGCTATTGCCGTCTCAAAACGAGTAAGAGAGATACATGCAAGTGCCGTGTTTGATCTGTGTCGTTTTTTTTCCAGCTCGGCGAAATTGGTCAGAGCCTTAAATCCGCTAGGCACCAACGAGAACGTCGAGTGGACCGAATCCGAGCAGAAAGTATTGGGCATGTATTGGCATCCGGCCACAGATGACTTTATATTCAGCGTCAAGTGCCATCGGGTCCCCAGCAGCGTAATGACCGGGCAACGCGTCCCTACCAAGAGGGAGTTCCTCAGCTTAGTGATGTCCACATTTGATCCGATTGAGTTCCTGAGCTGTTACATGGTAACCGCCAAGCTACTTATGCGAGAGATTTGGCGGAAAGGAGTCACATGGGAAGAGCCGTTGCCAGGAGAGCTAGCCACGGCTTTCGAGAACTGGTGGCAAGAGATGAGCTACGTAAGAGAGTTCCGATGTCCACGTTACTACTTTGGTACTGGGCGGGTACGAGCACTTCAGCTGCACGTTTTCGTGGACTCCAGCCAGTCGGCGTTCGCTGTGACGGAGTATTGGCGGGCCACCTACGCAAACGACGACATGCAGGCGTATTTCGTATGTTCCAAGACGAAATGTGCTCCGATGAGGACAACGTCAGTCCCGAGATTGGAACTACAGGCGGCCGTGTTGGGAATACGACTGACGAATGCTGCGAAACGGAAACACAGCGTGGAAATAAGCAAATACGTTCTTTGGAAGGATTCCAAATCAGTGCTACACTGGATAAGCAGCACTCACCGCCGGTATAAGCAATTTGTTGGAAACCGTGTAGCAGAAATCCTGGAGTCGACGGAAGTATCCCAATGGAGATGGGTACCAACTGCCGAAAACGTGGCCGACGACGCAACCAGGCCGCAAGGCCATGCGTGTTTGCGTTAATGACTGCAAACGGATCCGTTATATCTTTCCAGAGATTCTCGAACTACAACCGGCTGGTAAGGACCACGGCTCCTAACCAATGCGTCAACGTGGAGCGCATATTGATCCGGCAAGCGCAAAGTGAAGCGTTCTCTGGAGAGGAGAGGGACAGGACAGAAAAGATTTCGAAAGAAGGCAGCCAACTGCGAGAGCTCTCCCCGTATTTCGACGACTACGGAGTCATGCGTGTAAGGGGAAGGATCGACGCCGCTGCATGTGTGCCATATAGCGCCCGGCGCCGTATCATACTATCCCATCGACACACGCTGGCGGCGATGGAAGTACACCACTACCATGAGAAGATGGAGCATCAGAACCAGGATGCGACCATAGGCAAGATACGGAAGAAGTTCTGGATAACGAGCTTACGAAGGCTGCTACGAAAGGTGGTGACTGACTGCCGCATTTGCAAGCTGCGGAGGGTCCAACCGATGTGCCAATAATGGGTCCCTTGCCAGAGGACCGACTGGAAGCCAACGGATGGCCATTTAAGTACACGGGCCTGGATTATTTAGGATCGTTGCGCGTGACAGTTGGACGTCGCGTCGAGAAAAGGTGGGTCGCACTGTTCACCTGTTTAACCACGAGAGCCATCCACTTGGAGATGGCCCATGATTTATCTACAGATTCCTGCATCATCGTCATGAGGAACTTCATGAGCCGGCGAGGACCGGTGGTGAAACTTCGGTGGAGCCCATCGAGAAGCCCGAAGATTCAACGAGGTTTTCGAGCCAGAAAGGATCCAGGGCGAGCTGTCGTCCAAAGGAATCGAATGGATCTTCAACTATCCGGCTAACCCAGCTAAGGGGGGCGCCTGGGAAAGGATGGTCCAATGCGTCAAGAAGGTGCTGGCCCATACGATGAGGGAGCTGGCTCCCATGGAACACGTTCTGGAAAACCTGTTGATCGAGGCGGAGAACATAGTTAATTCCCGCCCACTAACGCATCTGCCAGTCACAGTGGACCAGGAGGCTCCACTGACTCCCAACGACTTGCTAAAGGGAGTACCCAATCTGCCGGACCTACCCGGTGACAATTGACAGCCGTTGGAGAGGTGCGCCACGAAAAAGCAGTGGCGTCTGGCCAGGATGATGAGAGACCGCTTCTGGAAGCGATGGGTGCATAAGTATCTGCCTACCCTTGTGCGCAGGGAGAAATAGTGCGAGCATGTCGAGCCCCTGCGCCAAAGAGACCTAGTGTTCATCTGTGATCCGGCCATACCACGTCGGGAATGGAAACGAGGCATCGTGGAGGAGGTGGAACGGATAAGTTAATCAGATAGAGTATCGATTGTCAGTCAGTTTGAATTACGCGCCACTAGGGTGCACTTTTGTTAAGTGTGATTCGTACTATGTTTGTAACTGGCCACACTGTTTACGGTCAGAAGTTAAGTTAAGTTTGGCGCCACGGTCACTCCGATCGGCGATCCCATAAGAGAAGGCAGAAAATACTGCGGTATGTAGAAGAAAATAGGTTGAGGTTAAATCTAAGTTTGTATTTTCAACAGAATAAAATGCTCATACAGTTGCTCAGTACGAGTCCAGAGTGTTAGAGGCAATCCCTGGGACCTAGATCGGCGTCAGGGGATTTTTTGATTTGAATTCACTGTCTTTGTATCGATTAATACCACTGTATTTATATTATTAATTTCGTTACTATAATCGAATTTATTTGTGCTATTTTTATTCATTAGGGAGGTGCCGGTCATCGCACAGGTATTTTTTTGTCTGTTGCCTTCTGTAAGTGTGTATGTAGAAGGGGCTCCCCAAAGTTCTCGGGCAGTAGTTTGGACAGGCTTTTTCCTTTTTCGGTAGCAGCTTGAGAGATAGAGGTTTTAGTATTTGATTTATTATTCTTATATCTAAGCGAGCTGGGGTTAAATAATAGCCAATTTAAGTGCGCTAATCTTTTATTTATCTTCCCAGTCCGACTTTTCGGTGCTTGAATCGTTTCGTTGCATTCCGGCAGGCATCTTTTGTTGCTTGTTCTCACCCACCCCGAGTTGAGAGAGGAAATTTGTTCTCTCGACAAAGATTTTGCTCTAAAAAACTGGATACTCTTCAATTGAAAACTTTCATCTCGCTTATGACTTTGTGCGTGGGACTTTTTTTTTTTTTTTTTTTGTTTTTTAATTAAACTTTGCTTTTATTTATTGGATCTTCTCTTAATTTTGAGACTAACAATAAGTTTTCAAATCTTAACATTAACATTTAACTAACAGTAGACTAAGACTGCATTCTGGTTGCGCGTTCCTCAAGACGGTCGCTGGGTGGGTAGGTCATTGCGACGAAGTCGTGATTGGTTGCTCAACCTTGTTAGACCTCTCGCCCGGTGGTTAGGGTGCGACAATAGCTTGCTAAAGTACTTTTCCTTCTGTTCTGCGATCACATCTTTGACTGGAAGAATGTTTAAGTCGCGATGTATGTTTTCGTTGCGAACGTACCACGGTGCCCCGGTGATTGTTCTCAAGATCTTCGACTGAGCTCGCTGGACTATGTCAATATTGCTATTGCTGGCATTCCCCCATAACTGGGAGCCGTACATCCATATAGGTTTAAGTACCGAGTTATACAGCAGGACTTTATATTCAAGGCAAAGGGGAGACCGAGCGTTGATAAGCCAATGAAGGCTGCTGGCTTTTAGCTTTAGGTGGGTTCTTTTAGCTTCTATGTGCCGACGCCATGTGAGTCTTCTATCGAGGTGTACTCCTAGATATGTTACCTCGTTTGCTTGCGGGAGTAGGGTGTTGTTTAGCGTAAGGGGCGGGCAGTTTTGCCTATTCAAGGTGAACGTAACGTGCTTGCATTTTTGTTCGTTTACTTTAATTCGCCAGTCTGATAGCCATTTTTCAACATCCACCAGATGAAGAGCTAGCTGCGCAGTTGCTTGCATCGGGCATTTTGAGCGGCTAAGAATAGCTGTATCATCAGCAAACGTAGATGTTGTTAGTCGTGTGCTTGTCGGGATGTCTGCTGTGTAGAGAACATATAATGTTGGTCCGAGTACACTTCCTTGAGGAACTCCGGCTCCAACAGTGAATTCGTCAGATATATCTGTGTTGCACCTCACAGCAAATTTTCTGTCGTAAAGGTAAGACTCTAAAAGCTTGTGGGTATTACAAGGGAGCATTGTCTTGATCTTGTACATTAGACCTTCTAGCCAGACTCTATCAAATGCTTGAGAGACATCTAGAAATATTGCGGTACAGTACTCGCGTTTTTCGAATGCATTCCGAATTTCTGCTGTTATCCGGTTGACCTGCTCAATTGTTCCGTGCTTTTCACGAAACCCAAACTGATGTGACGGGATTCCTTCCTGGATCCTTAGGTATGTGTTTATTCGAGTCAGAATGCATTTCTCAAAGAGTTTAGATAAGCATGAAAGTAGGCTTATAGGTCTATACGACGTGGGAATTGTGTGGTCTTTTCCCGGCTTTGCTATCATTATTATAATTGACTTTTTCCATCTCGCTGGAAAGTGGCCAAGTTTTGCGATGGCATTGAAGAGCTGGGTGATAGTGCAGACGGCGCAATATGGAAGCTCAATGATCATTTTGGGAGTTATGAGGTCGCAGCCTGGTGATTTTTTCGGATTTAGTTGGTTTTTGATGATATTAGCGATTTCGTTTGGGCGAAACTCGATTGGTTCATGTTGAAGCTGAGGCTCATATGGTAAAGTCGGCAAAGTAAAGGCACTAGTGGCCGGATTTGGTTGGAAGATATTTTTAAGGTGATTGGCAAACGTGCTGGCTCTGTCTGCATCGCTGCGCGCCCAGCCGCCTGTGGGATTTCTAATAGGCATCACGGTTTCTTTCGGTGAGCTTAGAGTTGGGTGAGCTCTCCATAGTGAGTGTTTTGTACTAGAAGTTGACAATTGCTCTATATAGCGGCGGTGGACATAATCTTCTTCTTGCTGTAGGGCTTTAGTAAGTTGACGTGAGGCATGTCTAAAGCTTTGCTTAGCGGATGGCGATCTGTGGAATTGCCACTCGCGACGTAAACGCCGCTTTTGGAGGACGAGCTGTTCGATTTGTAGATTTGTCTTTTTATTGCTTTGTGTATTTATAGTTTGCGATGTTGAGGCTCGAGCTGCAGAGACGAGTACAGACTCAAGTGAATTAACAAAGCTGTCTACGTTGGCTTCATCGTGGAGATGAGGACTTAGCTCAATGTGTGAGCTGATATATTTTCTGTACTTAACCCAATTGGTTTTCTGTGAGGTCAATTTTAATGGTTGTTCCAATGTTCCTGGATGTCGCAGTAGAATAAACAGGACAGGCGAGTGATCAGATGAGAGATCCGATAGGCAATTGGCGCTTATCAGATTTTTAGGGATGTTTTTGGTAATCGCAAAGTCTATTAAATCTGGTAGTTTCCTTGGGTCTGCCGGCCAGTATGTTGGTGTGCCAGAAGAAACATAGTCGAGCTTGTTCTTGGCTTTGATAATTGCATTATAGAGGTGCTTCCCTTTTGGAGTCACGAGACGGGATCCCCAGTGTGTGTGCTTGGCATTGTAGTCTACTGCTGCTATGAAGTGGTCTCCAAGTGTGTTGAAAAACTGCATAAACTCATCTTCAGCTATATTGAAGCGAGGGGGGCAGTATACGGCGGCTAGTGTAAGTTGGTTGCCAGTATTTAGTTGTATATTTATAGATGTGGCCTGTAGGTAGTTTTTAGCAAATTTGTTTTGATAATGGTGCTTTATGCGGCTTCTGATTAGAATTCCAGTCCCACCATGTGCTTTACCATCTGGATGATTTGTTCCGTAGAATGAATATCCTCGTAGTTGAAAATTGTATTTGTTTGTAAGGTGTGTTTCCGAAAGCAGCATTACATTGATATGATTGTCGAGTAGGAATTGAGCTAACTCAAGTTTATGTTGCGAAACGCCGTTAGCGTTCCACGTAGATATCCGTAGGAAAGCCATTATTTGGATTTTTGTGAAACCAGCATTTGAGTCAATAGATTTTGGTTTCGCATTAAATTTTGCATAGTTGTGCGCATAAACGACATAAATTCCGTCAGGCTTTGTTGTAGGCTGCATATCATAGCTTCAAAGTTGCTTTTTGGCTGCTCTGTTGGTTGATGTTGCTGAGCAGTGTTCGGTTCTTGGTATGCTGATTGCAGAAATGAGCTTCTTGAGGCAGGGTCGCCAGTCCTGATTTTAAGGCGCTTGCGTATGTCACATTTTTGTCAGAGTTAATGGGTCCTAGTGAGGATCTGGCTGCAGTCGAGAAGAAGACTTCAGGGTTTGATCTGGACGCCGTGAACTGTCCATTTTGGGTGCGGGCAGCTATTCCTTTTTGGTGGATGCGACTTTTCAGCTCCTTATAGACTGGGCATCCTCTATAATTAGCAGTGTGGTTGCCACCGCAGTTGCCGCACTTTTTCGAGTTGCTGTCATCTTTGCTCGCTGGGCAGTGTGCGGAGTCATGAAGCTCTCCGCAAACTACACACACCGGGCGCAGTTTACAGTATGACCTTGTGTGGCCATATTCCTGGCAGTTCGCACATTGTACCGGGCCATTGCGTTTGTGCGGTTCCTCAACTGTAATTCTGCGGTGCAGCAGGTACTGAAGATTGTATATTGGGTGCACTTCGTATTTCTTCAGGAGCATGGTTTCTGGTTCGAGCTCAACCTTAAAGAGTGGCTGCGGCTTTCTATCCCTGTTAAGGATATTAAAGACTGTCTTGGCGCTAAAACCCTTCTCCTGTAGCGCCTGTTTTATCTCTGCAGGCGTTACTTCGGGCTCTATGCCCTTAAGTACGACTTGCAGGCCCTTGCTGCTTTTTAGCTGATATGTGTAAAAGTTCTTTTTATTCTCGGTTAGATATTTTGATAATACTCTGTAGTTATCTTCAGACTTCATTTGAACTTTTGTTTCTTGAATGTTGCCCTTTACAAGGGGTATTATGTGGAAGTTATCCTTACCAATAAGCTCAATAATTTTGTTGACAAGAACATTGGAACTTTTTTCGCGTATATAGATAGGCGGAGGTTTTGGCTTCCTTTTCTCAACTTCAGTGGATTCGCCCGCCTCAACCTCATCGGCGTCTGCCAAGATTTTAAATCGGTTTGAGTTAATGGGCGTTTCTTTTGCTGCTAGGCTAGCATTGCCACGGGTTATTTTGCGTTTGGAATTGAGGGGGCTCAGCTTCCTTTTGATTTGGATGTAGCGATCCATGCCAGTCTGCACAGCCGGCTTAATATAGTCATTGTTTTTGTTTTGGTTTTCGGGCAGCGCGGACGTATTACTATTTGCGCTGCTAGCTGATGACGTCGTTAAACGCGCTGTCGATACAGTTGCGGTTGTTGTTGTTGTTACTGTTGACGTTGTCAAAGAAATTGAGGTGCTAGTTACTGCACTCTTTGGCTGCAGAGACATCGATGGTATCGAGGGGGAGCAGGAACGCGCTCTCTCGCTCTCTACGTTTAAGAATTCGGTCAATTTGGGGGTAATTGACCGCGCTTGATCAGAGCTTGCATGGTTTTCGGTTGCTTTAAAAGAGAAGTACGCGTTGTTTCTTTGTACTGAGAGCCGTCACTCGTCTTGCTCACGTTGACGTTGTGTGCGAACGTCGTTTAAGCTCATTGCAGTCGAGATTGATTTAGTTTGAGTTTTGAGAGTTGTGTTTTATATTAATTAATTAATTAATTAATCAATATAAACATTAGCGATTTCATCGCAAAAAGCGTCTTTTCGCGTTACTGTAGATTTCTTAGACCAGTCACTACACTTTTATGATTTTATTGAATATTTTTTTTCCCGGAGCACAATAAAAAAACACGTCTGCATGCGACGACAGTCGGCCGAATTTGCGTGGGACTTTTAACTTAGAAAAAATTATTTCATGAACAATTCAACGTATATTATTTAAGTTTACCAAATTATGTAATTTTATTGAAGTAAAAAATTTAAACATAGCTCAATATTTAATATAAAATATTATTTAAATAAGCAATTTATATTTTTACATTAACTGATGGCAGCAAAAAAATATCCCGCGTAATTAGTGAGCTGAGGACCCCCTGATACTTCGGAGATATATATCTCGGCTTACATCAAAGCCAAAGCAAAAGCCGACATAAAGGTGGTGGATATTACAAAATTCAAATATTCTTACACCAGGCACACGTCATCTTTCAAAATACGTGTGCCCTTGCAGATGTTCAAGACGATCTGTTCCGCCAGCTTTTGGCCAGAGAACATTTTCGTCCAAGAACATCAACCAAGTACGGTGAAAAAAAAGATAACCAAACCTGTGGGTGTAAAACTCCCACATGTTAAGGCCACTGATCAACTTTCCACCTCATCTTCCTCAATCTCAAAAAACTAATGTCTTCATTAACACTTACCTATCAGAATACAAGAGGGTTACGTAGTAAACTTCCCAAACTGTATTCTTATAGTTCTTTTTTTGCATCCCACATTATAGTATTTACAGAAACTTGGTTAAAGCCGGAGATCTTAAGCTCCGAAGTTTTTCCTAGTAGGTACACCACTTTTAGATGTGATAGAACTTTGCGAAGGGTCTAATTTCTGTAGACTCCAAATTCGCTTCTGAAGAGGTAAAATCACAAGAGTTTGGTGACATTGAATTCCTTTGCATCAAAATCACTTTGTGCGATCAATCTTTGTATGTTACCTGTTCGTACATACCACCTTCGTCCGAACCGCCAACAAACTGGCAACATTTGTCCGCTATTCGTTTGGTTTTCGATCGCCAACAAACTGGCAACATTTGTCCGCTATTCGTTTGGTTTTCGATCGTCTGTCTGATGGTGACCAGCTGATAGCTCTTGGTGACTTTAATATCCCAGAACTTATGTGGTCAAATGTTGATAATTCACCGTCTTTACAGCTTAACTCCCACCATGACTTCCCTGAGGGCATGTTCGACATGTCACTCGGGCAAATTAACCACGTTAGAAATTCTTTAGGTCGGCTGTTGGACTTATGTTTCGTTTCTGATCCTGATGGAATTACTCTTTCCAGAACTTTGCCCCTTTCTAACCCTGAGGATCCATATCATCCCACTCTTGAGGTTTCAATCGAAAATAATTACTTTTTTGACCTTAAGTCTACAGTTAAATCTCAGAAAGTTCGTTTCTTTCGTAAGGCTGACTTTACGAAATTAAATAAGTTAATTTTGGAATTTGATTGGTCTGATTTACTGGCATGCGAGGATATAAACATCGCATTACAACAATTTTATTACACTTTGAACATATTTTTCGACGCTTGCGTGCCGTGGAAATATCCGTCCGCTTCAACGAATCCGCCTTGGTATACACGGCACCTCATAAATTTAAAGAATAGTATGAGTAGACTTTTAAACAAACATAGATTATCTGGCTGTACAGTTAGTTATTCAAGATACTTAGTAGCTCGGTCCAATTTCACCGTGCATAACGCAGAATGTTATAGGAGTTATATTCGCCGCTGCAGGATTCAGTTTACTCAGGATCCGAAGCAGTTTTATAACTTTGTAAACACTAAGCGTAAACATGTATCTTTTCCCCCACTGCTTACGTTTGAGAACTCTTATGCGAACACCGATCAGGCAATGGCCGATCTCTTTGCACAGTTTTTTCAAACTACCTATTCAGCTAGCAGCAGTTTAGCTCAGCCTTACACTTTTAATATCCAATCAGCCAACCTTATATTTTGCCCATCTTTCGATCAAAGTGGTGTGTTATCGGATCTTCTTAAGGTTAAGCCCGTGTATTCGCCAGGCCCTGATGGAGAACCAGGCTGTGTTCTGAAGTACTGCGCCGAGGCACTGTGCAAACCGCTTGTTAAACTCTTTAATCTATCGCTGGAAACTTCGATCTTTCCCCTTATGTGGAAAGAATCCTTCATTATTCCGCTGCATAAAAAAGGGAAAAAATCCGACGCTGCTAATTATAGAGGCATCTCTAAATTGTCAGCAATTCCAAAGCTTTTTGAAAAACTTATCACTCCACATTTGCAACACCTATGTAGTTCAATAATAACTCCGTGCCAGCATGGCTTCATGAAGCGCCGCTCCACCACTACCAACTTATTGGAGCTAACATCTTTTATCACGGATGGCTTCCGGAATGGCTTACAAACAGACGTCATATACACTGACTTCAGTAAAGCATTTGACTCTGTTAACCATTCGCTTCTTATAAGTAAACTCAGTCTTTTGGGATTCCCAACTGATCTTCTTATGTGGATTTCGAGCTACTTATCAGGGAGAACCCAACGTGTTTTCTTTAAAGATGTTACCTCGCGTTTAGTCCGCGCCACATCGGGGGTGCCCCAAGGAAGCCATCTTGGACCCCTACTTTTTACTCTGTTTATTAACGACTTGCCCCTTGCCTTAACTAATTCACTTGTACTTATGTACGCTGATGACGTTAAGCTATGCCTTCAGTATAAATTCGGCTCCGCCCGAAGTTAGCTTTCCTTTTTGTTTAAAATGATATTTAGGCGTGATACCGAATGCAACAATTCTCAGAAGCCAAAAAATTCTGGCTTCTCCACTGTTGTTAATATGATGTTTCGTAATTATTTTTTTTTAAATTTAATTTGAATATTTTAATGGAAAATTTAAAGTGAAAATTGAAAATTAAAATTGAAAATTGAAATCGATAATTGAAAATTGAAATTAAAATTGAAAATTTAAACTCAAAATTGAAACTGAAAATTGCAAATGAAAATTGAAAATTGAATTTGAAAATTAAATTGGAAAATTTAAATTGAAAATTGAAACTGACAATTGAATGTATTCAAAATCATCTGTCGCATTTCTTCAAATAAGATATAATAAGAGACAGAGAGAGAGTGAGGAGAAATGGTTATATCCTCTCACTCTACGAAGGAGAAGAAGTCGGAGAGCCGTTTAACGTTACGTTTCGGTTTTTCTCGGCTAGCCGTCCTGTTTTCTGCGCGGTTCCCACTGCATACGTACAGCCCAACTCCCGTCCAACCGACCGAGGGACGCTGCCGCGTAACGTACGGCTCGAATCGCGGGAATGGATCAGAGATAGATAAGCGAGGATTAGGAGAAAGATATTACGAGGAAGAGTGTTGCACAGATAAGGCAGTTAATATAAGCGATTTAAGATTGTTAGTAGGGCAAAGTGACAAGATGTGGTAGAGACCATTGTAGTCCGAACATAATACCCTGAACGGATCGTGTTGGGCATATGTCGAACTACAATGGCTGAGGAGCAGAGGACGAAAGTTTCTGGTCCTTCTACTAGGAATGTTAAAATTGAAGCGTGTTAGTAATGCTGGCTGTCTATATTTCCATAAATAAGATTATATAAAACATGACACCCAGCATCGTTCTACGATTTGTTAATGATGGTAAGTTGATTAGTAAAAGTCTACTATGATAAGAGGGGAGGTAAAGATTTGCATCCCAATTAAGTCCCCTAAGCGCAAAAGTAAGGAAGTTTTTCTTGTGATCTTGGTGTACTCCATATTGAGGACTCCAGACACACGATCCATACTCAAGAATCGGACGGACCAGTGATGTATATAACGTTTTAGTTATGTACGGGTCATTAAATTCTTTTGACCATCTTTTAATAAAACCAAGCACACCCATAGCTTTATTAACCATGGTAGATACATGGTCGGTAAATTTAAGTTTCAAATCTAATAGGACACCTAGATCGTTAACCTGAGTTAATCGTTCTAAGGCGTTCCCATAGAGAAAGTACATAGCCTGGTGAGGACTAGATCGGTAAAAAGACATAAATTTACATTTCGATCCATTAAGCTTTAGGTTATTTGCTAAACACCAATTTTGAAGTTTATCCAAATCGGATTGAAGTCTAGACTGGGCGCTAGTGAATTTATACTGAAGGCATAGCTTAACGTCATCAGCGTACATAAGTACAAGTGAATTAATTAAGGCAAGGGGCAAGTCGTTAATAAACAGAGTAAAAAGTTGGGGTCCAAGATGGCTTCCTTGGGGCACCCCCGATGTGGCGCGGACTAAACGCGAGGTAACATCTTTAAAGAAAACACGTTGGGTTCTCCCTGATAAGTAGCTCGAAATCCACATAAGAAGATCAGTTGGGAATCCCAAAAGACTGAGTTTACTTATAAGAAGCGAATGGTTAACAGAGTCAAATGCTTTACTGAAGTCAGTGTATATGACGTCTGTTTGTAAGCCATTCCGGAAGCCATCCGTGATAAAAGATGTTAGCTCCAATAAGTTGGTAGTGGTGGAGCGGCGCTTCATGAAGCCATGCTGGCACGGAGTTATTATTGAACTACATAGGTGTTGCAAATGTGGAGTGATAAGTTTTTCAAAAAGCTTTGGAATTGCTGACAATTTAGAGATGCCTCTATAATTAGCAGCGTCGGATTTTTTCCCTTTTTTATGCAGCGGAATAATGAAGGATTCTTTCCACATAAGGGGAAAGATCGAAGTTTCCAGCGATAGATTAAAGAGTTTAACAAGCGGTTTGCACAGTGCCTCGGCGCAGTACTTCAGAACACAGCCTGGTTCTCCATCAGGGCCTGGCGAATACACGGGCTTAACCTTAAGAAGATCCGATAACACACCACTTTGATCGAAAGATGGGCAAAATATAAGGTTGGCTGATTGGATATTAAAAGTGTAAGGCTGAGCTAAACTGCTGCTAGGTGAATAGGTAGTTTGAAAAAACTGTGCAAAGAGATCGGCCATTGCCTGATCGGTGTTCGCATAAGAGTTCTCAAACGTAAGCAGTGGGGGAAAAGATACATGTTTACGCTTAGTGTTTACAAAGTTATAAAACTGCTTCGGATCCTGAGTAAACTGAATCCTGCAGCGGCGAATATAACTCCTATAACATTCTGCGTTATGCACGGTGAAATTGGACCGAGCTACTAAGTATCTTGAATAACTAACTGTACAGCCAGATAATCTATGTTTGTTTAAAAGTCTACTCATACTATTCTTTAAATTTATGAGGTGCCGTGTATACCAAGGAGGATTCGTTGAAGCGGACGGATATTTCCACGGCACGCAAGCGTCGAAAAATATGTTCAAAGTGTAATAAAATTGTTGTAATGCGATGTTTATATCCTCGCATGCCAGTAAATCAGACCAATCAAATTCCAAAATTAACTTATTTAATTTCGTAAAGTCAGCCTTACGAAAGAAACGAACTTTCTGAGATTTAACTGTAGACTTAAGGTCAAAAAAGTAATTATTTTCGATTGAAACCTCAAGAGTGGGATGATATGGATCCTCAGGGTTAGAAAGGGGCAAAGTTCTGGAAAGAGTAATTCCATCAGGATCAGAAACGAAACATAAGTCCAACAGCCGACCTAAAGAATTTCTAACGTGGTTAATTTGCCCGAGTGACATGTCGAACATGCCCTCAAGGAAGTCATGGTGGGAGTTAAGCTGTAAAGACGGTGAATTATCAACATTTGACCACATAAGTTCTGGGATATTAAAGTCACCCAGAGCTATCAGCTGGTCACCATCAGACAGACGATCGAAAACCAAACGAATAGCGGACAAATGTTGCCAGTTTGTTGGCGGTTCGGACGAAGGTGGTATGTACGAACAGGTAACATACAAAGATTGATCGCACAAAGTGATTTTGATGCAAAGGAATTCAATGTCACCAAACTCTTGTGATTTTACCTCTTCAGAAGCGAATTTGGAGTCTACAGAAATTAGACCCTTCGCAAAGTTCTATCACATCTAAAAGTGGTGTACCTACTAGGAAAAACTTCGGAGCTTAAGATCTCCGGCTTTAACCAAGTTTCTGTAAATACTATAATGTGGGATGCAAAAAAAGAACTATAAGAATACAGTTTGGGAAGTTTACTACGTAACCCTCTTGTATTCTGATAGGTAAGTGTTAATGAAGACATTAGTTTTTTGAGATTGAGGAAGATGAGGTGGAAAGTTGATCAGTGGCCTTAACATGTGGGAGTTTTACACCCACAGGTTTGGTTATCTTTTTTTTCACCGTACTTGGTTGATGTTCTTGGACGAAAATGTTCTCTGGCCAAAAGCTGGCGGAACAGATCGTCTTGAACATCTGCAAGGGCACACGTATTTTGAAAGATGACGTGTGCCTGGTGTAAGAATATTTGAATTTTGTAATATCCACCACCTTTATGTCGGCTTTTGCTTTGGCTTTGATGTAAGCCGAGATATATATCTCCGAAGTATCAGGGGGTCCTCCGCTCACTAATTACGCGGGATATTTTGTTGCTGCCATCAGTTAATGTAAAAATATAAATTGCTTATTTAAATAATATTTTATATTAAATATTGAGCTATGTTTAAATTTTTTACTTCAATAAAATTACATAATTTGGTAAACTTAAATAATATACGTTGAATTGTTCATGAAATAATTTTTTCTAAGTTAAAAGTCCCACGCACAAAGTCATAAGCGAGATGAAAGTTTTCAATTGAAGAATATCCAGTTTTTTTATAGCAAAATCTATGTCGAACAAATTTCCTCTCTCAACTCGGGGTGGGTGAGAACAAGCAACGATGCAAGCCCCGAAAAGTCGGACTGGGAAGATAAATAAAAGATTAGCGCACTTAAATTGGCTATTATTTAACCCCAGCTCACTTAGATATAAGAATAATAACTGGGTAGTTGCAGGGCCCATGGAAATGTTTCTCGCTGTTGGATCCGCTGACTGCGGCAACCCCTTACGTTGACTGATGACCTCGTGCAGTTCCCGTCTGTGGCTGCTCCGTAGCTCCCTCCTATAACCACCATCGGTCTGTTGTGACCGTCTGGGGCTATCGGCTTCGTCATGCAGCAAGTAATGATGCTTTCTCTGGCATCCGTAGACGTTGCATTTGCGGCTCCTCTTGCAGAACCGTGCCATGTGTCCGGTTTAGAGGCACGCGAAACAGATCCGATGCTTCTTGACGAACTCCATCCGCATCCTAGCACGGGCGTTGTTGAACTCCTTGCAATCCTTGATGGCGTGTTGCTCTTTACACATGAGGCCACCTCTGGGGTGGTCGTTGTACCCCTTCCGTTCCATGATTTCCTGATGCTCGTCTTACATCGGAGGCTCCAGGTTTGCATTTGTATGTAACAAGACCCTTCGCTTTGGGTCTTTACTGCTCACGTCCATGATGGTACATACTAGCTTGGCGAGCTCGTTTAGCCACTCACTCATGTATATATGAGTGATAAGCCTCCGTCGTCTCCAGGAACGCACACTGGAATATTGGCCATTCCTCTGGCTGACCCTCGAACTCTGGAAGATCAGGCAGCTGTGTTGTGGCTCCCGTGGTGCGAGAACATAACCTCGTTCTGGCTGCACCGTAGCTGTGACATACCATGGCGGCGAGTGGCTTACAGTTGTACAGCCTGTCCGTGTGACTTGTTGCCCTATTGCCGCATTGCTGCTTAAATATGGCGGACAGCTTCCACTCAATTGTGGCGGCAAATTTGCACTCAATTGTGCCAGCAACTGTTCATCATAAGATGGAGTCACTGAAACCAGTGGTCCCGTTGGCAGATTTTCACTCAAGAGCTGCCTCACCGTTGCACTCAAACATGGCGCCTTTCCTAGCGGTGTATTCGCCGCACCGCTGACTCCGACTCCACTCGACCCGTTTCTAACGGGATTCCTGTCGAGCGCCGCAAGTTCTACATTTGCCCTTGCCTGTAGGAGCTCCTTCTCTAAGCTTGCGATCCATTCCATTAGCGTCGCAATCTGTGAAGTCGCGGGGTCCACAGCTTGTCCTGGCGCTTCCGCCTGGGTAGTTCTAGTGGTGCGTTTTACCCCACTGCTTTCTTTTGGAGTCCGTGGCCGCTGTCGTCCATCGTCTGCATTCGCCAAGCCGGCCGGTGTGCCGGATGCTGCCGATGTGGTTGTAGCTGCGGTAGCCTCAGATTGATTAAGCCTGGGGCTCCGTCTGGGCGAATGTGTAGTTGGCATGTCGCTCGTTTAGCTGTGTACGTGCGTTTCCAGATGCCGTTAGAGTCCCAGCTCTAAGTGCGAATAAAAGAAATGACGCCGATCTAGGTCCCAGGGATTGCCTCTAAGACTCTGGACTCGTACTGAGCAACTATATGAGCGTTTTATTCTGTTGAAAATACAAACTTAGATTTAACCTCAACCTATTTTCTTCTACATACCGCAGTATCTTCTCCATTCTCTTATGGGATCGCCGATCGGAGTGACCGTGGCGCCAAACTTAACTTAACTTCTGACCGTAAACAGTGTGGCCAGTTACAAACATAGTACGAATCACACTTAACGAAACTGACTGACAATCGATACTCTATCCGATTAGCTTATCCGTTCCGCGACATCCCCATTTAACAAATATATTATTGTGGATAATTGTTACAATTTTGTGTGGTTATGTAATATAAGGTTGTCAAATATCTCCCTTCCGCCTTTTTGTCTTTTGAATTTCGCGGCTGTGTACAAAGCGCTACAGAGCTCGTATCTGGCAATACTATACATAATTTGAAAGGTCTTGACATAACCTACAAAACGACACTATGCATGATTAGTTTGGATATTGCGTTCAACAGTGTAAACATGGAGTTCACTAACGCCGAAATTCGCGCTATTTTAAAGTTTTCCTTCGTTAAAGGCAAATCCGCTAGAGAAACGTTCCGTGAGATTAATGGTGTTTTGGGGGATGGTACTCTATCACTTCGAAGCGCGGAGGAATGGTTTCGACGATTCAGAGCCGGTGAAAACGACACCATGGATAAGCCAGCCGGCGGAAGACCTGTGACGACAAATACCGATCAAATCATGGAATACATCGACTTAGACCGGCATGTGGCATCTCGTGACATCGCCCAGGAGATGGGAGTTAGTCACCAAACCATTTTAAACCATCTGCAGAAGGCTGGATACAAAAAAAAGCTTGATGTTTGGGTGCCGCATGATTTGACGCAAAAAAACCTTCTGGACCGAATCAACGCCTGCGATATGCTGCTGAAACGGAACGAACTCGACCCATTCTTGAAGCGGATGGTGACTGGCGACGAAAAATGGATCACATACTACAATATCAAGCGAAAACGGTCGTTGTCGAAGGCCGGTGAATCGTCCCAAACAGTGGCCAAGCCGGGATTGACGGCCAGGAAGGTTTTGCTGTGTGTTTGGTGGGATTGGAAGGGAATCATCCACTATGAGCTGCTCCCATATGGCCAGACGCTTAATTCTACCATCTACTGCGAACAACTGGACCGCTTGAAGCAGGCGATCGACCAGAAGCGTCCAGAATTGGCCAACAGGAAGGGTGTAGTGTTCCACCAGGACAACGCCAGACCACACACTTCGTTGATGACTCGTCAGAAGCTACGGGAGCTCGGATGGGAGGTTTTATCGCATCCACTATATAGCCCGGACATAGCGCCAAGTGATTACCACCTGTTCCTGTCCATGGCGAACGCCCTTGGTTGGAACTCAAAAGAGGCTTGTGAATAGTGGCTGTCCGAGTTCTTCGCAAATAAGGAGGGGGGCTTCTACGAGGGAGGTATTAAGAAGTTGCCGTCTAGATGGAAACAGATTATCGAACAAAACGGCGCATATTTTAACTAAATCCGATCACTGTAACACTTTTTATAAAGCATTGAATAAAGAGCAAAAAAGCGGAAGGGAGATATTTGACAACCTTATATATACATATTTTTTTTTAATATGCCCACAAATAAGCCAATAAGGAAAATTGCACAACTTCCCATTGCCAATCAATGAACTCGAAAATGAATAAATTAAAAGCTATAACTTAAAATTTTCTCCATTCAACCATTGAATTGAGGAATTTTTTTTTGGAATTATATATAAATCCGTTACTTCATAATTGTGATAAAAGCAGCATGGAATGGAAAAAAATAAAAGATAAGCTTACACAATTAAATAGTACATTTGGCAAATCCTTTAAATGCCTAAATCAAAATAGAAATATACAAGAAGGCACAATAAACAAACATGCAAAAATACCAGTGGAATATTTTAATGAAGTACGAACACTAGTATACAATAACAAAGAAAAACTAAACCGGTCGCACTGGTTATTTGCCTTCGTATATTGACGAAGGCTTATAAATTCATCAGGTGGCCGATCGAATGCACGAGAGCGGGCGACGCGAATGAGACAATAATAAAGAAAAGATAAACAAATTCAATAAATTCAGCGCTTCTTCTCTTTATCTCAAAGCGGACGGACGTGTTTTTTTGTGCGCACTGCGTTGTCATAAAATTTGCTTATTAGATTTGCATAAACAATCGGTGTTTATTTTTATTTCTGACGTTCTGTTCAGGACGAAATGAGATCGTTCATGAGGCAGACTAAAAGCGGTTTCAAGGAGTTGATTAGTGGTTTTCGAAAAATCAATGACCAACTCTGTGCGCTCGATACACAGTTTAGTAGTATTCAACTACTAAACGAGTCTCCAAAGCGTAAAAAATCCTCTTTTAGTGATGTGCCTGTGGCGAATAATCTTCAGCCTGCTCAGCCGACAACTATCCAGCCAGACCTGAGAAAAATTCGGCTTCCGAATATCTCAGGATTAATGAGCAATTGTCCGATATGTCCTTTGTGGCATCGCTTCAAGTGATCCCAGACCCAATAATTCAAACCCCTGTAACAGTCACCAAACAGGGCAATCAACCGTCCGGACCCCCGGTACGTACTGATGCAGCGGTACTAGTTGCGGCGGCACCAAAACCCTTGCAGGTGATCCCACCATCGAAACATATTTTTTGTTTCCCGGCTTGCCCCGGCTTGATACTTCTGAGATTGATATCTCGGCTTACATCAAAGCCAAAACAAAAGTCGACATAAAGGTGGTGGACATTACAAAATTTAAATATTCATACACCAGGCACACGTCATCTTTCAAAATACGTGTGCCCTTGCAGATGTTCAAGACGATTTGTTCCGCCAGATTTTGGCCAGAGAACATTTTCGTCCAAGAACATCAGCCAAGTACGGTGAAAAAAAAATAACCAACCTTGTGGGTATAAAACTCCCACATGTTACGGCCACTGACCAACCTTCCACCTCATCTTCCTCAATCTCAAAAAACTAATGTCTTCTCTAACACTTACCTATCAGAATACAAGAGGGTTACGTAGTAAACTTCCCAAACTGTATTCTGATAGTTCTTTCTTTGCATCTCACATTATTGTATTTACAGAAACTTCGTTAAAGCCGGAGATCTTAAGCTCCGAAGTTTTTCCTTCAATGACCCGTACATAACTAAAACGTTATATACATCACTGGTCCGTCCGATTCATGAGTATGGATCGTGTGTCTGGAGTCCTCAATATGGAGTATATTAAGATCACATTGAATCTGTACAAAAAACTTCCTTATTTTTGCGCTTAGGGGACTTAATTGGGATGCAAATCTTTACCTCCCCTCTTATCGTAGAAGACTTTTACTAATCAACTTACCATCATTAACAAACCGTAGAACGATGCTGGGTGTCATGTTTCTATATAATCTTATTTATGCAAATATAGACTGCCAGCATTTACTAACACGCTTAAATTTTAACGTTCCTAGTAGAAGGACTAGTAACTTTCGTCCTCTACTCCTCAGCCATTGTAGTTCGACATATGCCCAACACGATCCGTTCAGGGTATTATGTTCGGACTACAATGGTCTCTGCCACATCTTGTCTCCTTGCTCTACTAATAATCTTAAATCGCTTATATTAACCGCCTTATCTGTGCAACACTCTTCCTGGTGATATCTTTCTCCTACTTTTCGCTTAACTATCTCGGATCTATTCCCGCGATTCGAGCCGTACGTCACGCGGCAGCATCCCTCGGTCGAATGGACGGGAGGTGGGCTGTACGTATTCAGTGGGAACCGCGCAAAAAATTATTGCCGGTCAAACTTTCCGGTGGCTGCTTGACCCGGCATACTCCCCCCGTTGGAAGATGAGCTTTCAACAGCATCATGAAGGGGGCAGCAGGCACAATTTGTTGACTGTCCGCCTTGTAGCTCCGGACGCTGTTTTCAGAAGCTCACCTTCTTCTTTGGCTTGGAAACAAAACTGCGATGAGACTCCACCTTCACCGGCTCCGTCTGAGGCTGGACGAGCAACTCTGACTGCTCAGCTGCCATGAGGACCTCATCAGCGTCAGGGCCTCCGCCTTCACAAACAATCCAACCGAGCCGAGTTTTTTGGATAGATGGCAAACTCGTAAAATAATCCAGCTCCAATTAGCAAATCAACTGGCTGAGGCTGGTGAAAATGAGGATATGCAGGCTCTACATTGGCGAGAATTTTCCAACAGTTGACGCCCAATGCAAAATTGGGCTGAAGGTCAGTGATGTTTGAGGCTATGATCGCAGTTAATTGGACAGAGTAGTCAGAGCTGACTTACACAGAAAAGCCATCTGTAGAGAACCCTGCGCCTCCTATACCGGATACAGTCACCGGAGTCCTTATCTTCCGCAGCTGAAGTGACTAGATGCACGCACGGTAGCTTAACGCATTGCTATGCTGAGATAGGTGCCCAGATCCAAGGCACTTACGGCATTAATCTAATTGTCTGATTTCGCCCAAACGATCCTCAGGCGACAAGCTTAAAAACCTTGGACAGGAGTTTATCAAGTGAGAATGGCCATCACAGATCATGCATGCGGAAGAGTTTGTGATCACAAATGCAGTGTTACCTGGATGAATGGGTCTACGTCGTCCTACCGCAAAATTTTGTTCAATGTGATGTCGTCGGCAAATCCATGCTCTCAAAAGTCCGGCATCTTTGCTCAAGAAAACTGGCAAAGACCTCCCACGTTGGAATGAAGTCCAAGGAATTCGAGTCCGCTTGCATTTCCTTCCACTTAGACTGCGTGGCATCATCAACTTTCTGCAACAGCACTTGGATTATGATGCAGCTAGCAATATGCTTCGTTGTGCCCATACTTGACAGGGCTCGCATATGCGAATTAAATGGATTTGTGTCCACCATGGACGAGAATAGTGACCGAAATTTAAGCCACTCCGCATAACCTTCACCTTTCCCATAACCTTCCCCTAAAAATGGGAAGTGGCAGTGGCGGCAAAGTCTGGAAAGATCTGCCGAACGACGCATCGAAATTGGTGGCAGAAGTACCGTTGATCAGCGTCGAACTGATCAGCGTCTTCAGGTCCAAGATGAATCGTGCCTCCCTCACCGCATCGTTTAAAGTGACGCGCTAGCTCCTGAGTTCTGAAACATCCAGCTCGGATGTTTCCTTCCAGGAGAGGCAGAATCGAAAAACGGATTCATTTTCGGAACAAAAATATTATTTTAGTTCGTTTATTTATTGTCAGCTCACGACCCACCGTGCAACTTCTATATAACGGGGTAATATATGTATGATCGATTTAGCACTCTGCAAACAGCGTATGTTAATATTGCGCGCACAAATCACAAACCGAATTCTGTTTTTTTATGTTTTGATTTGTTTATTTGCTTATGTTTATATATTTTAAGCTGCGCAACTCAAATTTTCAATGGAAAATAATTTGTTGAATTATTTTCCTATGAACAATCCCGTCGGGGCTCACCCATGTTCAGTTACCGAGCGTTTTCGGGAGGTTTATTTAATATTCCAAATCTAGGCTTTAATAAAACACAAGAACCTTTAGATTTGTATGTATGATTACAATTTATTTAAATTATTTGGTTAATATAGAGAACATTTGACATATGTATGTGACTGCGTAGGGTTGACGACCGAATTAGAATAATAGAGGCTGGAGCGCGGCTCAACCTTTGATGCTGCGGAACGACCGAGATATACCGCGAGAGAGCGAGACAACGATAGCGCGTGACGGTAAATGCAGGTGGCCGATCGAATGCACGAGAGCTTGCGAAGCGAATAGTGGGCGACAAATACTTATGTGGTGCACTTGAAGCCCTTAAGAAAGGGTCACATAAAATGTCAGAGTGCAGTACGTTGATAAGTATTTGAAAATAGATTTAAGATTTTCATGTATTTTTCTTGTAAGAGTGTATGAAATAAAAACAGTTTTAAAATAAAACTGATTGGAGTAACACCTAATTAATACAAGGGGCTCCTGTTAACACTAAGTGTAAGCATTTTCGTAGCACTCAGAAATGTAGCTTCACGAAAAATATTAATATTTTTAATACATATTGTTGCAGAAATTTTTTTTTGCGCGGTTCCCACTGCATACGTACGCCCACCTCCCGTCCAACCGACCGATGGACGCTGTCGCTTAACATACGGCTCGAATCGCGGGAATAGATCCGAGATAGTTTAAGCGAAGGGTAGGAGTAAGATATCACGAGGAAGAGTGTTGCACATATAAGGCGGTTAATATAAGCGATTTGAGATTGTTAATGGAGCAAAGTGCCAAGATGTGGTAGAGACCATTGTAGTCCGAACATAATACCCTGAACGGATCATGTTTGGCATATGTCGAACTAAATGGCTGAGGAGTAGAGAACGGAAGTTTCTAGCCCTTCTCCTAGGAATGTTAAAATTTACTCGTGTTAGTAAATTCTGGCTGTCTACATTTCCATAAATAAGATTATATAGATGACACCCATCTATATATGTTTCTACTATAAGATATGTTTCTACATGACACCCATTAGTTTAGCATGTATAATTTAGCATCTTATATAAGAATTGTTCTTCTGGAATAAAGATAGTTGCGAAATCAGAGTGAATCGTGAAGAGTGAGAGTGAATTGCTCAGTGTCTGAACTACGGAACTTAAAATCAACCTACTTCGAGTGATCCGGTGTTAAACGGTTCATAAGTAGGACTCTCTGAAAGCTATCTACTTCGCGTGGCTACAGTGTAAACGGACTACCAGTAGAACTTTCATCATCGAACATACTTCGAGCGGCTCCTGTGTAAACGGACCACAAGTGGAACCCGCGGCATACCAGTCTACTTCGAGTGTTGCTCCCGTGAAACGGACCACGAGTACACTCCGCGTCATCCAACCTACTGCGAGTGGGTTGGATGACGCGGCTTTCCTCGTGCAGTTTCGGCTTTCCTCGTGCAGTTTCGTGAGAGGTCGGCTAACAATATTCAATATTTGAATAAATAATTATTTTTAGATGTTTAAAACAAAAATATTAAAACTTTTGCAACTTTTGCAGTCAAAAATATTACAAAATTTGAAAAACAGCAGCCGGAGCAATTTTCCGAGGCCCAAATTGTAAAGAGGCGTTGAAAAAATTTTTAAAATTTAGATGTTGAGAAAAATTTAGGAAGAAAAATATAAATATTTGATTTTAAAAAAAAGGTAGTCTTTTGTTCCTTTCACATTTTTTCATCATTCATCTTCTGTCAATATATACCTAATCCAATTCGCCGTGAGAAGTAGTCTCGCCCAGGTTACGTAAAAAACAGAGTTCTGCAGCTACATCAAGAAGGGAAAAGGGAAATTACCAAGAAACAGTGATATTAAATTTAAGTATTTATTAGAGTTAAGTATCAGTTTAAAGAGGAGCGTATTGGATCTCTCACACACCAAGAAAGGTGGTAACTAGGTTCAGCGACATGGGCGAAGGGATTAGCGCTGCTGTGCACGAAACAGGCAGGAAGAAGCGGAGACAACGTGAAACGTAACGGCTGTCGTAGGGACAGCGTGGTCGTGACTGAAAGGAGCAGGGGAAAGCGAAGACGACGTGGAATTTAATGGTTCTCGGAGGGTCAGCGTGGCCGTGCCTGAAAGGAGCAGGAGAAAGCGTGGAACGTAACGGAAGAGAAACTCTATCGGAAGGGAAGGGGGTACGGAGTGGGGCGATACCTGAAAGGGATCCAAGGAGGGTGGCAAGTGAAACACGCCAACGGGGGTGTGTTACGGATCTGGAAAAATAATTAACGGCGGGAATCAAATCAGGAACGGGCGCCTTTAACATTATATAAGGAGAACATTTGGTTGTTTCGAGACGGAGGGAAGCTGGTTGTCCGACAGTCACAAGTGCGAGAATAAAATCGAGTGCAGAAGAGTCTGTGATCCGTGGCGCAAGGACCCCCGTGGGTAAGTCCGGCAGCCTTAGAATAGTCCGGCGCGAATATCAAAGCGAGTGCGAAACGATCCGTGACCCTTTGCGTAACTGAAGTACAGGGTAAACGAATCGGATTGGTTCATCTCCCAGACACAGCAGGTAACTTGTTATCAAAGCATAGAGAAGGATAGGTCTAGCGTACGTCTTATAACATTTTGACCGCAACTACCAACGACAGGCGGTAGTAGGAGCAGTGACGATAGGATTAGAGGAAGAGCAGCGTCCCAGCATCCCGAGCCCGTGATTCCAAACAGAGGGAGCCATTAGCCGAACCGGCTGCCAGGCAACATGACCAAGATATGCGGTATTGATATGCGAGTAGACTCCGTCATCCAACCTACTGCGAGTGGTTCCTGTGTAAACGGACCACAATTAGAACCCGCGGCTTACCAGTCTACTTCGAGTGCTGCTCTCATGAAACTGGGCGCTAGTAAATTTATACTGAAGGCATAGCTTAACGTCATCAGTGTACATAAGAACAAGTGAATTAGTTAAGACAAGGGCAAGTCGTTAATAAACAGTGTAAAAAGTAGGGGTCCAAGATGGCTTCCTTGGGGCAGATGTTGCGCGGACTAAACGCGAGGTAACATCTTTAAAGCAGACACTTTGAGTTCTCCCAGATAAGTAGCTTGAAATCCAGATAAGAAGATCAGTTGGAAATCCCAAAAGACTGAGTTTACTTATAAAAAGCGAATGGTTAACAGAGTCAAATGCTTTACTGAAGTCAGTGTAAATGACGTCTGTTTGTAAGCCATTCCGGAACCCATCCGTGATAAAAAATGTTAGCTCCAATAAGTTGGTAGTGGTGGAGCGGTGCTTCATGAAGCCACGCTGGCACGGATTTATTATTGAACTACAAAGGTATTGCAAATGTGGAGTGATAAGTTTTTCAAAAAGCTTTGGAATTGCTGACAATTTAGAGATGCCTCTATAATTTGCAGCGTCGGATTTTTTCCCTTTTTTATGCAGCGGAATAATAAAAGATTCCTTCCACATAAGGGGATTTTTTATTTCATTTTTGAGTGAATATAATTATTCAATTTTTTTACACGATACATGCCTATATTTGGAGAGTATCTAGGAATTTTTTTGTTAAGAAATAATTATTATTTATCCCGTGACGAGCAGTCGGCTGGAGTCGCTTCAAAAAATTATTATCTTGCGGTGCGTAAAGTCTGGCCTTACAAATATCGGAAATAAAAAAATTTAATTGATTTACTTAAAATATTAGTTTCTTGTGCGGATGAACGAAACCATTTTGAAAAATATAGGATTTTGAATTTTTGGCGCGGTTGTAAAGTCGGAGGTACCATGTAAACCGTGGTACCAGGTACCGTGGCCGTAAAAATGGTAAAAAAAATTTTTTTTTAAAAAAGCGTTCGTTCATCCGCAAGTATGTATTGTATTGTATGTGTGAAAAATTTTATTTAGATCCGAGCATTACTTTTTGAGTTAAGTTACGCACCGACTTGAAAAAGTTGTTTTGAGAAAAACGCGTCTAAAGTTTTAAAAGCAATTGAAAGTATATGGAGAGAAAGAAACTAGAAAATCGGTATCTCAGCAAGCTTTAGTCCGATCGACATGAAACTTTAAGAGGATATTCCTGAGATAATGTTCTATTATATAAAAAATTTCTGAAAAAAAATTTTTTTTTAAGTCTCAAACCATCCTGCCCCCTTAAAGAGCATTTACTAACACGCTTAAATTTTAACATTCCTAGTAGAAGGACCAGAAACTTTCGTCCTCTGCTCCTCAGCCATTGTAGTTCGACATATGCCCAACACGATCCGTTCAGGGTATTATGTTCGGACTACAATGGTCTCTACCACATCTTGTCACTTTGCCCTACTAACAATCTTAAATCGCTTATATTAACCGCCTTATCTGTGCAACACTCTTCCTCGTAATATCTTTCTCCTAATCCTCGCTTTACTATCTCGGATCTATTCCCGCGATTCGAGCCGTACGTTACGCGGCAGCGTCCCTCGGTCGGTTGGACGGGAGGTGAGCTGTACTTATGCAGTGGGAACCGCGCGAAAAAGAAAAAAATACACCGACCTCAACAGGCAAAACTATCGAGGAAAACATAACTCACCTTGAATTAATTGCAGCACTACAAACACTTAAAGGATCCACTCCAGGATTAAACAGAATTTCTTACAAAATGATACGCAATAGCTCCCTTACCACAAAAAACAGAATAACAAACCTGTTTAACCGAATTTTTGACAGCCACATACCTCAAGCCTACAAAATAAGCTTAGTCATACTTAAACCAAAAACTGACAAAACAAACATCTCTTCATACAGACCTATTTCCCTCAACTGGTGCCTAGCAAAAACACTAGACAAAATCATCGAAATCAGCGAAAAGACTATGGTGATATGTGACCCACATCAATCTCTTAAATACAAACCAATTCGGCTTTAAAAAAGGCAAATCGACTTCGGATAGTCTCAAATACGTAGACCATCTCATAATGTCGTAGACCATCTCATCTCATAAAGTCGAAGTGGCACACCTCCTTCGTCACTCTTGACTTTTCAAGAGCCTTTGATCGAGAAGGCTATTAAATCAACCCCAGGAATGGAAAAAAGGGCCCAAAAAGAATCAATTATGTCAAAAATTTCATGCTCAAACGTAAAATAATTGTCAGAGTCGGTGCGCACATGTCAAACTCACTCCCATTATCCGACGGTATCCCACAAGGATCACCTATATCGGTAGTCCTATTTCTCATCGCATACAATAAACTCTCAAACATAATATCTTTAGAGAAATTAAATTTAACGCATAAGCCAATGATTTTTTCCTCATTATAAATTTCAGAAGCAACAAAAACCTTAATATCAACCTAGACAACTTATTAAATGACATAAGCAGCTGGTTCTCATACTCATGGGCATCTCTATCCTTAGCTAAATGACAACACCTCCATATTTGCCAAAAAAACAATTGCACTAGCACCATAAGCTAGCACTAGCACCAATACAACAAGTAACCGCACTCAAAATCTTAGGGATAACCATAAACAGTAAATACAAATAGGACACACACATAAAATCACTCCTTCCATCACTACACCAAAAATTGAATATCATTAAATGCCTCTCCAACCTCAAATTCAATTGTAACACACAAACACTACTCCATGTCGCGAAAGCAACAGTCTTAGCAAAAATGGAATATGGCCTGTTTCTATACAGACAGGCTCCGAAAAGCGTTCTAACCAAATTAAAAACACCCTTTAACACTGCAATCCGTCTAGCCCTTGGTGCCTACCGAACCACACCCATAAATAACTTTCTATACGAAGCCAACATCCTCCCATTAGAGCAAAAACGGGACCTTCAAACAGCCAAACTCACAAAAAACCTTATATTTTCCAAAGGTACACCAATACACAAACTTGTAAAGCAAAGAAAATCAGAAAAATACCCATCAACCATAGACCGTGTAAATTGAGATTAGTTTATCTCGTCGCGAAAACACACGAAAGGAAAAAAAGGTGGCTGTAGAAATTAAATTAAATTGCAAAAAAACGAAAACGAACGAAAACGAAAAATGCGTGCACTCTTTTTGACGTTATAAATTCGATTATATTCAATCAACAAAAACTTAAGCCTAGCTTATCTAGTGCGGCGAAGCGGGGCGAATTCATGGGAGAGCGCAAGTGAAAGCTTCACTTGCGCTCCCGCTCCGCCCTAACTAACTTATACTAGACTTCATAAAATTCCACTTAATTATCTACATTAATTATACAGACCGCACAATAAACCTTTGTCAAGCATTAAACCTACCCTACGAACCAGTTAAACTACAGAAATACCTTGGAATCTCCCAAACAAACCACTCCACCAGACACATACAGGAAACTATACGAACATACCAAAGACAACCATAAAAAAAAACAAATTCATATTTACGGACGGATCATAAATGAACACCACTATATCATATGCAATCACAACAGATACTTTTTAAATATGGTATATTATTAAATATGGTGTAATACCCCCACACTCATTGGTACTCTCCGCAGAAATAATAGCCATATTAGTAGCGATCAACAAAGTCAAAAACACTAGGGGAAAGTTCATGATCTGCTCTGACTCTCTCTCAGCAATTGACGCCATAAGAAGCACAAACAACTACAATTTTTAGCCTCAAAAATTAAATTATTGTGCATCCCTGGTCATGTAGGCATAGCAGGCAACGATTTAGCCGACCAAACAGCAAAATCGACAAGCAAAATGCCCCTCATTTACACCCCAAACATTAATTTAACAGACATAAACAGACACTTAAAACTAGAATTCCTAACAAAAAAATAATCTAAACATAGAACACTGCAATCAATGGTACAAAACCATTAACAGAGACAATTCAAACATCGACAGTTATTGCAGATCCTTCCATCCCAAATCAAGCAGACTCGATCAAATTAAAATAATACGCCTTAGACTAGGACACACAAAACTCACACACGAGCACTACTTTAATCAAAACCAAACCTCACCCTGTCCTTTCTGCCAAGGCGACAATACCATACTCTACCTATTAAACTCATGCCTATCACTCCTCCCTACGAAACTATCTATCTTCAAAAATACAAACAAATTAAATCTCCTTAACGAACTCAACCCCGATCATTTAGAAAAAATCGTAATCTTCTTAAAAACTTAAAACCTATACCAAAAAATTTAAAAATACCCAAAATGTACATTAATAAAATCTACCAACTAAGTAGCATAAAAACAACGAACAAAATGTAATTAAACTAATAGATTTAAATATCATTAACCTTAAAAGCCTTGCTGCCAGCGCTTTATCAACTAAGTTAGTCTAGTTTTGTAAACTTCTCTATTTTTCATAATAAATAAATAAATAATGATTTAAATATTTTATTGCCCATAATTTTAAAGTGATCTATTGAAATTTTTTTAATGATATTTTTCCAGAATGAATATTTTTGATTTATATACTAATGGAAATATTTACTTAGCATAATTTTTTCCAAGGCTTGAAAAAAAGCCCGTATTTTAAATATACGTCAAATATACGCCAGTTTCAATTGACGTATATTTAAAATACCGGCTTTTTTCAAGCCTTGGAAAAAATTATCCTAAGTAAATATTTCCATTAGTATATAAATCAAAAATATTTATTCTTGCTATAATTTTCTTACCATGTTTAAAGAAACACAGCATTTCTTTTATTTGCAAGGTCACTACTTTTCGTACTTCGTCATTATTAATGACTTCGTATACGTTGGGCTAAGAAGCTTTTCCTGTAGATTGCCTAGACATTTCTACTTCTTTGTTTCTGCGCAGGATTTTTATCTACTTTGATACTTGGTAATGACTTTCAGAACTTTAATATGTAGTTGTTTTTAATTCAAATATTGTTATGCGTGACAGAGCGTCTGCTACGATATTGTCCTTTCCCCGTAGGTACTCTACTGTAAAATTGTTTGGGTTTGCCATTGAAAACAAAAATGTTAGTGGTCTGTGTTCAGATTTTACTAGAAAATGTGTTCCGTACATATATGGTCTAAAATAAATGATTGCCCAATAAATGGCAGTTAACTCTTGTTCCATTGTACTCTTGTTACTTTCCCCTTTTGTAAAGGCTTTCGATGCTTAGGCAACGGGAAGTTGAATTCCATTATGGTCTTGTGTTAGCACTGCACCACAAGGAAAAATTAGCATTTTTCAGGATATAACTTTAAGGTGATCCTTTCCTCTCTTTATCTTAAAGGCGACAGGACGTGTTTCTTTTTGCGCACTGCGTTTTTATAAAATTTGAAATAAGCTCGGATGCAATCTCACGTAGGTCTGGTCTTCACTTATGCTGTGACGGTTGTCGTGCTGTTCAGGACGAAATGAGATCGTTCATGAGACAGACTAAAAGCGGATTCAAGGAGTTGATTAGCGGTTTTCGTAAAATCAATGACCAACTCTGTGCGCTCGATACACAGTTTAGTAGTCTTCAACTACTAAATGAGTCTCCAAAGCGTAAGAAATCCCCTTTTTGTGATTTTCTTGTGACGAAAGAGTATTTAATTAATTAAGAGTAATTAGTTGTTCCGAAAAACACATGCTTAACAATTTAATTAATGTTTTTGACATGTGTAGGAAAAACACCTTCACGCGGTTCCCACTGCATACGTACAGCCCACCTCCCAACCGACCGAGGGACGCTGCCGCTTGACGTACGGCTCGAATCGCGGGAATAGATCCGAGATAGTTAAGCGAAAAGTAGGAGAAAGATATCAAGAGGAAGCGTGTTACACAGATATGGCGGTTAATATAAGCGATTTAAGATTGTTAGTAGAGCAAAGTGACAAGATGTGGTAGAGACCTGAGGATCGTGTTGGGCATATGTCGAACTACAATGGCTGAGGAGTAGAGGACGAAAGTTTCTAGTCCTTCTACTAGGAACGTTAAAATTTACGCGTGTTAGTAAATGCTGGCTGCCTATATTTCCATAAATAAGATTATATAGAAACATGACACCCAGCATCGCTCTACGGTTTGTTAATGATGGTAAGTTGTTTAGTAAAAGTCAACGACGATAAGAGTGGAAGTCTACTACGACAAGAGTGGAGACTTGCATCCCAATTAAGTTCCGTAAGAGATCTTGGTGTACTCCGTATTGATAAGTCCAATAAGTTTGTAACGGTGGAGCGGCGCTTCATGAAGCCATGCTGGCACGGATTTATTATTTAACTACATAGGTGTTGCAAATGAGGAGTGATAAGTTTTTCAAAAAGCTTTGGAATTGCTGACAATTTAGAGATGCCTCTATAATTCGCAGCGTCGGATTTTTTCACTTTTTTATGCAGCGGAATAATGAAGGATTCCTTCCACATAAAGGGAAAGATCGAAGTTTTCAGCGATAGATTAAAGAGTTTAACGAGCGCTTTGCACAGAACCCCGGTGCAGTTCTTCAGAACACAGCCTGGTACTCCATCAGGGCCTGGCGAGTACACGGGCTTGACCTTGAGAAGATCCGATAACACACCACTTCGATCGAAAGATGGGCTAAATATAAGGTTGGCTGATTGAATATTATAAGTGTAAGGCTGAGCTGAACTGCTGCTAGGTGAATACGTAGTTTGAAAAAACTATGCAAGGAGATCGGCCATTGCCTGATCAGAGTTCTCAAACGTAAGCGTTATAAAACTGCTTCGGATCCTGAGTAAACTGAATCCTGCAACGGCAAATATAACTCCTTTAACATTCTCCGTTATGCACGGTTAAATTGGACCGAGCAACTAAGTATCTTGAATAACTAACTGTACAGCCAGATAATATATGTTTATTTAAAAGTCTACTCATACTATTCTTTAAATTTATAGGGTGCCTTGTATACCAAGTGATATAAAATTTTTGTAATGCGATGTTTATATCCTCGCATGCCAGTAAATCAGACCAATTAAATTCCAAAATTAACTTTTTTAATTTCATAAAGTCAGCCTTACGGAAGAAACGAACTTTATGAGATTTAAGTGTAGACTTAAGGTCAATTAAGCAATTTTTTTCGCTTGAAACCTCAAGACTGGGATGATATGGATCCTCAGGGTTAGAAAGGGGGAAAGTTCTGGAAAGAATAATTCCATCAAGATTAGAAACTCAGGATCAGTCTTTTTAGCTAGAATTGTGGGACTTTCTACGGATTTTGGGCAATCTTATTTGTCCTGCCAAATTTCATTAGGATCGGCCGACTATATCCGATAGCCGCCATATAACTGAACGTTCGGAAATAGCACAACCTTAACTGCAAGGGTATATCAACTTCGGCTCCGTTCTTGTTTTTGATCAAATCTAATCCTAAAATTCCATCACTTGGTATTGAAAAAGTTGAATTGAATACGAAAGTCGTGTGGAATTATATATTTGGTAGATTGCATTTCTAGAGAGTTAGTCCTTGGGATTGAATGAATCCTTGATTAATTCCCTTAATATTTATATCACTTTGTCCGATCAATCTTTGTATGTAACCTTACTTGTTCTTACATACCACCTTCGTCCGAACCGCCAACATTGGAAAATTCACCGTCTTTTCAGCTTAACCCCCACCACGACTTCCCTGCGGGCATGTTTGACATGTCACTCGGGCAAATTAACCACGATAGAAATTCTTTAGGTCGGCTGTTGGACTTATGTTTCGTTTCTGATCCTGATGGAATTACTCTTTTCAGAACTTTGCCCCTTTCTGACCCTGAGGATCCATATCATCCCACTCTTTCAATTGTAAACAAATCCTTAATTGACCTTAAGTCTACACTTATATCTCACAAAGTTCGTTTCTTTCGTAATGCTGACTTTATGAAATTAAATAAGTTAATTTCGGACTGATTGGTCTGATTTAATGGTATGCGAGGATATACACATCGCATGACAACATTTTTATTACACCTTGAACATATTTTTCGACGCTTGCGTGCCGTGGAAATATCCGTCCGCTTCAACAAATTCGCATTGGTATACAAAGCACCTTATAAATTTAAAGAACATTATGAGTAGACTTTTAAATAAACATATATTATCTGGCTGTACAGTTAGTTATTCAAGATACTTCGTAGCTCGGTTCAATTTCACCAAGCATAACGCAGAATGTTATAGGATTTATATTCGCCGCTGCCGGATACAGTTTACTCTGGATCCGAAGCAGTTTTACTAAGCACTAAGCGTAAACATGTATCTTTTCCTCCAGTGCTTACGTTTGAGAACTTTTATGCGAAGACTGATTAGGCAATGGCCGTCAAACAACGTATACACCTAGCAGCGGTTCAGCTCAGCCTTACACTTATAATATTCAATCAGCCAACCCTATATTTTGCCCATCTTCCGATCAAAGTGGTGTGTTATCGGATCTTCTTACGGTCAAGCCCGTGTATTCGCCAGGCCCTGATGGAGTACCAGGCTGTGTTCTGAAGAACTGCGCCGAGGTTTTGTGCAACCGCTCATTAAAGTCTTTAATTTATCGCTGGAAACTTCGATCATTTCCCCTTATGTGGAAGGAATCCTTCATTATTCCGCTGCATAAAAAAAGGAAAAAATACGACGCTGCAAATTAGAGAGGCATCTCAAAATTATCAGCAATTCCAAAGCTTTTTGAAAAACTTACCACTCCACATTTATAACACCTATGTAGTTCAATTATAAATCCGTGCCAGCATGGCTTCATGAAGCGCCGCTGCACCACTATCAACTTATTGGAGCGGGTGTCTGTAGTCCTCAATACGGAGTACACCAAGATCACATAGAGTCTGTACAAAAAACTTCCTTACTTTTCCGCTTAGGGGACTTAATTGGGATGCAAGTCTCCACTCTTGTCGTAGTAGACTTCTTTTTCTTTTATCAATTTTTATTCTGCACCAGTATCTATTCAAAATAGGCTTGCACCAAGATTAATCAAATGGACCTTTTTACTTTTTATTCTTCTGAACCTAAGGGCTGCTGGTAGTTTTCCGAAGCGTTCTTAGTTACCGTAAAGCTATCATTATTATAAGAGTTATAACCCCTACGGATATTTCCTCTATAATATCCACGATAGTTGCCGTTATGGTTTCGGCCATTGTTTCGATTGCAGTTATTATAATAATTATTATTATACCCTTGCAGAGGGTATTGTAATTTTGGTCAAAAGTGTGCAACGCAGTGAAGGAGACATCTCCGACCCTATAAAGATATATATTCTTGATCAGGATCACCTCCTGAGTCGATATGAGCATGACCGTCTGTCTGTTTCTACGCAAACTAGTCTCTCAGTTTTAGAGCTATCGAGTTGAAACACATCCTTCTTTTGTTTGCAGGCAGTATATAATTTAGAACGGCCGGGTTCGGTCAACTATATCCTATAGCTGCCATATACTGATTGATCGGACATGCCATAACTTTGGTGTTTTTTAAGTTAGAGCGGGACTTTCCACACATTTTATATGTGGCTACAATATCTTATGTACAAAATTTCATAAGGATCGGACGACTATATCCTATAGCTGTCAAAGAACGATCGGAATTGGCATAACTTTGGTGTTTTTTAAGTTAGAAAGATTTGGTACAGATTACTCTTTGGGCAAAATAATTCAATATGCCAAATTTCATAAGGATCGGCCGACTATATACGATCCGCTATATATTTAATATTATAAGATGCGTGGCGCCACCTAGCGGACTGCGACTGAACTGCAAGGGTATATCAACTTCGGCTCCGCCCGAAGTTAGCTTTCCTTTCTTGTTTTTTCGTACAATTTTACTTATTCTAAACCTTTCATAAAAAGGCCGAGCGTCGACAATATATATTACTTATATATACTCGCTAAATATATGAGTGAAGTAATGTTTATATTATTCGTATGTTCGTATGTGGCTGTAGCTGGGCAGCATAAGAATGCTGACCAACCGTTTAACCCCTATTCGCTGAAGTGGCTGATCATATTACACTTGAACTGAAGTAAAGTGTTTCTGTATTTATTGCAACAAAGTGTCACAATTTATTCATTAATTTTTATTGTACAGTAATTATTGCCTATAAGCATATGCATACACTACATTATGCTGCGCATTACCGTAGTGTAATTTCCTTATGACGAACCTGTATGTCAAACTTCTGAAGGGCGAAGTTTGAGATCTGGCTTCTGAATTTATATCGTGGCATGCCAGACTTCCTGTGCTTTTATAAGATGGGGCTTACCACTCCGTAATGGTTACGTCACAGAAGCCATGAAACTCTAAGAAAGCTCTAAAAGTAAGCGCCTGCACGTTGGATGTGACAAAAGCTTCAGCAGATCTCTAGCCACTCCGTATAAATAGCCTGCGTAAGCGTTCTCGCCTTAGTAATTATTGGACAAACTTGACTAATCGTCAAAAGTTAAATAAGAATCCCGATCTTCTTCAGAAACGCCAGCCAATACGCTTGAAATATTGGGCCACCATTTCCGCAGCTGAAACTCACCTTTGGACAGAGGTGCTGAAACTTTCCCTTACATGCCAACAACCTTGTCCTTGGTATTGCCACTATAAATAAAATCGTCGACATAAAAATCTCGAAGTAAGATTTCGGATCCCACTGGCAAATCTTTGACATCGTCCTTAGCCAATTGGTGCATCGCTCGCACAGATAGATGGGAAATCGTCATTCAGAGGGGAATCTCGCCACAAAATGCACAGCAAGTAGCTGTCGGACGAAGCCATCCCGTCAGACAACTTTCTCTTCAACGACTGGAAACGACGTAGAGCCTATGAGTTCGAATCGTATTCCAGAGATGTATTTCGTTGGCAACTTGACTGAATAGGCACCACTCTCCCAACCACACGATGTTCCCAGCAAAGTGACTCTAGCAATCCAGTCATGCATTTGACGCCTTCTCAATCGGATCGGTGCAGTTCTCCACTTCTCTAAAAAGGCGAAGAAGTTTATCGAGCCGCTCATCTAAAGTACCATGGAGCTGGCTAGTCGCGTAAGCTCTACTTAAAATTGTCCTGAATGTTCTAAGAGTTGAAGTCTAACAAAAAATAATGCTGAAGCTCAGTGATGTTGGAGGCTACGATTAGTCCGGCCTGATTAGTCCGAGCATTGGGATTGCAAGTACACTTGGAGACCTTATCTTCCGCAGTCGCAGCTGGTTTGCCAGTCTTGAAGTGACTAAATTCGAGACAGAATTAAGCCACGCTCGGCAGTGCAGTAGAACTCCAGAGCGGTTCCGGAATAGAATATTGCCAGTCGCGAGCAGCACCACATCGCCGAAACGATCCTGGACGACGAAAAAATGGACGACAGCGACCGTTTATCGAGAAACAGCGTCGCAGGATGCGGAGAAGGGTGTTGGCTTTGGATATATGCTGGAAAGTTGCCAACAAAATGCAGCAGGGTATGATGCCTGCGTCCACCCGCACGGCATGGCATTTACGGCATAATTCCAGCCACCTAAGTTCGCCAAAACGATCCTCAGGCGACAAACTTAAAAACCTTGTGCGGGAGTTTATCCTATGGGAATGGCCTTCACAGACCATGCATGCGCCAACGGATGAGTTTGTAATCATAAATGCAGAGTTATCTCCATGGTTTGGTGCATATGAAGTCGTTGGCAATCCTTGCTCTCCAAAGTCCGGGAGAGCAAGTTCAAAGTTATGATGCAGCTGGCAATCTGATTTATTCTGAATAGGCACCCATGCTTGCCAGAGTTCGCATATTCGAATTAAATTAATCCGAATGCTAGCAAAGCCTCGTCGCCAATGCGCATTCGAAGGCCCCCTGATGCAGTATCTCATTGACATGAGCTTGAAAAATAGACTCACGAAGGTAGGGCCGCAATCGTCGAAACTTCTCCACCCAGTAGTGACAGGAAGTCACTCCTCGTAACTTCCACTAAACGTGTCCACTAAAAGCCTGGAAGGTTCAGCCAAACGTACATAAAAATTGGTGGCGAAAGTAAAGTTGATCTCGCAGGCAACAAACAATAGCTCCGAAAAACTCCTGATCCACCATAAATCGTGCCTGCCTCGAGGCATCGTTGAAGTTGATTCACACATAGATCCAGAGCTCTGGGACCATTTGTGTGAAATCTGGCTCCATTTCCACTGGGACCTTTTGCGTTTCCAGTTTTCAGTAAAATACATATTCAGTTTGATTTCAATATGGACGTTAATTTATTAGATCTGATTTGATACAATGGGTTGGGCGATATATGATTATTAACATATATATATATAAGCACGCGCGACTCAACGCTTGATGGTGCGAAGCGACCGAAAGATACTGCGAGAGTGCGAGACAACACTAGCGTATGGCGGCAGACGAAGGTGGACGATTCTAAGTGTAGGTCAAGACCTTGTTTATATCTGCCAGTGGATCGGACCAATATAATTTCAAGATTAGCTTATTTAGTTTCTTATAGTTAGCCTTACGGAAAAACGAACCTTATGAAATTTAAGCGAAGACTTAAGTTAATTGATTTCGATAAAAAATCATGAGTGAGATGATATGGATTATTAGGGTAAGAAAGGGGAAATGTTCTCTATACGGGTAATTCCATCAGGATCTGAAACAAAACACAAGGCCAATTAGTTTAATTTATATATAGCATGCTATGCTGATTTCTTTTGAATTGAAAATATGAGTTTTCTCTAAGGAGCTTTTTTTTAACTCTTGTCATTCTTTCTAGTGGACTTAAAGCCTTAAATTTGTGACAATAAATTATTTTGAGCAACTTTGCAAAAGGAAGAACTGGTTATAAACGAATCCGTGGAATTTATTTTTATGGTTTTTCATTCTGAATTGAATTTAATAAACATAGTCGTTGCTCCAAAAATTTTCATGACGTAAAATAATAATTGAATATCTTTCGTCATCTTCTTTCGTTTAACGAAAAGAACGCCCCTGTAACACCAACGGGACTACAGGAGGACCAACACGTAAGCTTTCAGGTGCCGTAACTGTGGTAAGGTCATGTCTCTTCCGAGGCTGCTGGCGAATTGTAGTCGGGTGGGGTGATTTACCCAGAAAAGGGACACAGGCAAGATCTATGCAACGTAAAGGACAGCCAAATGAACCATACCTCTAGAATGGTAACCATCGAGAACTTTGTTAGGCAGAACCGAAATAATAGATCTAGTACAATCATGTATACAAGCTCAACAAAACAGCATGTTACAAAATATATCTGAAATTATTAGCTCATCGATAGAACTAGCTCTAAAAACGAGAATGACTTCCCTTAATATTGAGTCAATAGAACAGCACTTAATGTCACCTAGCGTTCCTCGATGCTTTAATGATAACCAATCGGAATTACCACCTATTCAGAGAATTATCAGTCTTAATGGTCAGACGTAAGAAAATTCTAAATGTTCTAGTATTTGCCCCGAAAAGAACAAGAACCATTTGAGGAATAAAAATTCGCTGTAGAAACTTTGTTAGAAGTAATAAAGATTCTAGACTAAAGAAGAATTGATAAATTTAGGTATTAGATACCTAATAGAAGAAATACTCTCGAGAAATTTCATAATCACGTCGAGACGCAATCAATGAAACCGAAGATATTAAATGGATTCCTTTTCGAATTATTTCAATTCAGCAGATCAAATAGAAATGGAAGTAGACGAAATCCATAAAAGTAAGATGGTTTTCTGGAATTGTCAGAAGGCAGGTCATAGGTTTGACGATTGTTTGGAGGATATTTTTTTATGGTTGCGGATCCAAAAACATTTATCAATACTCAGTCTAGCTTTCCTTGCGTTCGGACGTTTATTTTTTGCTATGTCGCAAAAGTTTGCTATGTCGGGGAAGTTACTGCTACGCAGCTTCGTGGGTGTGAGGCCGTTCGGTGCTCATCGATCTGCCGCCGTGCCTATCATACCGATTGTGTGGATTTACCATCCGAGGCTATAAAACTTCTAATAAACATTCCAAACTTACTGTGGCAATGTGATAGTTGCGTCATTGGAAACGACTCTCATTCTAAAATTGATGAGCTTAATATGAAGGTTTTGGACCTGGAATCCCTTTACATGAGCATTAATGCAAAATTGGATCTTGCTCTTAAAAGTTCGTCTGGGCCCATGGCTGCTTCAGAGGGGTCTCAAAGAGTGACACCCCTACTACTTCTACTAATGCTAATTCTACTTCTACTCTACTAACTAATAAGTTGCACCTGGACCCCAGTGATGTAGTCTGTGCTAGATTGGTTAAAAAAGATACTGATATCAACGTTCTAAAATTCATCAACTTTAAATTGGGCAACATTTCCCCGCTGTCTTCAAGGTTGATTTCTGGCCCATGTCGGTAAAAGTCACTCGTTTTCTTCATAGAGAGCCGGCTAAGGTTATTGACCTCCCTGTAAGTGGCACCACTGGAGCCGCTATTTTTCCCTCTTCATATTCTTCGACCGGTCATCATATTCTCCCTCTCCTGAGCCGCCAACAACATTCGGCGCTGGCAGTTATTGATACTGTTGATGTCACTTCCTACGTTATTCTGCTCCCAATGCACTATTTGCTCCAACAACTGCAGCTGATCCCAAGGTGGGCTGTTTGCATATTATCTTCGCTTGTGGACCTCCAGCAACAACAAATGGTTCGTTATCGTCTTATTGTAAGCCCCTCTCTGTTTATCTTATCTTTCTTGGATGGGTTGTCCACTGTGAGACTGACCACTCGTGCTCACTTTTCGGCGTCTGGAGGAAATGTTTGTTTACATCATGGTCTGGAGCGTAGAGCATCTCTACGCGTGGATGCTCAAAACTCTATGAGCTCTATATCTTTAGCTGTACCTGCCACTGGATTCGTTGGGCGACTGGACATTCATATGTCCAATCTGGAGATTAATGAAAATTTATGTGTATCCACGTTGGCTATCTTGGAAGCTATGCGTTTGGGATATGTGGCCTCTAGCATCAGGACCCTGCCAGTGCCTTTACATATACCACACTCCCGCCCAATTCCTTCAGTGGATTGCATGGATCGTGCCTTGGGCTCTAATAAGAGCTTAAGAGTTTTCTTCCAAAATATATCTGGAATGCGGACCAAATCCCGCATGGTGCTTTTGAACTCTTCAGTCTGTGATTTTGATGTAATCGTTCTCGTTGAAACATGGCTCAATAGCAACTTTAGTTCCTCCGAGTTCTTTGAACCCAAATTGTTTCAAGTATTTAGAAAAGACCGTGATTCATCCAGCACCCATTGTGAGCGAGGAGGTGGTGGGATTATTGCTATCCGCCGATCCATGTTGGCCACGGTGGTTAGCCTTAAGGTTGGCGACCCTATACTGGACCAGCTAGCCGTCTCAATCCAGGGCATTCAGGGCCCTTTCATCATCATTGCATCGTATATCCCGCCAAACAGCGCATTCAGTACTTATCAAGCGCATATGGAAAATATCGCCAGTGTCTATGGTAGCATGGAGGACCCTACGGCTCTGATGGTTGCTGGCGACTTCAACTTGAGCTCTATTGTTTGGACTTGGGACCCGGAGTCCGTTGGCATATTACCCAGCAATGTTAACCAATCGCATGAAATCGTTGTTTTGGATGATATCTTTAGCATGGGCCTCTCCCAAGTAAATAATATTTATAACGATTTATCGAAAATTCTGGATCTGATATTTTTAAATAATGTAGTTCATAGTAAAGTAGAAATTTGTAATGTACCATTAAGTCCGTGTGATATGCACCATAAGCCATTGTTGATACACATCGAATTTTATAGTTTTCTGCCTTCCCTCTCACCTATTTCTTATTATCACTTTAATGAGTCTAACCTTTCACTTATTAATAACGCTATTGTAAGTTTTGATTGGGTTTCCCTTTTTTCGGATGGCACGATTGGTGATTGTTATACCAAGTTTTTGATTGCTCTTTTCAATATTATCGACAATAATGCCTCCGTTAGAGTTCGAAGGTCGTTAAAGCTGCCTAAAAAACTTAAAGAATAGAAGGGATAAATTTTATAAGCGATTTCTAAAGACAGGGGAACTAATGGCTGGTGAGTTGTACCGGCAATATAAGCGGGAGTTTGAATTCCTCAATAAATTTCTATACAACCAATATATTACTGATGTTGAAGCGAGCCTCATATCCAACCCTAAAGCGTTTTGGCGGTTTGTGAATGGGAAAAAATCATCCTCTGATATACCTTCTTCCATGTCTTATGGTGGTTTGGCAGCTAACTCCGATAAGGGCATTTCTGAGCTTTTTGCGAAATATTTTGCTTTAAACCATGAGCCGAAGGTCTCTTGGGATGAGCGGGAGGTACTTCAAAAAACTTTTGCCTCTTCTTGAGGTTGGATGCTTGGACATTCTAGATTGTGACATTGTTGAGGCCTCTAGTCATTTTAATGAGTCGCATACACCTGATTTAGATGGTATCTCCCCATTCTTCATTAAGAAGGGTATTGCATCCTTAACTACACCTCTGCAACTTCTTTTCTCTTTATCATTATCATCGGGTAAGTTTGCTTCTCGATGGAAAATAACCTCGATCTCGCGCATTCATAAAGGTGGCAGCAGGGCAGACGTCACTAACTATAGGCCTATCGCCAAGATATGTAATATTGCCAAGTTACTTGAGCGTATTGTCACCAAAAAGCTAACTTTTTTGATTCGTAACTTTATTTCTCACAATCAACATGGATTCCTGCCTGGGCGATCCACCACAACCAACTTAGTGGTTTTCTCTAAGCACTGCCTGGAAGCCTTTGAACGCCGATGTCAGGTCGATGCCGTTTATACGGACTTCTCTAAAGCCTTTGATAAAGTTTGCCATGCAGCCGTACTTGCGAAATTTTTCAGATTAGGTGTTCATTCCTCCATGTTAAGTTGGTTGGAGTCTTATTTGGCAGACCGACCATGCCACGTTCCCATTGGTGATGCCACCTCGAGTCCCTTTATTGCCTCATCTGGCCTCCCGCAAGGTAGTTCTTTGGGGCCGCTCCTATTCATCATTTTCAACAACGACATCTCCTCTTGCTTTCTTTATTCGGACTTTTTGTTATACGCGGATGACCTTAAAGTGTTTAAGGCCATTAGCTACATTAGGGATAGCTATATACTAGATGATTTGCGCCGAGTCTCTTCTTGGTGCGCCCTCAATCTCCTTCCTCTAAATTTAGCTAAATGTCATTTCATTCGTTACAATAAGAGGGCGCTAGACTTATGTACTTCCTATGCAATTGGCAACCATGACCTGCAGCTCAAGGAGGTGGTGGTTGATCTTGGCGTCCTTTTTGACTCAAATTTAAAATTTTCCAGCCATTTAGACTTTATAATGCCTAAGACGTATGCCATGTTGGGTTTTGTGAAGCGGCACACAGACCAATTCAAGAGCCCGTACGCGAAGCTTAGTGTTTACGCCGCATTCGTCCGGCGCAAATAAAATAAGTTCAAATAGAGTTGAGCGGTTGCAGAAAAAATTTTTAAAATTTGCTCTTCTCCCTTTAAGGTTTGTGGATCCTCTACCCTCATACCACAGCCGGTGCCTTCTGCTCCACATATGTACACTTGAGGATCGGCGCACTGTGGCAGCTTTAACTTTCATTAATAACATAGTAATTAGCAGCATTGATTGCCCCATGTTATTGGAGCTTATAAACTTCAATGTGCCCCAGAGGGATCTTCGCTCGTTTGCTCCCTTTCGGATTGCTTGTCGTAGGGCCAATTACCTTTTGAACGAGCCTATTGATAGAGCATTATCATTTTTTAATACTTTGCCGCCTAGCCTCCGAACTAAGTGGGGCTCAGATAAACAAGCGTTTAGGGTCTTATTGGTTAGGCATTTCTTAAGTAGTATGTAAGATAGATTGTATAGTAGCCATGTAATATTAAAATAACCAATGGCGAAAGAGAAATAAATAAATAAATAAATAAATAAAATGCTTTCGGTGTAACCCGACGGAAAACCGTCTGCTGGATGCTAAGAATGCATCCATAAAATACAAACCATTAGTTAAGGAAGCTTATTCTCAAACGGAATTCACAACACCTATTCAGGAGAATAATAAAGTTCGGGAAGAGCAAGAGCAAGCTAGTGCAGTCACCATACAACACCCATTCGTACCTCTACTTATCAGATGGAAAATTATAACGACGACCGAACAGAATTCAAGGCGTTCAACCGTTCGGTTGAAGTTATTTTGCAAGAGTGTTACCAATGCCTGGGAAAAACTTAGCCGCTTTATTTTTTAACTCCGATGATTCGTTGTATACCGGTATCATTATAAGAGAAAAGAATTATCTTAAATTGTTTGATTCGGGAGCATTTGTAAGTTGCTTAGGTGCAAATGCAGCTGCCAAATTTATGAGCATTCACCAATTTAAAAAATGTTCGGAAAATATTCAAACGGCCAATATTAATAAATGTCCCGTAGTGGGAAAATACCAATATTCACTACCGTAATAAAATAAGGCCTATTGAATCCTACGTTATCCCAACATTAAGCCAGGATGTTAATTTAGGTATTGATTTTCATAAATGCTTTATCTTGACCAACAAGCTGATTAGTTCTAAGGTTTCGGAAATAAATGAGAATAGTATATCCATTGCACATGAAACAAACGCCAAGGTTTTTTACTTAAGAACTAGATCAGTATAATTTAAAAACGATGAGGATGTCTTTGGTTGCAATTTCGCCCAAAGTAACGGCGGCCAGATTTGGTCCGAAGAGTTTGTGAGAGTACTCCTAGGATGCCTAGCTAAGGGTTTGCGGGTAGCGAATGGCCTTTTCAGTTAAGGTTCGCTGTGAATAAAGCGAAGAATCCCATAGCAGGATACTCCTCGGGGATCCTCCTCGCAACTGACGAGTGACTCTCGCCAAAAATCGAAGACTGCGCAGATGGCGAGTGAGCCCATCGGTCCGGCCAAGCAAGCCAGGCAGGGTCCAGGTGTGCCCCGCCACAAACTCGGGTCGGCCATCGCAAGCCACTTACTACCACCACCATGGCGGAATATCCCAGCCCAAATGCCTTGATGCCTCCTGCAGGTGCGGAAAAGGGATTCATAGTTAATCGACTTAGAAGAATTGACCAACAACGCCAACAAGTTCATCGAGCATTTACATCAGAGGCATTTCTTCGACTAGCATTCCAGCAAAAACCTGATGTTGAATATTCTGTTCATTCCAAAGTGATTACACAGGCGGACAATTTCCAACTTTTTTTTTCCTTCACGCATAATTTTATCTGCGCCATAACCTTCAGGCTTCCCTCAACCAAAGTCCAGAACACACATAGGTTCTATCACCCACAGTTTCCGCGGTAAACCTAAGAGAAGAAATTGATCAATTTTTACCATATATTGAATTATGTAGGCCGTGTAATGGCGATGACCATCATTGTTTCTAGTACATATCATTTTTGAAATTTATGTGTACCAATTAAAATTAAAAAATGGTATCTAGCAGTTACCATATCTTTGGAATACTCATCCAAAGTTGAAATCTCAGATTTTCTACATTAATTTTTGGTCTTCTATGATATTTCCCCAAACATTTTTCTATGGAAGATTTTTATTTCTTATTGAAATCTGTAGATCATAACATGTTTTAATTTTGGGTTTAAGGAAAAACTCGAAATAATTTTATTGAATTTGTTATAGGTGGTTAAACAATATTTTCTTCAATTAAATTTGAGTTTTTAATCTTATATTTTCATAAGGTCATGGCTATCTAAAACTGTTTCTTTGTTCAAAACGTATCAATTGCAGGTTCAGCTTGTTTAGTAAAGCTTTACAGAAGTTGTAGATAGCCATGACTTTTTGAAAATATGAGATTAAAAACTCCAATTTAATTGAAGAAAATATTGTTTAACCACCTTAATTTCCCTTAAATCCAAAATTATACTACTTATTGATCTACTGATTTCAATAAGAAAATAATAATCTTCCATAGGAAAATGTTTGGAAAAAAAACATAGAAGACCAAAAATTAATGTAGAAAATCGGAGATTTTAACTTTGGATGAGTATTCCAAAGATATGGTACCTGCTAGATAACTTTTTTTTTTAATTTTAGTTGGTACACATACATTTCAAAAAAAAGATAACATGTGAGAAGTCCCAACCTCTAACTTAAAAACACCAAAGTTATGGCATTTCCGAACAATCAGTTATATGGCAGCTATAGGAAATAGTCGACCGATCCCGGCCGTTCCGACTTATATACTACCTACAAGGAAAAAAAGGATGTGTGCAAAGTTTCAACTCGATAACTCCAAAACTGGGAGACTAGTTTGCGTAGAAACCGACAGACAGGCAGACAGACGGACAGACAGACAGACGGACAGACGGACAGACAGAAAGACAGACGTACATGCTCATATCGACTCAGGAGGTGATCCTGATCAAGAATTTATATACTTTATAGAGTCGGAGATGTCTCCTTCACTGCGTTGCACACTTTTGACCACAATTAAAATACCCTCTGCAAGGGTATAAAAATACATATTTCTATTTGCACTTTTTATAAAAACACTCAACAGTTATCACTCTTTTAAATACCAGATATTCAAACAACATCTCCCCATAAGCCTTCCCACTGGGAAAACCCTTATTCATGTAACAAGCCATTAAACAATTAAATCATCGCAACTTCATCCAAAACCTATTGTACTATGGGAATTGTTCTGGTTTTTGCAGCAAAAACGTTTTTTTTTTCCTTAATTATAAAAATTATTTTAACAATCAACTGGTTTAATTATTTAAAATACGAAACATTAATTTTAAATATGCGGCAGCCACATATCCAAGCAAATCCTAAACGATTTAATTAAAAAAACAGAATCGAAAACTTTTTCTTTAGATTATTATTTATAAATTAATGATGCGGGAATTGATAAATTCTCCATTGTGCATCCCAGAACTTATCACCAGCTCAGCATTGGTCCATCCATTTAAATATAAACAAGGCAAAGCCCCATTGTAGTAAGGATATGCTGGGGAGGTGGGCAGCATCATGCGTGCCCGAGTACGTCCTCGGGAGGGTGTCAGCATGTTAATACCCGGAATAGCTATGCGTGTCTCCGTAAATATGCTTCAATTATTTTAACCAGCAAACCGTTGCTGTTTTTGTCCCCACCCATTCATACAAGCAACCTAATATCTACATATCACTAAAAAGAAGCCCAAACTCATAACCACTTTATAAAAAGAAACCCTACTGCTATAGTAGCATTGACAACATAGGGTAGGATTCAAAAAAAGGTAGTCGCAAACTCCTAAGTTATTAAAAGAAACCATGCTGTTTTTAAAGGATTGTTTTTCTCTCATGCTGGTATAAAAATCTCAGGGAATGGGTACAAAACTGAAAGGGATGACTAATAATTACTTTTTTGAAAATGTATATGTCACCTGGTTAGCTTTCCTCTGCCTCCAATTGTGATTATACTTTAAACGCCATACACCATTTAAATATACTCCAATTTATAATTCATAAATCAATTTAGTATAAAAGAATGCATTAGTTATAGTGTACTCCGAAACCTATGACCAACACAGCAACCGATTTCCATGCAACCGAACGTCCTCTAATATATAATGTTCATTATTTAGATTATGATTATATCATTATCGTATTCTGAAGTATTTATTAGAAATCCGCGTATTTGCAAATAATAAAAAACAGCTTTCTTATTAAGCTTTTATTTATATATATCTCTATTTGTTTTAATAATTCTGACTGATATGTGTGCGGCTATAATTTGATTTTATATATATACATATTATTATATAAATATAATATATTTAACTATATTAATTTGAAGAAAATAAATGATTTTTTATTCAGCACCAGACGCACTTTAAAATCTGTTCTCTATTATTTGTTTGAGATTGAATATTGAATACTTTGATCATTCTGGTTATTTCTCTCAGCATGCATTGAAATCAGCATGCAGCTTCTTGTATAACTTCAAAGGCCTTCGAGCACCGTGAAGTAAGTGCAACCCTTAGTAGCCAAAATTTATTTTTCATATTGGTTGTTGATTCTCGTGTGAAAACATGCAATTATGGTTTTGTTTGTACTTTTGTGTTCGCACTCTCAAGTATATTTTTTTGTTGTTTCCAGAATTTTAGTAATCGTTCTTACGTCGCCTGTCTATGATATTTTGGTATACTTAAAGCGATACTTAAAGCTTGTTCACAAGCAATGACATTCAAAAATACGTTACCGAGAGGGGTTGCGACAGTAATGTATGCATAAGTATGTAGTGAGCAATACAAATATTATAAGACAATATAGCATTTAAACAAATACGACCCGATATTTATATAATTATTAATTTTAAGATTTATTTATTATTTACATATTTTAAGATAATTTAAATATTAATTTAAAAAGAAATATAAAAACTATATCACTGTGGACGGAAGTCCACATGGTGACGACTTGCATGCCTTGGCGTGCGCGAGGAAACTCTATATATAGCCGAAGAATTAAAAATTGTCTGTAGGCAACCGATCTAAATGAATGTATGAATTATGAAAAACGAACAAGGTTTTTCACTGTTTTTAAACCCTTGCAGAGGCTATTAAAATTTTGGTTTAAAGTGTGCAACGCAGTGAAAGAGACATCGCCGACCCTATGAAGTATATATATTCTTGATCAGAATCACCTCCTGTGTAGATATATGCACGTCCGTTTGCCGCCTGTTTGTTTCTACGAAAACTTGTCACTCAGTTTAAAAGCTATCGACGCGAAACTTTGCACTCATCCTCCGTTTGTTTGCAGAAAGTATATAAGTCGGAACATCTGGGATCGGTTGACTATATCATATAGCTGCCATAACTGATAGATCGGAAATGCCACTTTGGTGTTTATTAAGTTAGGGGTTTGAGACTTTCCACACATGTTATATTTGGCCAAAATATCTTATCTACAAAATTTCATAAGGATCGGCCGATTATATCCTATTGCTGTCATGTAACTAAACGTTCGGAAATTGCACAATCTAGCTATTTTTAAAGATGCTTGGGGCTGTTTTCAACATTTTTATACCCTTGGAGAGGGTATTATAATTTTGGTCAAAAGTGTGCAACGCAGTGAAGGAGACATCTCCGACCCTATAAAGTATATATATTCTTAATCAGGATCACCTCCTTACTCGATATGAGCATGTACGTCTGTCTGTCTGTCCGTCTGTCTGTCTGTCTGTCTGTTTCTACGCAAACTAGTCTCTCAGTTTTGGAGCTATCGAGTTGCACACACCTTTCTTTCCTTTGCAGGCAGTATATAAGTCGGAACGGCCGGGATCGGTCAACTATATCCTATAGCTGTCATATAACTGATTGATCGGAAATGCCATAACTTTTGTGTTTTTTAAGTTAGAGGGTTGGGACTATGCATTCAAATTTGGGCAAAATTATACGATCTGCCAAATTTCGTAAGGATCGGCCGTCTATATCCTATAGCTGCCATAAAACTGATTGATCGGAAATGCCATAACTTGGTTGTTTTTCAAGTTAGAAGGATGGGAGTTTCGGTGGATTCCTCTTTGGGCAACATAATTCCATATGCCAAATTTCATAAGGATCGGCTGACTTTATACGATCCATCTCTAATAATATAAGATGCGTGGCACCTAGCGGACTGCGACTCAACTGCAAGGGTATATAAACTTCGGCTCCGCCCGAAGATAGCTTTCCTTTCTTGTTTTTATTATACAATTGATTTAATGGTGAAATTCTCATAAGGATCGGGATATGAGCTGATATTCTCGAGCTGATATTCGCGATATACATCTTAAAATATAAGCTACCACTTAACAAACTGCATTGGTATATCAACTTCGGGTTCGTCATCAGTTTTTTTCCTAGTCAAGAAGTATTTTTATAAATTTTTAGCAGAATTACACATTAAAAATATTTTAACCCAGCACGTTTATATATTATTAAAAAATTTTTCTTGCAAGTTCCAAATTGATAAAAGGTATTTTGGTGTGGCATTCGGGTTCTTCACCGGCATTTTGCGTCGTCAAAATATTTTTTTTACCGATATCAGTTATGTTTTCTATATATAAATAGATCTGTAATCTCTAAATTTAATTTATTTGTTAATAACGCAAAAACCGTAAATAAAACTACCATATATACTACACTTATAATAATATATTTTTTAATGGGCTTATTTATTTATTTTTCAAAAGTTCGCAAAAAATATATAAGATTACATATCCTCCTCCTCTTGACAGACGATTCACTCAGTCTTCAAGAATACTTCCAATTTAAGCGTGTTTGAGAAATTTAAGCATGATCGATTTTCGGACCGGCTAGAGGAGTCTTTAGGATGGTAGACCCACAAAAAAATGAAGTATTTCATGTTGTTTTATTATAAATAAAATAAAAATAATAAAAAAAAAAAAATAAAAAAACAATTAAAACTAATGTTATTTAAATTTACAAAGCTTAAAATATTTGTGTACAAAAAGTTCGTTTAGTTATTCGGCCGTATTTTGTATAAAGAATCGTGGTCGGCAGAATCCTTGGAAAGCAACTTACTATTATCACTAAAATGCAAATTATTTCGTACTTTTTCTAAGCGATTTTTTGACTGTTTACTAAGTTAACCAAACTGGTTTTCTACCCATTCATCCCCTCTACCAAAAACTGACATAAAAAATAAAATGACAATAAATTCTAGAATTTCCGAATTGATTGTAGAAAAAGAAGTATTGCCATCTATTTGGGCAGTATACAAATTTGTTTGCTGGATAATATGGTCAATAATAGTAGCATTGAAGGAGACATCTCCGACCCTCAGCTGCCGTAGTCATTTGAAGCAAAAAATGTGTGCAACTTGAACGAAATAATTATTTTGTAAATATTTTTGTTTTAATATTTTGTAATTTTGCTGGAAAATAAATTTTAACATGTTGCTCATAGTCTCAAAGACACAAAGCAAAAACCCACACTAAAAATACGTTTTTTTCACTTTTTATTGGTTCTATAAGCCATCACGTTTTTTTAATGAGATAAAGGCTTTGGTTATGTTTGGTTATGTAAAATTGAGATATCAGAGAACTCCGAAATTTCATCAACCGATAGAGCAGGCATTTTGCTGTTTTGAAATATGTCACTCCGCAATTTTAGTTCGATTTCGTTTAGTAAAGCAAAGTAAATTATATTGAGCTTGGCCCATTCCCAAAACTTTCTCTTTTATTAATTTATCTTTTGTAGTGTGTGGATTTCCAACAGGGCATTTCCCGAGAACAGATATCAATCTGTTCCCAATATCAATGATCTTTCAATGGTCACCTTGAATAAGTGAACGAAATATCACGCGATGCTTATTTAATGTTTTTTTTTGCAGTTCGAGATAAGAATGCAGCATCAGTTCTTTCTTCTAGCATAGTTCTAGCATAGGTCAATGCGGTCGGGAGTTTTCCATTTTTTTTTATACTCAGTCAAAAGTGTGGAGCCAAATTTTCCTTAACGATTTCATTTTGAATCCTCACCCTCATCTAGCTTTCTTTGTGTTCGGACGTTGTTTTTTCTGATAATGTCGCCGCTCGTTTGATCTGAGTGCAGAGCTTCATGGGTGAGGCCGTTCGGTGCTCATCGATTTGCCGCCGTGCCTACCAAAGCGCCTGTGTTGACTTGCCCTCTGTGGCAATGTGATAGTTGCGTCATTCGAAATGAGTCTCTCAAAAATTGATGAGCTTAATCATAAGGTTTTGGATCTGGAATCCCTTTACTTGAGCCTTAAGGTGAAATTGGATCGTGCTCTTGAAAGTTCGTCAGGATTCATGGCTACTTCAGAGGTGTCGCAGGTTGCCTACTAACTCTACTAGTGCTGGATCGCCAGCAATAACAAATGGTCCGAAATCGCGATGTTGTTGCCTTCTCGGTTCATCTTCTTATCTTTTTCGACGGGCTGTCCACTGGGAGACTGATTGCTCGCGCTCACTTTTTGGCAAATGGAGACATAGTTAATAGTTATGAAATCCCATGAAAATCCCATGAAATCGTGGTCTTGGATAATATTTTTAGTATTGGCCTCTCCCAAGTAAACAGGAGTAGAAAAGCAAAGAGCTGGTGAGATGTACCGGCAATACAAGCGGGAATTTGAATTCCTTAATAAATTTCTCCATAACCAAAATATTTCCAATGTCGAAGCTATCCTCAAATCCAAACCGAAAGCGTTTTGGCGGTTTGTGAATATGAAAAATTCATCCTCTGATATTCCTTTTTCCATATTGTTGGCACCTAGTGCCAAGACCTACTACAATATATTCACACTTAGTAATCTGATCTAATCAATGTTCCTCTGCATGTCGACCATCCCAAAACTTATTTTATGTATAATTTAGCATCTTATGTAAGAATTGTTCTTCTGAAATAAAGATAGTTGCGAATACAGAGTAGATCGGTTCTTTACTCAGTGTCAAGGAACGGCACTTAAAACCAACCTACTTCGAGTCATCCAGTGTAAAACGGACCACAAGTAGGACTCTCCTAAAACTATCTACTTCGAGTAGCTCCTGTGTAAACGGACCACAAGTAGAACTTTTGTCATCGAACCTCCGTCGAGTGGGTCCTGTGTAAAACGGACCACAAGTAGACCTTCGGTATCTAATCTACATCGAGTGTTGCTCCCGTGAAACGGATCAAAAGTAGAACCCGCCTTACCCAACCTACTTCGAGTGTTGCTCCCGTGAAACGCACCACAAGTAGGACCCTCGTTACCCACCCTACTTTGAGTCAGCGAAAACCCCGTACCATTTGTACTTAAGGAGAACCAACCCAGGACTTTAAGTATCTCACATCAACTCTAGCCTGATCTCAGCAAGCGCCTGGTCAAACCGATCAGTCCCTTACAGAATCCAGGTACATTTATTCAGTCTCCGGGATGTCCGCCAGATCAAATTCGCCGTAGTGGCCGCACAACGCTCTACGGACGAACTCATGACTTATGGTGGTATTGCAGCTTTCTCTGATAAGGGCATCTCAGAACTTTTTGCTAAATACTTTGCCTCAAACCTGGAGCTGAAGGACTCTTGAGATGATCAGGAAGTACTTCAGAAAATGTTGGCCTCTTCTTGAGGTTCTTCTTGTTGAAGCCTCTAGTCACTTTAATAAGTCGCATACCCCTGACTTGGTTGGTATCTCCCCATTCTTTATTAAGAAATGCATCTCATCCTTAGTCCCACCTCTGCAACTCGTGTTATCCTTATCACTATCATCGGGTAAATGTGCTTTTCGATGGAAAATTACCTCGATCTTGCCCATTCATAATGGTGGCAGTAGGTCAGACTTCACCAACTACCATTTTATCTCCAAGATTTGTAACATTGCCAAGTTAATTGAGCGTATAGTCACCAAAAAGTTTACATTTTTGATACGTAGCCTTATATCACACAATCAGCATGAACTTTTGAGAGCTTTGGAAAAGTTCTGCGCTAAAGCTCTTGTTCTGAATTGTTATTTGGCATTATTTTGGATCGGAATTGATCAAAAATTAAAATTTTCCAGCCATTTAGATTTTATTACGCCTAAGGCGTATGCCATTTTGTGAAGAGGCACACAGACCAGTTCAAGAGCCCGTACTCGAGGCTTAATGTGTATGCCGCATTCGAGGCTTAATGTGTAACAGAATTGAGCGGCTGCAGAAGGCATTATTAAAATTTGCAATTCTCCCTATCTAGACCCTCTACTCTCTTACCATAGCCGGTGCCTTCTCCTCCATATCTGTACATGAAGGATCGACGCACTGAGGCAGCATAGATGCTTGTCAATTATATTGTCTCTAACAACATTGATTGCCCTATGTTATTGGGGCTTATCAACTTTAATGTGAGGGATCTTCGTACGTTTGCTCCCTTTCGGCCTGCATGTCATAGGGCATCTTTTAATCTTTTAAATGAGCCCATAGATGGAGCTTTATCTTACTTAAATTCGTTACCACCCTGCCTCCGAAATAAGTGGGGCTCAGAAAAACATGCTTTAAGTGGCTTACTGGTTAGGCATTTTTTTTTGCGCGGTTGCCCACCTCCCGTCCAACCTACCGAGGGACGCTGCCGCGTAACGTACGGCTCGAATCGCGAGAATAGATCCGAGATAGTTTGAGCGAAAAGTAGGGGAAAGATATTACGAGGCGGAGTCTTGCACAGATAAGTTAATGCCAGTGCCACCCACCTCTGATTCTGCTGACTAAGATTGCTTGCTCATGCATTGCTTGTACATGCATTTCGGCTTACCTAGCTGATTTTGCTTGCTTCGGTCATTCTTCCCGCTGATACTGCTGATTTCCGCTTCTGGCGCCGTCTACTAGTGCTGGAATATTAGGTTGCATATTGTTTTATGCTTATTGTTAATTATTACTGAGGTTAGTGGGTCTGATTATTGTGTTTTGCGACATTCCATTGATTAGATCAGATTACTAAGTGTGAATATATGGTAGTTGGTCTTGCCACTAGGTGCCAACAAAGATTATATAGAAACATGGCACCCAGCATCGTTCTACGGTTTGTTAATAATGGTAAGTTGATTAGTAAAAGTATACTACGATACGAGGGGAGGTGAAGATTTGCATCCCAATTCAGTCCCCTAAGAGCATAAGTCAGGAAGTTTTTTTGGACAGATTCTATGTGATCTTGGTTTACTCCGTTGATGTTGGAAATCCCAAAAGACTGAGTTTACTTATAAGAAGCGAATGGTTAACAGAGTCAATGCTTTACTGAAGTCAGTGAAAATGACGACTGTTTGTAAGCCATTCCGGAACCCATCCGTGATAAAATATGTTAGCTCCAATAAGTTGGTAGTGGTGGAGCGGCGCTTCATGAAGTTATGCTGGCTCGGAGTGTAAGTGTGAAGTGGTAAGTTTTTCAAAATCGAAGTTTCCAGCGATAGATTAAAGAGTTTAACGAGCGTGTTTACTGAGATTAGTTTATCTCAACACTTTCAAAAAAACTAAAAGTGGCTGATTACTATAATTTTTAACAACGAGGAAAACAAAAACCAAGCGTTCGACTCAACGAGCTAGAACTTAAGCCTAGCTATTGCGGCCAGGCGAGGAGAATTCGCCAGGAGCGCAACTGAGCTTTTATTTCGCTCCCGCTCCGCCCTATGCTAACTTAGACTAGACTTCAATTTTTTCTCGACTTTTAATTATGCTACTAATCGAATCTAATTATTCTACACCGGCCCCGTTTAAGGCCTCCATCTGGCTTCAACTAACCGGTAGACTAGCCAGTTTATGGATCGCCCTCTTGAAGATCGTCCTCACCTAAGTCCTAATCCACTGTTGGGGCGGCTGGTGGTCTTCTGCGACCAGGACCAGATCGCCCTTCCTGATGTCTTCCTGCTCCCAATGCCACTTCGACCGCACCTGTAGGCCCAAGACGTACTCCCGGGACCATCGCTGCCAAAACGTTTGCTTGATTAACGAGACAAGCCGCCATCGCCGCAAGCACGTTAGGCCCTGCTGGTCCGGGGTCCACGGTGCTGGTGGGGCGATGAGCGGCCCACCTGTCAACAAGTGCCCGGAAGTCAACGCCTCGCCGTCGCTTGGGTTCTGATTGATGGCGCACAGAGGCCGCGAATTCATCACGGCTTCGATTCCAACGAGGGACCGTCCTCACAGCTCCTCTGCGGTTAATCTCGCGTTGCCCACCACTCGTAGGAGTAGGAGCTTTGCAGATTTGACACCTGCCTCCCATAGTCCGCCCATGTGTGGAGACCGCGGCGGTATGAACGCAAATACGCATCCTTTTTTTGATGCGTATTGTCGCAGTTCGTCCGCCTCGTCCTCGATTCGCTGCCGCAGTGCCGCGAAGTGGCGACTCGCTCCGACGAAGTTCGTCGCGTTGTCGCAGTGCACGATCTGCGGACATCCTCGGCGCCCAACGAACCTTTGAAATGCCAATAAAAAGGAGTCAGTTGATAAATCAGATACTACTTCTAAATGAAGTGACTTGGACGCAAAACAAACAAAAATGGCAATGTAGAACTTGTAGGGTGGCCCTCAATAGGGCCACAGAAATCCGCGCCACACATGGAGAAAGGGCGGAGAGCACGGATTCGATCTAAGGGTAAATCTCCGACGATTTTAGTCATCAGATGAGGCTTGCATTTAAAACAGCGTATGCATGACCGTACTATCTGAGTGCAGACTTCCTGCGCGTTTACTATCCAAACACGCTGTCGCAAGAGACTCACCAGTGCTCGTGGACCCACATGAAGATTCGACTCGTGCAAGTATCGGATATAGCTCTGGACGAATTGACAGCGCTTCGTCAACAATACTGGAAACTTGGCATTGTACGATATAGAAGCATTAGCTAGTCGCCCGACCCGCAACAATGAAAAGGCAAGCCCAGCGTGAGAAGCTTCATGGACAAATGGATTTAACTTCTGTAGACTTGGACTAACAACAAGGTTTTTTCGAATATCTCTTGAACTATCTGGACAATTTTATAAAAAGCTTATTGATATTCGACAGGTAAAGGTACACTATCAAAAGGAACTACTAATTTTTTACACTTCTTTATAAAGCGGAACATGTAAACGAACACTCTCAGCAGTTTTAAGTGAGAAGAAAATCCTTCTATCACTTCCAATAAATATGAAGTTAATCCGACCGCATTCTTTTTTACTTCCATCTGCAACACCTCTAGTGTCGGATCAAACCGGGGACTCGTTGGCCACTTATCTTCCGGCTCCGTTAAAAACGATGAACCTGTAAACCAGATCGATTCCACCGTCTTCTTTACGTCTCCACCGCTTGACACGGTATCTGCCGGGTTCTGTTTAGTTGGTACATGCCGCCACGTGCTATCCTCTGACCACTCTTGAATCTCAGCAACTCTATTTAATACCAACGTTGACAACAACGATGAATGGGAACGTATCAAATAAAGACAAACTCCTGAATCTGACCAAAATATACTGCGTTCGATCGGTACTTTTATAAGAGGCTTGATTTTACGGCAGAGGTCTGCGAGAAGGTGAGCGGCACATAGCTCAAGACGGGGGAGCGGGTTTATCTTGAGCGACGCTACTTTGGACTTTGCAGTCAACAACGAGACTTAAAAACCTTCTGTAGATTCGCAACGAATATAGACGCATCCTCCATAGGCTCTCATCGATGCGTCAGAAAAGGCATGAATTTGAATTGATGTCTTCGGCTCACTCATCACAAATCTCGGTTATTGGCTTAACGGTGCTCTCGGATGCAATAACTTCAGGCGAGTTTGAAAACCACTTACTCAATTCAAACCCAGCGTTTTGAAGAACCTGAGTTACTTCAGACTTAATTGTCTTTAGCTCCTCCACGCAACCAGCACCCGTTAACATGTCGTCGACGTAAAAGTCAGACCCAATAACTTTAGCAGCTCGAGGGAATGTATCTTCGTGGATTCACTCAACCTCTTCAAACACCTCATGGCCAGAAATGGGGCTGGTACCATAAGTAACGGTGTTGAGCTTGCACAATTTCAAGGACTCAGACGGGTCTTTTCCCCACACTATCAACTGGAATCGTCGTCTGCTTCATTTACCATCACTTAACAATACATCTTTTTTATGTCGGCTACCAAAGCGAATTTGTTTAGCCAAAATCTAAGAAGAGTTGAGTAAAGCTCTTCCTGATTTGTTGGACCCACCATCAACAACTTATTTAAACATTTTTGTGTGGCTGTCTTACCGGACGCATCAAAAACGACTCGTAGTTTGGTCGTTGTACTTTAAGGTTGTAAGACACACTGGTGGGGTATAACGTAGTGTGGAGAAGAAAGAACAACAATGCTTGCAGAGGATATATGACCTAGAGATTCGTATTCTTCCATAAATTCCAAATACATTTTCTTTAAGTTCGAATCTCGAGATAATCTTCTCTCGAGCGACAGATATCGGCGATTGGCTATCTCGAATGAGTTGCCCAAAACGCTTGGATCCGACTTAAATGGAAGTTTAACTTCAAATCGACCTGAAGGCAGTATTCTTGTAGTCTTCCGATAATGTTCCTTACATAGCTCATGTTCTGGCGACAACATCTTTTTAAAAGATGGAACTTCTTCCAACGACCAGAATTTTTTCAAGTTTTTGTCTATTGACTCTAATATTTCTTTTTGGCAATTCAGGCTAGAGACCGGCTGTTGAGGAGTTGAGGAATTTGCCAGATATTTTCCCGATACTATCCACACAAGGAGAGTTTTTTGAAGGATGGGATGGTTCGGACCTTGCTTTATTTGGCCAGCGGACAACAGTTCGAAAAATGACTCAGCTCCAATTAGCATATCTATCCGCTGAGGTTTGTAAAAATATGGGTCTGCTAACAGCAAGTTCTTTGGTAGGGTCCAATCTTTTACGTTCACTGACTGGTCAGGGTGATAGCCTGAAATGGTTTTCAAAACCCAAAAGTCGAACGGAAACTCGCTACCATTGACTCTCGACTTCACCACGGTGTGTATCTTTTTCATTACGTGTGAATTAGTTTGACCAATTCCAAGCAAGTTAATGCACGATTCTTCCCTACGTATCTGTAAGCGTTGAGCAAGATCTTCTGTACTAAACTGTACACTAAATAACAAACTCAAACCTTTGCATTACAGCAAGGCGAGCGATCGGACTGCACTGGGCCAAAAAATGGTTGTTAGCGTTAAAATAACTGCAAGCTGCTTTGGCGTTGGTAGAAGAACAAGCCAACGAAGATTTATTCAGTTGCATGCTGAACCCAGTTTTTTCTTGTTTTGGTTTGCCAGTCTCTTCAGCGGACAGATGCTGGTATCTACGATTTAGTATTTTTTCGAAATCGGACCACAGCGGCAATTCCTCATAATCCAGTGACTCTTTCCATTTTTGCTTGGTCACTCTACTCAAAACTAAATGGATAATCATTGAATTTGCAATTTTAGTATCATCTCCTATGGATAATAGTGATCCATAAATTGATGACACAGTGTCGATGAGACCCCTCAACGACGACGCAGACGGCTGGGAAATTTTCGGAAAGCTGAACAGTTGTCGTATTGGGTTCGCAAAGATGAGACATTCGTTATCATAAACTCTTTTTAGACTAGCAATAGCTTTGTCGTAATTACTCTCGGTGACCTGGAATGCGTTGACAGTTCCTAATGCTTCACCAGAGAGGCAAGAAATTAAATGATTAAATTTCTCGATAACTGGAATGTTCACATCTTTGTCAACTAATGTCTCGAAAAGACCTATGAAATTCTTCAAATGAATTAAAAGCATTACATAAGGACATAATCCTTGCCTTGGTAGTTATTCCTAATTCTTCCAACTCGACTCCGAAATCATCCAATTCATCTATTTGCTCGATCTGGTCTTTCAACTCATTTGCTTTAGAAATTGCCTCATCTAAAACCTGAAGCCTGCACTCTAGCTCGGTTTTGTTTAGAGGAAGTGATCCATCTTCCAACGTTCCTCCAACCGGCGAAACTTTGCTTTTAACTTTGACATTTAATCTTTTTTTAAGTCGTGGATTTAGGTTTTTGTTTAGTACTTTCCATTATAAAAAATTTATTTTTTCAATACAAAAATGAAAAAAATACAACTTTAAGAATTAATATTTTATTAAAATTTTTGTTAAATAAATTTTATTAAAATATTTTTCGTGTTGTTGAATTAAGTTAAATAAATTTTAATTTTGATATCAAGAAAATGCGAAAACGAAAAGAATTAATTAATCTTATTTTAAATATAACAAATAATTTATTAAATTTAACTATTTAAATAAATTTATTTAAATTTATTTATTGCAATAATATATATATATTTTCTTTTTTATTTTGTCCACAGGCAGTACATTTAGGTTAGAACATATATTTATAATAACATTTTTTTATCTTTTATATATGTTGTTAGTTATTTTTTTGCTCTACTATTTTTTCTACGTACGTATGCGCCAAGAATTGAAAGGAGGGTGCAATATTCCAGCACAAGACGGATTTTAATTTGTCTTATCTCAACTTTCAATTTTTTTCACAAATACCTGGGGTTTTGCTTTCGGATCCCTTAATCCTGCGGCCACTTTCCTTGTACAATCGATGCAGATGCAGGGCATGGAGACGACGAATCCTTCCAGTAGCAGCTCATTGATTGAAGAAAGTTTGTTTCGCGACGTGGAAAATTCTTTAATTTTTATTAATTTTTTTTTTTTGTTTTATTCACCACCACAACCGTCGCGAGCAACTCCTTTAGATTATTTTATCTCTTCAAGAAAAAGGTGGCTATAAAAATTTAAATAATGCAACTACGAAAATAACGAAAATGACGTGCACTTCGATTATATTCATCAATTACTTAAGCCTAGCTTATCTATTGCGGCGAAGCGGGGCGAATTCACGGTAGAGCGCAAGTGAGCATTTCTTGCGTTCCCGCTCCGCCCTATGCTAACTTATACTAGACTTTAATAAAATTCAAAACTTAATCTTCGACATTAATTCTACAACTGCCTTAAAATCTAAATGTGACACTGCGCATTGACGCTGTATATACTTATTTGAATATAGGGAAATTATTAAAGTATATAAGAAAATCTCAGTCTAGCTTTCTTTGAGTTCGGACGTTTATTTTCTGCTAATGTCGCCGCTCGTTTGTTCGGAGTGCATTGGGGAAGTTACTGCTACGCAGCTTCGTGGGTGTGAGGCCGTTCGGTGCTCATCGATCTGCCGCCGTGCCTATCATACCGCTTGTGTTGATTTACCCACGAGGCTATAAAACTTCTAATAAACATTTCAAACTTATTGTGGCAATGTGATAGTTGCGTCAATGGAAACGACTCTCATTCAAAAATTGATGAGCTTAATATGAAGGTTTTGGACCTGGAATCCCTTTACATGAGCATTAATGCAAAATTGGATCTTGCTCTTGAAAGTTCGTCTGGGCCCATGGCTGCTTCAGAGGGGTCTCAAAGAGTGACACCCCCTACTACTTCTACTAACGCTGAAAATAAAAAGTCATCATTGGCACAGATCCCCACTGGGTCAAAAGTGGCCGTCCCAAGAAATAAGAGGAATAACCCTAGCAGGCGCATTGTCCGACATGCACCCAGCTGTGCGCAGCTCCAAGTTCTTCCCACTCTAAAATACCTGCACATTGGTAAATTTGCAACGGCTACTCAACCGGAGGCACTGTGCAAATACGTCGCTGATAAGTTGCACCTGGACCCCAGTTATATAGCCTGTGCTAGATTGATTAAAAAAGATGCTGATATCAACGCTCTAAAATTCGTCAACTTTAAATTGGGAGTTCCCGAGCAACATTTCCCCGCTGTCTTCAAGGTTGATTTCTGGCCCATGTCGGTAAAAGTCTCTCGATTTCTTCATAGAGAGCCTGCTAAGGTTATTGACCTCCCTGCGAGACTCCCTCGATCAAACCCTAGAGCGTCAAAAAACCCCCAGTAAGTGGCGCCACTGGAGCCGCTATTTTTCCCTCTTCAAATTCTTCGACCGGACATCATATTCTCCCTCTCCTGAGCCGCCAACAACATTCGGCGCTGGCAGTTATGGAAACTGTTGATGTCACTTCCTACGTTATTCTGCTTCCGTCAATGCTCTATTTGTTCCAACAACAGCAGCTGATTCCAAGGTGGGCTGTTTGCATATTATCTTCGCTTGTGGACCTCCAGCAACAACAAATGGTTCGTTATCGTCTTATTGTGAGCCCCTCTCTGTTTATCTTATCTTTCCAATCTGGAAATTTTCGGTCCAATCTGGAGATTAATGAAAATTTATGTGTGTCCACGTTGGCTATCTTGGAAGCTATGCTCTAATAAGAGCTTAGGAGTTTTCTTCCAAAATATATCTGGAATGCGGACCAAATCCCACATGGTGCTTTTGAATTCTTCAGTCTGTGATTTTGATGTAATCGTTCTCGTGGAAACATGGCTTAATAGCAACTTTAGTTCCTCCGAGTTCTTTGAACCCAAATTGTTTCAAGTATTCAGAAAATACCGTGATTCATCCAGCACCCATTGTGAGCGAGGAGGTGGTGGGATTATTGCTATCCGCCGATCCATGTTGGCCACGGTGGTTAGCCTTAAGGTTGGCGACCCTATACTGGACCAGCTAGCCGTCTCAATCCAGGGCATTCAGGGCCCTTTCATCATCATTGCATCGTATATCCCGCCAAACAGCGCATTCAGTACTTATCAAGCGCATATGGAAAATATCGCCAGTGTCTATGGTAGCATGGAGGACCCTACGGCTCTAATGGTTGCTGGCGACTTCAACTTGAGCTCTATTGTTTGGACTTGGGACCCGGAGTCCGTTGGCATATTACCCAGCAATGTTAACCAATCGCATGAAATCGTTGTTTTGGATGATATCTTTAGCATGGGCCTCTCCCAAGTAAATAATATTTATAACGATTTATCGAAAATTCTGGATCTGATATTTTTAAATAATGTAGTTCATAGTAAAGTAGAAATTTGTAATGTACCATTAAGTCCGTGTGATATGCACCATAAGCCATTGTTGATACACATCGAATTTTATAGTTTTCTGCCTTCCCCCTCACCTATTTCTTATTATCACTTTAATGAGTCTAACCTTTCACTTATTAATAACGCTATTGTAAGTTTTGATTGGATTTCCCTTTTTTCGGATGGCACGATTGATGATTGTAATACCAAGTTTTTGATTGCTCTTTTCAATATTATCGACAATAATGCCTCCGTTAGGGTTCGAAGGTCGTTCAAGCTGCCTTGGTATACTGAGGGTCTAAAAAACTTAAAGAATAGAAGGGATAAATTTTATAAGCGATTTCTAAAGACAGGAGAACAAATTGCTGGTGAGTTGTACCGGCAATATAAGCGGGAGTTTGAATTCCTCAATAAATTTCTATACAACCAATATATTACTGATGTTGAAGCGGTTTGTGAATGGGAAAAAATCATCCTCTGATATACCTTCTTCCATGTCTTATGGTGGTTTGGCAGCTAACTCCGATAAGGGCATTTCTGAACTTTTTGCGAAATATTTTGCCTCAAACCTTGAGCCGAAGGTCTCCTGGGATGTACTTCAAAAAATTTTGCCTCTTCTTGAGGTTGGAAGCTTGGACACACTAGATTGTGACATTGTGGAGGCCTCTAGTCATTTAAATGAGTCGCATACACCTGACTTAGATGGTATCTCCCCATTCTTTATAATAAGTATATTGCATCCTTAACTACACCTCTGCAACTTCTTTTCTCTTTATCATTATCATCGGGTAAGTTTGCTTCTCGATGGAAAATTACCTCGATCTCGCCCATTCATAAAGGTGGCAGCAGGGCAGACGTCACTAACTATAGGCCTATCGCCAAGATATGTAATATTGCCAAGTTACTTGAGCTGACCAAAAAGCTAACTTTTTTGATTCGTAACTTTATTTCTCACAATCAACATGAATTCCTGCCTGGACGATCCACCACAACCAACTTAGTGGTTTTCTCTAAGCACTGCCTGGAAGCCTTTGAACGCCGATGTCAGGTCGATGCCGTTTATACGGACTTCTCTAAAGCCTTTGATAAAGTTTGCCATGCAGCCGTACTTGCGAAATTGTTCAGATTTGGTGTTCATTCCTCCATGTTAAGTTGGTTGGTGTCTTATTTGGCAGACCGACCATGCCACGTTCCCATTGGTGATGCCACCTCGAGTCCCTTTATTGCCTCATCTGGCCTCCCGCAAGGTAGTTATAATTTATTCATAATTTTTATCAATGACATCTCTTCTTGCTTTCTTTATTCGGACTTTTTGTTATACGCGGATGCCCTTAAAGTGTTTAAGGCCATTAGCTACATTAGGGATAGCTATCTACTGCAGGATGATTTGCGCCGAGGCTCTTCTTGGTGCGCCCTCAATCTCCTTCCTCTAAATTTAGCTAAATGTCATTTCATTCGTTACAGTAAGAGGGCGCTAGACTTATGTACTTCCTATGCAATTGGCAACCATGACCTGCAGCTCAAGGAGGTGGTGGTTAATCTTGGCGTCCTTTTTGACTCAAATTTAAAATTTTCCAGCCATTTAGATTTTATAATGCCTAAGGCGCATGCCATGTTGGGTTTTGTGAAGCGGCACACAGACCAATTCAAGAGCCCGTGCGCGAAGCTTAGTGTTTACGCCGCATTCGTCCGGTCGAGGCTGGAATATGCCTCTATTATTTGGAGCCCCGCAAATAAAATAAGTTCAAATAGAGTTGAGCGGCTGCAGAAAAAATTTTTAAAATTTGCACTTCTCCCTTTAAGATTTGTGGATCCTCTACCCTCATACCAAAGCCGGTGCCTTCTCCTCCACATATGTACACTTGAGGATCGGCGCACTGTGGCAGCTTTAACTTTCATTAATAACATAGTAATTAGCAGCATTGATTGCCCCATGTTATTGGAGCTTATAAACTTTAATGTGCCCCAGAGGGATCTTCGTTCGTTTGCTCCCTTTCGGATTGCTTGTCGTAGGGCCAATTACCTTTTGAACGAGCCTATTGATTATCATTTTTTAATACTTTGCCGCCTAGCCTCCGAACTAAGTGGGGCTCAGATAAACAAGCGTTTAGGGTCTTATTGGTTATGCATTTCTTAAGTAGTATGTAAGTTAGATTATATAGTAGCCATGTAAGATTAAAATAATCAATGGCGAAAGAGAAATAAATAAATAAAAATTGGTAAATTTCTACCCTAATACCAAGACCATATATTGCGATAATGAGGCCTCCTTTAACTCCGAAACAATCACATCATTGCTGAAAAACCAATATAACATCGATAGTAGCTCCAATGGCCAAGTAGAGAGATTTCACAGTACCCTGGCGGAAATTGCCAGATGCCTCAAAATTGATAAAAAAAAAATCGAGGATACTGTGGAACTAATATTGCGGTCTACGATAGAATACTATAGGTCGCTACATTCGGTCACAGAGTTTAGGCCGGTGGAGGTCATCCACGCCAGCAGCGATGAGATGAAGCTGGCAATTAAAGCCAAAATTGACAAGACACAACAGTCTTACTTAGACAGGGTTAATCCTTCAAGGCAGAAACGAGTTTTCGAAGTCGGCGAAAGAGTACACCTGCGCATCAACAAGAGACTAGGGAACAAATTGACACCGCTTTATTCAGAAGAGCGGGTAGAAGCAGATCTGGGAACATCTGTTCTCATTAAGGGGAGGGTGGTCCATAAGGACAACATCAGATAGGCATTTAACCAGCCACATTCGCCCTTATACTAAAACTAAAAAATTTGCTATAGTTCCCACAGGCTTTCCATTATTTCCATCATATCCACCGCAAGCGCAAGCGCGAATAACCCACTTCTCGCATGCAAAATACATCCCGGTATTAGACGGCAATGTTTTAGTATGGGAACAGTATGGCCTGGTCAGGCACTCAACAATCTGTCCGAGTTTGCTAGCATAATTGACTCCACCGTCGGAATGCTGGAATTGTTCCCATAATCCCACATGAGAAAGCTGCTGGAAGTTGACATTGAACATGCCCAGAACATTTTGGATGAGCTTAAGATACACCATAGAATGGCCAGGAGCCTCGATTTTTTGGGATCAGTCCTTAAGGTAGTGACAGGTACACCCGACGCGGATGATCTTAGTAGAATTAACACCAATCAAGCATCGCTTATCGAGGCCAACAATAGACAGGTTGTTATTAACACAGAAACACATTAATTTGCTGACAGACACAGTAAATAGGATTCTCAAGGAGAAAAGGAACGGGTGTTGATTCAGGTCATTTGTTCAAAACACTCCTCGCCAGAAATAGAATGCTAATATCCCAAATCCGAAGATTAAAATTTTCCAATCTAATGTTATTATCCATGTCATAGTTCAGTATCCTAGAGTTAAGCTTATTTGTAAGAAAGTCCTGCTCTTCCCTGTCGCGCACTACCATACTATGCTACAAATAGAAGACGTCCATCGTGGCGGAATGTGATGATGGAATCCTAGTAGTCTGCGATTGCGCTCCTACCGACTTGGCCACATTTTGCAAAAAGGCGTCCCACATGCCTACATGCCGGACGCGGCCCAGCAATCTGGAACCACTTACAATTGTGGACGACGGAGTAATAATCGTCAACGAAAAATTAACGAGGATTACTATCGATGACGGTCCCACAACAACTGTAGTAGGGACCCACCTTACCACTTTCGAGAGGAAGGCGGAGATCAACGACTCCGTGTCGTTCTGCCTCAATTACTCTGTGAATAAAAGCCCGGGAATTGCGGCTTTCCTCTAATTAACATCACGGGACACGATCACATACTAAGTTTGCCGCTACAGGGTGCTCCATTTTTTATGTCGGTATGTAAACATGGAATAACTTTTAGAAAAAAAAAACCGATTTCTATAAGTAATGTATTTTTATTCAGTTTGATTCCTTACAATTTTTTTTGGCTAGTTTTTGAAAACAATGTCAATTAAGTGGCCACTTTTATTAGCAATTACAAAATGACTCCTTTTTTCTGCGTTTTCCATTACCTTCCTAGCATCTCGGGTGTTATAGCGTCGATTTCGGCACGAATGTTTGCCTTGAGCTCGTCAATAGTTTGAGGGTGGTTGGCGTAAACCTTGCTTTTCAGATAACTCCATAAAAAGAAGTCCGAGGGGGTTAAATCAGGTGATCTGGGTGTCCAATCAATGTCGCCTCTTTTTGACACCAGACGTCCCAGGAATTTTCGTTGCAGAAATGCAATTGTTGCGCTTGCAGTTGATGGATCCCCGAAGATTTGGTTCGTCGCGGGAGTCGCCGTTAGCCTCACACTATGCTGCTTGATCTTGATCCAACAACATTGCAGACGCAAACGAGAGGCATCCCAGTTACAAAGGTCCATCGACGAATTGGCTGGCACCGAGGATGGCGTTTAATTTAAGGGGGGAGTAGTTAACCAGCAACTCCCAGCGTAGGCTGAGCAGGCCAAAATGCAGACTTCTGCAAAATGTGCAAGGTCAGCGGTCTGCCACGGGCATCCGGCCAGGCATTGGCTTTTGTCAATTCTTAAGTTTAAGTTTTAATTTGGATTTGAAATAAAGAGCACTAGCTCGATTTTAAAACTCCGGCTTTAGACGTTACATTTCTTCTACTTATTGAATTCGGTTATCGTGCCTTAAGGGCCGTTACAACGGATATAAGTATCTCCCACCGTAAACTTCGGAAGAAGGAAGGAAGTCGAAGCGACCACCCGAGTCTCCAGTGGCTGCTAACCTTGGTGGTCACCACTACCCAACCCTTTGGGAGCTATAGCGACGAGGGCCACCAGCGGCAGCAACCTACCGCCGACCCCCGCCACGGATAATTAACCAGCCGGCTCTACCCCTGCCACGGAGGCACAGCTAGCCGGCCCAGAAAATTAAATAATTTACATATGTATGTATGTATAATCATTGGATCATCCTCGTTTGAATTATAACGTCCAAAATGCCGAAATATTTTAGTTTTTCACTATTTTTTAAGGGGTTAGGTGGGTCTGGGAGGCCAAAAAATGGCCTATTTTCAAAATTTTTTTTTTATATAAAGAATGAAATATTTTATTGGAACATATTTAAAGATGAATTTCTGTAATTTTGAGAAAAAAATATTTTACAGTTAGCCATTGAGACGTCATTTGCCATGACTCCTGGCAAAAAAGGTGCTTTCGCGTTGACAGCACAATTCCTAACAGAATCATCTAAAATGAAAAAACCAAATATTTTCCTTTAGTTTTGGGACACCTTTTTGCAAAAAAATTCAAATTTTGGTGAAATTTTTCGAACATTTTTTTTTTTAAATAGTTGTAATCAACGAAAATAAAAATCTTTCGTTCAAGTTCTAGATAATCGTATCTCGAAGGCCTGTGCAATTATCAAGATCGGTTGAGTAGTTTCCAAGAAATCTTGATAACCGATTTCAAAAACACAGTTTTGAGAAAAACGCGTTTAAAGTTTGCGCTCTGCCTATAGCTGACCTCGAGCGTCCACCTTTTCAGGACTGTATCTCCGAAACTTTTATTCCAATCGACTTGAAAATTTGGGAGAATATTCTTAAGATTCTGTAGAATTTTATAAAAAAATAAAAAAAAAACGATTTTTTTTTCCGCCGATTTTTTAAAGTAGAATTGTCACGATTATTGATCGATTCCTATATTGACGTTATGCTACTGGTGCTATGCTATGCTATAAGCAAATGCAACTTTCAGATAAGAGGCTATACAATCTACCCCACAGATCATCCAGATGGGAAAGCAGAGAACGTTTAAAACACCATTTTCACAAAAGGTTTGCAACAAACTTCTTGCAGGCGACATCGATACAAATTCAGTCAAGAAACGAGAGCCTTTCAATCGCGTCCGTTTACTGCCCTCCTCGTTTCTCAATCTCGCAAGGACAATTTATGGACTTCTCCAATTCACTTGGTGATCGTTTTATATACTCAGGAGACTACAACGCCAAACATTCGCACTGGGGACACGTCAAATGACTCCCAGAGGAAGGCAATTGTACAATGAAATTATAAATGTGAAAAATAAACTGGACTATGTTTCCCCTAGAAGTCCCACATAGTGGCCAACCCACCCACGCAAGCTCCAGACCTTATTGATTTTGCGAGAATCTAAGAAGTGCCAAAGCAAAGTCTCGGACTTATCATCAGACCACTCGCCTGTGCTTTTAACGCTTCTTCAAAGTCCAGAAACAACCGAACACCCCCTCAGTCTGACGTCGCCAAAAATGAACTGGCATAAATACAAAAAGTACGTGAGTGCCCACATAGAACTCCCCCGGAGTTTAACATCACACGACAACGACTACACGACGAGCGCCCTGGAAGAAGTACTCTTTGCGGCAGCTAAAATCCCAACTTCTCAAGGGAAGTAGACCGAAACTAATACTACAAATCCGATCAGAAAATCGAACACTTCGTGCGAGAAAAGGGGCGCTCGCGTCGTGACTGGCAAAACAGTAGAACACCAGCTTCAAAGCAACGCCTTAAGGAAGCAACCCAATCACTCGACTAGGCTCTTCACCAAAATGCGCAGCTGAGGTACATCCAGAATCTTTTACCAACAAGCACCAAGTATCCCCTGTGGAGGGCCCACCCTAATCTTAGTGTCCCAATCGAAACGACCACCGCGATAAGTCATAAGAGGGCTAAAACCAACTCGCATTATAGCACATCTGGAATCTTGCAAAATTATCCCGACACACCAATTTAGATTCCGAAGAGACCACGGCACGAGCAAGTGAACAGATTAACATCCGAAATACGCTCAGCCTTCGAACAGCGAAAATACTGTAGCGCTATTTATCTCGACGTATCTCAAGCTTTCGACCGACTTTGACTTAATGGACTCATGCTCAAAATTAAAAAATATTTGCCAAGATACTGGAATCATACCTCTATAATAGGGTATTCTCAGTGGGATGCAACGCAGCTACTTCGGGCGACTACATCATCGAAGCTGGAGTTCCACAAGGAAGCGCACTCGGCCCGTGTCTATATGTTTTATATACTGCGGATATTGCGGAAGATACCGCTATCCTTAGTCGCTCCAGATGCCCAACGCAAGCAATAAACCAACTGGTTAATCATTTAATAGTAGTGGAATGGTGGCTGTCCGATTGGCGCATTAAAATAAATGAACAAAAGTGTAAACATGTAACGTTTACTTTTAATAGACAAAAATGCCCTCCGCTTTCACTAAACGGTATGAAGATCCCTCAAGCTAACGAAGTAACCTACCTTGGCATTCACCTTGATAGACGACTAACCTGGCGTAAGCACATCGAATGCAAGAAGGTGCACCTAAAACTGAAAGCCAGAAGCCTCCACTGGATCATAAACTCACGATCGCCACTGTGCCTGAACTACAAGCTACTACTCTACAATTCAGTCCTAAAGCCAATCTGGACGTATGGCTCCCAGCTGTGGGGGAACGCGAGCAGCAGCAACATAGACATCATACAGCGCAATACAATCAAAAATCTTGAGAACTATCACTGGTATGTTCGCAACAAAAACATCCACCGGGATCCAAAAAGAGTCCTATAAAGAAAAACTGTCTTCGCACCCAAATCTCCTCGCTCGGGGATTGACTCGGGTTTCTAGCAGATTCCGCCTGCGACGCAAGGACCTTCCAACCCAGCATTCGATATTTAGGGCCGTCTAAGTCTGTTTCAGTCAAAATGACTGTTAGTTAAGTTAAAAATATAAGATTTGATACACCTCGTGTTAGTCTCGCAAAGAAAAGATTCAAGAAATAAAATCAACGGTTACAAAAAAAAAAAAAAATAACGCTTGCATTTCTTTCCACTTAGACTGAGTGGAATCATCAACTTTCTGGAAAAGCACTTGGATTATGATGCAGCTAGCAATCTGCTTCGTTGTGGCTATGCTTGCCAGGACTCGGATATGCAAATTAAATTTGTCCGAAAGCTCGCGAAGCCTCCAACCCGAGCAGTGAGCTTCAACGATCGAACAGTCAAGGCAGATTCACGAAGGCAGGACCGCAACCGTTGAAGCTTCTCGACCCGACTTATGAATGGGTTTGTGTCCACTCTTGGTCGAGAACAGTGACCGGAATTTAAGCCACTCCGCATAACCTCCACTAAAAGTAGGAAGTGGCAATGGCGGCAAAGCCTGGAAATTTCTGCCGAACGACGCATCAAAATTGATGGCAGAAGTTGCGTTGATCAAGGTCGAACTCGCCGGCAACAAACTGGAGCGCCGCATAATCTCCTGATTCAGGATGAATCGTGCCTCCCTCGCCGCAGATCGCTCCTGAGTTCTGCAACACCCATCTCGGACAGCTCCTTGCGTGTGCTCTTGAAATCCGCATCGATTCCCTCCAATTCGCTAAGCCGCACAATTATCATCGCCTCCGGAAATGTCTCCACTGACTTCAAGGAGGATAGCAATCCTTGAAGATCCTCAAAAAAGACAACTGCACTTTGGCTCAGGAATTTGTTCCTTCCAGGAGAGGAACACTCGAAAACCGGATTCATTTTCGCAACAAAAAATTTATTTTAGTTTGCCTATTTATTGTCAGCTCACAACCCACTTTGCAACTTTTATATAACGGGGTAATATATGTATGAGCGATTGTAGCACTCTGCACACAGCGTATGTATGTATGTCAACAGATGTTAATATTGCGCGCACAAATCACAAACCGAATAATGTTTTTAATGTTCTAATTTCTTTGTTTGTTTATTTTGATATATTTTAAGCAGCGCAGCTCAAATTTTCAATGAAAAATAATCAACAAATTTTCCTAAGTTACCGAGCGTTTTTGGGAGCTTTATTTAATGTTCCAACTCTAGGCTTTAATAAAAAACAAGGACCTTTAGATTTCTATGTATGATTACAATTTATTTAAATGATTTAGTTTATATATAGATCATATGACATATGTATGTGACTGCGTAGGTTTGACGACCGAATTAGAATAACAGACGCGGTAGCGCGGCTCAATGCTTGATGCTGCGGAGCGACCGAGAGATACCGCGAAAGAGCGAGATGCAGGTGGCCGATTGAATGCACCAGAGCGGGCGACGCAAAGATAAAAAAAAGATAAACAAATTCAATAAATTATTGCCGGCCAAACTTTCCGGCGACTGCTTGACCCGACAAAGACTTTAATTGTTGAAATAATATATATAATTTAGTTAAATTATTTATAAATTAATTACCCAGAAATATTAAATTTTGTCTTTGGTCGATGCAGAGAATTAATCTCATAGTAACTTATGGTTTGGATGCGTTGAGAAACACATACTCAACCGTTAAAAATTAAGTTTTTTTGACTCTTATTCGATTAGCGGCTAACACTTAAATATAGAGTCTAGAATTTGGTTGTATTAAATTTTATTTAATTTATGAATATACTCATTGCATGCGGTTTTTATTTTATAATTCTAGAAACATCAATATCAATTGGCGACAAGGAGTATAAATATGCGATTCATAAGATACTTTTGTTCTTTAATGACAATTATGAAAAAACATAGATATTTCATCGATGTTAACTTTCTAAATCATCGAAAACATCGATTGTTTTCCAGCTCTATTAGGGGACCTTGTTGTTCGTCCATAGAGCGTTATGCTTCAACTACGTCAAACTTGAACTCGCGAGAGTAGCGGTAGGTATTTCAGAAGAATATCTCTTATATAAGATGCTAAATTATACATAATTGAATCTAAGGAAGGTCAATGTTATGGACGTGCTAAAACTAATGTTAATGCCAGGGTCACCCACCTCTGAGTCTGCTGACTCAGATTGTTTGTTCATGTACTGCTTGTACATGCATTTCGGCTTAGCTAGCTAGTTTTTGCTTGCTTCGGTCAGTCGGTCATTCTTCCCGCTGATAATGCTAATTTCTGCTTCTGGCGCCGTCTACTAGTGCTGGGTTATTAGGTTGGATATTTTTTTGTGCTTATTGCTAATAGGTTAGTGGGTTTGTATATTGCAACATGCTGACGCATATTGATTGGATTAAATTACTAAGTGTGCACATAGGGTCGTAGGTCTTGGCACTAGGTTCCAACACTTGTTAAATTTAAACACGGTCCACCGAGCGCTCTATGCTATAGCACTTTGCTGTTCCAGACAAATTTTGGAGTTGGGAAATATTTGAAGTTAAGACCGACATCATGGTAACCGGAGAAACACATGAAGTTAAGAAGTAAAGATAGAAGGCAATATGGCTTTTTTTGCTTTTACACTGTGATGCTTGGGTCGATGCTAACGTGCCAACGTCCCAAAGATGAACAATTCTAAAAATAGAATTTTCACTTTCCCTGTCACATCGCCGCTGTCATAAGCTTTCATTTTTACAGAGGCAGCTATAAAATATAGTTGGCTAATCTTTAAGAAATTAGGAATATCGGATCAGATGACCCAAAAGGTAAACTAACAAGAAAGGAAAGTTATCTTCGGGCGGAGCCGAAGTTTATATACCCTTGCAGTTAGGTAGTAGCTTATATTATTATATATGTATATACCGGATCGTAAATAGTTGGCCGATCCTTATCAGAATTTCACCATCAAATAAATTTTCTAATAAAAATGTTGGAAACAGCCCCAAGCATCTTTAAAAATAGCAAGGTAATGCCATTTCCGATCGTTCAGTTATATGACAGCTATAGGATATGGCCGATCATTATGAAATTTTATCGAATTTTAGCAAATCGAATAACTTTATCCAAAATGGTATCTGTACCAAGTCCCATCTTTCTAACTTAAAAAACACCAAAGTTATGCCAATTCCGATCGTTCTATGACAGCTATAGAATATAGTCGGCCGATCCTTATGAAATTTTGTTCATAAGATATTTTGGCCAAATATAGGGTATATTTCGGATCGTTTACCTCCGATGCTTACAATGGTAAAAATGATCAGTTGGTCAAAACAAGATCTAAAGGAAGTCCTAATCTTCTGTCTTAACGAAATCATTCAGAATGTGATTTCCAATCATAGCTTGCAAATAACTGTTAACCGATTCGAGCGGTCTCAAAATAAGTGTTTGTCACTGAGATTTTGAGCAAAAATTCTGAGAGCAACCGATTGAGTTGCTCGTATACAAATTTTGCTCGCGCTCAGTCAAAGCACACTTTTTTCTGTTTTCGTTTGGTCTGCTCATTCTAGGACCGTTTGCTTGCGTTCGACGATTCAAAAAGTCTTTTGTGCATGTATGTGTGTATGTGAAGTTTAGTGGGCTCAACTTGTCAATTTGCTTTGTAAATCTCTCGTGTAAACCGTGATTCATTAAATTTATTGAAAATGGGCCGAGAACTTAATAAAAAAGTGCATCAATTTTTTATATTTAACAAAATGGACAGCAAAGTTGTCCAAAGTTTAGTTGTTAAGCTTAACTCAAAATAAATGAATTTAAAAGGAAACTATTCATTTTCTTAATTAAAATAATCAATATATTAGTTTAAAATTGGAAAATTCACGTTTAAAATTTTAATAAGTTTTTTCGTCAAATTTCATGTACCATGTGCCACTGTGCAGCGAAACGAAAACAAATTATCTTCGAGCTGACTTGCGCTGACTTTTTTAGTCAATCGGTCTTTTACTGAGTCTCTCTGTGCGAGTGTCACTCAAATCTCTCATTGAGCGATGTTCGGTAGATGAGAGTTTCATGATTTGCTCATTGTAATTCGTTCAATGCTTTGTTTCGGTTGCTCTCGCAAACAGAGCGTAAGCAAAAAAACGGTTAACAGTTATTTGCAAGATATGTTTCCAATAAATCAGTTATATGACAGCCATGGAATTAAACCGTGTGCAAAGGATTTGTACAAACTTTAATGTTAATAGCTTTGTTGGCACCTAGTGCCAAGACCTACTACTCTATATGCACACTTAGTAATTTGATCCAATCAATATGCATCAGCATGTCGCAATATACAAACCCACTAACCGATTTTCTCACCTATAAACAATTAGTAATAAGCATAAAACTATATCCAACCTATTAACCCAGCACTAGTAGACGGCGCCAAAAGCAGAAGCAGCATATCAGCGGGAAGAATGACCGACTGACCGATGCAAGTAAAAACCAGCCAGCTAAGCCGAAATGCGCAAGCAGTACATGAACAAACAATCTGAGTCAGCAGACTCAGAGGTGGGTGACCCTGACATTAACCTTAGTTTATGGAAGGAAATCGTCACGGGATACCATGATCTCATCGACCTGGAACCAGCCATAAAAAATGATGGACACACCGATGACAGATTTCAGGTTGTACGAGCAGAATATTTTTCGTTTTTGAGCGAAGAATCGAAATCAACTTCAGTATCAACACAAAAACTCGCGATTGCACCTCCGTTTGTAATACCACCAGTAGAAATTCCAAAGTTTGACGGAGACTACCGGCATTGGCTACGATTCTACGAAATTTTTACGGAATGCATCCACGATCAAGACTACAGTGATGCAGTAAAATACCGTCATTTGGAGAATCATGTAACAGGTGAAGCACAAAACCTAATCGCAACGTCGATTGGCGGACAGACCAGTTACCAGGATGCATGGCAACGACTAAAGAATCGATACCACAATGAACGGCTGTTGATTAAATCCGCGATTCAAGAGCTTTTCGGACACCCCAGAACAAATGGATCAGCGGACCAGCTGCGCAGCTTACATGATACCGTGCTCCGAACGGTCGCCACTCTCGACGCACTCAAAGTGTCAACAGACAACTGGGACCCAATCTTGATACACATCATTGAGGAAAGATTGGATCCACACACGCTGTCAGCTCTAGAACTAGCCGTCACCGATCCAACCAATCGACAATCTCTGAAGCAGATGTTAGAAAACCTTGAGCGTCAGGCAACCAGTCAAGTAACAATGCAGAAAAATACGTCGGCGGCTCCACTTCGATCCAGTTCATCACGATGGGTGTGTTCAGCCACAGCCCTGCTTACAGATAAGCCCACCGTTCTTTTACCAACCGCCCAAGTGGCAGTACATGGCCCAGCCGGAACCCATCAGCAATGCCGCACACTCCTAGATTCTGGATCACAGATTAACATAATCACCAGAAGGATGGCTGACACACTTGGACTACAATTGGAGCCATCAACCCTGAACATCGCTGCACTGGGAGGAACAACAACAAGATTAGGAAAAAAGGCTGTGGTGACCCTATCATCATTAACCACTGACTTCGAAGATCAAATCAACGTCGTTGTAATACCGGAAATAATGCCCAATCAACCATCCCACCCTATTCAAGCGCCAAGAAATATCTCACCTCAGTTGCGCTTAGCCGATCCTGAATTTACGCAGCCCCAGAATATTGATCTGTTGTTGGGCGCCGAAATCATCTCCCAGCTTATGAGGCCACAACAGACATATTTGGGAGAAGGACAACCACTACTAAAAAATACCGCGCTTGGATGGATTGTGATGGGGCCAGTGCAACAGGCATCAGCTCCTAATAGCAAGGTAGAACAAGTCGTCGGTAATACGACGGCTTGGACACCGGAAGCTAACGAGCCACGACAAAGTTTGAGTGCATACATCGGCAAGGAGCAAATAGTAAAATCCGGAAGAGTACATAGTTCCCCACTCGTTGCGGATCAACAAGAAGCTAACGAGCCACGACAAGATCAACAAGGAGAGCCGCAGACGGACCCCAATCCACAAGCCCAAGGTTGTCAACTCACAACTGAAGAGCACAGAGTGAAAGGGCCAGTAACCAAGGAAATTCAAGGAGTAGAAGTCACCTCCAATCTGGCATGGGTAACATGCATCTCCGAAAGGGAGCAAGAAGCAAGGTCAAGAGAGGACCAAGAGTCCTGTATGCGCATTGACCAACCAGAAAAAAGGTGTAGTACTTCATGGGATGCCCAAGGAGAATGGTTACGAGGGCGCGCAACAAGGCGAAGGAGACAACAGGTCGGAAAGAATTATCGTTGGTAGAGATCTCACCCACATGATTCAAAATTTTTTTTTGTAGTAACTTTAGATTTTAGTAATTAGTTTTAAGATACACAATATTTTCTAGCGCAAGGGTACACATCGGTTCACTAAGACGGTCCAACAACAACGCACAGCCCCTATTATTGAGTACCTCAATGGGGGGGGAGAATGTTGGCACCTAGTGCCAAGACCTACTACTCTATATGCACACTTAGTAATTTGATCCAATCAATATGCATCAGCATGTCGCAATATACAAACCCACTAACCGATTTTCTCACCTATAAACAATTAGTAATAAGCATAAAACTATATCCAACCTATTAACCCAGCACTAGTAGACGGCGCCAAAAGCAGAAGCAGCATATCAGCGGGAAGAATGACCGACTGACCGATGCAAGTAAAAACCAGCCAGCTAAGCCGAAATGCGCAAGCAGTACATGAACAAACAATCTGAGTCAGCAGACTCAGAGGTGGGTGACCCTGACATTAACCTTAGTTTAGCACGTCCAGAACTTTGACCTTTCTTAGATTTAATGATGTATAATTTAGCATCTTATATAAGAGTTATTCTTCTGAAATAAAGACAGTTCCGAAATCAGAGTCAATCGTCTCGTTACTCAGTGTCTGAACCACGGCACTTAAAATCAACCTACTTCTAGTGATCCTGTGTAAAACGGTTCACAAGTAGAATCCGCGGCATACCAGTCTACTTCTAGTGTTGCTCCCGTGAAACGGACCACAAGTTGACCCCGCGTCACCTCCTTACTTCTCGTGTTGCTCCCGTGAAACGGACCACGAGGAGACCCCGCGGCATACCAGTCTAGCTCGAGTGTTGCTCCCGTGAAACGGACCACCAGCAGACCCCGCGCTATCTAACCTACTTAGAGTGTTGCTCCCGTGAAACGGACCGCCAGTAGGACCGGCCGATAAGGAATCAGCCGAACCACCATACCACCGGTACTTGAGGAAAACCACCCCAGGACTTCAAGCACATCAACTCATGCCTGATCACAGCAAGCGTCTGGCCAACCCGAGCAGTCCCTTGCAGAATCCAGGTAAACTTAGTCAGGACTATTTACGGTTTTGACTACGACTCCGGGACCTACCGTTACTCCCGTGAGTTCAAGTTTGACGTAGTTGCCGCATAACGCTCTACGGACGAACAAGCTTTAATATTGAGAGCCAGCTTCACAGTCAATCAGACAGACATGCTTGTAGATGCAGGTGTTGATAATGATCGGAAACATTAATACCTTATCGGAGATGTCTCCTTCACTCCGTTGCACAAATGTATCCAACTTATAATACCCTCTGCATGGGTATTAAATTAAACATACTAAGTTTAAACATACATATTAAGGAAATTTTGAGAGAAATTTGGCAAGAGAAACAAAATCCGAGAAATTCTTAAGCGGCCACGAGTCGATGTTGCGTCAACAAGTGCGATACGCAGCCTGGTACTGTACCGTATCCAAGAAGAATACCCAGTATATGCTTAAGCGATCGCAAAAAAGATAAAAAGACGTTGCCTAACCACAGCGAGCAGAAATGCTCTTACCCAAAGGACACAAAAATGTGAGCCAGCTGGAATCTATATTTAATTTCCGGATGCTTCGTATCATAAATTAAATCGGAAGCACTTCAAATTAAATCCCATCTGTACTATTTGTGGTCTTAAACAAATACCGACGACTCCGGGAAGGCCCAACCCACCCACTTTTTATAATGTACAAAGGACATCATAAACTTTATTTGGTTTATAAAATTTCATTGATTAAATTTTCTACTTTATATTCATTTATTGATTGCACCTTTCGAAACATTTTATAGTTATAATTATCTTTCTATTATTAAATAATTTTGAAATCATATCAAATATATAAAAATTATTTATAATACATATATCTGATTCTTGAAAAAATCTTATTCTTTTCAAATTCGCAACATGCACAATGAGTTCAATATATTATACGATAGCATAAACTAACATACATACATACTTCCGTTTTCTTGTAAACGCGATTGAATGCTCTATGTACATGAATACTATGTTTATATTTGATTTCAATGCGTAGTGAAATTACATAAGTAATTTTTTGCGAACCGCATAGGACTCAATATCTGATATAATTAGTATATTAATGTCTTATAAGTTAGATAAATAACAAAAATATTCTGGTATATGTTACTACTTAATGAATATTTTATTCACTTCATTGTATAAATTTATAAAACAATTTTATTTAATAAATCACTAAAATTGATCTTGTGACCATGAGTATTAATTTTTCATAATTTTAAATATTATATATATATTTAAGGATTATTGTTAAGCATTCGATTAGTTGAAGGAAAAAAAAAGGATTTCATAAAATTCTTCATTTTATCTTTTGAGAAATGGCAAATAAGTAAAATCATGATGTTTTGATGAATAGCTTACAGATTACAAATTTACAGATTTTATTCAGCTAGCCTTATTAGATTGACAACATATAAAAGTACACGTTGTATGTTCTTTTAAACCACAAATATTATGATAAAATGAATTTAAATAATCCCAGCATAGCATAAATAAAAACAGAAAAAAAATAAAGTACTAAAATATTTAATGAATAATACTTAATGATATTTTCTTTACGTTATTCATTGATAAATTATTTAACGCATTAATAATTATATTAGGCCGAGTCTTTGGTTATCTTATTGTAAATATAAGACATAAAAGGTTCTTAAAGTACAGTCGGCAACGCCGGAGATTGATAAATATTGCTGAGATTCGGCGGACACAAAAACGCATTTGAGCCATTCTTATTATGCTTTTTGAGATTCTGTGGATCGTTAATAAATCTAAAATCCGCCATACGCTCTATCGGACGGCTTTAGTCGGTCGAAAACACTTAAATGTTGAGTGGGGTGGTTATGGTGTGAGTGCGGATGGGTATAGCTTGAATAATTGGCTTGTGATGGCGTGTGACTATATGGGTGATGGCCATATGGATAATTAGGACTGGGCATGTGAAAAGTTGCAGTGCTGCCTGGGCCAGCTCCTGGTACGGGACTACCTAGACTATAGTGGCTATGGTTTGTTGGATATTCTCCGATGTTATGCTGGGGATGTGATCCATATACACTCGGCCCGTAAACGGAATTCACATTAACTGGTGGCAAATGTGACATGTGATTCGAAATATGTGTGGGGTCCATATAAATTGGATGCGGGTGCGGATGATTATGTGAGTGAGGATGTGTAAGTGGATTTGGATCCGAATTATTGATAGCTACCCCAAGCGTACTACTCACTAAGTGAGGAGCATGATGTGCATATTCTGAAGATCCATGAATGGGGTATTCAATGCTGCTACTACAGTTACTGTTCATGATGTCTCGATTTCCATTAGCATGCACACTACCACTATAGGAAGTTTCATTTTCCAATGTTGAATTCGAAACGGATGAAACTAGACTACTAATCGATAAACTGTTATTTATCCTATTATCGTTTGTAGATATACATGACTCTTCCTGGCCTGAAGTCTCTTGATGTCGTTTTTGTAGTGGTGAGAGTTGCTGAATACCTACTAAACGACTATCAATTACTCCTGCTGGACTGGGTTCGTGGTCCCTCGTTGCGGGAATTTGATCAACAAGTGACTCTAGACCAGACAAGCTTTTACGTGCAACATCTGTGCCATGCGATCCACAATGTGTCTGCTGCCGCTCATTTACTAATCGTGGAGACAGATGCTGGTGATGGGCCGAAATCTCAACGTAAGGATTGGAATTCTGATTTTCATATCTAGACCAGTTGTCTGACTGTTCTTGATGGTAAGACATTAGTGACTGCGGCACCTGCTGTTGTACAACTTTTTGGGGTGTTAGATGGCTGTGAGATTGTGATGAAATCCATAGTTGATAATTTTCCGATTGATGGGATAAGTTTATGTCAGAATTAGGAGGCAAATTTTCACCCGTTTGATGTGGGATTTGCTGACGCACTTTGCATTGACCACCAGGGCCTGCTTGTTTTTCAGAATTCTCAGGTGCATGAAAGTCTGCACTGACGCAATTGTTGGGTGAATTCGGTGGTGGCGTATCTCCCAAATTTGACTGATCTCGCAACTCAATTCCATGATTCAATGAAATTAAATGAGTCTGATTTATTGGAGGTTGATCGCTTTGTAAGTCATTGGGAGGCGTGTTTTGGGCTACGTTGGAAGATTGGCCTACAGGTGGAGTTCCGTGACTGTGAACTTGAGTATAATTACAATTTTGTGCTGGAGATGCCATTGGGGAAGCCGACGCCGTATATAGTATGTGCGATGGTGGCGGTGTATTATACAAGCTTGGTGTCATTTGATGATTGCTTTGTGGTGATTGGGCCATATGTTCCATAGAGATCGTATGCACGGCGGATGAAGGTACGCAAACTGATTTAGAGTTTGCATTGGATTTTGAATGTTTATTCTGTTTGACTCCAATTACATTATCAATTGTTGGTTTTAATTTTTTTGGCCTTCCGCGTTTCTTTTTGGGAACTTCGGCACAGTCCCCACCGGATATCATCGACAAATTAAGAATGTTATTAAAATCATGATGTTGCAATTGTTGGCCAGATAAGCTGATTTTGTTGCCTGTAGGATCAATTATTTCTTGTTCCTTTATCTTTTTTGGGCGCCCTCGTTTCTTCTTTTCTTGTGGCTGTTGATGGATGAATACCGACAAATACGAGCTTTCCCCAATAGCAGAAGAGTTTGGAGAAGAACTGTTTAACATTGGATTGTCCCCACCTGTATATGGAAACGGCCTGTGATTAGTAGCACTACTGACAGATACGGTTTCTGCCTTCCCTTGAATAAATTTTTCGTTTGAAAATTGTGCTGGACATTCCGAACCAGATGGATTCCCACAATCACCAGAACCCCGACTGGACCCACCATTGGTATCCATAAAAGCGAGAGATTTTTGATGATCGGCGAGAGGCGGATTAATTTTTTCGTTGTGCTCTGTTTGATTCTGGTCGCGAATACGTTGATCAGTAAAAACACATTCCGAATCATCAATGTGGGGTATTACACCATTAAGAAAATCTCTAAACTTTTTTAGAGCTGCATAGAACGGAACTTTATCGGCAGCACGAGGTAGCTGTGCGCATCGTGCTGATGAAGATGGCATCACCCAAATGTACTGAAATATAAAATTATACATGTTAATTCAATATGAAAATGCAAGGTTAAACTTCCTGTTTGAAGTTTTCAAAAAATGTTTATCAAAATATAAAAGTTTATGCAGCGCCACCTCGAGCTTTGGTATAGAAGCACTGACACAACACAGTTGTGTCAAAAAGAGGCGATATCGACTGGCCGCTGCGTTCGCCGGACCCCGCCGGATTTCTTTTTGTGGGGCTATCTAAAAGGCAAAGTATACATAAGCAAGCCAAAGACCATCACAGAGCTCAAGGAGAGTATTCTCACCGAAATGGCCAATATATCGGCCGATATTCAAGCATAACTTTCTCAAGAAAGTCACGGAAAATGCTCGAAAAAGGACTCTTTTTGCCATCGAGAGCAAAGGTAGTCAAATGAATTGTGAAGGATCAATCTAAACAAACATACAAATTTCCGAAGCTCAATATGGCGCATAAAATTTAATATAAAAGATTTTAGCACACTACATACAATGAACTTGCAGATTTGTTTAACTTGTAATCTAACATGTTGAACTAAACCTAATTTAATCCACAAACAAGAAAGCGAACTTCGGGCGGAGCCGAAGTTGATATACCCTTGCAATTAAGGTTGTTCCATTTCGGATCGTTCAGTTATATGGCGGTTATCGGATATAGTCGGTCGATCGTTCTGTTATTTAGCAGAACATATTAGATTGCCTAAAATGGAATCCGTAGAAAGTCCTTTTAACTTAAACAAGAAAGGAAAGCTAACTTCGGGCGGAGCCGAAGTTGATATATCCTTGCAGTTAAGGTTGTTCCATTTCGGATCGTTCAGTTATATAGCGGCTATCGGATATAGTCGGCCGATTGTTCTGAAATTTAGCAGAACAAATTAGATTGCCTAAAATGGAATCCGTAGAAAGTCCCATCATTCTAGCTGAAACAAGAAAGGAAAGCAAACTTCGGGCGGAGCCGAAGTTTATATACCCTTGCAGTTGAGTCGCAGTCTGGTAGGTGGCGACACGCATTTTATATTATTAGATATATAGAGGATCGTATATAGTCGGCCGATTCTTATGAAATTCGGCATATCGAATTATTTTGCCCAAAGAGGAATCCATTGAAACTCCCACCCTTCTAACTTGAAAAACAACCAAGTTATGGCATTTCCGATCAATCAGTTATATGGCAGTTATAGGATATAGACGGCCGATCCTTACGAAATCAGATCGTATAAGCTTGCCCAAATTAGAATGCATAGAAAGTCCCATCCTTCTAACTTGAAAAACCACGAAGTTATGGCATTTTCGATCAATCAGTTATATGGCAGCTATAGGATATAGTCGACCGATCCCGGCCGTTCCGACTTATGTACTGCCTGCAACAGAAAGGTAGTGTGTAAAATTTCATCTCGATAGCTTTAAAACTGAGAGACTAGTTTGCGTAGAAACAAACCGACAGACAGACAGACGGACAGACGGACATGCTCATATCGACTCAGGAGGTGATCCTGATCAAGAATATATATACTTTATAGTATATTTTATACCCTCTGCAAGGGTATAAAAACACCAAAGTTATGCCAATCCCGTCGTTCAGTTATATGGCAGCTATAGGATATAGTACATAAGTCGGAACGGCCGGGATCGGTCGACTATATCCTATAGCTGCAATATAACTGATTGATCGGAAATGCCATAACTTTGGTGTTTTTTATGTTAGAGGGTTGGGACTTTCCACACATGTTATATTTGAGCAAAATATCTTATGTATAAAATTTCATAAGGATCGGCTGACTATATCCTATAGCTGTCCTAAAACGATCGAAATTGGCATAACTTTGGTATTTTTTAAGTTAGAAAGATGGGATTTGGTACAGATTCTATTTTGGGAAAAACAATCTGATTTGTGGAATTTCATAAGGATCGGCCGTCTATATCCTATAGCTGCCATATAACTGATTGATCAGAAATGCCATAACTTGGTTGTTTTTCAAGTTAGAAGGATGGGAGTTTCAGTGGATTCCTCTTTGGGCAAAATAATTCGATATGCCAAATTTCAAAAGGTTCGGCCAACTATATACGATCCGCTATATATCTAATAATATAAAATGCTTGGCGTCACCTAGCGGACTGCGACTCAACTGCAAGGGTATATCAACTTCGGCTCCGCCCGAAGTTAGCTTTCCTTTCTTGTTTTTATATACTTTGGTTGAGTGAAAAATTAAGATTTTAGATCAAATGAAATTATGCGTTGCGTATAAAAATTATTCTTTAAAAACTCCCATGTCTCATTTCCGATCGTTCAATTATATGACAGCTATAAGATATAGTCGGTCGCTCCTTATGAAATGTTTTATCAAATCACATAAATAAATATAGAATCCGTAGAAAGTTCCAATCATCTACCTCGAAAACACCAAGGTTATACCATTACCGATAAAACAGTTATAGGCTGTAGGATAAAATCAACTCGTCTCGGCTGTTCCGCGTCCTTTATATTAAAGTTTAATAATAGCTTTTAAGCTGAGGGACAAATTTGCGTAGAAACTGAAACTTGAAAAGTTTACGGCAATCCAAAAACAAAATTTTAGACTATTTTAAGTGTTTTTAAGCAACGAAAAAATGTTTCTTGTATTTTTCCTTTGCCTATGCTGGGAGCAGCAGACGTATGAATATGACTTTATTCTTCCCATATGAAAGGGGAACACAACAACAAAGAAGGAACGAGAGCAACGGAACTGGAAATCCCTGATATAATACTTTAATATTATAGTTTTTCTGAAGTAGACTTTAAATAATTTTATCAACATAACCAGCGCCGATCAAACAAATTCTCGGAAGTATGTAATTTTACAGTCACAAGTTGGCTGTTACACTGTGTGTGCTGTTTGTGTGAAAACCCAAAATTAATTTTAGCAAAATGTGTTCTCGGGAGAATGGAGTGACTCTCGCAAGGAGTCACATTTTGTATGCTTTTTTTGCGAAAACACGAGGAACAAAAACTAAACATTAACTTTGCATTATCACTGTGGACGGAAGTCCACGAGGTGACGACCTGCATGCCTAGGCGTGCGCGAGGAAACTCTATATATAGCCGAAGAATTAAAAATTTTCTGTAGGCAACCGATCTAAATGAATGATATACCACTCGAGAGGTATTGTTTCAATTAGATAATTTTTGTTGAAACATATTCCAAAAGTTATTTGGTTTGGGAGAAATTAGGGTGAAAGTAAAAAAATTTTTAATCACTAAAATGAGGCTGGTGGACACATTTTATTCCACAGATAGAATTTTTATATGTTCGCATTCTAGAGCTAAATACGCGTCGATTGGTACCTCAATCGACCCGATCCGACATTTCATTCAAAAGTTATTCGAAAAATTTGATTTTTTCTTCTTCTTCAAAATGAAGCCAGTTTGCGTCGGTTTGTCGGTTTGTCTGTTTGCACTATTTTTTTTTTTTTAAATCCTGAAAAAAATTGGAAAATGTTTGTTACTATCATATGAGCAACTATTGTTCTACAACTTTTTGAAATACCTTAAGCTTAAGGGGGGGTTAGGGTTTTAAAAATTTTTTTTTTCGATTTTTTTTTTTATTTTCTTATTAAAGAACCTTTCAAGAATACTGTGTCCAAATTTTAGATGGATAGGTGCATTATTAACAAAGATACAGCGATTTTAGCAACCCCACCTCCGAGCCAGGCCAACAGAGAGAAAAACTTCAAAGCGTTTTTCCCAAAACTCACTTTTTCAAAGTCGGTGCCCATCATAACTTCAAAACTACTGAATCGATCGTTTTGAAATTTTTACCACTTCTTGCCAACATAATTGACCAGGTATCCCTGGAGAGTTTTTTCCAAATTTGTTTAAATTTCTATTTTTTAAATAACAAATTAGCCGATTTTTTTCCTCAAAAATCACGTTTTTCACTTCAAAGTTTTCCCAAAAATTTAAAAATCGGAACTTCTAAAAACCCTCCCAGGGTTACCTGGGAAAAATGTCTATCTAACGATAGAACTTTAATTTTTTGATTTCAGATAATCTACAACCGATATATGAGGGGCACCGCAATGCAACTTTTTTTCGAGGAGCCTGCTAATAATGGTCGCCATTGCCGTAGTTCTTATTATTTTTATACCCTTGCAGAGGGTATTATAATTTTGGTCAAAAGTGTGCAACGCAGTGAAGGAGACATCTCCGACCCTATAAAGTATATATATTCTTGATCAGGATCACCTCCTGAGTCGATATGAGCATGTCCGTCTGTCCGTCTGTCCGTTTCTACGCAAACTAGTCTCTCAGTTTTAAAGCTATCGAGTTGAAACTTTGCACACACCCTTCTTTCCTTTGCAGGCAGTATATAAGTCGGAACGGCCGGGATCGGTCGACTATATCCTATAGCTGCCATATAACTGATTGATCGGAAATGGCATAACTTTGGTGTTTTTTAAGTTAGAGGGTTGGGACTTTCCACACATGTTATATTTGACCAAAATATCTTGTGTGCAAAATTTCATAAGGATCGGCCGACTATATCCTATAGCTGTCATAGAACTATCGAAATTGGCATAACTTTGGTGTTTTTTAAGTTAGAAAGATGGGATTTGGTACAGATTACTCTTTTGGCAAAATAATTCGATATGCCAAATTTCATAAGGATCGGCCAACTATATACGATCCGCTACATATCTAATAATATAAGTTGCGTGGCGCCACCTAGCGGACTGCGACTGAACTGCAAGGGTATATAAACTTCGGCTCCGCTCGAAGTTAGCTTTCCTTTCTTGTTTTCTGAAAATTTTACAAAACATTCTTCCAATGTTCTACTTCAATCTAAAAACAAGAAAGGAAAGCTAACTTCGGGCGGAGCCGAAGTTGATATACCCTTGCAGTTCAGTCGCAGTCCGCTAGGTGGCGCCACGCATCTTATATTATTACATTTATAGAAGATCGTATATAGTCGGCCGATCCTTATGAAATTTGGCAAATCAGATTATTTTGTCCAAAATAGAATCTGTACCAAGTCCCATCTTTCTAACTTAAAAAACACCAAAGTTATGCCAAGATGTCTCCTTCACTGCGTTGCACACTTTTGACCAAAACTATAATACCCTCTGCAAGGGTATAATAGTTTAAATAAATAGATGTTTACCAGATCCTCAAAAAAAAAACATGAAAATGTGTCTTTTTTTGCTCGCTCAGACCCTAACCCCCCCTTAAGTCAAAAAATTAAAAAAAACTTTGTTATTGAAAAAATTCATAACTTTATAATTAAGAAAGATATTAAAAAGAGCTTTACACCGTTGGAATGGTTTTTTAAATATCAATTACACTTTTTTTGAGAGCAAACGTCTATATAGTACTCAAAAAAAAATACACAAAAAATAAACTTTTTTTTTAAGAAAAAAATTTATTTTTTAGAATTTGCTCGACTGATCCTTTTTATAATGCACGTGGAGATAGCTTTTGAGATGACGAAACTTTTGATATATCGCTCATATCTGGCAAAATCCGTTAACTCAAGATATAGTTCTGTAAGTACAGCTACCCATTTTGTTTGCATTTATTTATACATGTGTGTGTATTTGATTGGCAACTTTGCTTTTTGGAGTCTGCATATATTTGATCTATACCCTAAAAAATATGGAGTATATCTTTTCAGATTTTAGTTTATTTATTTAAAAATAAAATCCAAATAAAAAAGGGCTTAAAAAAGTAAAACGTAAAAATTGACTCAACTTGGACTCGAACCCAGACCCTCCGTGTTAGGAACCACGACGCTCTCCACTCGGCTAACCTCGAACTTTGTTGCTTGATGGCAACTTTTGATGTAATTCTGCTTTGTGTTTCAGTGTCTCATGTCTTAATGAGAAGAATGCAAAATTTTATGAGTAGAAAGCTTTATATGCATATGCCCCCACTGAGCATATAATGCATATAAAATAAAACTCTGCTTTACTTAAATTACAGCCACCACCGTTTTGGGCCAAATCATAAGTTAAAAGCTAAAAACAAAAGCAGGCAAACCAACTCCGCCTATACTTTTCTAATATTTATTATTTTATATTGCACACCCAAAATAAATTGTTACATTCTACAATTGGTTTAACTAGAAAAACTGGAAAAACGTAATTTCCAGTTTTTTTAATTTTTTATCTTTGCGCATTTATTTTAGATATAATACATGTTTATTATATGATTGATCGGATATGCCATAAATTATTTTTTTTTTATAAGTTAGAAGGATGGGACTTAGTACAGATTGCATTTTGGGCAATCTTATCCGATTTGCAAAATTTTATTAGGATAATTGGCTTAGCTTTGTTGTTTTTGAAGCTAGAATGATGGGACTGTCTACGGTTTCCGTTTTGGGCAATCTAATGTTCATAAGAATCGGCCAACTATACCTGCCATATAATTGAACGATCGGAAATGGCACAACCTTTCTATTTTTAAAGATGCTTGGGGCTGTTTCCAATATTTTTATTAAAAATTTTGTTGATGGTGAAATTATCATAAGGATCGGACCACTATATAGGATCCGATATATATAATAATAATATAAGCTTCTGCTTAACTGCAAGGGTATATCAACTTCGGCTCCGCTTGAAGTTAGCTTTCCTTTCTTGTTTTTTTTTAATAATTTATTATATAGTGGAACTCTCATAAGGATAGGCCTCTCATCTGTTAATTTGTTAAAATAATTTGGTTTCCCACAACTACGAAACAATTTTGGATTTTAAATACATTTTTGGGCAAATTTTTAATTAAAATTTTTAAACTAACCAAATTCCAAAACCTTGGTAAATTAAAAATACGTATAACTTCAGAGCCACTGAAGCTATCGAAAAATTCTTTACGTCTTTGGAAAGGTTTTTAATTATTCCACCTTCTTGAATGTCAAAATCTACAGAGTTAAAAAAAAAAGAGTTTTGATGTTTATCCTTATAATTAAAGTATTGATAACTGTGTGAATCGCCTGTCCAGAGGTTACTTTCATATATATGTATATATATTCTATATATTATGCGTTCTGTTTTAAATAATTGAAGATCAATATATACAAAAAAAACAACTGATATCATATAAAAAAACCTCTTGACGAGGTAAAGTACCGGTGACGAACCTGCATGCGAAACCCAAAATATCTGATATCAATTTTAGTGGCGAAAATATGCTATATAGGTGTACAAAATTGCATATAAAAAATATTCTTGTTCGGCACGTGACTGATTTTTTTTTTGTTTTTCTTGCACGTGCCGAACAAGAATATTTTTTATATGCAATTTTGTACACCTATATAGCATATTTTCGTCACTAAAAAATATAAAAACGAATATTGATAATTCAATACTTACTGTGTCAGTACCATCGACGCGACCTGGTTGACGGCCAAAGTGAAACTCTTTTTTTCCCGAAAATACTTCAAATATAAGCTTTCCATTGAAAACGGCTACCTTTGGTCGAAACCTTTGTAATTTTTCCAGGAGAATGCGGCTACCTTCTTTTATTTCTTTTCTGGTCAAATCGGCAGACCCTTTAGTGGCACGAGATACCATATTAGTAAAACCTATTCCCTGTCTAAGTAATTTATGATCCTCATCAGCGTTCATCTGCTCTTGAGTTAGTCCTGCCAAGTAAAGGCACTTCCAAAAGTGATTTCCAGGACCAGCATAATGGTGGCCTTTATATGCAGCGAATAGTCCAGGATTAATTCCAACCTTAAAAATTAAAAAAATAATTTTTCTTATAGATATATTTACATATACTAAGTGATTCTAAATCGACTGAAATTCTACACGAAATTTACAACTCACTATAACGATATCAAGATTATCACACAGATGGTCTGGAATAGTCCGTTTGATTACTTCCTCCTCAGACATACCATTAAATCTGTCATGCTTCTTACGCTCCTTTGGTCGTAATGTAGGCAATGCATCGCCAGCAACTTCATCGCAGACATTATTACTAACCTGTGACCTATTAAAATGACAAAGTTAAAAAAAAAGTTTTATAAATTAATGACTAATTTACATAAATATAATTAATTGAAACCAAAAGCAAAAATAAACATGACATTAAAGTTAGCTTTAGGCAGGTTGAGGCTTATGTTCCCTTGAAACTAAAAGGGTATTTACATTGTTAGATACTCTGCCGCTCAACAAAATCGAGCTAAGATTTTCAAAGGCAGATACGGACGTGTTTCTTTGATCTATTTCATGACAAGTGATAATAAATCTGATCTTCTATCACACTAACATAATAACTATTGGGCTTAACTTGTAAATAGTTCATGCCACTATTAAATTCTTATGTAAATACAACAATCATTTAATATTATTTCTGTCGCGCTTTCCTCTTCTTACATAAAATTTCCTTCCCGCCACAGCGAGCTTTAGTTAATTCTACCCGATCTTACTACAGTGGACATAACTCCGTCAACAATAAATCTAATTTGTCCAACCAAAAAATGTGAATTTAGTGGATCCATTACGAGTGACTCATACCAGTTAGGGATGCGGACTTTTATGAAGCAGACATAAAATGTTTTTCTTGGTGTCCGCAAACAATTTTCGGCACTCTATGATCAATTCATTACTCTTCAAACACAATAGTTTGGTCTTAATTCGATCAATAACCTGCTGACGATTAATTTATTGAGTATCCTAACTTCCCATGTGGTACCGATAAATTTTCAACTCAAAATAATATGTTTACCCTCCCCAAAGTCCCGACTAACATCGATCCCATGCATGAAGCGATCCGTTTACATAGTTATGCAATGAATAGTCAAAGATTTAGGATCCATCTATCATCTTGGAACCTCCTCCTCATCAGGACCCAACACTTTAGAAACTGCTTCAAAAAACAAAATAGTTTTTTTTTTTTTTTTGCTACCAACACGGTCGAAGTATTCTGAGAAAATTGAGACAATGTTTTACTGATAGTACTTTTTTTTATTTTGATGCTATTGCGCTTATTGAAATGAACACTGAGCTGAACTTACCCCTTTCCCGTGTTTGATAAACAATAATATAATATGTGTTTTTCTTTTTCGGCTGTGGAGACTATCCGGGTTTACCTATATAACACAACATTAAGACAGTATGGAAAGTCATTTGTTTCTTCATAAATGCACATAATACCAGTTTTATCGTTGGAATTATGGGGATTCGAGGAATAATGTCGTCTCGACCCTTAAATGGCCCATGCTATTTTTGTTTTTTCCAGCAAAAGTTTGCAAAAAACTATTGATCTTTTTCAAAGTGTCCAACAAAAATCAATCATGTCGAAACACTTTGAGAATCAGACCTGAACAAAACTGTAAAAAGTTTTCTTTCTCAAAGTGTTCCGCTAAGAGTAAAGCATTTGTTTCCATTTGATTTTATCTTTCATAGACAAAATCTTTCTGTCTTTTAGTTAGGTGTCTTTTATGTAATGTTATTAAAAAATATTCACTTCAATCCTTCACTTCATAGCGAACGATCGTGGTATTTTTTCGCGCTTGAATTATGTTTTTGTCCAACACGGGTTTGTGATTTTCTCAAAACACTTATTTGTGATTAAATAATAGATTTTTTACCCGTACTGCTACGCGTTTGTGCAGTACCATATTTAAATTTTTATGGATTTAGATAAATTTAGAATCCAAATATGCTCTTACTTCATTTTTTTCGTATATTTATTTCATTATATATTTGCTTAAATGTTAACACTAGTGCTCTTCGGTAGCTCTGCCCGGAACCTGGTTAAAGCCGGAGATCCTTTGCTCAAAACGTGACCGGCCTGTGCGGAAGGTGGAAGTCTTAATATCCATTGACTCAAATTTCGCATCTGAAGGGAGAAAATTACTAGAGTTTGGCGATTTAGAATTTATCTGTGTTAAAGACATCAGATGTTGATCAGAAGTCTCCCCGCGTGCCAAATAAGATTCGCTATTGAATTTATACATTTGATTGGTTTAATTGATACATTTGTCATCCGATATTCTGGCACGCACCAAATCGGTGCGGTAATGTCACCTTAGTAAAATTTTACCATACCATACTTTTAATACATCGGAAACATATCAAAAACATTTATCAGAAATGTAAATTCATTTTTAAAATCATGTTAAAAATGAAATTATGAGTAAAGTTCACCATCTCTCCAAGAGATGGCGCAGCAGGGTTCCAGGTTGCAATTCAAATCTTTCATGCAAAATCTTGTATGCCATTTAACAAATAAATAACATTTATTTAAGACTATGTGTCGGGTCAAGCAGCCGCCGGAAAGAAATTTGGCCGGCAATAATTTATTGAATTCGTGACGTTACTTTCTTTATATTTATGTTCGCGTCTCCCGCTCTATTCTCGTCGCATCAAGCGTTCAGCCGCGCTCCGGCGTCATTATTCTAATTCGGTTGTCAACCCTACTCAGTCACATATATCATTTGTAGAAACCCCAAAAGAATTAAATAAATTGTATCAATATCTATAAATCGAACTGTGCTTGTTTTTATTAGGGCCCATATTGAGAACACGAAAATAAAGCTCCCGAAAACGCTCGGTGTTTAGTTACACTATGTATATTTCAAATTATGAAATTTGTTAGATTGATATATTTTTCCCGAAATGGAATATATAAAGTCCCAATCTTGTAGCTTAAAAAAAAAAGCTTCTGCCAATTGCAATCAATCAGTTATATGGTCGGCCGATCTTTACGAAATACATCAGATCACTTCCAATCAATCAGTTATATAGCAGCTATAGGATATCGACCGATCCCGGCAGTTACGACTATAATGCGTGTATATATAAAAAAAGAAGGATGTGTGAAAACTTAAATTTGATAGCTTCAAAACTAAGAGACTAGTTTCGTAGAAACAGACAGACCGACATGCCTTATATCGATTCTGGAAGTGATCCTGATCAAAAATATATACTTTATAGGGTCAGAAATATCTTCTTCACTGCGATCTTTAAAACACTTTTGAACAAAAATTACGATGGATGAGAAGCAATGCGACCTTGATTTCGGGCCTTATTTTTAATTTTTTAAACGTGATTTTCTTGTGCGACCTGCGTTTTACCATTTACATTCATTTACTATCATTTACTATATCAATTACTATTTTACATTGTTGGCACCTATTGCCAAGACCTACTACCCTAATTTGATTTAATCAAGATGCATCAGCATATCACAATATACGAGCATCAGACCCACTAACATATCTAGTAATAAATTAGCGATAAGCATAAAACAATATCCAACCTACTAACCCGGCAATAGTCGACGACGCCGGAAGCAGAATCAGCATTATCAGCGGGAAGAATGACCGACTGACCGAAGCAAGCAAAAACCAGCCAGCTAAGTACATGAACAAACAATCTGAGTCAGCAGACTCAGAGGTGGGTGACCTTGGCATTAACATTAGTTTTAGCATGTCCATAACATTGACCTTTCTTAGATGTAATGATGTATAATTTAGCATCTTATATAAAGTTGTTTTTCTGAAATAAAGATAGTTGCGAAATCAGAGTGAATCGTCTCGTTACTCAGTGTCTAAACCACGGCACTTAAAATCAATCTACTTCGAGTGATCCTGTGTAATAGCCCGCGGCATACCAGTCTACTTCAAGTGTTGCTCCCGTGAAACGGACTACGAGTAGACCCCGCGTTATCTAACCTACTTGGAGTGATCATGTGTAAAACGGTTCACAAGTAAAACCCGCGGCATACCAGTCTACTTCGAGAATTGCTCCCGTGAAACGGACCACGAGTAGACCTCGCGTTACCCAACCTACTTCGAGTGTTGCTCCCGTGAAACGGACCACAAGTAGGACCGGCCGATAAGGAATCAGCCGAACCATCATACCATCTTAACTTGAGGAGAACCACCCCAGGACTTCAAGTACCCCACATCAACTCCAGCCTGATCACTGCAATCACCTGGTCAACCCGAGCAGTCCCTTGCAGAATTCAGGTACATTTAGTCAGAACTTTTATACGTCCCCTTGACTTGCCCCCTTGTTCAAGTTCGACGTAGTGGCCGCATAACGCTCTACGGACGAACATACATTTAAAATTTTTTTATTTTATTTAATTATATAAATTAATTAATTTTATTAATTTAAATATAATTATGCTGTAACGAACTGTTTTTGTTAACTTTTGCTCGCAACAAATGCCGCGGCTAGCTCACAGAGTTTGCGGGAACGTTCCACCGAATTTATATATTCGACGATATTGCCCGAGCCCAGAAATAACACAGGGTGCTTCGTTTAACAAATATCCCATTTATTGCGATAAATTTACAAAAAGGGGAATTTCACCCGCTTCTTGGCTCAACTGACCGACCGCTCGTCCTCCCGACGATCCCTGCTCCGGGTTGGAGCCCTCCCAAAGCTTGCGCCCAGCAGGAAGTGTGGTCTTGGGGCCTGGCGCCGATTCGGCTCACGGTACCCTCCGTTTGGACTCCCGTGCTCCAGCTGCGGGGCCTGTGCTTTCGCTGTTGTTGTCGTCGCTGCTATTCTGTCGTCGCTGCTTCCTCGTCGACGCCGCTGCTCCCTTCGTCGTCGCCGCTCCTGTTGCTGCTTCCTTCGCTGATCCTGTCGCTGCTTCTTCTTTGCGGGTGCCGCGGACCTTCGGTATCCTTGGCTCACTGGGAATGGCCTTTCGCCGTGGCCGGCAACTAATCCGTGTTAGCAGACCGATAGGCTCACCTTCCAGGCATACGCCGGAGGGGATGCGCGTCTCGGTGCCTGGCGGCCGGATCAGGGCACTACCTACCCCGCAGGACACGCCCCCGGTTGCGTTCGCCACTCATCTTCAAACACCTGCGTGCATACGCTACGCAGGATCTGTAGCAGACCAGAGGTTTTGGCGTCGCGTCTCCTTTAACTCCAGGTGATACGCTGTGCATACGCCCCAGCGCCTGGATCAGGATTCTCTTCACTTTCCCGGGGTGTCCCTGCTTGGATTCACGGTCCAACGGTCAGGAATCAACAAGGCGTACGCCAGGCCGATCCGTCGCTATCACTATGACACCAGGGTACCTGTCGTGTCCGGGAATAACCCAACCCGACTCGTTTTACCCTTGGGCGTCAGTTCCGCCGTGGATCTTTGATCCTTTTCCCACTTGCTCCTTGATTTATACTTCATGGCTGATTCGCGTACCGCCGCCGAACTTACCCACAGGGGGTCCTTAAGCTACTGATCGCAGATCCTTACGCACTCGCTTTAAATCTCGCACTTGAGACTGTCGGACTTACCCACGGGGAGTCCTTCAGCCTATACTCTTAATTCCTCCAAGGAAACTTTCCCGCTTGAATGTCAGACTTACTCACGGGGGTCTTTCACTCCATTCTTCCAGCTTCCCTAGAAGACTCGGTCCCGATTTGCTCCAGGGGCCCTTCTTATATAGTGCCAGAGGCGCCCGTTAATCCTTGCATATCTCGCTTCCTGCCGTTAATCCTTCGCTCCTCTGCTCTCGCCGTTAACTTTCTCCAATTCCCGCCGCATTTCTATATGCGGGCTTTCTTTATTTGTCCGCGCTGTTTGCCTGTGCTGGTCATCGGACTTCGTCCAGATACCCCCGCGCCCCCCATTGGTCATTCCCAATGCAATTCTGTGTTTTGTGCATTTTTCTAAACACAGGTGCGCAGTCGCGGGCCGCTTCGTTCCCCGCCTTCCCCGCTCTATCCTATAACATTCGAGCGCGACAGTGGAGGCCCGCCCGGGACCGTTACGTTCCACGGTGATTCCTTTTTCTCCTTCTTTCGTGCGTGACGCCGTGCTGGTTCCTCTGCCCCCACTGCTGCCCCCGCATGCCGTCCGTGCTCGACGCATTTCTTCTCTTCCGTTCTTTCTAAACACAGCCGCGCTAGCCAGTCCGACGCTGACGTCTGTGCTCGCTTGCCTGTTCCCCCCGCTGCTGCCCCTCTGTCTTGGCGTGTGGGATATCTAATCTCCTCACAATTCATATAGAATTGATTGCGATGAATCGTGCACATTTGTGTTAAAAACCAAATATGGAACTTACATTACTTATCTACTATTCAGTTTTTTGTAATTTGGTTGTAATAGTTTCCCAGATAATAATTTTTTACATTAAATTCTTCCTTAAGGCCGTTTGGCACACCGTTCCAAAACTCTGGAATTTCACACTTTTTTTAAAGTATCACGGTTTAATTTCATCGTACATAACAAAGAATTTTAAAGAAACTATTCAGCGCTATTTCATTTAATTTACCAAGGACGAAAAGTATTTTTATCACATTGTAAGCAACAAGCGTAAACATGTTTCTTTTCCTCCAAGGCTCTTTCCGGCCTGACACCGAGGGAGTGCCGGAGAGAAATAGCTGACAGCAATTTAAAAGGTATTTGTTAAAGTTAATAAAGATAATGAATTATTGATTATAAAACGCAGTATTAATAGCGGGATATTTAAGGAAGACGTTTTCCTGCACTTAGGAGAGGAAATAACTTTTTAAAGTCGGGACAGTCGGAAAAACGAGGTCAACAGCAGCAGAAGAGACGAAGACATCGTGAGGATTTTCGAGACGCCATTTTCTTTCATTTAAAAACAAAGCTGTTATTTAATGTACATTTTGTTGAACTTTTCCAATGCTTATTATATTCATAATAATATAATAATTGGTGAAATATCCATCCTTCTAACACATTGTCAATCTCTATCACCTTTTGAGTCGTATAATTATGTCCGTCTTTCAGTGTCTCTGTCCGTCTGTATGTCCACGACAGTTTATGTAAGTCGGAACGTCCGGAATTGGGACACACCCAGGTCCCTGTATATTAACCCGAAAATATACATCTACGAATGGCGATTTTATAAGGATTTATGAAATTTGTGGAAACTGCATACATTTTAAATTATAAAACCCTGGCTTATTATTATGCACTACTATACACTATACACTTATACTCTCCGACTTAATAAAGTATATATACTCTTTATAAGGATCACCTCCTGGTCCGTCTGTCAATCTGTCTCTCAGTTTAGTCTCTCAGTTAGGAAGCAATCGACTTGAAACTTTGCACACGTTCTTCTTTTGTTTTGCAGTCAGTTTATAAGTCGGAACGGCTGGGATCCGTCGACTATATCCTATAGTTGCTGATCTCATTAGGATCAGTGCCCTTTATATTGATCTTCAGTGAATAAATAGTGCCAACTCATTCGTGCTTTCTCTCATAAGTTCCTTCGAATCGATCTCGAACATAGTCGTTTAGCCTTAATAACTTCCAGTCTGGTCTTGATTGTCATATTCAAAAAATCTTTTGCATTTACTTAGCTCGTGCTCACCGTCACATCCCGGGCACAATGATTGTTGTGAATCTTGAATTTTCTGATCGTCCCCTGGTGAACCTTCAACCGTATTGTGGACCAGCAAACGCCCCTTCATATATCTGTCTCTGTATATATAATTTTCCGTTGTTTGGTAATAGCACGGAGTTACCATTGTAGCGCTTATTGCTATTGCAAGTTATCGAAGGTAGCTAGATTGACCCCTGCTGCATCCTCCTGCATCGCTCCTGCATCGATCATTCGACAGCTTAAGAAACAGTTCACTCCATAAAGCCTAGGGCGCAATAATTTAGTTCTGCAAAGCAAGTGCTAGTAGTTCCTTTTTTGTTTATGTATTTAATAGTTATTTCTAAAATATAAAAAATGCTTAGTTCATTGATTTTTGATATATGTGAAAGACGGTTTAAAAATGTATTAATATCGGTTAAGTAGGTTTTGAGAAATTGCAATTAGCATTTAAATTTGAGACCGCGAAACCTATGTAACCCCTTTATCATAGATGAAAGTTGGTTATATTAAGGCTTAATTACACAATATTTACATTCATGTTGTATTTACATGTTGGTAAGCAAACTATGCAATGTGGATCGGATTTATTCGCTTTTTATAAAAGCGAATATTGAATATTAAGTTTTATTCATTGTCTCTGAGGTTCTTAAACAAATAGGGTCAGGTCTTCTGGTCGGAACCAGCAGCACTTAGACTTATATATTGCCTGCAAATAAAGGAAATATGTGTGCAAAGTTTCAAGTCGATAGCTTTAAAACTGAGAGACTAGGTTGCGTAGAAACAGACAGAAAGACGGGCATGCTTATACCGACCTAGAAGATGATGATTAACCAATCAAAATGCAATGCAAGCTCGCTGTTCACGCTATGCTTCGCCAAAGAATACAGACTTTTCGACAAGTCTACGTATACAAGTATTTTGGAGCGTCAATTTTGGACAAAATTCTATCAGAATATGCAACCTTATAAAAATAACCAGGGGTGAAAGATTAAATACTTACTCATGGGATATTAGTTTTGTCATCAGAATACCACCTGATCCGACACCAGGTAGTTTTTTTTTTCGACCTCTTTTTTTTGGTACTGGTTTGGAAGTCATATCGCATTGCGCCTTGCCTAAAACTTGCAAAGGGTTTTCGTGATTATGATCGTACATTTCGTCGTTGGGGCATTCGAAGCTTCCATTTGATGAAGCTAACATTGGAACTGATCCTACTGCAGGAACATTCTTTATATTAGTTTCCTGACACATAAAACTATATGAATCGACGCCAGATGTCTGAGAGGAAACAAGCGACTCGTGATTCCCATTTGATACGGAGGTTATGTTTAAATTTTTTACGTTCTGTATATTTCCAACACTTGGATGGTGCATTTGATGCTGAGGCGTGACAGAATGAGTGGAGGAACTATGAGAATTTGGTGTCAAAACATCGCCGGCACTAGTTTCGTAACCATCATCCTGATTTTCCGGTTTGACATTGTTTGGAGAGAGTGTTCTGCAAAGAATATTCGAACGGTAGAGTCAATTTGAAATTTAAATTTACAAACTTATTTGGATGTTTATTATATTTGACCTCAATATTGAAGGTAAATTAATAAAAAATATATATAATAAAATAATAAATTATTTTTTTTTTTAACGCAATGAAGGAGACATTTCGGCCAAAAGTCACCGAAATGTATTAAACTTTTGACAAAAGTAGCAGACGTCTGTCGGTTTCTGCGAATTTCAGTTTAAAAGCTATCGATTGAAGTTAACTACGACATTTAACTTTAAGGGTAATAGAAAGATTAAGAAAAAAATATTAAACTCCAATAGTTTGTAAGTTACGTATTTACTAAAAGTTTGCTACCCTTTTTATATTAAAACATTTAAAAATTAAACCTCGTTTGTTCTGGCTTCTTAAAATGTTTAATATATCAATAACTCACAGTTTGTAGGCAGAAGTTTGCTCCTCGCGAAAATCTTCCATTATTAAATCATGAAAATTTTCGTGAATTTGATTTTGTGGTTGATGGTGTTGATGAAAATGGTGCTGCGGTTGGAGCTGTTGTCGATTATGACCTTGGAGTTGCGGTTGGTTTTGCTGGTGTTGAATCTGGTGTTGCTGAGAAAGTGTATCCGATTGCTCGATTGAAATATGGCAACTTAAATGATTTTGTGTTTGGGGATTTTGGTTTTGCTGATGATTATTTTGGAAATTTGCAAACATTGTGGAATTTTGATAATGAGGGTTATAGATGGCATACGTTGAATGTTGACTTCTGGGAGTGTTTGTGGGAACGACTTCATGATGCTGGTGTTGACGCTGATTTTGTGGGTGGTGTTGCTGCATCATTTGTTCATAAAAGTTAATATGGGACTGGCCTTCGACGATTGGTTGAACCTCTGCTGATATATACTGACGATGAATTTCAGTACTATGAATATTTAACTGCATGGGGGGATCTTGAGGAAATTCTGTAGTTTCACATCTCTCCTTCTCTATTTGAATCAAAAGCTCCGTATGGCGATTATGATGTTGATATAAATGATTGGTATTCACAGTTATAGGCTCTTCTGACGACGCCCCTATATTCGATTGACTTGTCTGGTCATTATGTGGGGTCCATATGGAAACCCTTCGATCCGGCAGAAAAATATTGGAAGATGCTACATTAGTAGGAATTCTTATATCCAAGTTAGAGGAATTCTTTGCACAACCATCGTTTTTTTCGCTTGTTAATATTCTCGTTGAGTCACACGAACCACTCGAAGCATAAAGTTCAGCGGCATTATGCTGTCGCTTGCTGCCGATTGCTGATGGCGCCGTTGGAGACGAATCTGTCACGTCGACAGGATTACGCTCATCCGATGAGGATATTAAGGCTGCAGGCGCAGGGACCACTAACTCTACACTTGTCACCAGGGCTTGCTCAGGAGCCAAATAACTATCGGTATTATAAGTCAATAATTTGTGTGACTCTTTTTTATCTGGACTATCCACAAGTGACATAATTTTTAAATTGGTGCTGTTGACAGCCAAAGGCTGTTCAGAATCTTTAAACTTATTAGACTTATCTACCACACTTCTGTTTTGATCTAAGCCGGAATCATCAGTAGGATTGTCAACTTCCTCATCCTGAAAATTGGTAAGTTCGTTTAAGGTGGATAGTTCGTGTTGTTGGCTGTTCATACATTCGATGGTACTGTTTAAAATCCTCGATTGTGATGTTAAATGTGGTGACGCAATATCTACTGTCTTCGCCAGAGCTGTATCCACATTCGATGCCATTACAATGACTCCAGAGTGTTTTAATTCTTTATCTTGAATAAAATCTTTATTGAGAGCACCTTTTACTGCCCTTATTGGTCTTATTATAAATACGAACAAAGTTATATTGTATGTTTGTGAAAAGGAACTACATATCAGCAGGATGTATTTATTTTCCACATGCATCTCCTTAATATTTAAAGGCCATTTAGGGAACGAACCGTTTGAAAATTTTGTTCAAAGATTCTAACACCAGTGAAGTTCGATCACTTTTTGACATCCCACTACTTATGCATACACGTGCACTCACAAAATAGTATTCTAAGCAGGATTTTAAGATTATCTTCTGAAAAATAATATATGTAAATGTATGTTATTCATCAAGCATTGTAACAAGTAATGTATTTTATTTTTATACCCATGCAGAGGGTATTATAATTTTTACCAAGGAGACATCTCCGACCATAAAAAGTACATACATACATATTCTTAACCAGGTTTCCCATTTTAGGCGATGTAAGCATGTCCGTCTTGTCTAGTCCATGTTAAAATAACTATAAAGTAAACCCATCAGTTGATTGTTGGTCCATTTACATCCCGTGCTGCAAAACAAACGCTTTATGACATATGAATTTTAAAATAAATGTAAACCTTTACTATCTATAAAAAAGTGACTTTTTCATTTTTTATTGCAAGTTTGTTCCAGGAGAAAGTTTATGAATGCCCCAAAATGGAGCAATATTATAAAAAAACTAGAAAGGTCGACTATGTCCTATAGCTGCCATATAACTGATTGATCGGAAATGCCATAACTTTGGTGATTTTTAAGTTAGAGAGTTGGGACTTTCCACACATCTTATATATGGCCAAAATATCCTGTGTACAATTTTCATAAGGATAAGGGTAAGGATTGGTATAAAACGATCGGAATTGGCATAACTTTGGGATTTTTTAAAGATGCTTGGGGCTGTTTCCAACATTTTTATTAGAAAATTGATTTGAAGGTCATAAGGATCGGAGGTCTCATAAGGATCGGATAAAAATATACAATCCGACATATATATATACAATATATGCTGCTACTTAACTGCAAGGGCATATCGGCTCTGCCCGAAGTTAGCTTTTCTTTATTGATAAGATTAACTTTAAACATAAGCATTTTTTTATACATAGTAATTCCTGAATCCTTTCTTAAAAAAAGCTCTAGATCCGACAGCCAGGCCTAAGCACAGCATTATTCATGAATGTTTAGGAAAAGACCCTCTGACTCCCAACTATGCAGATTCTGCTCCAAAAAAACTTTTTTTTTTATGCTATTGCGCTTATCGAACCATGGCTTTATTCCTCAATCTCTGATTATAAATTGTTTCCAAGCTTCCACATGATGATCGATGACGTAACTGAAATTACCATAACACTCATGGCAGATCTCTAGACCTTATTTTCTTAAAGGGTTAGGTGAGCTTAGGTGAGATTTTTTTATTTTCTTATAAATTTCTACAGAATCTCGAGAATGTTTACCAAAATTTTCAAGTCGATTCGAATAAAAGTTTCGGAGATACAGCCTTGAAAAGGGGACGCTCGAGGTCATGTATAAGCAGAGAGCAAACGTTTTTCTCAAAACTATGTTTTCAAAGTCGGTTGACAAGATTTCTCGGAAACTACTCAACCAATCTTGATCAAATTTTGCACAGGCTTTCGAGATACTATTCTCGAGAACTTGAACGTAGGATTTTTTTATTGTGGATAAAAACTAGACTTAAATAGTACAATGAAAATATTTGGTCTTTTCATGTCGGCTGATTCTGTTATGCTGTCAACGCTGACTGTTCAATTGCAGGCTGTTTAATATTTCTTTCTGAAAACATCAGAAATGGTTCTTCAAATATGTATATTTAAGAAACTTAAAGTTGTAATTAAATTTTTATATATCTTTATATACAAAAAAATTATTAAAATAGCCCTTTTTTTGGCCGAGTAAACCCACCTAACTTCTTAAATTTGACATCCTCTGTGACTGTAATTCGGTCTTCGCCATTATCGCTTCTTGAGGACTTAACTACAAACCCCACAGTACCAATCCTCCTGGTTTCTGTGTTAATCGATGTTCCTAATATTCGCGCTAATTATAATGTTCAGCCTCGTTCTAAATGTTTCAGAAAAATTAATTATACCGCCTTTCCCAATCATTTGGCTGGAATTTATTGGAAATATCTTTCATCTTTTAACTCTATCAAAGATGGATTCTTTTTATGATTTAATTATTAAAATTTGTTCCTGAAGTCTCTTCATCAACATCAACGAAACCACCTTGGTTTAATTCTCGTCCACCTTTCTTCGTCTCAAGAACACCTTTCTCGTCTCAAGAACAGGAATTCAAGAACTTCCAATTTCTTATGTCAGAATCTTTGTTTTATCAGACAAATTTTTGTTATAATCGTAACCATTTTATCTTTTTTAACAATGTACTTTATAAACGTTATATCGCGAATTTAAAGGTTAACTTCCGAAACTATGATACTACACTTATGTATGCTGATGATGTCAAGCTCTGTTTTTCCTTTTCAGACCACTTCCTGCGTAGACATCTAAAATTTTTCCTTTATGAAGTCTTATTTTTGTGCTCTAACAATCTCCTCTTACATAACTGCTCAAAATGTAAGCTTATGACGTTAAGTCGCAGTGTGCCTCATCCGGGTTAGTTCGGGTTTTATTATTTAACGATCTTGGAGTCTTTTTGTACCACAAGCTGTCGTAATGAACTTATTTCAGTAATAATGAAATGGGTACCAGCTTTTATCAATAGCTGGTTAAAAGAGTTTGACGATCTCCTAACCACATAGAATTTGTAGGTTTCTGTGGTTCGACCGATCCTTGAATACTCTTCATGCGTTTGGAGTCAGCAATACGCAATTCATCAAATGAGTGTTGAATTTGAGAAAAAGCTGTTTCTTTTTTTCGAATGCTACTTCCAAGCTACTTCATATGATCATTCTTGGTCAAGTTGATTCGATAATATTACTTGAATTAATATTATTTTCAGTTCCAAACAGGGTAACCATCCTATTTTTCAATTATCCCTAGATAAAATTAAATGTAAATTGATTAAATCTATTCGAATAATTTAGCTTTACTTTTATTTATAATTAATTTAAAATAACAGATAACACAGTGGTACAAAAAAAACAAAAGTGAATGAACTTTTGAAGTGACATAGTAGGAATTGTTTATTGGGTCGAGTATATCACAAAACCATGATTGAAATATTTGTAACACCCTCAAAATCTTGATTTATGGTTAAAAAACCGTTTTTCGGGCCTTTTTTGCGCTTAAAAATTCCTGAACGCGTTTTTTTGAACCGATTTCAAAATTTTCGGGTTTTTTCAATAGTTAAATGTTGTAGCTTTTGAAAAAAAAAAATATATCTTCGATTTTGTTAAACAAAAAGAACAAAATTTTTACACCTGAAACTGAAGTTTTCGACTTTTATGCGTGTTTTTCAGATTTTGATGCCAATTTTTCGGTAAAACTTACAAAAATTCTGTCATTTTTGCCACATATCAATGTTGTCTCATTAATTCTGAATAAAACGAGACAAATTTCGTAAAAAAATTATGAAAATTGGTGAAGTTATAACGCTTTTCCCAAAAAAAAGTCAATTCAACATAGCGAGCGCTCCGGAGTAACAATGAGTATAAGAATAAGAGTATATTGCTTTCTTCTGATAAAAATTCTGTCATTTATGCCACATATTAATATTGTCTTATTAATACTGAATAAAACGAGACAAATTTCATTAAAAAATAATAAAAATTGTTGAAGTTATAAAGCTTTACCCAAAAAAAGTCAATCAAACCATGCGAGCACTATAAGAAGAAGAGCTTATTCCTTTCTTATACACACGGTTACTCCGGAGCGCACGCAAGGTTGAATTGACTTTTTTTGGGAAAAGCGTTATAACTTCACCAATTTTCATAATTTTTTGATGAAATTTATCTCGTTTTATTCAGAATATTCAGAATAAGAAAACATTGATATGTGGCAAAAATGACAGAATTTTTGTAAGTTTTACCAAAAAACTGGCATCAAAATCCGAAAAAAACGAATAAAAGTCAAAAACTTCAGTTTCAGGTGTAAAAATTTTGTCCTTTTTGTTTAACAAAATCGAAGATATATTTTTTTTTCAAAAGCTACAACATTTAACTATTGAAAAACACCGAAAATTTTGAAATCGGTTGAAAAAAACGCGTTCAGGAATTTTTAAGCGCAAAAAAGTCCCGAAAAACGGTTTTTTAACCATAAATCAAGATTTTGAGGGTGTTACAAATATTTTAAACATGGTTTTGTGATATAATCGACCCAATAAACAATTCCTACTATGTCACTTCAAAAGTTCAGAATCACTGTTACACTGTGTAATTGTTACATTTAATGAGTGGGTATTAAAGAAGTCTACATGAAAAGATCTTTCTCTGAGATACAGTCTCTGAGATCCACGTGTTCATACGGACATGGCTATTAAATGACATGGTCTTAAAAAATGTATATACATTGATTATGATTTGGCGATGATTCCTTTTTCCTGATAACTTCATTGTAGCCGTCTATGGCGGCTACAATAGACGCTCGTGCTCTATGAGTACAGGGTATAAAAATTGGTGATATGTCATTAATAAATGCAGTCAAAAATGCAGACCCCAATAATGTGAAAACCATAAATTCTAGAACAAATATTTCTATTTTAGTTAAAGATCACTTAAGAACAACAAAGAATGTTACCGAAAAATGGTTAAAGGTTCAATTTGAACATTTGGACATGGGAAAACGAATTGAATGATTGCATACATTCTTAATTTTAATAAGAATTAAATTATTTTTTAGTGATAACACTTCTTTTATTAAAGCAAACACTCAGATAATGTGCTAATTCTAGCAACTAAATTTATTTTTGAGCTTAATATTTTGTTTTCTGACTTTTAATTATGCGCCACAAAAGCCAATTAACAAATGGGCAGTCTGTTACTTGTGGACTCGCTTACTGGGCCAAAACCAGAAGTGCCACAGAAAATATTACTGAAAGGTCAAACACATGAACATTTTTAGGTCCTTCACAAAATTCCAAATGGTTTAAATTAAACAAAAATGTAGTGGTGTAAGTTCAAAAGGTTGCCACTCGGCATTATTAAAAGTATATCTTTGGGTTTTGATTAATTTTTAATAACACAGGCCGAAAATTTCCAACTTTTTTTTCCTCCACGCATAATTTTACCTGCTCCATAACCTTTATGTTCCCCTGAACCAAAGTCCAGAACAAACATAGGTTCTATCACCCACAGTTTCCGTGGTACACCTAAGAGAAGAAATTGATAAAATTTTACCATATGTATATTGAATTATGTTGGCAGTGTAATTGCGTTGACCATCATTGTATTTAGTGCATATCATTATACCCTTGCAGACTGTATTATAATTTTGGTCAAAAGTGTGCAACGCAGTGAAGAAGACATCTCCGACCCTATAAAGTATATATATTCTTGATCAGGATCATCCCTGAGTCGATATGAGCATGTCCGTCTGTCCGTTTCTATGCAAACTAGTCTCTCAGTTTTAAAGCTATCGAGTTGAAACCTTGCACACACCCTTCTTTCCTTTGCAGGCAGTATATAAGTCGGAACGGCCGGGATCGGTCGACTATATCCTATAGCTGTCATATAACTGATTGATCGGAAATGCCACAACTTTGGTGTTCTTTATCCTATAGCTGCCATATAATGATCGAAGTTAGAAGGATGGGATTTTCAATGGATGCCTCTTTGGGCAAAATAATTTGATATGCCAAATTTCATAAGGATCGGCCAACTATATACGATTCGCTATGTATCTAATAATATAAGATGCGTGGCGCCACCTAGCGGACTGCGACTCAACTGCAAGGGTATATAAACTTCGGCTCCGCCCGACGTTATATGGCAGCTATAATATATATTCGGCCGATCCTAGAAGAAAGCCCATCTAGCTTAAAAAAAAACGAAGTTATGCCTATTCCGATCATTTAGTTATATGACAGCTATAGGATATAGTCGACCGATCACGGTCGTTCCGACTTATATAAAGTTTCAAGTCGATAGCTTTAAAACTGAGAGACTAGTTTGCGTAGAAACAGACGGACATGCGGATAGAGGAACGGACGGACAGACGGACACGCTTATATCGACTTAGGAGATGATCCTGATCAAGAATAAAGTATATTATAGGGTCGGAGATGTCTCCATCACTGCATTTCACAATTTTGACTAAAATTATAATACCCGCTGCAAGGGTATAAAAAGCAAGGTTATGTCATTTCCGATCGGTAAGTTATATGAAGGCTATAGGATATAGTCGGCCGATCCTTGGAAAATTTGACAGATCCGATTAGTTTTCCCAAAATAAAATCTCTAAACAATCCCAATCTACTTTCTAATCTAAAAAAAACCAAAGTTATGGTTTTTCCAATCAATCAGTTATATGGCAGCTATAGGATCCTGGTCGATGGATCCTAGACGCTTTAAAACTGATTGACTTCTCGACTCAGGAGGTGAACTTGATCAAAAATTTCTCGGGTCGGAGATGTCTCCTTCATTGCGTTGCACACATTTAACAAAAAAACACATTTAACCCTCTGCAAGGGTATAAAAAAATATAATACCCTCTGCAAGGACATAAACGCATTGAAATATTTTGCATCGTTTTTTGGCAAAAAAGATAATTAAATGTCCTATACTACGCTGTTTCTGTGTACTGCATGTGTAAAAACCCGAAAGCAACGGAACCGCACGTGCCTAGGTCGCCTTCAATGTATACAAACATCTGGACAAAGTAAATAAATCTTAAGAAGATAAAAAAAATATTTTTTTTTTGAAAATTGAATTTTTTTTTGTTGAATGCAGCCTTTGCACTCATTTCACTCATCAACATAATGATCGACAATATCTTATGCGTTTAATTCAATTGGGATACAGAAGAGGAATGAAAAAATCGACCTAAACATATTTTGCAAACCTACATACATATGTATCTATGTATATATTTTCATACACATATATATATATACATATATATATATATATATGTGTATGTTTGTGCGAAAGTATTGTAAGTGCATTTCTATACTCTTTAATTCTATACTCACCTAAACCTAAATACATATGTTTAATTTTACGGAAAATGCAACAGCATGAGTATATATGTATGTATATGTATATGTATTCATATGTATGCATTTTTATGTAGAACGAAGTCTAAAGCAAAATTAAATATCTACATACATATGTACATAGCTTTTCTTAATTAGATAAATATAACTAATCGGATTTGCTTATATTATTGAAAATCGGATACTTTTGAAATAAGTAAACATTTATATTTAAATTTTAATTTGACAAATATTTTTTTAATATAAAGGTAAGGGTTGCGGTCCTGACAGGCCTAATATATGTAAATATGCACATACATATGTACATGTATGTACATATGTATATAAAAATAAAATACGAATCTCTAGCGACTGGTATTTTTTATGCATATGCATGTATACATACATATGTATGTATATTCGCGTTTCGTATATATGCAGTTATGTACATATTTATTTATGTACATATTTGTATGTTTATTGCTTGGCATTTTGATATTTGCACTTTTGTACTTATATTTATATCTAAAAACTTTGAAGGATTTGAATATACTTAAAACTTACATACATATTTACAATCATATGTATCTGCAAAAGTATATCACATTGAACGAAAGAACAGCATAAGAACTGACACGATTTATGTCAAAACTTACACATTCAGGCATTTTGGTACATTTTGTTTTTTAAACTATTGAAAAGAATAAGTAGGCTGTTGCTGGAAGTTTTTTAAGTGGTACATATAAAAATATCATTTATGAAGGATGGAAAGGGTTAAGATAAAGTTAGTTGAGATAAAAATCTAGACTCTTACATGACAGACGCGTAGACGCGCAATCAAAACAAAAATAAGAATAAGATTTATGATAATTTAAACTTTTGGTGTACACGATAAACACGAACGAACCGCAATAAAGCCGCAAATAGAAAGACATCCAAAAAAAGCTTTTTCGGCTCATGTGCAGTTCACCTTAAGCTTTTTTTTCGAATAACGCACGAAATACAAATATACGAAACGGAACGGAGAACAGTTGATACGTTTTCTGTTCCTAGGTTGAAGAAATATGCTTTGAAAATCTCTAGCGCGTTTATACTCGATATACATACATATGTACATAAATATGTATGTACATACGGGAGCTTTAAAGCTTATATTTTTTATAATAAATGAATAACATCAAGTTTAAATTAAAAAAGGTAAATTTTTTTTATTTTTTATTTTAACTTCTATGGATTGAGTTCGCATGCAAACCGGTGACAGGTGTACTAACCGGTAACCGGTGCAATAATCGGAAATGGGTGTACTAACCGGGTACGTACAAAATCATGGTGGCGAACGATCTCGAACATGATTGGCCCTACCAGCAAAAGGTACTAAACTATTGCATAGGTCATACAACAAGTTGTGTTGGAATTCGCATGGAATATTGGATCTCTCGTTCTGACCCAACCTCACAATACGCAACATGTCGTGTCGACTGAGAGATGAATAGAAGGTCCCATAGTCACCTCTTACTCGAGCGCATCTGCGCAATACCCAACTTTGCTCGACAGGTCGAATGTGTTCGAAACGAACCGAGTTAGTCGTAAACCGCAGTGTGTATTTATTTTTATTAAAATCATAAAAGTGAAAATATTTAAAATTTTTGTTATGAGCGAGTAATTGACGTGAATTAATTTCTGAAGTATACGAATGACAAAATAAGAAAAAGTTGGATCCACATGGATACAAAATACAAATTTATTAAAAATTTACAACTTGTTCATAAACGATTTATACATGTGTACCCACATTAAATATTAGGAATTTGGAATTAAATATCGGATGTCTTTTGCAAACAAATTCATCACAAACTTAATTTACCGCGCACTCAATTGAATGTTTGGTGCAAATATATTAATTTACATATACATATATAAAACACATACATATAAATTAATGCGTTTGTATGGACGAACAAATACGTACTTGTCTATGGATGTAAAAACCTTGAATATTTTCGCTGGGTTGTTGGATCTATTTAACCAAAGAGACTAGACAACAGCTGATGCTTTTGGAAATACTAAAAAGCAAAAATGGGTACGTATAAGCAATCTTAAAATTTGACTTAAATTTTCGTGGTGCTATTGTTTCTATCTCATTTAGTGTATTTAATTCAAGAATTTTTTGTCCTTCGTACTAAGTAACTATGATGGAGATATCAGAAATTAAAATTTTTCGAATATAATATTCATTGCTGGCTGCAACGCGGGGTTTCGAACGAGCAATGCGTCTTCCAACTAATTTACACCTTTAAAGTCTGTAAGCAAAAAAAAAAAAGGAACTTAGTTTGGCAAATAGTAATAAAACTGAATGTTAGTATTTTATTTAGATAATCCTCTAAAGTCTCCCTATTTAATGAAATTATTTTATATAACAAATTTCACGATAAATAATGAAAAAAGGGTAATGACGCAGCCGCGTCAAATATTAATTAAAAAATAACCGACGAAAAAAACAAATGCGTGCATTCGGCTTCAAGTCATAATTCGATCTATATTCAATAATAAACTTAAGCATAGCTTATCTATTGCGGTGAAGCGGGGCGTATTCCCAAGAGAGCGCAACTGAGCTTTTCTTTCGTTCCCGCTCCTTATACTACTTATACTAGACTTCCAATTAACTTCATTTTCTTTTTCTATAAATCTATCTATTATTAATCTATATTAACTCTACACCGGCCCCGTTGAAGGCCTCCATCCGGCTTCAACCAACTGCCATCTTCGGCAGCTTGTAAACTGCTCTCTTGAAAACAGCTCCAGAGCTAGTTGTCACGACGGCGACCCTGACCCTTCCGTCCGCACCGGCTTGAGTTTCGACGACTCTGGCGGTGATCTATTGTTGGGGCGGCTGATGACCCTCTGCGACCAGGACCAGATCGCCCTTCCCTATGTCCTCCTGCTTTCGATGCAACTTCGACCGCACCTGTGGCCCAAGACGTACTCCCGGGATCATCGCTGCCAAAACATTTTCTTAATTGACGATACAAGCCGCCATCGGCGCAAGCACGTCAGGTGATGAACGGCTTAGCTGTCAACATGTGCCCGGGAGTTTACGCCTCGCCTTCGCTTGAGTCCTGACTGTGGACGCCCAGGGGCCTCGAACTCATGACGGCTTCAACTCCAACTCCAAGGACAGTCGGCAGCTCCTGTGCGGTCAACCTCGCGCTGCCCACCGCTCGTAGGAGTAGGTGCTTTGCAGATTTGGCCTCCCATAGTCCGCTCATGTGCGGAGCCTGCGGCGGTATGAACGCAAATACGCATCCTTTTTTTGATGCGTATTGTCGCAGTTTGTTCGCCTCGTCCTCGATTTGTTGCCGCAGTGCCGCGAAGTGGCGGCTCGCTCCGTCGAAGTTCGGCACGTTGTCGCAGTGCACGATCTGCGGACATCCTCGGCGCCCAACGAACCTTTGAAATGCCAATAAAAAGGAGTTAGTTGATAAATCAGATACTACTTTTAAGTTAACTGACTTGGACGCAAAACAAACAAAAATGGCAATGTAGAACTTGTAGGGTGGCCTACCACGAATTTTCAATGTCGTTTCAATAGGGCCACAGAAATCCGCGCCACACATGGAGAATGGGCGGAGAGCAAACACGCTGTCGCAAGAGACTCACCATTGCTCGTGGACCCACATGAAAATTCGACTCGTGCAAGTATCGGACATAGCTCTGGAAAAATTGAGTGCGCTTCGTCAACAATACTGGAAACTTGGCATCGTACGATATAGGAGCATTAGCTAGTCGCCCCCCGACCCGCAACAAGGAAAAGGCAAGCCCAGCCTGATAAGTTTCATGGACAAATGGATTTAGCTTCTGTAGACTTGGACTAACAACAAGGTTTTTTCGAATATTTTTATATTCCTCTTGACACTCGTGCTCTTGAACTATCTGAACAATTTTATAAAAAGCTTCTTGTTATTCGATAGGTAAAGGTACACTATTAAAAGGAACTAATTTTTTACACTTCTTTATAAAGCGCAACATGTAAACGAACACCCTCAGCAGTTTTAAGTGAGAGGAAAATCCTTCCAATAAATATGAAGTGGAGACCATTGCGGTTAATTCGACCGCATTCTTTTTTACTTCCATCTGCAACATTTATGGTGACGGATCAAACCGGAGACTCGTTGGCCACTTATCTTCCGGCTCCGTTAAAAACGATGGACCTGTAAACCAGATCGATTCCACCGTCTCCTTTACGTCTCCACCTCCTGACACGATATCTGCCGGGTTCTGTTTAATTGGTACATGCCGCCACGTCCTATCCTCTGTCCACTCTTGAATCTCAGCAACTCTATTTGATACGAACGTTGACAACGACGATGGATGGGAACGTATTCAATAAAGACAAACTTCTGAATCTGACCAATATATACTGCGTTCGATCGGTACTTTTATAAGAGGCTTGATTTTACGGCAGAGGTTTGCGATAAGGTGAGCTGCACATAACTCTAGACGGGGGTTGAACGGCGCTACTTTGGACTTTGCAGTCAACAACGAGACTTTAATACTTTTTTGCAGATTCGCAACGAATATAGACGCACGATCCATTGGCTCTCATCGATGCGTCAGAAAAGGCATGAATTTGAATTGGTGACTTCGGCTCACTCATCACAAATCTCGGTATTGAGATATCTTCTAACTGTGACAAGGCGAGCTGAATTTTGTTGCAGTGGAATCGACTCATCCCAATCTAGCTTATTAAGCCAAAGCTCCTGAAACAGGATTTTTCCTTTAATAAGGATTGGGCTTAATAAGCCAAGGGGGTCGAATAGCTTTGATGTCACTGAAAGAATGTTCCGCTTAGTCGCCCTTGACCCATGACTGAAGTATCAATTTCAAATTTAAACACGTCATCTTTGGGAACCCAAGCGATTCCTAATGCCTTAGACAGCTCTGAGTCCGAAAGTGTTATTGGCTTAACGGTGCTCTCCATATATATGCCTAGATTTCCTGTGGCGGCCCGTGGTCCGAACCTGCTTTTTTTATGTAGCCAACCAGTCCACGGGGAGAAATCTCTGAGAGATCGTTGAGGTCCGAGAGTTCTGCGGACCCGGAGTGTTTGAGTCTGCTGCGTCCGAGTGCCAGGCAGTAGCATAAGAGATGCGTTACCGATTCTACCTCCTCTTCATCCCTGCAGCTCCTGCAGAAATCATTGTGGGGGAATGCAAGCCTGGCAGCGTGTTCCCCTATCAGCCAGTGCCCAGTAATTGCTCCAATCGCTAGGCTGCAGTCTGATCTGGTGAGAGCAATAAGTCTCGCCGATCTTTTCTGAGAGCGTGTCGGCCAGACCAGACGTGAAGTTTTACAGGTCTGGAGATTACTCCATTTCCTATTGGCTGCCAGGTCAAAAAACTCCCTGCACTTTAGCCTGAAAGTAGCCAAGGGAATGCCTACAAGTTCTTTCTCCGGATGGAGAGGGTTGGTAGTCCCTGCCCTAGCTAGTTCATCTGCAGCGCAGTTTCCCTCGTGATCCCTGTGACCGGGAACCCGAATGAGGTAGATGTCATGCTGTTCAGCCATCTCGTTGAGAGATCTGCGACAATCATTGACTGTCCTGGAGTTGGACGAGAATCCGTCAAGTGCCTTGAGCGCTGCCTGACTATCTGAGAAGATGCATATTGTACCCCGATTGTCCCTTAGTGCTGGGGATTCCAGTGCTTCCCTAATGGGTACTACTTCAGCCTGGAAAACACTGCAGTGGTCAGGGAGTCTGAAGGACTCCTTTAGGCTCAAATGCTCACTAAAGTAACCGCCTCCCACCTTGCCGTTAAGTTTTGATCCATCTGTTTAGATATGAATGGAGCCCTCCGGTCCCGGTGTCCGGGCATCCCATTCCTCCCTCGAGGGGATGATGATTTTGTAATTAGTGGTGGGTTGGTCGACGGGCACGCAGTAGTCCGTACCCCCCTCAGGCATGAAGTGATGCAGGTCCAGTCTGGTGTGACCAAAACTATTCTTACTCCATAGATTCGCCTCTCGCAGTCTTATTGCCGCCAGGGTGGATATCTTTACCCCCATCAGATCTACCGGTAGTAGGTCAAGGATGATATCTAGGCCGTCGCTAGGGGTAGTGCGTAGACTGCCTGTTATACAGACTTCCGCCATGCGCTGCGTCTTCCTAAACCTTTCCCTGCATAAGGAGTTGTCCAGGGCAGGCCACCAGGGCCGGCCATTGACTCCCAGCCCGTTCCTTTGCGGCCAGGCCGACAGAACTTCGAGCTTCGCTGTCATTAGGTCGCATAATGTTTGTGGGAATTTCACCAAGGAAGGCAATAGCAACATCATCCGCGTACGCAATGATCTTACAGCCGCCACCCCCTAAGGATCGCAGTAGGCTGTTAACCGCCACGTTCCAGAGTAGTGGTGAGAGTACACCTCCTTGCGGGGTGCCTCTCTTGACGTATCTTCGAATAGTCGAACCTCCAAGAGTAGCCTCGACACTCCTGTTGACCAGGATCATCCGTATTAGGTTCATTGATCGGTCGTCTATTCCAAGTCCCGTCAGTGCATCAATTATTGAGCACGGCAAGATGTTGTCAAGGGCCCCTTCTATGTCTAGAAAAGCAATAAGTGCGTATTCCTTAAAGTTGATCGCTCGCTCGGCGATCATAGTGATTTTTTGCAGGGCTGTTTCTGTTGATCGGCCCCTTTTGTAAGCATGCTAAGAGCATGAGATGTCACTTGGGTTAATGGTTAGTGGGAGATGGAGACTCAAGAGTCTTTCCATAGTCTTAAGGAGGAAGGATGAAAGACTTATAGGTCTGTAGTCCTTAGGGGTGCAGTGGGATGGTTTGCCCGCCTTGGGTATGAATACAACCTTCGTGCACAGCCACGCCTTTGATACCATACCAGTAGTGAAGACTGTACTGAAGATTTTCTTGATCCATTTCCTTAGGTTAAAACCGGCCCTTGATAACTGAGCCGGTATAATACCGTCTGGGCTCGGAGATTTGAAGGGTTTAAAACTATCTATTGCCCATTTAAGATTTCTGTCACTAAGTAGGTAATTGAGTGAGCCCTGGTGGCCCTGGCTATGCATCACTTGGGTTGTTCCTTCCGATGAGCAACCCGGGAAGTGTGCGTTGATAAGGGTCTCCAGGGATTTCTGCCCATCCGTGTTCTTAATATAACCTACGATGGGGGCTGTAGTAGAGAGAATCTTTCTTAGGCGGGCGGCCTCTGATGTCTCTTGGATGTTCGTGAAGAAATTGGCCCAGGCAACCCTCTTTGCCTTTCGCAATTCCTTGTTATACCGCCTGAGTTTAGCTTTATAGGCCTCCCACGCCTCGTCTGTGTTGGTACGGTGCGCGTGGTTAAAGGCCCTACGTGCATTTTTCTTGAAGGGGGCTAACGACGAGGTCCACCATGGAGGCTTCTTCGATATGCTGCTATCTATTCTTTTCTTGGGGCAGGCCCTGTGGTATGCTTTTGCGCTCGTCGCAGTAAGCTTGTCTACCATGGCGTTGAGCCCCTCGTAAGTTTCGATAATCTCTGAAGGTGGTTCACCTAAGGATCTATCTAGTATCTTTTTATAGAGCTCCCAGTTTGCCTTCCTAGGATTTCGAACAGTTTGCTTGGTGAAGTTTTCAAAATTTACAAATATTACATCTCAATGTAGCGGTGGTCTGAAAAGGAGTGTTTATCTAGGACTCTCCAGCTGGTGATTGCATCACCCAGGGAGTGCGAGAATAATGTATTTTCAAGAACCTCTCTTCTGTTCTTGACGACGAAGGTGGGTTCTGAACCTTTGTTACCCACTAGAAGCTTAGAGCTGAGAATAAAATCGAAGATTGACTAACCCCTCTCATTTGTGTCAGTGCTTCCCCACTGATTGTGATGAGCGTTGGCATCGCATCCTATTAGTAGGTCGATTTTCTTCCTATCGCTGTCTTCCATAAGCCGCCTGAGTAGCAAGTGCGGTGGAGGCCCTAAGTGGTCATGACCCATATACGCCGAGCATACTCGTACTTAATACGGCTACCACCACCCTCCAGGATCCTCGCAGTCTCCTCATTTAAAGTGAGGACAACCTGCCTTCTTAATCCCACTGCTTCCTCCACCTTGGCGACTCTCCCGTCCGCCGAAGGGAGTGTGGGATTGCACATCTTGAGCATGGCCAGTATGGTAGCAGGGTCCGCCGGCTTCTCTGTCAGCCGTACACGGGCCCTCGGTTTGCTGGGGATCTTGTCCCAGTCCACCGCCTCCAGACTGGCTCCTGGGTAAACCTCTCCAACCGACGCAATCATGTGCTTGTAGAGGCTTACAGACCTCGCATCTTGGCACGCTATCACCTTGATGCTACCCTGGTACCACCCAGCGTCTTCGCAGTGCGGTGGAGGTCCTCCGCTCTTGAGCATCTCCTCCATGAAGCGCCCAGGCAGCTCATTCACCACCCTCCGCCAAAGCTCCTTGGGGATCAGGCCATCTTTGGAGCCGTTGTCAACAACCCCAATGATGGTCCTACCCTTAGCAACCTCAGCGAAGGATCTGTTACTCTGTTGCGTCTGCACCTTCCGCTCTCCGCTCTTCCGAATGAAGGCCGCTCTCCTCCTATCCTTATAGGAGCCTTTACGCTGCAAGGAGCCAGCAGTCGCCGGACCGGGGCCTTACTTAGGGATACCGCCGGTGCAAGAGGAGCTCGACCCTGGGATCTTGCCCCCCACACCGTTTTGGGGGTCGGTGCCTTGGCATCTCCCCCTACACCGGCGCAGCTCGCCTCCGGACGTTGTCCCTCAGTGGGGAGCTTCGCCATCGCAGCTTTTCTTGGCCTCTGTCTGCCTTGGAGATTGACGGATCCATGATCCCATTTCCGGACTTTCTTGGGGAGTTCCGTTCTCCACTGTTTTTATTTATATTTTTATTCATGTTCATATTTGGACCCACGAGTAGGCGTGAAGGGGTTCGTCCATCATGACATAGCCCGCTTATCATGATAAGTCTGATTGAAACTGAGGGGTCGGCCGGTCCCCCAGAGTCCGCATATTAACGTCCGTGCACCCCTAGGACATGCATCCCTCGGCATATGCTGTTCCACCTTGGATTGGGGTGATTTGGGGAAGGGAGTGTTCTTCTCCCCGCCCGACTACGATTCGCCAGCGTCCTCGGCAGAGACATGACCTTACCGGGACCTGTTACCAGCCGCCCTCACGTGGAGAGTATAGTCGCACTACCAGCGGTGTACACAGTTACGGCACATGAGCTTATGCGTTTCTCCCCCAGTAGTACCCGTCGGCTGACGGCCTACAGGGGACATATAACCTAGGGATTCATATTCTTCCATGAATTCCACATACATTTTCTTTAAGTTCGGATGTCGCGATAATCCTTTCTCGAGCGACAAAAACGGCGTTTGGCTATCTCGACCTAAATGGAAGTCTGACTCCGAATCGACCTGAAGGCAGTATTCTAGTAGTCTTTTTGATAATGTTCCTCACAGAACTCCTGTTCTGGCGACAAAATCTTTTTAGAAGATGGAACTTCTTCCAATGAATTTTTTCAAATTGTGATCTATCGATTCTAATATTTCGTCCTGGCAATTCAGGCTAGAGACCGGTTGTTGAGGAATTGAGGAATTTGCCATGTATTTTCCCGATACTATCCATCCAAGAAGCGTTTTTTGCAGTATGAGATGGTTCGGTCCTTGCTTTATTTGGCCAACGGACAAAAGTTCGAAAAATGACTATGCTCCAATTAACATATCTATCCGCTGAGGTTTGTAAAAATATGGGTCTGCTAAGGGCAAGTTCTTTGGTAGGGTCCAATCTTTCACGTTCACTGACTGGTCAGGGTGAAAGCATGATAGCTTTAAAATCCAAAAGTCGAACGGGAAGTCGCTACCATTGATTCTCGACTTCACCACGGTGTGCATCTTTTTCTTTACTTGTGAATTAGATTGACCAATTATCAATGCCCTTTCTAGAGCCGACGCAGGCAAAGTATAGGAAGTAGAAGGGCCATCATTCGTTAATGCTGGAGGAGGATTTTCTGTTGGTTGTGGTAACGCTAAGTTAATTTCAGTCACTGTCATCGGTGCAGAGTTAATGGTGCGATCTTGCACAGATTTGACATCTAGTCGATTTGCGCTTCGCTACGGTGTGACCTTTTCGAAGAGGATTTAAACAGAGAGATGCTGATTTAACAAACTCAAACCTTTGCATTACAGCAAGGCGAACGGACGGACTGCACTGGGCCACAAAATGGTCTTGAGCGTTGCAATAACTGCAAGCTGGTTTGGTGTTGGCAAAGGATCAAGCTAACAAACTTCTATTAAGTTGCTTGCTAAACTCAGTTTTCTCCTGTTTTGTTTTGCCAGTCTCTTCAGCGGATAGATGCTGGTATCTACGATTTAATATCTTTTCCAAATCGGACCACATCGGCAATTCCTCATAATCCAGTGACTCTTCCCATTTTTTCCTGGTCACTGGATCTACTCTACTCAAAACTAAATATATAATCATAGAGTTTGCAATTTTAGTGTCATCTCCTATGTTAATTCTTCCAACTCGGCTCCAAATTCATCCATTTCGACTAATTGATCGATCTGGTCTTGCAACTCATTTGCTTTAGAAATTCTAGTTCCTCTAACCGGCGAATGCTTTTTACTTTAACATTTAATCTTCTTTTTAAATAATTAAGGGTCGTGGAATTAATTTTGGGTTTTTTACTCTCCATTCTATAAAATTATTTCTTTTCTAAAAAGGCGAATGCTTTTTACTTTAACATTTAATCTTCTTTTTAAATAATTAAGGGTCGTGGAATTAATTTTGGGTTTATTACTCTCCATTCTATAAAATTATTTCTGATTCGATGCAATTCGATGCAATTTTAATATTTAAAAAATTATTTAAAATTTAATAAATAAATAACATTTTAATAAACAAAATTAAATTTATTTTAATTTTCATTTTGGTACAAAATAAACGAAAACAATAATAATTAATTAATTTAATAAATACTACTTTTATTTAAAATTTTTATTTTATAGTAATTCTGTGAATTATAATTTTTTATTTTTTATAATAAAAAATAAATTATTAATTTTCAACCAACGAAAATAATTAATCAATTAATTGATAGTCGAATAAATCTATAGTCGAGGCACTGAGTATTTAAATATTTGTTCGCCAGTGATACCAAATCAAATTGTAGGGTATCGCGTCACTTGGCGTTCCGTTGAACAAAGGCGCCAGAAATACAAATACGTTAAACAAAACCCAAAATATCTGATATCAATTTTAAGGATGAAAATATGCTATATAGGTGTACAAAATTGCATATAAAAAATATTCTTATTCGGCACGTGCCTGATTTTTTTTTTGTTTTTCTTGCACGTGCCGAACTAGAATATTTTTTATATTCATTTATGTACACCTATATATGTAGCATATTTTCGTCACAAAAATTGATATCAGATATTTTGGGTTACGCATGCAGGTTTGTCACCGGTACTTTACCTCGTCAAGAGGTTTTTATACCCTTGCAGAGGGTATTATAATTTTGGTCAAAAGTGTGCAACGCAGTGAAGGAGACATCTCCGACCCTATAAAGTATATATATTCTTGATCAGGATCACCTCCTGAGTCGATATAAGCATTTCCGTCTGTCCGTCTGTCTATTTGTCTGTCTGTCTGTCGGTTTCTCCGCAAACTAGTCTCTCAGTTTTGGAGCTATCGAGTTGAAACTTTGCACACATCCTTCTTTTACTTGCAGGTAGTAAATAAGTCGGAACGACCGGGATCGGTCGACTATATCCTATAGCTGCCTGTTGAGCTATTAAAGGTTTTTAATAGCGGCCAAATGAATTAAATTCCACAGTTCAATTTTCAAGTCAATTTCAATATTTATTTTTCGAGGGTTCAACTCTAACCCCAACTTGCAAACGCTCCAATCAATAACAAAATCACAAGTACAAAGCTTAGCAATATGAATTATCAATATGAACGCATACAAATGCAAGATTTGCTAGTGTGCAGCAGCTCTACAAAAAAGCTCCCCAAAGCGCATGCGCTACAAATACCAGCAAAGCGCATGCGAACGGGGGAGAAGTAAACGAAACCAGAACTGCCGATAACACGCCGCCGCTCCACAGATTATAATATATGTAGCTTATTTTACGCAGCTTCGCCCTTTTCTGCTTGGCTCAACCCTGCCATATAACTGAATGATCGGAAATGCAATAACTTTGGTGTTTTAGTTAGAGGGTATTTGGACAAAATATCTTATGTACAAAATTTCATAAGGATCGGCCGACTATATCCTATAGCTGTCATAGAACGATCGGAATTGTCATAACTTTGGTGTTTTTTAAGTTAGAAAGATGGGACTTGGTACAGATTCTATTTTGAACAAAATAATAATATATCCTATAGCTACCATATAACTGATTTTTTGGAAATGCCATTACTTCGTTGTTTTTAAATTTAGGAGGATGGGAGTTTCAATGGATTCTTTTTTGGGCAAAATAATTCGATATGCCAAATTTCATAACGATCGGCCGACTATCTACGATCCGCTATATATCTAACAAGAAAGGAAAAATAACTTCGGGCAGAGCCGAAGTTGATATACCCTTGCAGTTGAGTCGCAGTCCGCTAGGTGGCGCCACGCATCTTATAATATTAGATATATAGCGGATCGTATATAGTCGGCCGATCCTTATGAAATTTGGCATATCGAATTATTTTGCCAAAAGAGGAATCCATTGAAACTCCCATGCTTCAAACTTGAAAAACAACGAAGTTATAGCATTTCCGATCAATCAGTTATATGACAGCTATAGGATATAGTTGGCCGATCCTTATAAAATTCGACAAATCAGATTTTTTTTCCCAAAATTGAATCTGTACCAAACCCCATCTTTCGAACTTAAAAAACAACAAAGTTATGCCAATTTCGATCGTTCTATGACAGCTATAGGATATAGTCGGCCGATCCTTATGAAATTTTGTACACAAGATATTTTGGTCAAATATAACATGTGGGGAAAGTCTCAACCAACTTAAAAAACACCAAAGTTATGGCATTTCCGATCAATCAGTTATATGGCAGCTATAGGATATAGTCGACCGATCCCGGCCGTTCCGACTTATATACTGCCTGCAAAGGAAAGAAGGGTGTGTGCAAAGTTTCAACTCGATAGCTTTAAAACTGAGAGACTAGTTTGCGTAGAAACAGACAGACGGACAGACGGACATGCTCATATCGACTCAGGAGGTGATCCTGATCAAGAATATATATACTTTATAGGGTCGGAGATGTCTCCTTCACTGCGTTGCACACTTTTGACCAAAATTATAATACCCTCTGCAAGGGTATAATAAGAAAAAAAAGCTAACTTCGAGCGGAGCCGAAGTTGATATACCCTTGCAGTTAAGCAGAAGCTTATATTATTATTGTATATATCGGATCGTATATACAAGTTGTCCGATCCTTTTGAAAATTTCACCATCAAAAAAATTTCTAATAAAAATATTGGAAACAGCCCCAAGCATCTTTAAAAATAGCAAGGTTGTGCCATTTCTGATCGTTCAGTTGTATGGCAGGTATAGGATATAGTCGCCCGATCCTTATGAAACATAGGATTAGATTGCCCAAAACGGAAACCCCCATCATTCTAGCTTAAAAAACAACAAAGTTATGCCAATTATCCTAATCCTAATCCTAAAATTTTGCAAATCGGATAAGATTGCCCAAAAGGCAATCTTTAAACATATGACAGCTATAGGATATAGTCGGCCGATCCTTGTGAATTTTGCCCATAAGATGTTTTGACCAAATATAACATGTGAGGAAAGTCCCAACTTAAAAAACACCAAAGTTATGGCATTTCAATCAGTTATATGGCAGCTATAGGATACAGTCGCCCGATAGACAAATAAAGTAAAAGTTGAAAGAATTTACTCTATATTTTCAAGTTAATTGCACACATACATGAACATATAAATTCCTAGTTATAAATCACTAATATTTTCTTTACTACTACTAATTTTTCTATTAAGGTATCTGCCTGTTAATCGTAAGGTCGTGGGTTCGATTCCAAGCAGAAAAATCTTTATTATGGGTTGATTTTTGTTTACTTTAATTTTTTTTCATTTCGCAGTCTCAAAATAAACTGTTATATTCAATATTATTTATTATCTAATTGAATGCAATACAGTTTAATATCTAATTGAAACAATACCTTTCGATTGGTATATAATTCAGTTAGATCACTACAGAAAATTTTTAAAATAAAAAAAAAATAGGTTTTTCCAGTTTTTCTAGTTGAACAAATTGTTGAATGTAACACTTTAAAAAGTATTGGCGGAGTTGCTTTGGCTAGTTTTTATACCCTTGCAGAGGGTATTATAATTTTGGTCAAAAGTGTGCAATGCAGTGAAGGAGACATCTCCGACCCTATAAAGTATATTCTTGAGTATATATTCTTGATCAGGAGCACCTATTGAGTCGATATAAGCATATCCGTCTGTCCGTCTGTCTGTCGGTTTCTACGCAAACTAGTCTCTCAGTTTTAGAGCTATTGAGTTGAAACTTTGCACACATCCTTCTTTTTCTTGCAGGTTGTTAGTACATAAGTCGGAACGGCCGTCATCGGTCGACTATATCCTATAGCTGTCATACAACTGATTGATCGGAAATGCTTTAACTTTGGTGTTTTTTAAGTTAGAGGGTTGGGACTTTCCACACATGTTATTATACCCTTGCAGAGGGTATTATAATTTTGGTCAAAAGTGTGCAACGCAGTGAAGGAGACATCTCCGACCCTATAAAGTATATATATTCTTGATCAGGATCACCTCCTGAGTCGATATAAGCATTTCCGTCTGTCCGTCTGTCCGTCGGTCCGTCTGTCCGTCGGTCCGTCTGTCCGTCTGTCTGTCGGTTTCTACGCAAACTAGTCTCTCAGTTTTAGAGCTATCGAGTTGAAACTTTGCACACATCCTTATTTTCCTTGCAGGTAGTACATAAGTCGGAACGGCCGTCATCGGTCGACTATATCCTATAGCTGTCATACAACTGATTGATCGGAAATGCTTTAACTTTGGTGTTTTTTAAGTTAGAGGGTTGGGACTTTCCACACATGTTATTATACCCTTGCAGAGGGTATTATAATTTTGGTCAAAAGTGTGCAACGCAGTGAAGGAGACATCTCCGACCCTATAAAGTATATATATTCTTGATCAGGATCACCTCCTGAGTCGATATAAGCATGTCCGTCTGTCCGTCTGTCCGTCGGTCCGTCTGTCCGTCTGTCTGTCGGTTTCTACGCAAACTAGTCTCTCAGTTTTAGAGCTATCGAGTTGAAACTTTGCACACATCCTTATTTTCCTTGCAGGTAGTACATAAGTCGGAACGGCCGGGATCGGTCGACTATATCCTATAGCTGCCATATAACTGATTGATCGGAAATGCCATAACTTCGTTGTTTTTTAAGATAGAGGGTTGGGACTTTCCACACATGTTATATTTGACCAACATATCTTATGTACAAAATTTCATAAGGATCGGCCGACTATATCCTATAGCCGTCATACAACGATCGGAATTGGCATAACTTTGGTGTTTTTTAAGTTAGAAAGATGGGATTTGGTACAGATTCTATTTTGGACAAAATAATCTGATTTTCCAAATTTCATAAGGATCGGCCGACTATATACGATCTTCTATATATCTAATAATATAATATGCGTTGCGCCACCTAGCGGACTGCGACTGAACTGCAAGGGTACATCAACTTCGGCTCCGCCCGAAGTTAGCTTTCCTTTCTTGTATGTGACCAAACTTTGGTGTTTTTTAAGTTAGAAAGATGGGACTTAGTACAGATTCCATTTTGGACAAAATAATCTGATTTGGCAAATTTCATAAGGATCGGCTGACTATATCCTATAGCTGCCTTATAACTGAATGATCGGAATTGGCATAACTTGGTGTTTTTTAAGTTAGAAAGATGGTAGGAGATAACTAGGAATTTATAACTAACAGGAATTTCAGTACTACTTGGGTTTTTGAGCTTGTTCATGTATGTGTGCAATTAACTTTTACTTTATTTGTCTATCGGACGACTGTATCCTTTAGCTGCCATATAACTGATTGAAATGCCATAACTTTGGTGTTTTTTAAGTTGGGACTTTCCACACATGTTATATTTGGTCAAAACATCTTATGGGCAAAATTCACAAGGATCGGCCGACTATATCATATAGCTGCAATATAACTGAATAATAGGAATTGGCATAACTTGGTGTTTTTTAAGTTAGAAAGATGGGACTTGGTACAGATTCCATTTTGTGCAAAATAATCTTATTTGCCAAATTTCATAGGGATTGGCCAACTATATTCAATAGCCGCCATATAACTGAACGATCGGCTCCGCCCGAAGTTGGCTTTTCCTTTCTTATTTTTATAGCTTTTAATCCATGATTTGGCCCAAAAACGGTGGTGGCTGTAATTTAAGCAAAGTGTGTTTTTATTTATATGCATTATGCATATAATATACATATAACGCTCTTTACTCGTAAAATTGTGCATTTGTGAGTCTTCTCATTAAGACATGAGACACTGAAACACAAAGCAGAACTACATCAAATCGGGGGGACGACGAGGGAGCAGCGGCAACCGTAGAGCAGCGACGACGAGGGAGCAGCAGCGACGGACAGGCAGCGGCAGCGGAAGACGACAAGCAGCAACACAGGCCCCGCAACCAGAGTCCGTGAGTCCGAACAAAGGGAACCGAGAGCCGTTTCGGCGCCAGGCACCAAGACCGCACCATCTGCCGGGCGCAAGCTTTGGGAGGGCGGGCGTATTGGCACCAACCCGGAGCGGGGATCGGGGATCGACGGGAGGACGAGCGGTCGGTCGGCTGAGCCAGACAGCCGGTGAGATTTATTGCCTTGTAAATTAATTACAATAAAGGGGATTTATTTGAAAAGAAGCAATACCGTGTTATTTCTGGGCTCGGGCAATCACGTCGAATCAATAAATTCGGTGGAACGTACCCTCAACCTCTGTGAGCTAGCCGCGGCGTTTGTTGCGAGCAAAACATAGCAAAACAGTTCGTTACAGCGTGTTAGTAAATGCTGGCTGTCAATATTTCCATAAATAAGATCATATAGAAACATGACACCCAGCATCGTTCTACGGTTTGTTAATGATGGTAAGTTGATTAGTAAAAGTCTACTACGATAAGAGGGGAGGTAAAGATTTGCATCCCAATTAAGTCCCCTAAGAGCAAACGTAAGGAAGTTTTTTTGTACAGATTCAATGTGATCTTAGTGTACTCCGTATTGAGGACTCCAGACACACGATCCATACTCAAGAATCGGACGGACCAGTGATGTATATAACGTTTTAGTTATGTACGGGTCATTAAATTCTTTTGACCATCTTTTAATAAAACCAAGCACACCCATAGCTTTATTAACCATGGTAGATATATGGTCGGTAAAAAGACATAAGTTTACATTTCGATCCATTAAGCTTTAGGTTATTTGCTAAACACCAATTTTGAAGTTTATCCAAATCGGATTGAAGTCTAGACTGGGCGCTAGTGAATTTATACTGAAGGCATGAAGCCATGCTGGCACGGAGTTATTATTGAACTACATAGGTGTTGCAAATGTGGAGTGCTAAGTTTTTCAAAAAGCTTTGGAATTGCTGACAATTTAGAGATGCCTCTATAATTTGCAGCATCGGATTTTCCCCTTTTTTATGCAGCGGAATAATGAAGGATTCCTTCCACATAAGGGGAAAGATCGAAGTTTCCAGCGATAGATTAAAGAGTTTAACGAGCGGTTTGCACAGAGCCTCGGCGCAGTTCTTCAGAACACAGCGTGGTACTCCAACAGGGCCTGGCGAATACACGGGCTTGACCTTAAGAAGATCCGATAACACACCACTTTGATCGAAAGATGGGCGAAATATAAGATTGGCTGATTGGATATTATAATTGTAAGGCTGAGCTAAACTGCTGCTAGGTGAATAGGTAGTTTGAAAAAACTGTGCAAAGAGATCGGCCATTGCCTGATCGGTGTTCGCATAAGAGTTCTCAAACGTAAGCAGTGGGGGAAAAGATACATGTTTACGCTTAGTGTTTACAAAGTTATAAAACTGCTTCGGATCCTGAGTAAACTGAATCCTGCAGCGGCGAATATAACTCCTATAACATTCTGCGTAATGCACGGTGAAATTGGACCGAGCTACTAAGTATCTTGAATAACTAACTGTACAGCCAGATAATATATGTTTATTTAAAAGTCTACTCATACTATTCTTTAAATTTATAGGGTGCCTTGTATACCAAGTGATATAAAATTTTTGTAATGCGATGTTTATATCCTCGCATGCCAGTAAATCAGACCAATTAAATTCCAAAATTAACTTTTTTAATTTCATAAAGTCAGCCTTACGGAAGAAACGAACTTTATGAGATTTAAGTGTAGACTTAAGGTCAATTAAGCAATTTTTTTCGCTTGAAACCTCAAGACTGGGATGATATGGATCCTCAGGGTTAGAAAGGGGGAAAGTTCTGGAAAGAATAATTCCATCAAGATTAGAAACTCAGGATCAGTCTTTTTAGCTAGAATTGTGGGACTTTCTACGGATTTTGGGCAATCTTATTTGTCCTGCCAAATTTCATTAGGATCGGCCGACTATATCCGATAGCCGCCATATAACTGAACGATCGGGAATGGCACAACCTTAACTGCAAGGGTATATCAACTTCGGCTCCGTTCTTGTTTTTGATCAAATCTAATCCTAAAATTCCATCACTTGGTATTGAAAAAGTTGAATTGAATACGAAAGTCGTGTGGAATTATATATTTGGTAGATTGCATTTCTAGAGAGTTAGTCCTTGGGATTGAATGAATCCTTGATTAATTCCCTTAATATTTATATCACTTTGTCCGATCAATCTTTGTATGTAACCTTACTTGTTCTTACATACCACCTTCGTCCGAACCGCCAACATTGGAAAATTCACCGTCTTTTCAGCTTAACCCCCACCACGACTTCCCTGCGGGCATGTTTGACATGTCACTCGGGCAAATTAACCACGATAGAAATTCTTTAGGTCGGCTGTTGGACTTATGTTTCGTTTCTGATCCTGATGGAATTACTCTTTTCAGAACTTTGCCCCTTTCTGACCCTGAGGATCCATATCATCCCACTCTTTCAATTGTAAACAAATCCTTAATTGACCTTAAGTCTACACTTATATCTCACAAAGTTCGTTTCTTTCGTAATGCTGACTTTATGAAATTAAATAAGTTAATTTCGGACTGATTGGTCTGATTTAATGGTATGCGAGGATATACACATCGCATGACAACATTTTTATTACACCTTGAACATATTTTTCGACGCTTGCGTGCCGTGGAAATATCCGTCCGCTTCAACAAATTCGCATTGGTATACAAAGCACCTTATAAATTTAAAGAACATTATGAGTAGACTTTTAAATAAACATATATTATCTGGCTGTACAGTTAGTTATTCAAGATACTTCGTAGCTCGGTTCAATTTCACCAAGCATAACGCAGAATGTTATAGGATTTATATTCGCCGCTGCCGGATACAGTTTACTCTGGATCCGAAGCAGTTTTACTAAGCACTAAGCGTAAACATGTATCTTTTCCTCCAGTGCTTACGTTTGAGAACTTTTATGCGAAGACTGATTAGGCAATGGCCGTCAAACAACGTATACACCTAGCAGCGGTTCAGCTCAGCCTTACACTTATAATATTCAATCAGCCAACCCTATATTTTGCCCATCTTCCGATCAAAGTGGTGTGTTATCGGATCTTCTTACGGTCAAGCCCGTGTATTCGCCAGGCCCTGATGGAGTACCAGGCTGTGTTCTGAAGAACTGCGCCGAGGTTTTGTGCAACCGCTCATTAAAGTCTTTAATTTATCGCTGGAAACTTCGATCATTTCCCCTTATGTGGAAGGAATCCTTCATTATATAATTTATATAATTATTTATATAATTAATATTAATTATAAATTATTGTTTAAAAAAACAGATTGTAATTAATATTAAATAACTGGAATAGAAGTTTTCCAGTGAACCCCGCTATTATATACAACATCGTTTCTGTTAATTGAATTTATCTATCGGGGAGATCTAGTATGTGGTATCTTTTTGGTCTTCTTAATGATAAGCTGTTATCTACTAGACTTAAGGCTAAATTATTTTCATGATTATCTGTCGATATATTTTTTACTAATTTTATTTATTTCTTTTCTTATGGTTGGAATATTGAGATCCTTGTGGATATTTGCATTAGTTACATAAAAAGGAGCATTGACAATTTGTCGCAAAGTTTTTGACTGGTAGCGCTGTAGTATCTCAATATTTGAGTTGCTAGCAGTTCCCCAAAGCTGTATAGCGTAAGTCTTTAATAATGCTTTAATATAGCTTTGCAGAGGAGATTTTGTTTTCCAGTGATGTTTTCGATTTTCGACATATCAACCAGGACATTTTTAGTGTTTTAAGTCTGAGTTGCTGACATTTGGCTTTTATGTGATTTTTCCACGATAATCTGCGGTCGAGATGCAATCCCAGATACTTGACACAGGTACTTTGTGGAATTGGCGAGCCGTTAAGTAACACATTTGGGCAATTACCTGGTCTCAATTAAATTGTTATTTGGACAGTTTTTAGGGAGTTAATTGTAATTTTCCATCGAAGGAACCAGTCTTCAATTAGGCTTAGCTCACGCTGCAGTTCAGAAGCTTCATTTCTAGATGCGCTTGTGGCCAAAACGGCTGTATCATCAGCATATGTTGCAACAGTGCAGTTGTTTGTGACTGGCATATCCGCCGAACATAAAGTATAGAGGATTGGTCTCAATACGCTTCCTTGTGGGACGACTACATTAATGAGAAATAACGTTGATGCATCGTTTTTCTGCTGGACGTATAAGCATCTTTTATTAAGATATGATTTGATTATTAAGTAATATGGAGCAGGTAGCACGTCAAGAAATGCAGCAGTATTTTTTGTTCTCAAATGCAGAAACTATATCATTAGTGACCCTGTGGCACTGCTTGGGGGTCCCGTAGCCTCTCCTGAATCCGAGTTGGTATTCACGAATGATGGAATGTTCGTCCAAAATTGGCAACATTCTCTTCAGTAGTATTTTTTTTTTAACATTTCGAGAATATTGTCAGCAGACTAATGGGACGATATGACGTCAATTCCGTTTCCACTTTGTTTGGCTTTAGGATCATTATGATCTCTGCACATTTCCATTGACTTGGAAAGTGGTCTAGTCTGAGAATTGCGTTAAATATAAAAGTGATAAGCCGTATGCATTTTGGTGGTTAGCTTTTCAGGTGATATTTTTTCAGGACCTGGTGCTTTTTTATGGTTTAAGCCTTTGATTTCTGTTTTGACTTCTTCATATTTTATGCTTTTTATAGGTAAGCTCATTTGGCAGGGTGACTCAATCTCCTCTTCTGTTTTTAACGAAATATCCAAGCTATAAATAGCTTTTGAATTGCATTAATGTCTGTAGAGGCTGAAATATTACTGGAGAGTGATCTGAGTTAAGGTCAAAGATATCCATTACTTGCATATGTGATTGTGGAATTCCAGAGAACACTACGAAATCAATCAAGTGTAGGATTTTCCGACTATCAGATGGCCAGTATGTAGGCCAGTTGACAAAATGTGTATATTATTGTTTCGTATGCATTTGTATAACTCCGATCCCTTCGGGTTAGTCAGTCTGGAACCCCACCATGAATGTTTGGCATTGAAGTCGCCTCCAACAATAAACTTTGTGCCCAGTCCTTGGAAAAAGTTTTGAAAATCAAGCTCTTTTATTGTGAATCTGGGAGTGAGTTAAATCGCTGTTATTGATACATCCGCGTGCATACATTTTATGTTAATTGTAGCAGCCTGCATAGCGTTTTCCCTAGTACTGTCCATAACTTAAAACACAAAAAAATTATGCCAATTCCGATCGTTCTATGACAGATATAGGATATTGTTGGCCGATATAACATGTGTGGAAAGTCTCAACCCTCTAACTTAAAAAACACCAAAGTTATTGCATTTGCCGATCAATCAGTTATATGGCAGCTATAGGATATAGTCGACCGATCCCGGCCGTTCCGACTTATATACTGCCTGCAAACAGAAGAAGGATGTGTGCAAAGTTTCAACTCGATAGCTTTAAAACTGAGAGACTAGTTTGCGTAGAAACAGACAGAAGGACAGACGGTCATGTTTATATCGACTCAGGAGGTGATCCTGATAAAGGATATATGATTCCTATATTATTATACATATCAGATCGTATATACATAGTTGTCCAATCCTTATGAGAATTTCACCATCAAAAAAATTTCTAATAAAAATATTGGAAACAGCCCCAAGCATCTTTAAAAATAGCAAGCTTGTGCCATTTCCGATCGTTCAGGCAGGTATAGGATATAGTCGGCCGATCCTTATGAAATTTGTCGGATCAGATAAGCTTGCCCCAAGTGGAGTCCATAGAAAGTCCCTAACTTAAATAACAACAAAGTTATTGCATTTCCGATCAATCAGTTATATGGCAGCTATAGGATATAGTCGGCCGATGCTTATGGAATTTGTCGGATCTAATAAGATGGCACAAAGTGGAGTCCATAGAAAGTCCCATCCTTCTAACTTAAACAACCACAAAGTTATGGCATTTCCGATCAATCAGTTATATGGCAGCTATAGGGTATAGTCGGCCGATCCTTATGAAATTTGTCGGATCGAATAAGTTGGCCCAAAGTGGGATACATAGAAAGTCCCATCCTCCTAACTTAAACAACAACAAAGTTATGGCTTATCCGATCAATCATATAATAAACATGTAATATATCCAAAATAAATGCGCAAAATGTTAAAATTAAAAAAAAAGGTTTTTTCAGTTTTTCTAGTTAAACAAATTGTTGTTTGGGTGTGCGATATGAAATAATAAATATTAGAAAAGCATTGCTTTGCCTTGTTATACCCTTGCAGAGGGTATTATAATTTTGGTCAAAAGTGTGCAACGCAGTGAAGGAGACATCTCCGACCCTATAAAGTATATATATTCTTGATCAGGATCACCTCCTGAGTCGATATGAGCTTGTCCGTCTGTCCGTCTGTCTGTCCGTCTGTCTGTCTGTCTGTCGGTTTCTACGCAAACTAGTCTCTCAGTTTTAGAGCTATCGAGTTGAAACTTTGCACACACTCTTCTTTCCTTTGCAGGTAGTATATAAGTCGGAACGGCCGGGATCGGTTGACTATATCCTATAGCTGCCATATAACTGATTGATCGGAAATGCCATAACTTTGGTGTCTTTTAAGTTAGAGAGTTGGGACTTTCCACACATGTTATATTTGACCAAAATATCTTATGTACAAAATTTCATAAGGATCGGCCGACTATATCCTATAGCTGTCATAGAACAATCGGAATTGGCATAACTTTGGTGTTTTTTAAGTTAGAAAGATGGGACTTGGTACAGATTTCTCTTTGGGCAAAATAATTCAATGTGCCAAATTTCATAAGGATCGGCCGACTATATACGATCCGCTATATATCTAATAATATAAAATGCGTGGCGCCACCTAGCGGACTGCGATTGAACTGCAAGGGTATATCAACTTCGGCTCCGCACGAAGTTAGCTTTCCTTTCTTGTTTTATATGCGTTATATGTTCAATGGGGGCAAATGCATATAAAGCTTTTTACTCGTAAAATTGTGCATTTGTGAGTCTTCTCATTAAGACATGAGACACTGAAACACAAAGCAGAATTACATCAAAATTTGCCATCAAGCAACGAAGTTCGAGGTTAGCCGAGTGAAGGGCGTTATGGTTTCTAACACGGGAGGGCCTGAGTTCTAGACCTAGTTGATCCAATGTTTCTATTTTACTTTTTAAACCCTTTTTTTATTTGGATTCTGTTTTTAAATTAATAAACTAAAATCTGAAAAGATATGCTGCATATTTTTTAGGGTATTGACCAAATATATACAGACTCCAAAAAGCAAAGTTGCCAATCAAATACACACACATGTACATATAAGTAAATGCAAGCTTCACAGGAGGCAGGACAAAATATCTTGAGTTAACGAATTTTGCCAGATATAAGCGCTATATCAAAAGTTGCGTCATCTCAAGAGCTATCTCCACGTGCAATATATTTAGGATCAAATGAGCAAATTTTGAAAAAAAAATTTTTTGTCAAAAAAAAAAATGTATTTTCAGTGTATTTTTTTTGTGTACTATATAGACGTTTGGTCTCAAAGAAAGTGAAATAGATATTTAAAAAACCCTTTCAACGGGGTAAAGCTCTTTTTAATATCTTTCTTAATTATAAAGTTATGAATTTTTTAATTAACAAAGTTTTTATAATTTTTTTACGTAAGCTTAAAGTATTTCAAAAAGTTGTAGAACAATAGTTGCTCATATGATAGTAACAAACATCTCCAATTTTTTTCGGGGTTGCCAATAAAAAAATAGTGCAAACAGACAACCAGACAAACCGACGCACACTGGCTTCATTTTAAAGAAGAAGAAAAAATCAAATTTTTCGAATAACTTCTGAAAGAATGTCTTTTGAAGTCGGATCGGGTCGATTGAGGTACCAATCGACGCGTATTCAGCTCTAGAATGCGAATATATCAAAATATTGTATCTTGTAGTGTGTGGATTTCCAATAAGGCACTCATACGAAGAGCGGTTATAAGATAGACAGAGAAAAGCTTAAAAGCTTATCATCTAATATCATTGATCTGCGGTTACATTGTATAAGCGAACAAACATCACGCGATTCTTATCTATTATTTTTGCATATCGAGATAAATGTGCCGATAAATCAAAAATTAAAACATGGTATGATCTATTGATTTCAATAATAATATAAAAATCTTCCATACAAAAATGTTTGGGGAAAAAATCATAGAAGACCAAAAATTAATGTAGAAAATCTGAGATTTCAACTTTGGATGAGTATTCCAAAGATATGGTAACTGCTAGATACCATTTTTTAATTTTAGTTGGTACACATACATTTCAAAAATGATATGTACTGGAAACAATGATGGTCGTAGCCATTTCACGGCCTACATAATTCAATATATGGTAAAATTTGATCAATTTCTTCTCTTAGGTGTACCGCGGAAACTGTGGGTGATAGAACCTATGTTTGTTCTGGACTTTGGTTCAGGGGAGCCTAAAGGTTATGGAGCAGGTGGAATTATGCGTGGAGATTTTTTGCTGTTGGCCTGTGTTATCAATTGAAACATGTTCAAAGATATTTTCCCACGGTGCCACTTTAAGTTGGCTGATTTTGTGCATACCGGCTTGCTTTTCAAGCCTTTGAAAGAATTGACCTAAGTCAAGGGTTTAGTATACAAATCGCTAACATTATATCTTGCTGTAATTTCCCTTCCGTGCTTAAATAAACACATATTGTTATTTACATGCAATGTCACTACTTTACGTACTTCATCATTATTAATGACTTCATATACGTTGGGCTTTGAAGCTTTTTCTATAGATTGCTTATGCAATTATATTTTTTCTTTTCCTGCGTAGAATTTTTGTCTACTTTGGTTTCTGGTAGTGACTTTCAGAATTTTAATGTTTAAATGTATGTTTTTCAAGTCGGTGATTGTTATTCTAGACAGCGCATCGGCTACATAATTATCTTTACCCTTTAGATACTGTACTGTAAAATTATATTCCTCTAATTCAAGTCTCATTCGTGTTAGTTTGGAACTGGGATTTATCATTGAAAATAAATAAGTAAGTGTTCTGTGGTCTGTTTTGACAGTGAAGTGTCTACCATAAATATATGGTCTGAAGTATGTTATTGCCCAATGAATAGCTGCTAATTCTTGTTCTGTAGTGCTCTTGTTGCTTTCACCTTTCGTAAAGGATCTTGATGCGTATGCAACTGGAAGCTGTAATCCATTTTTATTTTGAGTTAGTACTGCTCCACAAGCGTATTTGCTAGCATCTGTAATTATGCAAAATTCTTTGCTTAAATCTGGGTATTGCAACAGAGTTGGGTTTATTAATGCTGATTTTAGATGTTCGAAAGCGTTTTGACATTTTGTTGTCCATTCGAATTTTACATTTTTCCTACATAATCTTGTTATGTGACGGGAGTATTCTGCAAAATTCATTATGAAACGTCTGTAATAATTGCAAAATGCAACGAATCTTCTAGCTTCTTCTTCTTCATTTATGACCTAGGAAGGTGACTTCATGCATGAAAAATGAACATTTTTCGGGATGTAACTTTAGGTTGGGGGGCCTCATAGCCTAGTGGTTAGTGTACTAGCTCGCTAAGCGTGAGGTCGTGGGTTCGAGCCCCACTCGTGTCAAGTGCATGGCCCTGCAAGTTTTTCGGCGCTCGCGCATATGATGTAAGTAGCGAAAAGCTCTCGTTGGATTCTCGCTATTTATAATTATGTGCATGAGACCCGAAAAATCGGAATTCCCAGATGTCGTTAGGTGGCAAGCCCACTTCTGAGATAGGTTGCACTCGGCTAATCACCGGATCGACTGAACAATAACGATTTAATGGAAAATAAAGTTGAAAAAAAAGAGAACACGGGTGTACAAGGTGATATGAATTTAGTTACAAAAAATAATGAAATGCTCCAGCAGTTAGTACAGTTGTTAACTTTAACAAGAAAGGAAAGCTAACTTCGGGCGGGCCGAAGTCTATATACCCTTGCAGTTGAGTCGCAGTCCGCTAGGTGGCGCCACGCATCTTATATTATTAGATATATAGCGGATCGTATATAGTTGACCGATCCTTATGAAATTTGGCTAATCGAATTATTTTGCCAAAAGAGGAATCCATTGAAACTCCCATCCTTCTAACTTGAAAAACAACGAAGTTATAGCATTTCCGATCAATCAGTTATATGTCAGCTATAGGATATAGTCGGCCGATCCTTATGAAATTCGACGAATCAGACTTTTTTCCCCTAAATAGAATCTGTACCAAACCCCATTTTTCTATCTTAGAAAACACCAAAGTTATGTAAATTTCGATCGTTCTATGACAGCTATAGGATATAGTCGTCCGATCCTTACGAAATTTTGTACATAAGATATTTTGGTCAAATATAACATGTGTGGAGTCCAAGTCCCAACCCTCTAACTTAAAAATCACCAAAGTTATGGCATTTCCGATAGTCGACCGATCCCGGCCGCTCCGACTTATACACTGCAAACAAAAGAAGGATGTGTGCAAAGTTTCAACTCGATAGCTCTAAAACTGAGAGACTAGTTTGCGTAGAAACAGACGGACAGAAGGACATGCTTATATCGACTCAGGAGGTGGTCCTGATCAAAAATATATATATTTTATAGGGTCGGAGATGTCTCCTTCACTGCGTTGCACACTTTTGACCAAAATTATAATACCCTCTGCAAGGGTATAAAAATTCGGGCAGACGAAGTCCAAAAAGATGAGGGAAAGCTGATTGTGGAAAATTTCGCAAAAATTATACCCGAATTCGATGGTAATAATATGCAAGTGAAGGCGTGGTTTCAAAACTTTGAGTTAAATGCCGACGCATATGGGCTCAGTGAAAAACAAAAATATGTGCAAGCTCGTGCCAAGATGACCCATACAGCCGCACTATTTTTGGAGTCGGCAATTGTGTATGAATACGATACATTGCGGAAAGTGTTGATTGATGAATTTGCTAGAGTAAAAGTAGGCAGCGCCGAAATAAACAAGCAATTGATGGATCATGTGAAGCTCAAAAACGAAAGTTTTCATGAGTACCTTCTGCAAATGAAACACATTGCTGCGCGTGGAGTCATAGACACAGAATCAGTTATAAAATATGTAGCAGATGGTCTGAATCTCAAAAGTGACTTCAAATTTACGCTTTACGCTGTTCATCATTTAAAGAACTGATAGAAAAGTACGAAGTGTATGAAATTAATCAAACCTTTGAGAAAGAGGAGAAACGACAAATTCAGCCGAATAAAAGTAAAGTTTCGAGTAAAGATGTCAGCAGCCGGCTTCGAGTTTTCTCCCCCTGCTGGGGAGGAAACTGTGGAATCAAATCAGCTAAGTATTCTAAATTTTATTGAGACCAACACTGATATAAAAACTCCTCCGCAGTTTAAAGAAGCAGTTAAAACCATGGTTAGCGAGTTCAACATGATGAAAAAAACAGCCGAATGCCCGATCGAGCTCAAGATCGTGCCGGATAATAACATTATGCCTTTTCGGCAGGCACCTAGCTGTATCGCTGCCAACGAGGCACAAGTGGTAAAACTTCAAGTCAAGGAGTGGCTTGATACAGGCGTAATTCGGCAGTCAACGTCTAATTTTGCCAGCCGCATAGTTGTTGTCAAAAAGAAGGATGGAAGAAACCGCATTTGTGTCGACTTCCGGCAGCTCAACAAAATGGTACTTAAAGATTGCTTCCCGGTACCTGTTATTGACGACGTGCTGGAAAAGCTGCAGAGGGCCAAGTTCTTCACAGTCATTGATTTGGAAAATGGGTTTTTCCATGTGCCGGTCGAAGAAAACAGCAGAAAGCACACCGCTTTCACTACAAAGGAGGGCCTTTTTGAATTCAACAAAGCACCACTTGGGTTTCGCAATTCTCCAGCGGTTTTTATTCGTTTTGTCAACCATGTTTTCCCAAAGCTAATGAACGATGATGTTTTGGATCTGTATGTGGATGATATAATCATACATGCAGTAACAGCGGACGAATGTCTGAGGAAAATGGAGAGCGTGTTCAAGAAGTCAGCAGAGTATGGCCTAATGGATAAAATGGAAGAAGTGCCATTTTCTCCAGACGAAAATTTTCTCGGCCATGTAATTGAAGAAGCCAAAATCAAGCCAGGAACAGAAAAAACAAAAGCAGTCGAAAAATGTCCAGTGCTGCAGAATATTAAAGCTCTGCAGTCTTTTCTGGGTCTCACTGGGTTTTTTCGCAATTTCATTCGAGGATATTCCCAGATCGCAAAGCCGCTGACAAACCTTCTGCGCAAAAATGAGTTGTTCCGAATGGAGTATGCCGAGTTAATGTCGATGAATGAATTGAAGGATGCACTTATCTCGAAGCCTGTTCTAAGAATTTATAATAGAGATGCCAGAACAGAGCTCCACACAGATGCCTCGAAGGATGGGTTTGGTGCCACATTGCTGCAGGGGTACGACGAGCAGTTGTATCCAGTCTGCTATTGAAGTAAGAAAACTACACCGGCCGAATCGAAGAAGCACAGTTATATACTGGAGGCAAAATCAGTGTATTTGGTTTTTAAAAAGTTTCGCCAATACCTACTAGGCTTTTCATTCAAACTGATTATCGACTGTGCCGCGTTCAAGCAAGTCAGTTACAAGCAAGTCAGCCTGTGTTTAGAAAGAACGGAAAAGGAAAAATGCGTTGAGCACGGACGGCATGCGGGGGCAGCAGTGGAGGCAAGAGGAACCAGCACGGCGTCGCGCACGAAAGAAGGAGGAGGAGGAATCACCGTGGAACGTAACGGTCCCGGGCGGGCCTCCGCGGCCGCGCTTGAAGGGGATAGGAGAGAGCGGGGAAGGCGGGGAACGAAGCGGCCACGACTGGGCAGCTGTGTGTAAAGGAATGCGGAAAACACAGAAATGCATTTTGGGAATGCCCAAAGGGGGGAGGGGGGCGCGGGGAGATCTGGACGATGGACCTGCACAATAACAATACGGATCCGAGGCCCAAGTGGGGCAAATAAAGAAAGCCCGCCGATAGAAATCCGGCGGGAATTGGAGAAAGCTAACGGAGAAAGTAGATGAGCGAAGGATTAACGGCAGGAAGTAGATTTGCAAGGATTAACGGGTGCCTCTGGCACTATATAAAGTGGGCCTCTGGAGCAAATCGGGACCGAGTCTTCTAGGGAAGCTGGAAGCTTTGAGTGAAAGACCTCCGTGGGTAAGTCTGACATTCAAGCGGGAAAGTTTCCTTGGAGGAACTATTTGTATAGGCTGAAGGACCCCCCGTGGGTAAGTCCGACAGTCTCAAGTGCGGTATTTAGAGCGAGTGCGAAGGATCTGCGAATCAGTAGCTAAAGGACCCCCTGTGGGTAAGTCCGGCGGCGGTACGCGAGTCAGACAAGCAATAGAAGTCAAGAGCAAGTGGGAACAGGATCAAGGATCCGCGGCGGAACCGAAGCCCAAGGGTAAATCAAGTCGGGCTAGGTTATTCCCGGACACGACACCCCGGGAGAGTCATTAGAATCCTGATCCAGGCGCTGGGGCGTATGCACAGCGTATCACCTGGAGTTAAAGGAGACGCGATGCCAAAACCTCTGGCCTGCCATAGATCCGGCGGGGCGTATGCACGCAGGTGTTTGGAGGCGAGTGACGAACGCGACCCGGGGGGGTGTCCTGCGGGGTAGGTAGGCCCTTCGTGCCCTGATCCGGCCGCTAAGCAGCGAAAAGCATATCCTGCCCGGCGTATGACTGGGAGGTGAGCCGATCGGTCTGTTAACACGGATTAGGTGCCGGCCACGGCGAAAGGGCATTCCCGGTGAGCCAACGATACCCAAGGTCCACGGCACCCGCAACGGAAGAGCAGCAGCGACGATGAGGGAGCAGCAGCGACGGCAGACGAGCAGCGGCAGCAGAAGAGCAGCGAAGATGACAACAGCAACAACACAGCCCCCGCAACCAGAACCCGTGAGTCCAAACGAAGGGAACCGTGAGCCGTTTCGGCGCCAGGCACCAAGAACACACGACCTGCCGGGTGCAAGCTTTGGGAGGGCGTGTGTATTGGTACCAACCCGGAGCGGGGATCGGGGATCGTCGGGAGGACGAACGGTCGGTCGGCTGAGCCAAGCGGCCGGTGAGATTCACCCTTTTGTAAACTTAGCATAATAAAGGGGATTTGTTTTAAACGAAGCATACCGTGTTATTTCTGGGCTCGGGCAAATCACGTCGAATCTGTAAATTCGGTGGAACGTACCCCAAACTCTGTGACCTAATCGCTGCATTTGTTGCGAACAAACAATAGCAAAAACAGTTCGTTACAAGTGGTTTCAGTTTGTGACAAAGGTACAGCGAGTCATCAATGGCACAATACACAAGTCTACGAAGCGCTCGCCATTCGAGCTTATGTTTGGCATTAAGATGAGGAATGATGCTAATGGTAATATTCTGCAAATGCTAGAGGCGGAGATGTAGAACAGCAGCGGGCGTTAAGAGGCGTTAATTATATTGTACGTTACTATACTATTTTCTATTAAATAATGGCAATTTGCCTTATACATATGGAGTAGTATGTGTCTTTGCACAAGCCAATGCTAACGGCGACGAAATGCCGATTGCCTATATGTCCGAGAAACTGACAAAAGCGCAGCGCAATTACACAGTGACCGAACTAGAGTGCTTGGTAGTAGTCAAAGGTGTGAGTTTAATTTAGAGCGTATATTGAAGGCCTAGAGTTTACAGTAGTCACGGATCATGCATCATTGAAGTGGCTAATGGAACAGAAAGATTTGACTGGTCGTGTGGGTCGATGGGCGGTCAAGTTACAGCCTTTTGCCAAGCACATGAAAGTTGAGCATAGACGTGGAACTCTAAACGTAGTAGCTGACACTCTTTCCCGTCAACACGAACCAGCGGTATCTGAAATCAAAGACTTCGGTCAATCAAGATCTTCGGTCGGTTCAATCAGCAGAATACACGGATCTGATTGAAAACATCCAACGGAATCAGTCTAAGCTACCAGATCTCAAGATTATAGATAATTTTGTTTATAAAAGAGTAGAGCAGGCCACTGGTAACGTTGTCCCAGAAATGAATGCATGGAAATTATGGGTACCTTCAAACTTAAGACAAGGAACTTTATACAGATCACATGTCCCCCCAAACGCAGCTCATTGCGGCATTGGGAAAATGGTAGTAAATCTTAAAAGATTTTTCTTTTGGCCAGGAATGGTTTCGCAAATTCGGGATTACGTTTTGAAGTGTTTCGTATGGCGCACAACGAAAAGCCCCAAAGTAGTGTTGAAACCTCCGATGGGAAAGCCGTTAACCTTAGATAGGCCCTTTCAAAAATTGTACATGGATTTATTAGGTCCGTTTCCCAGATCCAAAAGTGGGAATATCGGCATACTAGTCATAGTAGATCATTATACTAAGTTCCATTTTTTACATCCGATCAAGAAGTTTATTTGGAGCCGGATTTGTGAATTTCTCGAAACTTCAGTATTTTATACCTTCGGTGTTCCTGAGACGATATTAACCGATAATGGCTCACAGTTCCGATCGGCCGAGTTCAAATCATTTCTGACCCGGTTCGGAACCAAGCATATTTGTACAGCTATCTATTCGCCCCAGGCTAACGCAAGCCATCGCCTAAATATATCAGTTCTCGCCGCAATACGCGCATACATCGGCACAGATCATTCCAATTGGGATAGACATCTGCCGGAGCCCTTAGAGCCAATATCCATCAAAGTACTAGATTTTCGCCTTATTTTATGACCTTCGGTCAGAATATGGTTCTTCACGGGAAAGACTACGAACTGCTGAGAAACTTCAAGCGCACCGACGCCTTGCAGTGTATTCGAAATAAAGCTAAGAATAATATATCTTTGGCACATGAAATAAACGCTAAGGTTTATAATTTAAGGACTAGATTGGTAGAATTTAAAAATGGTGAAGAAGTCCTTGCTCGCAATTTCGCACAAAGCAATGCCAGCAAGAAGTTTAACGCTAAATTAGCACCTCTTTTTATTAAAGCCAAAGTGAAAAAGAATGTAGGACGTTCTTATTATGAACTAGTGAATGAATCAGGGAAAAATTAGAACCCTACCACTTAAAGGACATACAAGTAATAAAATAAAATAAAAATATTAGTAGATATTAGTGATTTCAGTTAATGACCCCTGCTAATAAGATTTTAGGAGCATTAACTGTGGTGTAGTGTGTGGATTTCCAATAAGGCACTCATACGAAGAGCGGTCATAAGATAGACAAAGAAAAGCTTATCATCTAATATCATTGATCTGCGGTTACATTGTATAAGCGAACTAACATCACGCGATTCTTATCTATGATTTTTGCATATCAAGATAAGAGTGCTGTTATGTAAAAGCTTTTTCTTTAGCATAGTTAAGGCTAGATTTGCATTGGAGAGTCTGAAAGCAATAAGGCTGCTATCTGAGGCAAGATTAAAAAAATATTTAAAAGTGCTTTAAAAATTAGCAAACTGCAGTAAATCCCAGACGAATTTGTGGGATTCAGTTAATAGTGTTTAGTGATTTTATGCCAGGTATGTTATAAATTCAGTGCAGTGCAGTTTTTTCATGAAATTATTACCCCCCAGTGCCACGTGCCAGTGCGGCTTCGCAGCGGTTAGCACCTATTATGTAACCGGCTAGTACCAGGTTATGCAACCAGCATGCGGTTATCTGGAAGCCGAAATGGATGAAATATTGGAATTAACTAGTGCAGAGATTCGACGCGGGATCGCAATCCTTTAATATATTTTTGGATTCGACGACAATCCCCCCTTTTCGCTACACGAAGAGAAAACTCCAGCGAATTATTTATGAATTTGTAACTATAAGCAGTGTAATAATGTGAATATTGGCCTGCTGAAATGTATACAATGCTTTCAAATCCCTTTTGTTAATTATGAAACTATTCTGCGGAAGAAAGAATATTGTACAATAATTCGAATTTTGCACACCCTTTAGTTTTTTTTTCAATAATTAATATCTTAATATCCTTTGTAATTTTATTATTAATATATAGATTTATGTATATATAAGTTAAAAAGATTTTTTTAATATTCTTTAAAAAAATAAATTAATCTTTTTCACATTTTGTTTATTTGAGTATCGGATTAGAACTGACAATTATGATGCTTATAATTAATAATTACACCTACGCGTTGCTCCATCGCTGCCGCGATCTCGGTCGCGGTTGCTGCTGCTGCTGGCGTCCCTCGATGTCATTGGTAGCTGATGTTGTCGTTGTAGCTTAAGTCCATATCTTCGTTGCTAATTGGTCAATGCAAGTGCATTGTGTTGTTGGTGGATGCACTTGCCATTAAGTTCAGTGAGCTTTGCCAAATATTTGGGTGTTTTCTTTCTTTTGGCTTTCCCACGATCGCAAGCATAATCAATGCTTACTCAGCGCACGTGTCTTTCGATCCGTGTGACCCTTATTGGTGCCACGGCATCATATTGCATCCGGTGCACGGTCCACTCAATGCGTTTATGTAAGCTCTTTTGCAGTTGTTATTGAGAACTTATGTGCTTGGACTTAGCGTTTTATTAATATTATCTAGTGTTTGACATTTTAGGTGTTAACTCTTCCCCCCTTAAACGCGGGCGTCCTCGTTCGCAACGTAGAAGAGAACAGGGTTAGGTGGGGTTGGATCCGCCGGTGTTTTTGTCATTTTCGGGGCGGCTTCTTTTGGTCTGCACCTTCTAACTAGCATTATAATCAGACTTACGATCGTTATGAGCAGGATAGTGGCTGACGTATAATTCACGGAAGCCTCGATAGTCTTCTCTTCTTTAATTTTTTTCAGAATCTTAGTGTTATTTATGTTTAATTCTTTGATTAATTGGAGGGAGAGGACTTCGTTAATTTTAGGGTTTACCGCTGACAGTTGGAAAAGCGGAGGTTCGGGGTCTACCACAGTGACCTTTTCCGTTTTGTAGATGTTTACGCCGATCTGTACCGTGGAGTTCCTGTGCTGGATGATAAAGGATCCTTGAAGATTAAGGTTCTTTCCGTCCAAAGACACCATTCCGTTAAAGTCGTTCAGCATCAGTGTTACTGGTAGTAATTCCTCAAAATTAGGCACATGTTGGCTGTTGATTGCCTTGCATTCCGGTGGTCTTAGGTTTAATAGAGCGCTTACGCAAGTGTCGTTGCTTAAGTCTAACAGTGTATCCTTAACACAAATGGTTCTATCATTATGCGATTCACATGGTTTTGATATCGCGAATAGTTCCTTTTGTCGTATTCTTTTATGTCGAATGTATGGATGATTTTGAATGTTCCCTCTTGTTTGGCCGCAAGTCCAGTCTCAAGTGAGATCACTTGTGAATTTGAATAACCGAGGACCGTGGACAGGCTGAAAACAAGTTGGTATGAATAGTCTGAAAGTTAGTTTCTGATGTTATTCTTGTGTATTATTTTACCGGATTGAGTTTTTATTGTAGTGTTATTATTTTCTTTGACTGTTTCTTTTTTATAGCGTGGGGTAAGTTTGGTACCTAGTCTTTTGTCGATTTTTACATGAACTGTATCTTCTGTCTCATATTTTTTTGGGTGTAATTTATCCTGATTATGGTATTCTAGTTCGGCTACCTGTTTTTTTTGTATTTTTTCCCTGATTTCGGTCCGCTGTTTCTCTATGTCCTCTGTGGTGTTCGGAGTGGACCCCCTGAAAAACACCTCAACTGGTTTTTCCTTTATTACTGAATGGATGGACCCATTATATTCTTAGACTGATTTGAAAATTAGGTCTTCGAATGTCATACTCCCGTTGTCTTTTTTAATGCATCTCATGATTTCTGAAAGTGTTGAATGAAATCGTTCTACCTGACCATTACTGGTTGAAGCGTATGGGGCTGTTGTATGGACTGATGTTTTAAGTTGATCTTCTAAAAGGAATCGAATCGCTGCAGAGTTTAAAGCGCGTTCGTTGTCCATTACTACCCACTTGGGCATGCCGAATGCTATCAGAATTTCTCTCAAAGGAGCTTTAATGTCCTCAGAGGCCCTTGAGTTTAATATCTTGATTTGGGCGTATTTTGAGGACTTGTCGAGACCAGTTAGAATATTGTTTTTTTCTGTAATATAAATGTCTATGTGGATGATTTCTCCTGGGTACTTAGGGATGGGAGTTGGTTGGATTGCCCCCTTCGGTGGGTGTCTATCGTATTTGGATTCTCTACATGTTTGACAGGATTGGACTATTGCCTGAATTTTCTTTTGAGCTTGTGGGAAGAAGTATTTTTTAAGAATTTGTATTTTGTTTTCGTTTGCGTCTCTGTGTGCCCTTTTGTGCTCTAATGTAATGATCTGATTCTGGGTTGTTTCTGATGGTACATCTTCAACTTGATTACTAGTAAACCTAACTTTGTAAGACTTGAAGTGCGTAGGATAAATAGTTTGAATTTTTCCCATTATTTCTTCTGAAGTGTAGATACCATTGATAATTCTGGGATCTAATCGGGCTCGGAGTATATTAATGATTTCCTGTTCTGTGTAAGAAATATTTTTTATTATATGGCGATGAAAAGTTGGAAATGGAATTTCGAAGTTATACGCATCAGTGTTTTCTTTTAATAAAAAAATTTGGTTTTTAAATGCGTTGATCGGGGCTTCTACTGAGAATATTAGATTATGTGAGGAACTTTCGTCGCTGTGGATTGTAGAGTCTGAATGGATTGAATTAATTTAATTTCTGGGCTGCATTCGCAGATAATGCCCTCCAGCGTTTTAGCTTGGCATTGTGGTTATTTGCACTATTTAAAAAGGTCAGGGGTTGGTGGTCTGTATAAATTGTCACTTTCGAATATCCGTACAGATAAGGTCTTAAGCTTTGGAGAGCCCATACGATGGCTAACATTTCCCTTTCGTTCGTTGCGTAATTTTCCTCGGTTTTCGAGAGGGTACGGGATATGAATGTTATTGGTCTATGGTTCTGTTCTAAAACGGCTCCTATGGCGAAATTTGATGCGTCTGGAATTGGAATTCCTTCGTGAAGTCTGGGTACGCTAATGTTACATCCCTAGATATAAGTGTGTTTTTAAGTTTTTCGAATGCACCCGTTGCTTTTTTGTCTAGGTTAATAGCTATTCTGCTTGACTTGTATTTGGATACGCGTCCTTCTTCTCCCCTTAAAAGGGCAGTTAAAGGTTTGGCAATCTTCGCATAATCTTTAATAAATCTCCTATAATAGCTTGTCATTCCTAAAAATTATCGAAGTTCCTTTAGTGTTTTAGGTATTGGGAAGTTTTTAACTGTCTTGATTTTTTCGATGTTGGTTTTAACTCCCTCTTCTGAAATCGTGTATCCCAGAAAATCAACTTCTTTTTTGAAAAAGTGGCATTTGTAGATTTGTATCCTCATATTGGCTTTTTGTAATGTTAGAAACACTTTGTTCAAGTTTTCGGCATCGTCGTTTTCTGTTTTGCTGAAAACAATGATGTCGTCGACGTACACATAACAGATTTTCCTTATGTGTTCTCGCAAAATGTCATCTAAAGCTCTTTGAAATATGGCTGGTGAATTTTTTAATCCAAATGGTAATCTGGTAAATTCGTATTTGCCTCCATTTACTGCGAATGCAGTTTTTTCCATGTCTGACTCTTTAAGTGGTATTTGATGAAATCCACTTTTTAAGTATAATACTGAGAAGAATCTGTTGTTTCCTAATTGTGCGATTATTTCGCCTATTTCAGGAATGGGGTACCGATCGGATATTGTTACCTCATTAAGCTTTCTATAATCAATAACTAGCCTGTATTTTTGTTTTTCATAAGAGTCGGTTTTTTTGTCGGGACTACCCAAACTGGTGCATTATAGGGTGACCGTGAGGGTCTAATAATGCCATCCTGCAGCATTTCTTGAATTTGTTGTTCTACTTCTTGCCTAAGCGATGCCGGATATGGGTAGTGCTTTCCGTAGACAGGGGTATCGAAGGAAGTCCTAATTTCACCTACAACTCTGCCAGTGTAAGTTAGTTTCGTTTCAGGATTGGCGAAAAGGTTTTTATGGGTGTCGATAAATTTATTGATTATTTCTCTTTGATTTTTTGTCATATGTTCGTCTGTTGGTCCTGTTGGTCTTGTTTACGGCTTGTGCCTCTAATTGATGGATTTTAATTTTCCTATTATTTTCCAACAGCAGAATATCATTTTTAACATCTATTATTGCCCCTAGTTTTTTCATAGTGTCGTTACCTAGAATTCCATGGAAGGTTTTCAGTGTATCTAATAGAAAGAATTTTAGTGGGGTATCTGATATGTTGGGAAGTTTAACTATTGTATGTTGTTTTATTTCATTATTCCCTCCTACTGAATTTACTGTAAAGTTGTTACTATTGGGTTTAGGGCTTGGTACTAGTTTCGCTTGAATGTAATTTTGGTTTGAGCCGGTGTCAATTAAGAATTTCAGAATTTTGCCGTTCCCGACAGTTACCTTAAAATAGGGTAAGGAGGAACGGTTTATTCTAAAAAATATAATTCTGACATATCAATGGATTCTTGTTTTTCGGATTCCGCTTGCCATGAAGCTTCTTCATCCAGCTCGTTTGAACTGGCGTTGCATTTTATTAGTATTTTGAACATTTGTGTTGCTCAGGGGTCGTTTCCCTACAAAATTGTTGTCCTGAGGTATATTCATATAGTTAACATGGCGTGAACGAATAGACTGGTCTACGTCCATGGGTGTTGGCTTTGGTTGGGGTCTGGGAGATGGGTTGGGGTTAAAGAAAGCTTGCGCTCCTGGTTGATTTGTCTGAGTTTGGTTGAGTGGGTTAGGTCGGTTTGGTGTTGTTTCAAATACCCTTTGTGGGATTGCGGGTTTTTTTACTTTGCTTGGGTAATAGTACAGATTTGGTTGAAAATTTGGTTTGGTCATTCGGGGTAGGGCTTGTGGCGGATACCCTCTAGTGGGTACTAAGTTATCTCTTCTGGGGTAAATGTTTAGTTAGTAATGTATAGTTTCCTGAGATGCTTCGAGATTCCCAATTTAGTTCAAAATCAAAGAAAGTTGTTGGTATACGGCTTGATAGAATTCGACTATCGAGTTGCTGCCTTGGTTAAGTGCATACAACTGATATTCTAGTGTCTTAAGTTAAGTGTCTTTAAGTCTCTCCTATCAGCAAAGTGTGCAGTCAGACACTTCGATATTGCCTCCCAGTCCAAAGGTGTGTTATAGGACTCGAGGACAGCATCTGCTTGACCGACGATTTTGTTCCTAATTTCTAATATTATGCCATAATATTTTGGGGACCCCTTTTTACTGTCATAGATTTTTAAAACCCTTTCTACACTTTTCTTTCAAGGTCCTGCAAGATTTCCCATCCTATCTACCAAGTCCTGTTCAGTAATTTTAATGAGGTTTTTAATGGATGATCGTTAATGGTCTTATGAGGGTTAGTTGTTTGGATGTCGAGCGAATTATATTTAATTTTTTCTAAAAATTCTAGTTTAGATCCTCGTAAGGTTTCAATTGGAGCCTATGTTATTAATTTGTATGATTTGATTGGGATTTCCTTAAACTTAATTTTTAATATTATTCTTAAAAAAATTTTTTTTTTTTGTTTAATTTCTTGATGAGGTTTTCCTCTTATTTTCGATTTGAACTATTAATTTTTGTTCGTGTTTGTGTTCGTGTGTTCGTGTGATACCTGTTCACGTACCTATCACGTTCCCTCTGAACGGGTACTGAAGGGATCATGGCGATAAAATTGGAGCCTGGTTTTTCCGCTAGGTACAATTCCTTTAGGAGTGCGTTGTAGCGTTTCTTTTTTAACGGAACTTTTGCTCTTCCGAATCGCGGTGTTTGGCGTTTTCTTAATTAATTGAAGATATAGCCGAACGTCGGGATTTTTTACCGATCTGAACGAGATTCGGAACTTGTATCCTTTCGCGGTTTTTTCACCAGGTCCCTGCTCGGGCGCCAGTTCAAAAGATTTTATTAATATTCTTTAAAAAAAGAAATGAATCTTTTTCACATTTTGTTTATTTGAGTATCGGATTAGAACTGACAATTATGATTCTTATAATTAATAATTACACCTATGCGTTGCTCCATCGCTACCGCGATCTCGGTCACGGTTGCTGCTGCTGCTGGCGTCCCTCGATGTCATTGGTAGCTGATGTTGTCGTTGTAGCTTAAGTCCATATCTTCGTTGCTAATTGGTCAATGCAAGTGCATTGTGTTGTTGGTGGATGCACTTGCCATTAAGTTCAGTGAGCTTTGCCAAATATTTGGGTGTTTTCTTTTTTTTGGCTTTCCCACGATCGCAAGCATAATCAATGCTTACTCATATTGCATCCGGTGCACGGTGCACTCAATGCGTTTATGTAAGTTCTTTTGCAGTTGTTATTGAGAACTTATGTGCTTGGACTTAGCGTTTTATTAATATTATCTAGTGTTTGACATTTTAGGTGTTAACTTATATATAAGTGATATGAAAATATAAGGGAAAGAATTTAGATTTAATTGAATAATGATAACTTTGCGATAATATTCGAGCATGGCCAGGCTAATCGGTTGAAGTTATTTTGGAAGAATGTTACCAATACCAGGAAAAAGTTAGTTTCCTTTATATTTTTTAATTCCGATGATAGGTTGTATACCGATATTATTATAGGAGAAAGGAACTATGTTGCATTGCTAGATTCGAAAGCATCAGTAAGTTGCTTAGGCGGAAAAGCAGCTACCGAAATTATGAGCAATCACCAACTTAAAAAATGTTCGGGAAATATCCGAGCAGCCAATAATAATAAATGTCCCGTGGTAGGGAAATTTGTGACTAATATTTCTTACCGTGACAAAATAAGACCTATTGAATTCTATGTTATCCCAACATTAAGTCATAATGTTTATTTAGGAATTGATTTCTGGAAATGCTTCAACTTAATCAACCACCTAATTAGTCCTAAGGTTGCAGAATTAGGTACTGATAGGGATGAACAAAAGGGAAGCCCAAAAATACACCTTTTGTCACCTGATCAACAAAGCAACCTCGATAAGGTCATCAGTAAATTTCCATCGTTCGATGGGGAAGGCTTGGGCCGTACCCATCTCATGGAGCACGTCATCGAGGTAGGCGAAGCAAAGCCAGTAAAGCAGAGACATTGGCCTATATCCCCTGCGATTGAAAAATTAATATTTGAGGAAGTAGATAGAATGTTGGAATTCGGTATCATAGAGGAATCGAAAAGCCCATGGAGTAGTAACAGTGTCATTGTAAAACGAGGAGAAAAGATTCATCTTTGCCTCGATACCAGAGTGGTTAATAAGGTGACTATAAAGGACGCCTATCCCCTATCACATATTGACGGAATCCTCAGCCGTTTACCACCAGCACGTTACATACCCGGCTTAGACATGAAGCACGCTTTTTGGCAGATCCCTCTGGAACAAAACTTTCGGCAGTACACCGCGTTCACAGTTCCGAACAGGCCTTTATACCAATATAAAGTAATGCCTTTTGGTCTGTACAATGCACTCCAGACACTTTGTAGATTAATGGACCTTGTGATCCCGGTTCACTTTCGTACAAGAGTTTTTGTTTACTTAGACGATCTCCTTATCTTATCGGAAGTCTTGGAGTTGCACATGCAGCTTCTTCAAGAAGTGGCTGTATGTCTAAGGAAAGCCAATTTGACAATAAACGTCGCTAAGTCTAACTTTTGCATGCGCGAAGTAAAATATCTAGGATTCATCATTGGATATGGTCAGCTTAAAACAGCTATCAACGAATTCCCCGTTCCCACTTACGTCAAGCAACTGCGACGATTTTTATGTTTAACAGGATGGTATAGACGCTTTGTGGACAATTATGCAACTGTTAGTTTCCCGTTAACTCAGTTGCTACGGAAAAATAGACAATTAGAATGGACCCAGGAGGCAGATAAAGAATTTTCTGACTTGAAAGGAAAGTTAACATCAGCACCGATACTGCACACTCCCGATTTTTCTAGACCCTTCATACTACTGTGCGATGCAAGTATATATGTAAGCTGGGAGATGCGGTTATGCGGCGTGAGCGAGTATTAGGTGCGAATCGGAGTCAGTAGTGAACAGTTGGAAGCAGCAGTCGGAAAACAATCAGCAGTCAGCCGTCGAGAGAGGGGGCAGTGAGTTGTCAGCAGTAAGAACGAGAAGTCGGTGATCAGCAGTCAGCAGTGCACGTCCGCAGACGTCCAGTCGAACATTATACGTTTAGCGTTTTGCCTATTCCATATGATATTGAACTTTAATTATATTGTACGTTACTATTCTATATTCTATTAAATAATGGCAATTTGCCTTATATTTGGGGGCTCAACCAAAAACAACGACAGAAAAAATTAAAGAGTGCATAAGAAAATTTGGTACCTGTGTAATTCTTGCATATGAACGGAAAAAAACAGGAACCGACGACAAAGAAAAACGACAGTGAGAAGAGGAAAGGCAAAATTACTGCAAGCAGCCGCAAAAGAAAAAGCAGACACACAAAAAGAAGTGAAGGCAAACGTAAAGCCGTTAGTTGTGCACGCGAGAGAATTATACACGCTGCGATCACGCATGATAATGTCAGAGACAAAAGAAACTGAAAAAGTTGCAAAAGCGATGGAAAATAAAGTTGAAAAAAAAGAGAACACGGGTGTACAAGGTGATATGAATTTAGTTACAAAAAATAATGAAATGCTCCAGCAGTTAGTACAGTTGTTAACTTTAACAAGAAAGGAAAGCTAACTTCGGGCGGGCCGAAGTTTATATACCCTTGCAGTTGAATCGCAGTCCGCTAGGTGGCGCCACGCATCTTATATTATTAGATATATAGCGGATCGTATATAGTTGACCGATCCTTATGAAATTTGGCTAATCGAATTATTTTGCCAAAAGAGGAATCCATTGAAACTCCCATCCTTCTAACTTGAAAAACAACGAAGTTATAGCATTTCCGATCAATCAGTTATATGTCAGCTATAGGATATAGTCGGCCGATCCTTATGAAATTCGACGAATCAGACTTTTTTCCCCTAAATAGAATCTGTACCAAACCCCATTTTTCTATCTTAGAAAACACCAAAGTTATGTAAATTTCGATCGTTCTATGACAGCTATAGGATATAGTCGTCCGATCCTTATGAAATTTTGTACATAAGATATTTTGGTCAAATATAACATGTGGAAAAAAAATGTGTGGAAAGTCCCAACCCTCTAACTTAAAAATCACCAAAGTTATGGCATTTCCGATAGTCGACCGATCCCGGCCGCTCCGACTTATACACTGCAAACAAAAGAAGGATGTGTGCAAAGTTTCAACTCGATAGCTCTAAAACTGAGAGACTAGTTTGCGTAGAAACAGACGGACAGAAGGACATGCTTATATCGACTCAGGAGGTGGTCCTGATCAAAAATATATATATTTTATAGGGTCGGAGATGTCTCCTTCACTGCGTTGCACACTTTTGACCAAAATTATAATACCCTCTGCAAGGGTATAAAAATTCGGGCAGACGAAGTCCAAAAAGATGAGGGAAAGCTGATTGTGGAAAATTTCGCAAAAATTATACCCGAATTCGATGGTAATAATATGCAAGTGAAGGCGTGGTTTTAAAACTTTGAGTTAAATGCCGACGCATATGGGCTCAGTGAAAAACAAAAATATGTGCAAGCTCGTGCCAAGATGACCCATACAGCCGCACTATTTTTGGAGTCGGCAATTGTGTATGAATACGATACATTGCGGAAAGTGTTGATTGATGAATTTGCTAGAGTAAAAGTAGGCAGCGCCGAAATAAACAAGCAATTGATGGATCATGTGAAGCTCAAAAACGAAAGTTTTCATGAGTACCTTCTGCAAATGAAACACATTGCTGCGCGTGGAGTCATAGACACAGAATCAGTTATAAAATATGTAGCAGATGGTCTGAATCTCAAAAGTGACTTCAAATTTACGCTTTACGCTGTTCATCATTTAAAGAACTGATAGAAAAGTACGAAGTGTATGAAATTAATCAAACCTATGAGAAAGAGGAGAAACGACAAATTCAGCCGAATAAAAGTAAAGTTTCGAGTAAAGATGTCAGCAGCCGGCTTCGAGTTTTCTCCCCCTGCTGGGGAGGAAACTGTGGAATCAAATCAGCTAAGTATTCTAAATGTTATTGAGACCAACACTGATATAAAAACTCCTCCGCAGTTTAAAGAAGCAGTTAAAACCATGGTTAGCGAGTTCAACATGATGAAAAAAACAGCCGAATGCCCGATCGAGCTCAAGATCGTGCCGGATAATAACATTATGCCTTTTCGGCAGGCACCTAGCTGTATCGCTGCCAACGAGGCACAAGTGGTAAAACTTCAAGTCAAGGAGTGGCTTGATACAGGCGTAATTCGGCAGTCAACGTCTAATTTTGCCAGCCGCATAGTTGTTGTCAAAAAGAAGGATGGAAAAAACCGCATTTGTGTCGACTTCCGGCAGCTCAACAAAATGGTACTTAAAGATTGCTTCCCGGTACCTGTTATTGACGACGTGCTGGAAAAGCTGCAGAGGGCCAAGTTCTTCACAGTCATTGATTTGGAAAATGGGTTTTTCCATGTGCCGGTCGAAGAAAACAGCAGAAAGCACACCGCTTTCACTACAAAGGAGGGCCTTTTTGAATTCAACAAAGCACCACTTGGGTTTCGCAATTCTCCAGCGGTTTTTATTCGTTTTGTCAACCATGTTTTCCCAAAGCTAATGAACGATGATGTTTTGGATCTGTATGTGGATGATATAATCATACATGCAGTAACAGCGGACGAATGTCTGAGGAAAATGGAGAGCGTGTTCAAGAAGTCAGCTGAGTATGGCCTAATGGATAAAATGGAAGAAGTGCCATTTTCTCCAGACGAAAATCCATTTTCTCGGCCATGTAATTGAAGAAGCCAAAATCAAGCCAGGAACAGAAAAAACAAAAGCAGTCGAAAAATGTCCAGTGCTGCAGAATATTAAAGCTCTGCAGTCTTTTCTGGGTCTCACTGGGTTTTTTCGCAATTTCATTCGAGGATATTCCCAGATCGCAAAGCCGCTGACAAACCTTCTGCGCAAAAATGAGTTGTTCCGAATGGAGTATGCCGAGTTAATGTCGATGAATGAATTGAAGGATGCACTTATCTCGAAGCCTGTTCTAAGAATTTATAATAGAGATGCCAGAACAGAGCTCCACACAGATGCCTCGAAGGATGGGTTTGGTGCCACATTGCTGCAGGGGTACGACGAGCAGTTGTATCCAGTCTGCTATTGAAGTAAGAAAACTACACCGGCCGAATCGAAGAAGCACAGTTATATACTGGAGGCAAAATCAGTGTATTTGGTTTTTAAAAAGTTTCGCCAATACCTACTAGGCTTTTCATTCAAACTGATTATCGACTGTGCCGCGTTCAAGCAAGTCAGTTACAAGCAAGTCAGCCTGTGTTTAGAAAGAACGGAAAAGGAGAAATGCGTTGAGCACGGACGGCATGCGGGGGCAGCAGTGGAGGCAAGAGGAACCAGCACGGCGTCGCGCACGAAAGAAGGAGGAGGAGGAATCACCGTGGAACGTAACGGTCCCGGGCGGGCCTCCGCGGCCGCGCTTGAAGGGGATAGGAGAGAGCGGGGAAGGCGGGGAACGAAGCGGCCACGACTGGGCAGCTGTGTGTAAAGGAATGCGGAAAACACAGAAATGCATTTTGGGAATGCCCAAAGGGGGGAGGGGGGCGCGGGGAGATCTGGACGATGGACCTGCACAATAACAATACGGATCCGAGGCCCAAGTGGGGCAAATAAAGAAAGCCCGCCGATAGAAATCCGGCGGGAATTGGAGAAAGCTAACGGAGAAAGTAGATGAGCGAAGGATTAACGGCAGGAAGTAGATTTGCAAGGATTAACGGGTGCCTCTGGCACTATATAAAGTGGGCCTCTGGAGCAAATCGGGACCGAGTCTTCTAGGGAAGCTGGAAGCTTTGAGTGAAAGACCTCCGTGGGTAAGTCTGACATTCAAGCGGGAAAGTTTCCTTGGAGGAACTATTTGTATAGGCTGAAGGACCCCCCGTGGGTAAGTCCGACAGTCTCAAGTGCGGTATTTAGAGCGAGTGCGAAGGATCTGCGAATCAGTAGCTAAAGGACCCCCTGTGGGTAAGTCCGGCGGCGGTACGCGAGTCAGACAAGCAATAGAAGTCAAGAGCAAGTGGGAACAGGATCAAGGATCCGCGGCGGAACCGAAGCCCAAGGGTAAATCAAGTCGGGCTAGGTTATTCCCGGACACGACACCCCGGGAGAGTCATTAGAATCCTGATCCAGGCGCTGGGGCGTATGCTGCCATAGATCCGGCGGGGCGTATGCACGCAGGTGTTTGGAGGCGAGTGACGAACGCGACCCGGGGGGGTGTCCTGCGGGGTAGGTAGGCCCTTCGTGCCCTGATCCGGCCGCTAAGCAGCGAAAAGCATATCCTGCCCGGCGTATGACTGGGAGGTGAGCCGATCGGTCTGTTAACACGGATTAGGTGCCGGCCACGGCGAAAGGGCATTCCCGGTGAGCCAACGATACCCAAGGTCCACGGCACCCGCAACGGAAGAGCAGCAGCGACGATGAGGGAGCAGCAGCGACGACAGACGAGCAGCGGCAGCAGAAGAGCAGCGAAGATGACAACAGCAACAACACAGCCCCCGCAACCAGAACCCGTGAGTCCAAACGAAGGGAACCGTGAGCCGTTTCGGCGCCAGGCACCAAGAACACACGACCTGCCGGGTGCAAGCTTTGGGAGGGCGTGTGTATTGGTACCAACCCGGAGCGGGGATCGGGGATCGTCGGGAGGACGAACGGTCGGTCGGCTGAGCCAAGCGGCCGGTGAGATTCACCCTTTTGTAAACTTAGCATAATAAAGGGGATTTGTTTTAAACGAAGCATACCGTGTTATTTCTGGGCTCGGGCAAATCACGTCGAATCTGTAAATTCGGTGGAACGTACCCCAAACTCTGTGACCTAATCGCTGCATTTGTTGCGAACAAACAATAGCAAAAACAGTTCGTTACAAGTGGTTTCAGTTTGTGACAAAGGTACAGCGAGTCATCAATGGCACAATACACAAGTCTACGAAGCGCTCGCCATTCGAGCTTATGTTTGGCATTAAGATGAGGAATGATGCTAATGGTAATATTCTGCAAATGCTAGAGGCGGAGATGTAGAACAGCAGCGGGCGTTAAGAGGCGTTAATTATATTGTACGTTACTATACTATTTTCTATTAAATAATGGCAATTTGCCTTATACATATGGAGTAGTATGTGTCTTTGCACAAGCCAATGCTAACGGCGACGAAATGCCGATTGCCTATATGTCCTTGAAGTGGCTAATGGAACAGAAAGATTTGACTGGTCGTGTGGGTCGATGGGCGGTCAAGTTACAGCCTTTTGCCAAGCACATGAAAGTTGAGCATAGACGTGGAACTCTAAACATAGTAGCTGACACTCTTTCCCGTCAACACGAACCAGCGGTATCTGAAATCAAAGACTTCGGTCCATTGATAGATTTGACCTCAGTTGAATTTCAATCAGCAGAATACACGGATCTGATTGAAAACATCCAACGGAATCAGTCTAAGCTACCAGATCTCAAGATTATAGATAATTTTGTTTATAAAAGAGTAGAGCAGGCCACTGGTAACGTTGTCCCAGAAATGAATGCATGGAAATTATGGGTACCTTCAAACTTAAGACAAGGAACTTTATACAGATCACATGTCCCCCCAAACGCAGCTCATTGCGGCATTGGGAAAATGGTAGTAAATCTTAAAAGATTTTTCTTTTGGCCAGGAATGGTTTCGCAAATTCGGGATTACGTTTTGAAGTGTTTCGTATGGCGCACAACGAAAAGCCCCAAAGTAGTGTTGAAACCTCCGATGGGAAAGCCGTTAACCTCAGATAGGCCCTTTCAAAAATTGTACATGGATTTATTAGGTCCGTTTCCCAGATCCAAAAGTGGGAATATCGGCATACTAGTCATAGTAGATCATTATACTAAGTTCCATTTTTTACATCCGATCAAGAAGTTTACTTGGAGCCGGATTTGTGAATTTCTCGAAACTTCAGTATTTTATACCTTCGGTGTTCCTGAGACGATATTAACCGATAATGGCTCACAGTTCCGATCGGCCGAGTTCAAATCATTTCTGACCCGGTTCGGAACCAAGCATATTTGTACAGCTATCTATTCGCCCCAGGCTAACGCAAGCGATCGCCTAAATATGTCAGTTCTCGCCGCAATACGCGCATACATCGGCACAGATCATTCCAATTGGGATAGACATCTGCCGGAGCCCTTAGAGCCAATATCCATCAAAGTACTAGATTTTCGCCTTATTTTATGACCTTCGGTCAGAATATGGTTCTTCACGGGAAAGACTACGAACTGCTGAGAAACTTCAATCTTTTAAAGGACAATACGGAAATACAGCGCACCGATCCTTGCAGTGTATTCGAAATAAAGCTAAGAATAATATATCTTTGGCACATGAAATAAACGCTAAGGTTTATAATTTAAGGACTAGATTGGTAGAATTTAAAAATGGTGAAGAAGTCCTTGCTCGCAATTTCGCACAAAGCAATGCCAGCAAGAAGTTTAACGCTAAATTAGCACCTCTTTTTATTAAAGCCAAAGTGAAAAAGAATGTAGGACGTTCTTATTATGAACTAGTGAATGAATCAGGGAAAATTTAGAACCCTACCACTTAAAGGACATACAAGTAATAAAATAAAATAAAAATATTAGTAGATATTAGTGATTTCAGTTAATGACCCCTGCTAATAAGATTTTAGGAGCATTAACTGTGGTGTAGTGTGTGGATTTCCAATAAGGCACTCATACGAAGAGCGGTCATAAGATAGACAAAGAAAAGCTTATCATCTAATATCATTGATCTGCGGTTACATTGTATAAGCGAACTAACATCACGCGATTCTTATCTATGATTTTTGCATATCAAGATAAGAGTGCTGTTATGTAAAAGCTTTTTCTTTAGCATAGTTAAGGCTAGATTCGCATTGGAGAGTCTGAAAGCAATAAGGCTGCTATCTGAGGCAAGATTAAAAAAATATTTAAAAGTGCTTTAAATTAGTGGGATTCAGTTAATAGTGTTTATAGATTTTATGCCAGGTATGTTATAAATTCAGTGCAGTGCAGTTTTTTCATGAAATTATTACCCCCCAGTGCCACGTGCCAGTAATTATTAATATTAATACATTATAATATTATGTAATCGGTTAGCACCTATTATGCAACCGGCTAGTACCAGGTTATGCAACCAGCATGCGGTTATCTGGAAGCCGAAATGGATGAAATATTGGAATTAACTAGTGCAGAGATTCGACGCGGGATCGCAATCTTTTAATATATTTTTGGATTCGACGACAAGCCCCCCTTTTCGCTACACGGAGAGAAAACTCCAGCGAATTATTTATGAATTTGTAACTATAAGCAGTGTAATAATGTGAATATTGGCCTGCTGAAATTTATACAAAGCTTTCAAATCCCTTTTGTTAATTATGAAATTATTCTGCGGAAGAAAGAATATTGTAGATTAATACGAATTTTGCACGCCCTTTAGTTTTTTTTCTATAATTAATATCTTTGTTCGTCCGTAGAGCGTTATGCGGCAACTACGTCAAACTTGAACTCGCGGGAGTAGCGGTAGGTCCCGGAGTCGTAGTCAAAGACCGTAAATAGTCTGACTAAATTTACCTGGACTCTGCAAGGGACTGCTCGGGTTGACCAGGCGCTTGCTGTGATCAGGCTGGAGTTGATGTGGGGTGCTTGAAGTCCTGGGCTGGTTTTCCTCAAGTACCGGTGGTATGGTGGTTCGGCTGATTCCTTATCGGCCGGTCCTACTGGCGGTCCGTTTCACGGGAGCAACACTCGAAGTAGGTTAGGTAACGCGGGGTCTACTGGTGGTCCGTTTCACGGGAGCAACACTCGAAGTGGTTAGGTAATGCGGGGTCTACTTGTGGTCCGTTTCGCGGGAGCAACACTTAAAGTAGACTGGTATGCCGCGGATTCTACTTGTGGTCCGTTTGCACTGGAGCCACGCGAAGTAGATAGTTTTTAGAGAGTCCTACTTTGTGAATCGTTTTACACAGGATCACATGAAGTAGTTAAATTTTAAGTGCCGTAGTTTCAACACTGAGTAACGAGACTATTGACTCTGATCTCGCAAGTGTCTTTATTTCAGATGAACAACTCTTATATAAGATGCTAAATTATACATCATTAAATCTAAGAAAGGTCAAAATCTGCTGAATCTGCTGACTCAGATTATTTGTTCATGTACTGCTTTCCACACGCATTTCGGCTTCGCTGTACATGTACTGCTTTCCACACGCATTTCGGCTTCGCTGGCTTCGGAGAAACAATGTGTATAAAAATAAGAGTATATTGCTTTCTTCTGACAAAAATTCTGTCATTTATGCCACATATTAATATTGTCTCATTAATATTGAATAAAACGAGACAAATTTCATTAAAAGATAATAAAAATTGTTGAAGTTTTCCCAAAAAAAGTTGAACGCTTTTCCCAAAAAAAGTCAATAAAACCGTGGGAGCACTATAAGAAGAAGAGCATATTCCTGTCTTATACACACAGGTACTCCGGAGCGCACGCTAGGTTGAATTAACTCTTTTTAGGAAAAGTGTTATAACTTCACCAATTTTCATTATTTTTTGATGAAATTTGTCTCGTTTTATTCAGAATTAATGAGACATTGATATGTATCAAAAATGGCCGAATTTTTGTAAGTTGTACCGAAAAACTGGCATCAAAATCCGAAAAACACGAATAAAAGTCGAAAACTTCAGTTTCAGGTGTAAAAATTTTGTCCTTTTTGTTCAACAAAATCGAAGATATATTTTTTTTTCAAAAGCTACAACATTTAACTATTGAAAAACAGCGAAAATTTTGAAATCGCTTGAAAAAAACGCGTTCAGGAATTTTTAAGCGCAAAAAAGTCCCGAAAAACGGTTTTTTTTAAATAAATAAAAATTGGAGGGTTCCAAAAATATAAAAAAAATATTTTTGAGTTCTCTTCGACCAGATTAACAACCTACACTATCTCGTTTCACAAGTGTTTTTTCACTGTCGCACCGTGTTATTAATAGGCTAGTAGGTCTGATGCTTGTATATTGTGACCTGTTGATGCATCTTGATTGGGTAGTAGGCCTTGGCACTAGGTGCCAACATTCTCCCCCCACCATTGAGGTGCGTTGTTGTTGGACCGTCTCAGTGAATCGATGTGTACCCTTGCGCTAGAAAATATTGTGGATCTTAAAACTAATTATTAAAAATCTAATGTTAATAAAAATACAAAAAAATTTTGAATCATGTGGGTGAGATCTCCAACATTGGTAAGATACCAGCGATAATTCTACCCGACCCGTCTCCTTCGCCTTGTTGCGCGCCCTCCTAACCATTCTCCTTGGGCATCTCATGAATACCTTCTTTATGGTTGGTCAGTGCGCATACAGGACTCTTGGTCCTCTCTTGACCTTGCTTCTTGCTCCCTTTTGGAGATGCATGTTACCCATGCCAGATAGGAGGTGACTTCTACTTCTTGAATTTCCTTGGTTACTGGCCCTTGCACTCTTTGCTCTTCAGTTGTGAGTTGACAACCTTGAGCTTGTGGTTTGGGGTCCGTCTGCGGCTCTCCTTGTTGATTCGCAATGAGTGGGGAACTATGTAATCTTCCGCATTTTAGTATTTTCTCCTTCCCGATGCATGCAATCAAACCTTGTCGTGGCTCGTTAGCTTCTTGTTGATCCGCAATGAGTGGGGAACTATACAGGAGCTGATTCCTATCCTTCCAATATCCTTTGTTATTTTATTATAAATATATAGATTTATGTATATATACATAAGTGATATGAAAATATAAGGGAAAGAATTTAGACTTAATTGAATAATGATAACTTTGCGAAATTATTCGAGCATGGCCAGGCTAATTTATTGTTCTATTTAAATTAATTATTATAAACATCTCTAGCTATTCCTGTCCTTGAGCTCAACGGCGGCGAACATCGTTGAGTGAATATCACTAAATTAAATTTTAATAGATTTGCAACGCAAACAGTAAATTTTGGCAAGGCATGAATTGAATAATTTTGGATTAATAATTACATGAATAATTTTAATTAGTGAAATCGCAAATTTTCTAAATCTTAATTTAATTACTACTTTAATTCCAAACGTAGTTTAACTGATTTATTGAATTTAAACCAATATTTTTAGATCTCTTCTTTATATCTAAATATAAATATATATATATTAATATGAATTCTAATGAAATTATATAAAGCAGCTGTTAAGCAGAAATTTTATAATGAAATAGAAATACCCGATAGGGAAAAATGAATTAAGATCGCTCCAATTTATATTTGAGTATTAGGAACCCCATGAAGCCTTAAGGCGATTACAGATCCGCCCCCGAAACTTCAAATAGCCATGCTGGAACCACAATAGGTATCACAGAGGATTGTGATATGGGACGAATCAAACGTCGTAGATCTTGCCAAGGTCGGGTGGGTCATTCTCTCTCTGTCTCTTTCTTCTGAGCCTGTTCCTCTCTCTACTCTACGTCCCCAAGATATATCCTCTGGACCTTGCAGTCGATCTTGCAATTTGGTTCTGTTTAACTACACAGCCCGTACACCCCCACGTTAGAAGTTGGCTAACAACGTAGGGAGTTCGAACTACACCCACACATTACAATCTCGGGATGTGTAAATGTGTCCACCAGCCCCACTTTAGTGATTAAAAATTTTTTTACTTTCACCCTAATTTCTCCCAAACCAAATAAATTTTGGAATATGTTTCGACAAAAATTATCTTATTGAAACAATACCTTTCGATTGGTATATAATTCATTTTGATCGGATCCCTACAGAACATTTTTAATTTTTCGGCTATATACAGAGTTTCCCCGCGCACGCCAAGGCATGCAGGTCATCCCCTCGTGGACTTCCACAGTGATAGCCACACGAAATTTTGGAATGCCCGCTGCACCTATTTTGCGAACAAATATATCTGTTATTTGGTTTTCTACTTCATTGTCATAAATATAGGAATAAGTATACTTCCTCTCCTCTCACTTCCTCTCTTTATCTCAAAGCGGACGTGTTTTTTTGTGCGCTCTGCGTTTTCATAAAATTTGGTTATTAGCTTTCCATAAACAATCGGTGTTTATTTTTATTCACATAAAAAAAAAAAATAAACAAATTACAATTTATAGATTAGTATCGCTTCGCGTGTGCAGTGATATATTTGGAGGTAAAATAATAATTTGATTAATTTTCCTTCCAAACATAGCCCTGCTCTGCTTCTTCATCTCTTACGGTGTTGCTTCTATTCTATTGCTTCTATTCTCGAGTAGAGATTCTTATTTCTCTTTCTTTGCATTTTACTAACTCGTACTTACTGCTCTCTTTAATCTCCCCCTTTCGTTTCCCTGGTACGGTGGTACAAGGTGCATCAATATTATTAATAGATTAATTATTGAATTTTTAATAAATTAATTATTTTAAATTTTTAATAATTATGGAATTTAAATTGGTCTGTGCGTTAAAGTCGTGTAATACGACAATCTCGTCGATTCAAGGAGTTGATTAGTGGTTTTCGTAAAATCAATGACCAACTCTGTGCGCTCGATTCACAGTTTAGTAGTCTTCAACTACTAAATGAGTCTCCAAAGAGTAACAAATCCTCTTTTAGTGATGTGCTTGTGGCGAATAATCTTCAGCCTGCTCAGCCGACAACTATGCAGCCGCTTATATCTCTGGCCACCCCAAGGGCTGGACCTGAGAAAAATTCGGCTTCCGAATGTCTCAGAATTAATAAGCAATTGTCTGATATGTTCTCTGTGGCATCGCTTCAAGTGATCCCAGACCTAATAATTCAAACCCCCGTAACAGTCACCAAACAGGGCAACCAACCGCCCGGACCCCCGGTACGTACTGATGCCGCTGTATTAGTAGGCACCAAAACCCATGCAGTTGATCCCACCATCGAAACACATATTTGTTTCCCGGCTTGCCCCTGATACTTCTGAGATTGATATCTCGGCTTACATCAAAGCCAAAAACAAAGTCGACATAAAGGTGGTTTACATTACAAAATTTGAATATTCATACACCAGGCACACGTCAACTTTCAAAATACGTGTGCCCTTGCAGATGTTCAAGACAATTTGTTCCGCCAGCTTTTGGCCAGAGAATATTTTCGTCCAAGAACATCAAGTACGGTACAGCCAAGTACGGTAGAAAAAAAAAAACCAAACCTGTGGGTGTAAAACTCCCACATGTTACGGCCACTGACCAACCTTCCACTTTATCTTCCTTAGTTTTAAAAAACTAATGTCTTCTCTAACACTTACCTATCAGAATATTATTTTTTTACTATTTTTTATTTTTATTGCTGTTGTGTTTCTTGAGAGGCTTGTGTCTGAAAATATTCAACTATTTCCATTGGTTCTGGTCTATTCTGCTGATCTGATAGTTTTTGAGGCACATTGACAAATTGATCATAATTTGGAGAGTTTTGACCTGAAGGATTTTAAGAGTATCTATCTATAATTATAGATACTCTCAAAATACTTTTGATTCAAATAGAAATCTATATATATAAAAGAACATCGTGTTTTATGTTACACCACTTATAAATCAAGAACGGAAGAACAGATTTGAGTGAAAATTGGTAGGGAGGTAGCTTAGAGCCAGGAGAAGGACATTCGACAGCGTTCCTCCCTGGCCCATACTTTTTTATTTAGGCAGACACCTAAGAAGAAAATGTCAAATGTCAAAATGTCAGTTACAAACGAAGTCAAATTCGTAGTCAGGCTCTCAAATTTAACAACGAACCAAAAAGATTGTGTTGCGCTGAAATCAATATTAAAACTATTTCTATTAAATAAATAATTAACAAGTGGATTGAAGTGAAGTGAAGTTTAATTAATAATGCCGCGACCAAGACGGTCGAATCTTTCCCGACAAAGCCGTAATGCAAGAAGAATACAAAATATTGCATATGAAAGGACTGAAGAAGAACGAGAAATTGCACGTGAACAGCGCCGCAATAGTATGGCTCGACTTCGTGCTTCTCAAATAGATTTCAATTTGCGACGCAGATATTTAGCTGATTTGAATCGAGCTGCGTTTCGATACGATTGCAGCAATGATTACAGCTTGCATCCTAGCGTTTGCATTGGGCAAATGGACGTTGTTTGCGAGTATTGTGGAGCATTAAAGTTTTCCGGAGAAACGCCTGGATTATGCTGCGTTAATGGTAAAGTGAAATTGCCAGTGTTGACTCCGCCACAAGATCCATTGTATTCATTGCTTTGCGGCGAAACACAAGAATCACGCCACTTTCTTGCAAATACTCGAAAATACAATAGTTGTTTCCAAATGACGTCATTTGGGGCAGACATTATCGAAGAAGGAGGTTTTAATCCGACATTTAAGGTATTTATTTTTGTACTTACATAGAATGTAGTTAAAGAATCTGGTTTTTATTTTGTAGATAGAATCGAGCGGTTTAATATCATTTCCAAATAATTTCTGTAATTTTGTCTCATCAAAAGACGAACTTATCAACAATGTATTTCCAAATATTATTTCTAACTACAAAAATAATGAATGGTTGAGTGAGCGAGCAATTTTAGCGGCTAAGAATAAAGATGTAGATGACCTGAACTACATAATTCAAAATAAGATCATTGGAACAATGCATTCATTCAAATCTATTGACTGCGTCACAAATGAAGATGAAGCCACCAACTATCCAATTGAATTTTTAAACTCTTTGGACGTGCCTGGCTTACCACCGCACAATTTACGCCTAAAGGTTGGCTCCGTAGTAATCATGCTTCGAAACATAAACCAAACAAAACTGTGCAACGGTACGCGTTTGGTGGTTAGTAAATTGATGAACAATGTAATTTACGCTACGATAATGATAGGAAAATTCAAAGGTGAGGAAGTTCTCATTCCGAGGATCCCGATGATCCCAACCGATATGCCGTTTGAATTTAAAAGACTTCAATTTCCGATACGTCTTGCATTTGCCATGACAATCAACAAATCACAAGGCCAATCCTTAAAAGTTTGTGGTTTAAATCTAGAACATTCATGTTTTTCCCATGGTCAATTATACGTGGCATGTTCACGGGTCGGAAGACCATCTGCGTTGTTTGTTTTTGCGCCTGATAATAAAACAAAAAATGTCGTGTATCACAAGGTGCTTAAGTGAAGAGCAACCTATGTACTAAAATACAGAAATAATAATGAATGATTAAGGAGGAGAAACAAAGAATATTGTATACCCACAAGTATTACAGAATTTAATTAATTTGAAAATTATTCTTTTTTGTTTGACTTATTTTTTATGCGTGCAACAACAATATGCCACAGCGAAACGTGGCAGGGTACTGCTAGTTTTGATTAAAACTATAATAATAATTATAATTATAATTTTTGATAATTGTATTTCCCACGGTTATTATAATTTTGACTTCTATTGTTTTCTACAATATGATTGGAATTTTGGTTTCTGTCCCTTTGATTACACAGGCCGACAATTTCCAACTTTTTTTTTCCTCCACGCATAATTTTACCTGCTCCATAACCTTTAGGCTCCCCTGAACCAAAGTCCAGAGCAAACATAGGTTCTATCACCCACAGTTTCCGCGGTACACCTAAGAGAAGAAATTGATCAAATTTCACCATATATTGAATTATGCAGGCCGTGTAGTGGCGATGACCATTATTGTTTCTAGTACATATTATTTTTACATATTAGCCCGCTAGGTGGCGACACGCATATTATATTATTAGATATATAGCGGATCGTATATAGTTGGCCGCTCCTTATGAAATTTGGCATATCGAATTATTTTGCCCAAAGAGGAATCCATTGAAACTCCCATCTTTCTAGCTTGAAAAACAACCAAGTTATGGCATTCCCTATCAATCAGTTATATGGCAGCTATAAGATATAGTCGACTCATATAGTCGATTTATACTTTATAGGGTCGGAGATGTCTCCTTCACTGCGTCGCACACTTTTTACCAAAATTATAATACCCTCCGCAAGGGTATAAAAATAAAAATTAAGATTTTTATTTTATAAATTTATTTTTAAATATCCTATTGGATTGATCGTTGATTATAAACTGATTTTTCAAATTAAATTTTCTTATAACTATGGCTTTTATCGGTGACCGCGACGCTGGCAGCATAGATGGACTATGGTTGAATAGTTTTGATTGGTCAAAGTTTTATGCTGACATGTAGGTTCCCAGGATGGGCACTTGTTTATGATTTTGGAGCAAAAGGGGTTTGATGTTACCCCTTTTTAGGATGCCAATGATAATGGCATGGGAAAGGATTTGTGTCTAGCCTGTTTGAATTATTCCCTCTCGAATATTATTAGGCTCTGGAATGTGTAACGGTTTGGCACATGTCCTGAAGGTACTTCGATCTACTAACAGGCTCCAGCCGTGCTCAGGGAAAGTGGGAGTGGTTCTTGTACCTTCAGTATGGACATGGTCGTCACGCGAATCGTCGTAGATCGAATAGGAAGGGTCCTGGGAGAAGGATTCCTAAATAGCATTGTTTTGGGGGTGAAGAAAAAAAAATAAAATTCCTTGGCTAAGATGTTTGAGGTGGCTAACTGTTATTTAACTGCATGGGTGGCGAGATTACTTCCGGTGCCCAAACAAAAGGTCTAATATAAATTCATTTTAGTTAACGTTATAATTCAGGAAAATCTCTTATAAAATAAATTAACATAAGGTGGTTTTCATTAACCATAAAAGATATTTTCGATGACAATTGATATTAATGTGGCGGTATTTAGAACAATTCAATAGTAAAGATAATAATAATTAAAGATACTTAAAGTTAATTAAAGATAATTAAAGATAATAATTCAGGTTTGGGGCTTAACAAGTAAAATTTTTTTTTTTAAATTGGATTGCTTAGAAATAATAATTCAAGACTTTTCAGAAAATGATATAAAAATTGATAATTATGGATTTTTAGGTTTTCCTTTTTTTTCTTCTTTTTCATTTGGTAAATTATAGGATTTGAAAATTGAAATTTTTAATTTGAATTTTGAAGTTTAAAGGGTATTCGAAATTGCTGGATTTTTGTCCTCTCTCGCGGGGATATTTAATAGTTGTAGTTACGTGATATTTGTAATTTTTTTTATATAAAAAAAATACATAAAAAAAGATCCAAGACTCCACAGGCAGAGGGGTTGATGTGGCCGGCGGAATTTCGGCGACGGGTCGTAAAAATAATCCCTGAAGCTTGGTGGTGATGCTGGTGCTTATGATGGATGCCGAGGTTGGGCCAGGTGGTGCCTCCAAATCCACGGGCATCGAGGGTCATCCAGCAACAAAAATCCGCTAAACGGGAAAATAAACACTAAGCCAATGCAGGGAATGGCAAGGAGCTCAATATTTTCTCACCTCTATTCTTATAAAAAAATCACACACTAATTTTCTCCTCCACGAGGTTAAGTCACTGGTTTAATAATTTTTATCCACAGATGCACAGGTCTGCCCGCAGCGAGATTCAGAATAAAAGTGAAATCAGGTGGCAGACAGGAAATGCATCTTTTGGGATTGTCACTTTTTGACAGGTGCTTACGTGGGTGGGTGAATTCCCAAAAAGGGGAGCAGCTGTGGTGGGGGGTGAATGTCAATTGGGGTCAGCTGAGCCTATCGATATTTTTAATTAGCTGCATTGGGTTCAAGAGGTAAATAAGACCATATGTTTTTTGTTTACTATTTTTGTTTTCTTTTTTTTTTTTCCTAAAAAATTTTTAAATTACTTTTTTTTGTTTTGTTTTGGCTTTGAACCAACGAGCGACCCCCACATCACAGGTTTTATTTTGGTATTCATGCCTAAATAAAAGCTGAAAAAGGTCGGCGAGTTGGAATTAGGCCTTCCAGATATCCTTAGCGTGAAAATTGCCTAGCTCCTTCCCCTTAAGGTCTTCCAATCTATAAATGGCAGAGCCAACTTTCTGTTTTATTCTGGCTTTGATGCCGATTGGCCCCAATTTAGCATTAAAATTCGATGCCAAATTACTAAGCTGAAAATTTCGTTTAATCACCTCTTCCCCTACTTCAAACGATTTTGGTCTTGCTCTCAGATCGTACGTCCTTCTATTTTTCGAGAATGCCCTTTTTAAGTATTTCCCAATATCATCACGAATGTTTGTAAATTCGTCTTCTCTTTCTATATGTCCTGCTCCACTATTTAACAGATCCAACTTCCTAAGCAACGTGTAATCCTTTCCATGCGTTATCATGTACTGACCAAACACAATACGGTAAGGATCAGCTCCGACTGATTGATGTATGGAGTTTCTCAACGCGCAGTTTATACTGGGCAGGATGATATCCCACTCTCTCTGATTATGACGTACATAGGTTCGGAGCGCTGCGTTAATGGAGCGATTAACTCGTTCGGCGGCATTAGCTTGAGGGGCATACGATGCAGTGCAGATATGCTTAATACCATACTTAGTAAGAAAGGCTGCAAACTCATGACTTTTGAATTGCGATCCATTGTCACTTACAATGGATTCGGGCACTCCGAAACACGCAAAGATCTCATCCCTTAAGAAGTCGATAATGATATGGGACGAAAACTTCCGAACAGGCTTTAGAAAAGTAAACTTGGAAAAGTGATCAAGAATGATGAAAATACCTATATTGCCTTTTTTCGATCGTGGAAAAGGCCCTATAAAATCAATATACAATCTTTGAAAAGGTCGCTCACTGATGATCTGGCTTCCCATAGGTGGTCTTTGGCTATGATTTGGATACTTTGACGTCCTACACAATTCACATTTTGCAATATATTGCCGAACGTCTGAAGCCAATCCTGGCCAAAAGAAATTTCGTCGGATACGTTCCAAACATTTGGCTACGCCCCCATGTGCCGAAGAAGGCTGATCATGACTAGCGCGGATAACATCCTCTCGCAGGGCAGTTGGAACGTACAATTTCCAAACCCCATCTCTATTTCCAGTTGTGGAAAAGCAATTTCGATGGTAAAGGAAATTGTCGATAACCTGGAAATCGGGTAATCCGGCTTCGATAAACTTGTCTTTTAGTGCCGTGTATTCTTCGGATTGAAAGGCACTTGACGTTAAGTCAATTGTTGGTGAAAGCTCTAACTCAATAGCATTTTCCGCATCCGCTTCTTCGAAAGAACGAGAAAGCGCATCGGGAACTATATTCTGCGATCCCTTTCGATGTTCAATTTGAAAGGTGTATCGTTGTAATTTGAGTGCCCATCGGGCCAACTTAATTTGAGTGCCCATCGGGAAATTCGGCTACTGCTCTAACCTTCTCAGAGTTGGTTTGCAACGTTCCTTCTCCTACTATGAAACCCAAGTACTGTACTTGTTTCAAGCCAAATTGACTTTTCGCGACATTTATGGTCAACCCCGCCTTTCGAAGTTGGACAGCTACTTCGGCTAAGTGTTTCAGATGATCCTCAAATGTTGAAGATAGAACTAATAAATCGTCAAGGTAAACTAGAACATGAGATTTCATATTATATGGAATCACCATATCCATTAGTCGACAGAGAGTCTGCGGCGCATTGGACAATCCAAATGGCATACGTTTGAATTGATACAACGGTCGATTGGGGACTGTGAACGCTGTTTTCGCCCTTGATTGCGAATCTAACTCGATTTGCCAAAAGGCATCTTTGAGATCAATTTTCGAAATACAGTGCACGGGTGGCAATCGACTCAACAACCCTTCTAAAATAGGCATCGGATAAGCATCTTTTATGGTGACTGAATTTAGTTTCCTTGCGTCTAGACAGAATCGAACCTTGTTTGGTTTTACTAACAGCGTTACTGGTGATGACCACGCTGATGAAGGTGCTTCTTCAATTACATCTTGTGTGATCATTCTATCAATTTCTTCACATAAAAGTTTTTCCCTGGCAGGGGATAAAGGATAAAATCTCTGTTTGATAGGTTTGGCCTCCCCTGTGTCGATAGAATGTTCTACTAGAGAAGTTTTCCCTAACCCGTCTACCTCAAAGGACGGAAAAGAATTTATTACCGATTTTAAACGACGCTTCTCCGAAGGAGAAAGATGAATTTGGTCTTTTTCCGTTTCGCCTTCCGTTTGGTTTATCTCACTTATATTTCCCACTAAAGATAAGGAAATTCCGAATTTCTTCCAGAAATCCATGCCGCAAATAACATCCTGATTTATTGACGGTACTATTAGAAACTCTATGCTGTCATGCTTGGTGTTAAAAGTCAATGATACGGTGATCACTCCAGCGATATTCTGCATTTGCCCATCGGCGGTTTTTACCATCCCCTTTCGGGACTCAAAATTATTTTTCTCCGCCAGTATGCGTTTCGCTAAAGCACCACCTATTACACTTTTGTTGGCTCCGCTATCCAGCAGAGCTAAATATGGTTGACCTAATATTTGTATTTGTGAAAATGGACGAATGTCGTTATGCTTGTGTAAGAGTGATGAAATTACGACTTTCTTTAGCTCCCGAACGTTTCTAAAATAATTTTGAATGCGCTCAGCGCTACGACTTTTAACTCTTGAGGCTGTTAAACTGTCCTTATTTTCACCGTCCGATAGTGGTTTGTCTAAACGTCTATGATAGGGAGTAAATTTGATAGGGTTTACGTTAAGGTTGTCTTCATCGAGTTCTGATTTGATTGGTTCCGAGATTTGAAAAGGATATTCGCTTAATGGTTTTGGCGAATATCCCGAGATCGGTTTTCCGACCCGGGATGACATTTCGAACAATTGGGCTTATAGGTGTTAATCGACCCACACCCATAACAAAATATGCGACGAGTTTTTAAACAATCTTGATAACGATGACCTATTTCGTCACAGTTCCAACATTTGATTTTGTCCGTCGAACGAATGGCACAAACTTCATTTGATTCCTGGTCGCCATCAAAATCTTCCTCCGTCTGGTTAATGAATTGAATTTCGTTAAGCGAAGGTCGAGTATTTGTTCGCGGGACGGCTCTATTACGAAATCCTTTGAAGAACTCTTCATGCCTGTGGCATTCAGTGCGCAACGCCGCCAAGGTTGGGGTTGGAACATGCAACAACTCGTGTTTCAATTCCGCCCTAAGATTATGTCGGACCTCTTCCGTTATTTCGGAGTCAGACAACGGATCTCTTAACGCGTCCGCGATCCCTAGCATCGAATCTAGGAAGTCATCAAAGGTTTCGGTGTTTCCCTGCTTCCGACGTCGTAGAGATTCTTTGATATCGCGATCTGATCGTTGATCCTGATATCTTTCCTTTAGTCGGTCACACAAACAAAACCAATTTGTGAGATGGGGAGACCGATGTACTCGCCAATAAAACTTCAATGCCGGACCCGTAAATAATAAGTTTGCAAATTGAAACAGCAAATCATAATTTCCATCTAGACACTGAGTGGTTAAAATATTCACTCGATATATAAAATCCTCGATAGAGATTTCCCCGTTGGATCCGCTAAATTTGAGGTTCCAGTTTGAAATTATGCTAGATACTCTATCTGGTCTGTCTACTGAGTGATTGCTTAAACGATTTATTGACGGAACGTTTTCTCGGATATTATCGCGAGGTGGGTTACCCCTAGACACAAAACTGGGTACCTCATTATCCCATTCGAGTGGAATTTCGCCCCGTGATCCTCTACGACTTGGACCCAGATTTAAATTTGCCATTGTGGCACTAATTTGATTAGAGATTGACGCTGCCAAGCTCGACATCTGATTTTCTAAGGCCCCTGCTATTATTTGGTGTACCCGCTCTTCTGAGACGCCGTTGCCAGCCGAAGAACTTCGCGTATGGTTCGCCCTTTCGGGATTCTGCATGGTATTCCGAGTTACCCTGGGAATGGTGGTGGCAACTCGATTATTACGAGAGCCCTGCCTGGTCTGAGGCCGTGTACGCGGAATGGTGCCTGTACGCTGACTATTGCCAGTCGATGGCACTACCTCGATCAACTGTCGGGCTTCACCTGCTTCAGGATTCCCTAACTCGCTTCTACTACATGCCCTTCTGCAGAGTGGACAGGTGGCGTTGGTTTCAAGCCAAGTTGTGAGACACCTCAAATGGAATTGATGCCTACATGCGGTTATAGTCCATTCTGCTTCCTCATTAGCTTCATTGCAAATGGTGCAAATATGAGATTCCCTAGGCTGTGACAATGCAGGGATATTTTCAAGACTTCGTCTAACCGCCATGATATTGAATGATTATTATAATTGTTACTTTAAATTTGCATAATAATTTTAGTGGGGTAATGGATGTTTTGTTACGTAAAGAAATTAATTATGTATGGGTACTGTTGATCAATAAAGGTGAATTATCAATTTTCGTTATCAAATTATTGTTTATAAATTTGAATTGGGACTTATCCTTCAGAACTCTCGCCATTAGTTAAAAGCCTATTTATTTTATTTTATTCTTCCTAGCCAAGGAACTAAAATTATTTATTTAATTTCAAATGTCTTATTTGGAGAGGGAAAAGCTCCGTTCGTCCAAAGCTTGTACCATCTCGATCCAAAAATGACCAAAAGATTCTAATAAAATTTAAATGAATTTCTTCCTTGAAGAGTAATCCGCTTCCAGCTTGCGAAAACAAAAAAAATCTCAATTCAAGTCGAAATATAAAAATAAAACCGGAATGAACAATTACTACTGGAATTTCGCTTGTTTTTGAAGAGGAACAGACTCCATACTTGCGAAGCCTGAGCAATCTCAATCAAAAAAAACAAAATCTCCACAAAAAAAATACTATAGAAGTTTGTTTGATTAACTTCCTTGAAGAGGGACACACTCCCAGCTTAGGAGCATGAATAATCTCATTTAAAAAAAAACCTAATCAAACAAAAAAAAGAAATTAAAGAATTGACTTTGAATAAAGAGGAAAAAAAACAAAAAAAAATACTATTCGGGGTAAGAAAAGGTTAAAGGAAATCGGGCATTGCAACTTTATATTTTCGAATATCCTTAAAGGATAATTAAAGCCACGTCGTTGCCCCACGTTGGGCGCCATAGTTCTGTAACGGTTTGGCACATGTCCTGAAGGTACTTCGATCTACTAACAGGCTCCAGCCGTGCTCAGGGAAAGTGGGAGTGGTTCTTGTACCTTCAGTATGGACATGGTCGTCACGCGAATCGTCGTAGATCGAATAGGAAGGGTCCTGGGAGAAGGATTCCTAAATAGCATTGTTTTGGGGGTGAAGAAAAAAAAATAAAATTCCTTGGCTAAGATGTTTGAGGTGGCTAACTGTTATTTAACTGCATGGGTGGCGAGATTACTTCCGTTGCCCAAACAAAAGGTCTAATATAAATTCATTTTAGTTAACGTTATAATTCAGGAAAATCTCTTATAAAATAAATTAACATAAGGTGGTTTTCATTAACCATAAAAGATATTTTCGATGACAATTGATATTAATGTGGCGGTATTTAGAACAATTCAATAGTAAAGATAATAATAATTAAAGATACTTAAAGTTAATTAAAGATAATTAAAGATAATAATTCAGGTTTGGGGCTTAACAAGTAAAATTTTTTTTTTTTAAATTGGATTGCTTAGAAATAATAATTCAAGACTTTTCAGAAAATGATATAAAAATTGATAATTATGGATTTTTAGGTTTTCCTTTTTTTTCTTCTTTTTCATTTGGTAAATTATAGGATTTGAAAATTGAAATTTTTAATTTGAATTTTGAAGTTTAAAGGGTATTCGAAATTGCTGGATTTTTGTCCTCTCTCGCGGGGATATTTAATAGTTGTAGTTACGTGATATTTGTAATTTTTTTTATATAAAAAAATACATAAAAAAAGATCCAAGACTCCACAGGCAGAGGGGTTGATGTGGCCGGCGGAATTTCGGCGACGGGTCGCAAAAATAATCCCTGAAGCTTGGTGGTGATGCTGGTGCTTATGATGGATGCCGAGGTTGGGCCAGGTGGTGCCTCCAAATCCACGGGCATCGAGGGTCATCCAGCAACAAAAATCCGCTAAACGGGAAAATAAACACTAAGCCAATGCAGGGAATGGCAAGGAGCTCAATATTTTCTCACCTCTATTCTTATAAAAAAATCACACAATAATTTTCTCCTCCACGAGGTTAAGTCACTGGTTTAATAATTTTTATCCACAGATGCACAGGTCTGCCCGCAGCGAGATTCAGAATAAAAGTGAAATCAGGTGGCAGACAGGAAATGCATCTTTTGGGATTGTCACTTTTTGACAGGTGCTTACGTGGGTGGGTGAATTCCCAAAAAGGGGAGCAGCTGTGGTGGGGGGTGAATGTCAATTGGGGTCAGCTAAGCCTATCGATATTTTTAATTAGCTGCATTGGGTTCAAGAGGTAAATAAGACCATATGTTTTTTGTTTACTATTTTTGCTTTCTTTTTTTTTTTTCCTAAAAAATTTTTAAATTACTTTTTTTTGTTTTGTTTTGGCTTTGAACCAGCGAGCGACCCCCACAAATGTTGTTTATATATGATTTGATAGGTATGGCAGGGTATACTGGTTTTATGGAGGTTTCGTTATTTAGGATATTACATTTACATATATACATTAGGGCAGATACATTTAGTGTATTTGCAGATACACTTTTTATAAAACTTCACTTTGTATAAAACATCTATAAAATTTATGCTGAAGTAAAAAAAAATATAATTTAACATAATACAAAAATTGTTCATCATTAACCCAATAATGAATTCCCCCTTTTTCTAGGGTAGCTAATCTGAAAAGTTATAAAAAACAAAAATTGAAACGCACTCACATGAAATCATTTATGTGAATGTGTATGTGAGCACGCATACATTGATTGATCAATTTAACCGCGGAGTAACCTCTTTTATGATGCGCTTCTCTGCAAGTAAACAACCAAAAACTAAATATTTAATTGTAATTAAGATTATGAACCTAAGAAAGAGATTAAGATGCCCTCTTGGGCTCACTGGGCCTGCCGCAAGAAATTTGTGCGTCCATTTTTGTTGAATGAAATGAGTAGTTGTATAAATCTATAAATCTGAGACAACCACATCAGCAGCATTCGGCCAGTTTGGCGACTGCAGATGGTGGACGACAGTGGCCACGAATTCAAAAGGGAAGCGAGGTAAAACGCACCAGTTGAACTGCCCAGGCCGATTTCAGATTGCGACTCTCATGGAAAGGATCGCACGTCTAGAGAAGGAGCTCCTACCTGCAAGGACAAAATAAAAACTTGTGTCTGCCAGGAATTCCGTTAGAATGGTGTCGAGTGGCGTTAGAGTGAGCCGTGCGGCGAATAAACCGCAAAAAAGGGGCCATGTTTAAGCTCTTAAAGGAAAATCTGCGTAGTCGAGTAAACAAGAGTCGGTGAAGAGCCATATTTGAGCGGTCCTGGAGTACAGACTGTAAAACTGTAAGCTACTCGCTGACATGTTTATTTATTTATTTCGCCAATGAATATATATGTACTCTTACATGGCTACTATATAATCTAACTTTTACATTAATTACTTGAAAAGTGCCTTACCAGTAAATCCCTTAATGCATCTTTTTCTGAGCCCCTCTTACTTCGGAGGCTACGTGGTAAGAATCGAGGCATGGGGGTGATCGACGTAGTTTTCCAACGAAAAGAAAATATACTCGATAATACCGATAAGGAGTACAGAAGTTGCAGAGGAGGGGATAAGGGTGATTTACACGTCTTAAAACAAAATCGGGAGATACCATCCAAGTCAGGAGTATGCGACTCATTGAACTCATCTAACACAGTTTAATATGTCCATGCTTCTAACCTTAAGAAGAGACAAAATGTTTTAAAGTACTTCCTATTCATCCCAAGAGCCCTTCGGCTCCAGTTTTGAGGAAAAATAATTAGCAAAAAAGTCCGAGATGTCCCTTATCAGAGTCAGCTGCCAAACCACCATAACACATAGAAGAAAGTATCTCAGAGGATGCTTTTTTTACTATTCACAAACCGCCAAAACTCTTTAAGGTTGGATCTGAGGCTAGCTTGGACATCGGAAATATATTGATTTTAGAGAAATTAGTTAAGGAATTAAAATTCCCACATAAATTGCTAGTACATCTCACCAACTCGTTGGTTCCCTGTCTTGGAAAGAAAATTGTTTATAAAATTTGTCAATTCTATTCTTTAAGATTTTTAAATCCTTTGTGTACCAGCGAGGCTTTTACGATATAAACCCAATCAAAATATCCAATAGTGGCATTAATAAGTAGAAGGTTTAATCACTTAAGTGATAATACGATTTAGGTACAACGGAAGGCAAAAAAACTATAAAATTCTATATGTTTCAACAGTGGCTTATGGTGCACATCACATGGACTAATGGTACATTGCATAATTCTACTTTACTATTATCAACATTATTTAAAACAAAAAAGGAAAGCTAACTTCAGTTAATTAGCTGCTTATATTATAATATATATATGTTGCAGCACCGTTATTTTCTGACATCGTTTTAACACAGCGAGTTTCGGTTTTGCACACACGACGACCGAATTGCAAGAATCCCTGCCTGCGTCGTCCCTTTTTTTTCTTTCCTTACCACCGAACCACACTCGCCGGCAGCGACATAGTGTAGTGTCGTCCTGCTAAAACGACAATTCTTAAAGCGACAACACACACAGAACCAATCACAGTGCAATTAATGACTGTGCAATATTTCTATAAGGATGACATTAGCATACCCATACACTCATACCAACTTCCACACATTCTTAGTGTGCGCCGTCACGGCCAACCTGACCATTACACAACCTCGTGCAATTTTCCAAAAATGTTTTGTTACCATTCAATCAACTTATAAGAGTTTATTTAAATAAAACTTTTAATTTCTCATAAAACGTTATAATTTTCAAAACAAATTACATCTTCATATTTCTTCATATTTTCGTATGTCATCATGAGCATATTTATATTTTCTATTATTTGTCAAAGACCTGAGCATATATCTATCCCCTTCTAACAATTCAGTTATTTGAAAGGCTCCCTAAACTTTGGACTTAACTTTGTTTGATGCCTCTCTTCATTTTTTAACAATACGAAATCTTCAACCTTGCATCCTACAACTTTAGCCTTGTTTTTTCAAATTGCTCCTTGTTATATGCTGCTTCAGATAAAAGATTTTGACCTGCTCGTGCTCTAACCTCAGTCAAGCCGACCTCTTCTACCATATCGCAGGGTGGAATCAATCCCAATGGGCGGGCAACTTTACCTATAAACAATTCTAAAGGGCTTGCCTTTGTCACACGACTAACCGTACAGTTCAAAGCTAATTGAACTTCTCCTAAGGCATCTTGCCAAGATCGATTGCTAGTTCCAACGGCAGCTAATAAGTTCTTCAAGGTGATCATAATGCGTTCAACGTGACCATTTTCTCTACTTGCACCTGTCGCAATCAAATGCAATTTTATTTTTTGTTGTGAACAAAACTCACTAAATCTTGTGCTGGCGAAACATCTGCCCTGATCCTCTATCATGCGGTTTGGTACTCCAAACAGAGAAAACAAAGCCGACGTGACAGCATTTATGCAATTTTCAGCATCAATTTTAAGCGTGTGGGTTAAATAAACAAATTTAGTAAAGGCAACCACCTGAACAACGATATACTCCTTTTGATCAGACTTGCCACTCAACATCCCAGTTATGTCAATGTGAGTGGTGTGCCAAAGTGTATTTACTTCTGGTATTGGATGAAGACTTGCTTGAACTTTACCCGAAAAGACTTTGACATTTTACACGTAATACAGTTAACAACGAATTTTCGAATGTACTTTCACATGTTATCGAACCAGTAATAGTCAAAGGCCTTATCTAAGGTCTTCTCCCATCCCAAATGCATGATGAGGACCTGATTTAATACGGACCATCTAAACGATCGAAGAAAAATTGATAAAGATCGAGTTCTACCATTTCGCTGAATTTTTCGATATAATATTCCTGCTCTCAACTCGTAAGTTGTAGCAATGAACTCAGCAAGAGAATTTTCTTTCAATTTATTTACAATATTAACAATTTCCGAATCTTTACGCTGTTCGGCAAAAAGCCAATTGTCTGATATTTCTGCCAGATTAACTCGTTTTTCTGGGTTTTGGCAAGTCAACTCTGATAAAGGCAGATTTCTTGAAAAGAAGTCAACATGAGACATTCGTTTACTTTCTTTATACAGTATGTCAAAAGTAAACCATCTTAGATTCCGATTTCCAAACAAAATCCATTTTCTCCGAAGTCAAAAGGTGCAACGGTTTCATAAAACAGAAAAATCCTTGCATAAATTGCCTGAAATAAGACGCTAATCCAATAAATTGCCGTAAAGCAGAAACTGACTGAGGAGTTGGCAATGTAGTTAACGCTGTAACTTTAAGCGACTTTGGACAGATTTCACCTGCACTTATTTCATATTCTAGATATTGAACCGTTGACTTAAGGAAAGAACATTTTTTTATATTGAAGGAGAATCCAGAGTTCATGAGACAATCAAAAGTAATTTGCAACCTTTTCAAAGCCTCACTTTTTGTTGCAGCAGTCACCATTACGTCATCCATATAAACGACAACAAACGTATTTGCAAGGTCTCCAAGTGCTTGCATGACTGTGCGTTGAAATACCGAAGGTGCATTTCTGAGACCAAAAGGCTTTGCCAAAAACTCATATTGCCCGTTTGGAGTGACAAATGCTGTACAAATTAATTAGATAAAGGGGTAGGTATAGTTGTATGTCCGTTGCTGGAGAGGATGTCTTCAGTAGAGGATGATATAATATCCCTGGCGGTTGCCTAGGGTTCTTCCTTCTCTCTGGAAGTTATGTTGGGAGTTACTAACTCCGTTGTTACCGCCCTTGAGACTGAGTAACCAATTTTACAAGTGAATTGAATTTTACGGCTTGTGCCGGAGTTTAGGTAAAAGATTTCTTTATTGTGTGAGACTCAATTACAAACTGAAACTTAAAGCTAACAAAAATGTATTTCATAGCGGCCACGCAAATGTGCAGTGTTCGCCGCCTATGCACGAGCATCCGGCCAGACGCTGTGTCAGCAGTTTGGGCAGAGCGAGCTCTTAAGTAATCGGATATTGCCGTTGCGCGGTTAACTTCAGTTAACTTACATACGGAATCGCAAGCACACAGCAAACAGGTCTCTCTAAATATTCGGTCCGATCAAGAGCGTGTTGTTTAACGCCATGCATTTGGCATCTTGATATGAGCCGTCGAAAACCACTCTAAGTTTGCGACCCAATAAGGGATGATGTGGCAGGTAGAAATTTCTACCCTTGGGAATTTCGCTCGGTGAGATTTCTCGCATATGGGCTAGCTCCTGGTATTCCCTCATGAACTTTACGTAATCGTTACGTAATGGTTGATTCTGTGCCAAACGTCGTTCAACTGATTTGAACCTTTGCAGCGCTGCTCTTTGAAGTGTATCTGCGAATTGTGTTTCGGATGCCTTATGTCTTGTTCGTCTCGAGTATGTGTTGCAAGAAAGTGTTTCTCCTCCTCCTTCTCTTCATCTTCAGGTTGGACTTCTGTTTTGCGTCTTATGCTCTCCAGTTCCCAGAATCTTCTGAGATAAGCATCGATGTCGATTATCGTTGTAAGTGCCATAGCGTTGCATGCGCGTGATGAAAACAGTGATGTAATTACCCATCCGAAAACCGATGATATAGCAATGAGCTTTTCTTTGTTGTCGTATATCTATAACTCCAAACATGTTCGCTGCCCAAAAGAATGTCAATTGGGGCATTTGTGCTAAATTGTGAATCCGCCAGTTGCAGATCGTTGAAAACTCGAAGTGCAGACGCGTTGATGGCCTGCCTTTCCAATGATGATGTAATCTTTCTAAGTACGTGAGCCTGGACTACCAGCTGATCTTGTGAAATACGGGATTCGATGCGTATAGTGCTGCATCCCCTTGTAGTTTCTGCTTTGATTGATGAAATTCCCGTAATCAGTATGCCTGATCGCGTACGAGCCAAACCAAGTGTTTGTATACAGCGTTCAGATACATACAAAAGTTCTGAACCCGTGTCCAATAGGAGTCGGCATGCTACCAAATCTCCATTTGCGTTGCGAACGTTGACCATGGCCGTGGGCAAGGTGCTCCTGTTCTAACCAATTGATTGTTCTGAATTTGCAGTGCCTTGTGCAAATTATAATCACGACGGGTTTTAACTTTAAAAAAATATATATTTAAACTTTATTAGGTTTCATTCCGATCTTAAGTCTAACAAGGCATTATATCTTAACCTAAGCTAGATTCCGACTGACCAGGCTTGAGCTGATTCTTTTCCTTCTTGGTTCGGGATCTTCCCGAAGTATATTACGAATTGAATTCCGAAGAGAATTTCCCGAATGGGATTGCTGTGATCAGCATGGAAAATTTGGGTATCAATACGGATGCTTAAAAAGGGGAGCCGCAGTGGCGTGATTCTAGCGGATGTTTAGTCTAATGTTGTTTTTGCCGTGGCCGGCTCAATAGGGGGAATTTGTTTATTTCATTTCTCAAGCTTGGTCTTCCGTTAGGGTGCTAGATGCGAGTGTGGGAATGTTTATATTATAAAGACTCAAAAGAGCTTGGTGGCAAGTGCCCAAATAATTGTTTATAATATTCATATAAAATATGGCTTAAACTTCTAGTTAATTCTCCCCCTCCTAAGATGAATCGTCCCGATTCATTACAATTGTGCGGTGAGGGAGGTGATTTTATTGTTAAGTTCGGCAAATGTTATTTCAATATTTCTTTCAGATTCAACTTCTGCAATGGATTCTGCAGTGGTTTCGTTTTTTGGAATTTCTATTTCTTGTTCAATATAGGTTCGTTTTAATTGAATTTGTTTTAGCATTTTGAATATTATTTTACGTGATTTATATATGGCACAAAGGATAAGTATTACAATTAATAATATGAGTTCAAGGGATATTTTTGTATTTCCTATTTTTACAAACGGGTTTATAATGCTTATGTTGTCTAAACTTAGTTCGGAATCGTTGGAAAATATGTAATCTGTTATTATATAATTATTGTATTTATACTGTGATATGTAATCCAACATTTTCTGTTTTTCGTTGATGTATTTTATATTATTGATAATTATGCTTTCATTAAATAAAATCAAAAATGCGCCATTTAGTTTTGTTTCGTTTACAATATTTTCTCCAGTGAGGAGAATAGCGCCTTCATCTAAATTTTCAAATTGTTTATTTTTTTCTCGTATTTTTGAACAGTTTGCCTTTTTTCCATTTAAGAGATTTATAAAACACGAGCTCTCGTTTGAGAGTTTACAATAGTTATTGAATATTTCTTTTTTAAAGTTTGTTATTTTATAGAATTTTCCATTACAGTATGCTGTCTTATCGTCTATTATTAATTTTCCATTATTTTGGGCAATTGCCCTTGATGTGTACAAGCTACAGATATTGTTTATAATTGGGTATTTTATATATATTATAAGTAGGTCTTGGTTTTTTATTATTTTAAAAGTGGAGATGTCTAACAGATCTGATAGTACAACTGGTTTATTTTCGTGTCTAAATATTTCTTTAATATCTTGTTCGTTTAGTATTTTCGTATTAAAAATGTCTATTTTTGCTAAAGTGATTGTATCGATTAAATTTTGGATATCAAGTGTAATTAATTGTAGTCGGTGTTGTCTTACTTTTGTTTCTTTGTTAACAACGATTGTGTTAAGAATTTTGGTCATAAGTTGGACTTCTTGAAATATACGTGAATTTATTGTGAATTGTTTGTTATTGTTTTCTGTCAGTTCGTTAATTTTGTTTTCTATTCTTATTAAGTCGTCATGGTCTGGTGTACCTGCTAGCCATTTCCATGCTGTGCCCAATTCGTTAATGCCCCTTTTATTTCTTGATGGTATTAATTGGGACATAAGAATTTTAATAATGTTTAGATTTTGGGAAATGTCCCAGTCTGAATCTGAGTTGCTGTTGTTTGTATTTTTATCTTCTATTCTAATTATTTCTTTGTAAAAACTTAGGTTTGTGATATGAAAGAGGTCCTCGAATGAGTCATACGTCAATACATCGTTTTCATTCTTCAGTAGTAGGTATTCGTTGTTAGTGTAGTCGATTATTTCGGAGTGGCAAGTGATTATCAAAATGGTGATGATAAATGGTATTTCCATTTTCTGTAAAATATGGCTTATTTAATGTTGTCTTTATGAATAACTCGTTTCCTATTATTAATGATTACTTTATTGGGTAAATTTTCCTGAACGACTTGTTTTTTAAATCTGGGACCTAATTTGTTTCTTTCTCCGTGTATTTTCTCGTATACTACTTCTCCTACATGATAATTTTTATCTAATTTATTTTTATTATGATAATCTAACATTTTAGTTTGTGCTGTTTGTAGTTTTAATGGTAAGTCACTGTGATCTATTTTGTTGAATAAAATGTCGTATGGTTTTTGATTTGTTACTGAATGAATTGTCATATTGTAGCTTTTTGCTGCTCTTATAATAACTTCGGGATATTCTAGGAGACGGTACTCATCTTTAATACAACGAGCTATCTCAGTTAGGGTTGAATGGGCTCTTTCAACTTGTCCATTCGAAAGGCTATGTCTGGGGTCTGCGTAATGGATTGAAATACCAGAACGCTGTAGGAAGGATTTAAATTGTGCTGATGTAAAGCTAGGTTCGTTATCTGTCATAATCGTTTTAACTTGGGGAAATGTTTGAAGTATTTCATAGACTTTTATATCGATATTTTTTTTGTTAGTAATTTCTTTTACAACGAGGTATTTGGAATAGGCATCAATGCAAGTTAAGAAGGTTAGATTTTGCGCGTAAAAAATGTCAATATGTAAGTGTTGGCCTTCTATTTTTGGAATGGGGGCTTCTCCAATAGGTATTTGAGTCGGGTTTCTGTTATATTTGTTCGTATTGCAAATTTCACAATTTGTTATATATTCTTTTAATTTTTTGTACAGATTCGGCCAATAGTATAATCTGGTTATTTGTTTATAATTTTCATCTAATCCTCGGTGCGCTCTACAGTGTGTTTCCTCTATAATTATTGCTTTATCGTCATTATTTGTTATGTCTACAACAAAACTTTTTGTATATACGAATTTATTAATGAAGTTATTTTTTAATTGAACTTGAATTTCATACAACACTTCAGGAGTACAATGAATCCCTGTATTAATATTGGGTTGTAGATATTCTTTAAGGACTGTAACTAAGTTTTCTGGTTTATCATATTCAATAATATGACGTTTATTTTCGAATACATTTATCTGTTCATGAATTGTGAATTTTCCCTTTGCTATTAAAAGTTGTTGTTTAAATTGATTAAGTGGTTTTTTTGTTTCGCCTATAATGTTACTAAAGCTACTTTCGGCTGAGTGTTGGGTTCCGTAATCCGTGGATTCTACGTCTTCATCTTCTGTAATATTATTTATTTCAATTCGGGACAGTGCGTCTGCTACTACATTGGTAGTACCCGGTTTATACAAAATTTTTGGCCTGAAGCTTTCTATGTAATTGAACCATCGTTTTAATTCCACATTTGGGTTTTTATCCGAAATTGCGTATGAGAGTGATTGATGGTCTGTATGTATTTCAATTCCTGATACTCCGTACAAATAGTTTCTTAGGTTTTTTAATGCCCATACTATTGCTAAAAGTTCTTTTTTGTTAGTCGCGTAATTTCTTTCAGTTTTGTTAAGGGTTTTTGATATAAAAGTGATTGGGTATCCGTCCTGAGAAAGTACTGCTCCTATGGCTACGTCGGATGCGTCAGTTGTTAATGTAAATTGTTTTGAATAGTCTGGTTGGACCAGTTCTATTTGGCAAATTAGGTGTTCTTTGAGTTCATTAAATGCCTGTATTGCAGTCTCGTCAAGAGTAATTAAAACATTTTTTGACATCCTCTTGGATATTTTTCCATTGGAACCTTCTAATAATCTAGTCAGGGGTTTGGCAATGGTTGCATAGTTTTTTACAAATTTTCTATAATACCCAGTGAGACCCAGGAAGCTACGCAGCTCTCTGATATTTTTGGGAATTGGGTAATTCGATATGGTGTCTATTTTTTGAGGATCGGTTTTAATAACGTTTTGCGCTACTACATATCCTAAAAATGAAGTTTCTAATTTAAAAAATTGAGATTTTTCTAATGATATTTTCATATTGGCTTTATGTAAAATATTAATGATTGAATTTAGGTCTTTGAAATGTTGTTCGAGGGAGTGAGAGAAAACAATTATGTCATCCATGTAGACATGGCAGAATTTACCAACATGTTCTCGAAGTATATCATCCATTGCCCTCTGGAAGATTCGAGGTGCGTTTGTTAACCCGAATGGCATTCTAATGAATTCGTACTTTCCGTTGTTAATTGAAAATGAAGTTTTTTCTACGTCTGATTCTTTCATCAAAATTTGGTGGAAACCTGATTCTAAGTCTATAGTACTAAAGTATTTAGCTTTTCCTAGATTTGATAAAATGACTGTCGGATCTTGCATGGGGTATCTATCTGGAATCGTGCTAAGGTTTAGTTTCCTGAAATCGATGCATAATCTATGTTTAGGGGTGCCATCTTCATTAGTACCTTTTTTTGATACTACAATTACGGGTGAGTTATAAGGACTTTTGCTGGGTCTAATGATTTCATCATTAATCATTCGTTGTATTTCTTGATTAACAAATTCGTTTACTGCTTGTGAGTATGGGTATTGCCTTGAGTAAATCGGTTTATCGTTTATTGTGTCTATTTCACAGCGAACGTCCGTCCGGAATGGTAAATTTGTATTTATTTCTGAATGTACTTTTTTTATTGTGCTTATTATTAGTTCAATGTAGTTTTCTGTATCGGTTTCGTCTATATTGTTTTTTTCATTGTTTATGCCAAAAATATTTTCGGCCGTGTTATCCATATTCTTTATATCGTTTGAATCGGATTTTACATCGGCATCGTGTTCAGTGTCTGAGTACCCTGAACCACTTGAGGGGTAGTTGTCGGAAATCTGACTTTTGGTGCATTTGGAACCTGAGTATTCCAAATTTCTTGTGTCGGAATGAACATCGACGGCGTGTTTGGGTTTTATATAACCCAAACTGTTAGATTTGAAATTGTCAGAAGTATCGCTGATGGTGCTCTGAGAACTTAAGTGTTTCGAATTGTGTGTGTCGGATTGAACATCGACGGCGTGTTCGGGTTGTATGTACCCCAAACTGTTGCATTTATAATTTTCGGAAATATCGCTGACAGAGTTTTTGGACCCTGAGTACTCTAAAGTGTATATGTCGGAATGAGCGTCGACGGCGTGTTTGGGGCTTATATATCCCAAACTTTTTATGCTAAGTGAATTCTTGCTTGACAAATTTTCGTAGTTAAAATATTTGTCTAATATATATTTTTTTAGTGGAAGTATGGTTGTTTCTTTGTTTAGTTCTAATAAATTTATTTTTTCATCATAGTGCAATTTTTCGATTTTTCCCTTACATTTTAGTGTGTCATTGTTCGTGTCAATGACTGCTCCTATCTTTTTTAGTAAATTGTATCCTATTAATAAGTCTGCCTTTAGGCCCTCTATTTCGTAAAAAATTTGTTTTGTTTGAAAAATTGTTATGTAGTGGCATTTTTTTATTGTTGAGTATCCATTAACCGTGGATACTCTTTTGTAAATGGGCAATTCTATCCCGTTTTGGTAGGTACCTTTTTTTATGTAACAGGCTGTGGCTCCTGTATCTATCAGAACATTAAGTTTTTTATTAATTTTTTTGTCAAATCGTAATATGTGTGGCAGACCTATTCTTCTCCTAAAAAATGTTCCTCTTTGATATTATTTATGCGCATTTGTTTGTTTCTAGGTTGAGCAGATGACTCAATTTGTGCGCGTTTAACTGCCTGTTCTGGTTGTTGGAATGAATTATATTGGAGGCTATTTGTAGTTTGGTATTGTTCACCATTTGGGAATACTTGGTTACTATTTTTATTTTGGATTTGGATGCTGGAGTCCACTTCCATAGGTTCGCTTCTGTTTTGGTATGTATTATTCCTTTGAGTCCAAGTATTATAACTTGGATAGGGATTATACCGAGTGTTATTGTGTTGATAGCTATTATGGTTTTGGTAGCTATTACTATTTTGGGGGTTATTTTTATTTTGGGAATTATTATTATTCTGAGGAGAACTTCTATTGTTATGCTGATAATTGGGATTTTGTCCGTTATAATTTTTGTAATTGTCGTTGGTTCTGTTCAGGCGCAATTGATTGCCCTGATTCTGACCATCAGATCTATAATATGGTTCGTTTTGGTTTCGTTGGTTATCGTTATAACGGCGCTGAGGTGCGCTAAAACGATAAGCGAACTGTGCCCTCATATGATTGCTCTCCATTTCTTGAACTCTAGCTAGAGCGTTTGGTAAGTCTGGAGGATTTAGGGAAAATAACATGCCAGAAATTGGGCCGTTTAGGCCAGTTATGAATACCCTCAAGGCATTTTGTCTATGTCTGAGGTTTGCTTCTGTAGTTATTGGATTTTCTTTTCCGTACGTCATTATGGTTTTATTTATTAAGAGGGTTAACTTTTTGTTAACCAAATTATAAAAGTCCATAACAGAAAATCTGTTTTGTGTCAGCACGCTTAATTCTTGTTCGATTATGTGGATTGGCCTCTTGTCGCTAAAGACAAAATCGAGTCTGGCCAAAATAGCGTCAAAGTTCAATACGGTTCCATGGTTTGTTAAAGCGTCATTGGCTTTGCCTACAATCTTGTTTCTTAAAATGGTTAGGGCTACAAAGTACCGACGACTTTTGCGGACATAGAGTCCCATTGCTGTTTCAGCGGCTTCTCGCCAAGCTACGTAATTGTCTAAATTTCCAGAAAATTGGGGAACGGATTTGACTATTTCTAGTGTTTCGTCGCATGGAATGGTATCGTCAATCTGTTCGATTTGGAATTCGGTCACTAAATTGGATTTGGAATCCAAGAGAGAACGTAACGTTTTTATTTCCTCATGTAGTGGTGTTAGGTTGTTAGCTATCAATCGGACAATTAGGTCTGATGTTAGTGTTTGTTCAGGTGTTTGTCGGCTTAAATTAGCGCTATGGCTAGTAGATGGACCGTTTGAGTCTGTCATTTTAAAGTTTCTTAAAGCGTTTATTAATTCTTCCAGTATTAATCACTATTTAGCAAAACAGCAGGCAATTTTTTCCTTGAATTTAATTTAGTATATAATTGGTATATTATATGAAATATATATAGACATATTTTGAGACGGGGATTTATAAAAACACAATAGAGGAGGAAAAAAAAGGTTACATATAAATTCAATATAGTGTCGGTGTGTAAAATAGGATTTACATTGATGTGTTTTTTATTTTTAATTATTTTTTTTTTTTATAAAACTAAACAATAATCTATCTCACGTTTGTGATTTTTTTGGTGTTCCTCTGATGAAATTGCTTTTTTTTCTTCCTTCCCAGTCCTTTTTCCGTTGAGTGGGGGGTCTTCTGCCGTTTTTTTTTTTTTTTTTTTTTTTTTTTTTTTTTAAAATATAGGTTTTTGGTTTTTAATTTATTTTATTTAATTTTTTTTTCACTTTTTTCGAGTTTGTTTAAGTTTTTACTTTTTATTTTTAATCTTTTTCTTTTTTATCTTCTTGTTTGTCGGGGTTGTTTGTTGTGTTTGTGTGTTTTTTTTTTTTTGTTTTTTTTTTTGTAATTTTATTTTAGTTAATTTTTTCACTTTGTTCGTTTGATTTTTTACTTTTTTGGTGGTTCAAAATTTATTCATTTGTATATTTTGTTTTTGTTCTCTTTTGTGTCACTTTTTTCTTGAAAAATTCCACTTAGGGCGTTGAGGGTTAATTTTTTTCACTTTTTTTGAGTTCGTTTGATTTTTCACTTTTTGGTGGTTCAAAATTTTGTATATTTTGTTTTTGTTCTCCTTTTGTGTCACTTTTTTCTTGAAAAATTCCACTTTGGGTGTTGAGGTTATTCTAGTTATTACCGGTACGTGATATAAGTTTTTTTACATAGAAACCTTTATTTTTCAGGTCTATGATTTTTATTTGAGGCACTCGCGAATATCTTTTTTTAATCGATATTTTTAATTAACGCGTGCCCCACGTTGGGCGCCAATTATAATCACGACGGGTTTTAACTTTAAAAAAATATATATTTAAACTTTATTAGGTTTCATTCCGATCTTAAGTCTAACAAGGCATTATATCTTAACCTAAGCTAGATTCCGACTGACCAGGCTTGAGCTGATTCTTTTCCTTCTTGGTTCGGGATCTTCCCGAAGTATATTACGAATTGAATTCCGAAGAGAATTTCCCGAATGGGATTGCTGTGATCAGCATGGAAAATTTGGGTATCAATACGGATGCTTAAAAAGGGGAGCCGCAGTGGCGTGATTCTAGCGGATGTTTAGTCTAATGTTGTTTTTGCCGTGGCCGGCTCAATAGGGGGAATTTGTTTATTTCATTTCTCAAGCTTGGTCTTCCGTTAGGGTGCTAGATGCGAGTGTGGGAATGTTTATATTATAAAGACTCAAAAGAGCTTGGTGGCAAGTGCCCAAATAATTGTTTATAATATTCATATAAAATATGGCTTAAACTTCTAGTTAATTTGCACATACAATTGCTGCAGAACCTTCTGCTTGTGCGATATGACTCGTAGTCACCGTTGAGATGTGCGCGCTAGAATCCTCCTGATCCTCACCAGTTTGAGCGATTGTTGCAATAGCCTGTTGCGTGCATTGCAGGTGCAACAATGAGTGGTGCTAACCTTTACATTGTCTGCACTTTAACGTAGATTGGCATTTTCTGACCCCATGACCAGGTTTCAACCAGGTTGGCAAACGAAATCCTCTGTCCTGTTGACATATCTATGAATTGTTGGCACACACGAATGACATTTGCTGCACTTGTTTCCTGCAAGTACAACCAACGAATGTGTGACCTTCCTTGTCTTGTCACCGATTGAGGCTGTAGTCTTGCCTCCGATTGTTTCACGCTTGCTAAGCTCCAGTTCCTCGCAACGTGCATCCAAAATTTTGAAGAAATCCTCCAGTGTGGGTGAGTCTGCATGCAGCTTCTCCAGCGTCAAGTAGATGATCCAACAGTCTCGTCCTGTTTCTTCGATTGCATCCATACCACACAGTATTTCATTGGCGCCGTCTGACACCTGCCGTTATGTTGCTGTATCCGCCGTTGTTGTTGTTGGCAGCATCATAAACTGCTCCAGTAGTGAATTCACGATGTGCCGTGGACGATAATATTTTTCATTAAGTCGCTCCCACGCAGTGTTGTAAGCTGAATCCGTAATAGCCAAATGTCGTTTGAATGTGCCATTTGAGCACTACCTGAATTCGCCGCGTAGACGTCTCCTCCTTCAGGTCTCGACATGTTTGCAGTGGCTCGATTTGCCGCCAACTGCTCGAAGAGTTGTTGTTGTTGTTGTTGTACCAAACATATTATTGCGTCGTTGTTTTGCAGCACAACGTTCCATCAACCGCTGCCGTTTTCACTGTTCACAGTTGATGGACTAGGTCTTGTACCTACCATCGCCGAAAGTAATGCATGTGCCCTTCCTTTCTTTGTGTTAAGATGTTCCAGCCGCGAAGACACCTCTGCTCGTATGGCGTTCGAATGCTGCGCGTCCTCAGCCCAAGCCAAGCTCCGTGTGGTATTGGCCTTGAGTCTGGCGCGTCCTTTTGTTAATTCTTTTTTAATTGCTCCATGCCGAGAAACAATTACACATGAGAACCAATGCACAGAAAACTACAAAAAAAATCCGGTTGCGAAGGATCAACAATGATCCCCAACCAACGACACGAATGAGCAATAGACTGTAGAGTTTTATGTTCTTGTCAGTTTCGCTGTCTAATTGGTACTAAAGTAAAATTACAGATCTTCCATTTGTGGAACTCGAAGATATAATATGTGTGTGTGTATACATGTTGTGGATTTTAAAGCTAATAGGTAGAGAAAATATAAGGATGACAATATGGGCTAAACTTATAAACTATGTATCGATAGTTCCTAAACAAGGTTTTTTTATATTATAAATTATAATTTATAATATGTGATATGAGAATAATTCATTAGTTAGGGTTTATTTTCTGCAAATATTCCTTATATTTAATATTTGTCTATTTTAACTCGTTAATTCAAATTTAAATTTCAATGGAAAATGATTTAATAAAAATTAAAAATATCAATTTTGTAATAATAAAAAAAAAAAAATATTCCAAGTTTCCATTATCGTTAAATTTTATTTAATTTTATTTTAATCAATGCAAGTTAATCGATTAAATCAATTTAATTTACTTTTATATAGTCAAATATATTAAACAAAGTAATTCCATTGCGAAAGGCCAATAATTAAATGTGAAAGAATATAATGAAATTAAAAAATAATAATTATTATTTTAACGAAAATGTTTTTGAAGTGAAACTTCTTTAGGCGCGTAATGGATTTTCGGGGACGGAGTAAAACCAAGTCAGGATCGACACGAAAATGCGAGTACCCCACCCCCCTCACCGTTCACTGTCCCTCTCTCACCATATGCGCTTGTTGAGGTGGGAGAGCCGCTCACGAACGTTGTCTCTCTTCTCTTCTTTCCTCTCTCTCAGACACCAGCGAACTGCGTTATTGAACTTTTTCAAAAACACACTCAATTTGGATATTGTTAATGATAGGAACACTAGCACGACTAGACACGGGACAACAATCGATGCAGTTTTTGCACGATTCATTAAGGATTTAAGTGCTCACGTATATATCTCGCACTTTAGTTACCATAACCCAATTATCACGACATTAGGAAATGATATTCATGAAATTGACAATGAAAATGGCACATGATTGGTAAATTGTCATTGTAATTTCTTTGTAATTTTTATACCCTTGCAGAGGGTATTATAATTTTGGTCAAAAGTGTGCAACGCAGTGAAGGAGACATCTCCGACCCTATAAAGTATATATATTCTTGATCAGGATCACCTCCTGAGTCGATATGAGCATGTCCGTCTGTCCGTCTGTCTTTCTGTCTGTTTCTACGCAAACTAGTCTCTCAGTTTTAAAGCTATCGAGTTGAAACTTTGCACACACCCTTCTTTCCTTTGCAGGCAGTATATAAGTCGGAACAGCCGGGATCGGTCGACTATATCCTATAGCTGCCATATAACTGATTGATCGGAAATGCCATAACTTTGTTGTTTTTTAAGTAAGAGGGTTGGGACTTTCCACACATGTTATATTTGACCAAAATATCTTGTGTACAAAATTTCATAAGGATCGGCCGACTATATCCTATAGCTGTCATAGAACGATCGAAATTGGCATAACTTTGTTGTTTTTTAAGTTAGAAAGATGGGATTTGGTACAGATTCTATTTTGGGAAAAAAAATCTGATTTGTCGAATTTCAAAAGGATCGGCCGACTATATCCTATAGCTGTCATATAACTGATTGATCGGAAATGCTATAACTACGTTGTTTTTCAAGTTAGAAGCATGGGAGTTTCAATGGATTCCTCTTTTGGCAAAATAATTCGATATGCCAAATTTCATAAGGATCGGCCGACTATATACGATCCGCTATATATCTAATAATATAAGATGCGTGGCGCCACCTAGCGGACTGCGACTCAACTGCAAGGGTATATCAACTTCGGCTCCGCCCGAAGTTAGCTTTCCTTTCTTGTTAATTGTAATATTGTTATTTATGTAATATTGTATACTTGTGAATAAATTGAAAATTTTTGGAACTATACATTAATCGAACGTCATTCATCTATAAGAAAATATTAGAAAAAGCAAATTCATGCTTCGTCGTTGAATTATTTAACCTCTAATTTTCAAACTAACCTAAGAGAGAAAATAGAGATGATGAAATGAAAATAGAGAGAGAGGAATACTAGAAGTTTCACTTCTGTCTTGCGTAGGCTTGACACACCCTTTTATTTTTTTTATTTTTGTTCATTATGTAGGAGGAACATTTCTATACATTAATTGAAAGGCACATAATTCATTTCACTGTTAGAAGAGCTTTTCTTTTAATTGAATGTGTTCAATTAAAATGTGTTTCTTTTCCCTTACATCGAGTTTTCCACGTTCAAAAGATCTTTGCCGGAATGAGCGAATTTGGGGTTCGAAGAATATTTTATGTATAAGTTAAGAAGTTTCAATTTATATACAGTTAAACTAAATACAGAACTTTTCTTATCTCTAGGTCTCGATCTACTAACGAAAACAAAGTACAAAAACGTTCCCTCTAAAGCTCGCCTTACTACTACCCAAGTCCATTGCGACCGGGTATGTCCGTCGTTGCGACGACTGTATGTCAAAATATTTAATTATTATACGAATGAATTTGGCCACCGGTGAATTGTATTAACTTCTAAGTCGAGACTGTCCGCAGACTTTTTAAAATTGACCGGAAGAATTTTTATCCGTGGTTTTGGTTTCGTCACTGATTCTCGTAGTTGTAGATGAGAGATAAGGTCCTGGATTGTAACTGTAACTTAATGTAACTTTATTGTAACTGTCTCCATATCTACGATTATGGCGCTATTTTCTGCTGACTTGAAAATGTTTAGGATTCCGTTTTCTTTACCGCTGGAGTGTAGTTTTGGTAAGCTGATAACAGTAAGTTGCAGCATTGTTATGTCTGGGGCAATTTTTAAGTTTATAGATCCCTTTTTAAATGCTACATATAAAATATTTTAAGCTTTAAATGCTGGTTAATTCAAAAAACTATAATTGCGAAAATAGAAAAACGATTAACTATATATTCAATTTTTTTTGTGGCATTCATAAAACGCTAATTGATTGAATAAATATACTAAAAAATCTTTGCTTACGTAAATTTTAAATTTGTGAAATCATTAGTGTGTAGCATTGTATCAACTACCTTTGAGCTACGCTAAAAGGATGAAGCGAAAAAATGATTCCAAAATTAAGTTTAATTTATATCGATGTGAATAGAAATATTTTTCAAATGTTTAATTGATAAACAACCTTTGTTTGTCAACCTTATTACCAGTGTAAAGTCTGCAGTCGTGTAGCCTCGTGAGGACCGTTGTCCTAAGGTCTGCTTTGATCGTTTCTTTCCTATATCGTGGGGTAAGTTTGTTTTCCAGACTTTTATTCAATTTGACTAGGACGGTTTCTCCCACCTCAAAAGTTGATCGTATCACTCATGCCTCTTTCAAGATTCAGGCAGCGTGCAATTTCTAAAAGCGTGCTTTGGAACCTTTCGACCTGCCCATTTGAAGTGCTATAAAGTGGTTGTTCTTTTTGCTATCTCAACATTAAATCAATTTGATAAAAGTGACCTGATTGAATCGGAATTTATAGACGGTTCATTGTTACTAAATGTTGTCTTTGAATGAGGATAGAAGTTCATCAATTGCATTATTGCAGGTTCTATATCTGTTTAGCCAAGCAGCCGAAGCTATTTAAAATAATTTATAATCTAAATGTGAGGAGCAGCGGCGGGTTTATCAGCAGTTTTGTTTTTGTATATTTCTCCCCCGTTCGCATGCGCTTTGCTGGTATTTGTAGGAAATACCGCTTTGGGGAAAGCTCTACAAAAAAGCTTTTGTAGAGCTGCTGCACACTAGCTCATCTTGTTGTTTATCACGAAATGATAAACAAATGCATTGTTCTGAGTTTCTATTGCTAAGCTTTGATTTACTTGTATTTTTGGCACTGATTTGATCGGCTGCGAGTTTGGTTAGATTGAACCCTCGAATAAAAACATTAAAATTTGATTGAAATTGAATTGTGAAATCGTTTATTTATTTGACCGCCATTAAAAAATTTTAATAGCTCAACATTTTGGTGACCCTGACGTGATTTCATTCCGGTTGATTATTTAGCGGCGGCTATGCCGAGTGGCCGGATTTCCGCGCCCTATTTAGGACAACCATTGACAGTTACCCGCACCCGACCAAGGTGGAGAAGCTTAGGTGGCTCATTTCCTGTTTCTGCGCTTGAGATTATCGACGCTAACTATGGTGTTGCCCTTGACCTTTTGCGCAACCCTTTCAGTAACCGACGGTTAATCTTCCACGCTCACATCAACGAGATCCTGCAGCTAAGGGTGATTGAGCCGGGATCCGTTGCTACTCTTTAGGAGTTGTCTGACCGATTCAATGGACATATGCGGCCCTCATGAGTTTCGGGACGTCGGCCGAAATTCAAGGGTGCCTCCTCATCCAGATCATTATCCAAAAGCTGGATAATGATCAAAGCCACAAAGGCCAAGTAGAAGAATCCGTGGGAAGAATCTGTGGCAGGAAGCATTGATGCCAGCTTGCCAACTTGGGAATCTATGGCTCGGTTCCTGGAACAAAGGTGCCCCACCCTGGAGACGGTGGATTTGGACTTAGCTCCGCATTTGTCAGCGAATCAGACGGGACGACGTAGGTCATTTAACAAACGATCATGCATGCTCCTGAAAGCTCCGCCTGCTCCGTGTGCCTTGTGCGGCATCCTGCTACAAGCTGTGCCTTCTTGCCCAAGGTTCCTTGCCTTGTCAATTGAGGAACGATACGATGAAGTCCGGCGTCTTGCCCTCTGGTTTGTGTCCTCAAGTCCGAGCACTTAGCCCGCGGATGCTCATTCTCCCGCTGCCCAACGTGCAATCGCCGACATCATGCGCCATTGCATCCTTGCGAGAAATTATCTAGCGCCACTTCCGTTCCAGCTTCCGGCTTGAATCCGGCTATTGAAGCTGTGGTTGCGGCCTCATAGGCTCCTCTTGCTAATACTCTTGTTGCCCAGGATCGCTGCGCTGAAGTAGTGTTCTTGCCCACCGAGCGTCAATCTGGTCTGAAAATAGATGTGTCCAACTGGAAGGTTCCTGCCAATGTGGTTCTAGCTGATCTGAACTTCCACAGATTTTAGCATGTGGATCTGCTGATTCGAGCAAGCCTGTTTTTTGATGTGCTCTCAGTCGGTCAAATCCAGCTAAGAGACGGTCTGCCTCTCGTGCAGAAGACACGTTTGGGATAGGAAGTTTCTGGAGGAGGTGGCACCCAAGGAAAACCTCTTTTGGCCGCCTCATGTAAGATGATTCCTGTTGACTCCGCATACCCTTTTGACGATCACATCGATTCTCCACCAATTCTGGGAATTGGATGCGTGCACTGCTCCTATCGTTCAGGCTTCCAAGGAGAAGCTTGATTGCGAGACCCTATTCGTCATGCACCACGTCCGTCTTGAATCAGGTGCTTATTCAGTTCGCCATCCAATCAATCCTACGCACAAGCTTTGCGGCGGTTCCATTCACTTTAGCTCAAGCTGGATCGTCATCCGAATTTAAGGACCTATGTCTCTGGTGCCGCAGGAATTGCAAGCTTTGACTGGAGACAAGATGTCTTTGCAAGATGTACCGCTGCGTAAGGGTCTTTCCGGATGATAGTTTGCTGCAGTGCATCCTCTGGAGAGATTCTATCACTGATGATATAAAGGTTTTTAAGCTCTACACCTTGACTTATGGCACAAAGCCAGCGTCTTTTTTATCTGTTCGCTCAATGCACCAGCTGGCTAAGGATGAAGGTGCCGATTTTTCCGTTGGTTCTCATGTTGTTCTCCAGGATTTTTATGTGGAGGACCTCATATTTGGTGCCCCAACGAAGACTGAACCGATTGAGATAATAGCTCAGACATCGAGCCTGTTAAACAAGGGTCAGTTTCAATTAGTTAATTAAATGGTGCTCCAATATCCCAGAGGTTTCGGAAGGCGTACCCGAAGGTGATAGAGAGTCGTACTTAAAATTTGACGATGGTAGTCCGTTTACAAAGGTTCTTGAATTAGCATGGGATCCTTCTGCTGACCTACTACTGTTTTCCTTTGAAGCTCTTCAGCCCACCGCCAAACCAACCAGGAGATCTATACTATCTTCCGTCGCTCGGTTTTATTTGAGTGCCTGAACCCTCGATTAAAAACATTGAAATTGAATTTGTGAAATCGTTTATTTATTTGGCCGCTATTAAAAAACATTAATAACTCAACAATATCATTTATTGTTCGAGAATTTATGGGTTGCACAATAGCTAATTTAGAAAATGTATCAATAAATGTTAAAAAGCGCTTCCTGTCTGTGGAGAAAAAATCAATGTGCAAAGTCTCGCCTACGTGTGAAGGAATAAGTGTTATTCCACGGATTTGCTTCTGCGAATGGCGGTCGTATTTGGCTTTGTGACAAACCAAGCAGTTAGCTACAAAACTAGCAGCTAATTGTGAAATTTGAGGTAAAAAGTAATACTAAAAAATTTGTTTCACATTTTCTTGCTCTGCGATGTGCCCACTGTTGTGCTCCGTAGATACTATTTCTTTTTGTTCTGCATTTTTATAAATTTCAATCAAATCGAAAAGTTTTTACTGGGAACTCATCTACAAGGCTGTTTTGAGTCTGCTGTACCTTCTTTTATAACTATCTGGTTCCTAAAACAATTGACAGACTTGTCGGTTGTTCCGGTGGTATATGACAGTGAAATTTTGCTAAGTATTGTTGAGTTGTCTGACTGGGGGTCGTTTTCGGAAACATAGTATTCTTTCCCTGGCTTATAGAAAATATGAGCATTACGCTTTTCTATAAATCTCGCTCATTTGTCGTGAAATTAAGAGCTCTATCCCGTAACTTTTTCGAAATCATTATAATAGGCTTGCCATCTTGTTAAGGACTGCACCCAGGCCAAGGCCGAAGCATTGCTAGTTAAGTCAAAGGATTTCTTGTAATAGGGATGCAGTAACATTACATTTTCAGACCATAGAACTTTTTTAAACTTCTGAAAAGCAAAACATTGTTTTTAGTTGCTAGTTGGAATCATTTTAAACTTGCTGGCCGAAACTTTTCGGGTTTCTCCCTTCAAACTGTCAGACAGGGGTCTAGCAAAAAGACTTATTTTAACCGCCTTATATGTGCAACACTCTTCCTCGTGATATCTTTCTCCTACTCTTCGCTTAAACTATCTCGGATCTATTCCCGCGACTCGAGCCGTACGTTACGCGGCAGCGTGTCTCGGTCGGTTGGGCGGGAGGTGGTCTGTAAAAAAAAATTATTAATTTACCTCCAAATCACTGCACTCGCGAGCGAGTTAATAATAAATTATCCCGATATTTTAATGAAACTATTAAGACAATAAAATATAGTAACAGGACAGAACATACAGCAAAATACATTATTATTAAATTTTTATGCGGAATTTAAATAATAATGAAGGCGTCCATCGCTTAAAGTGCTTTTGTGGAATTAATTAAACAACATTTGGGAACAAAATTAATGAAAACATCAGTAATACTTTCCAATCTACCTACCTATGCAGATTTACACAAGAAAATAATTAATATTCATAAGAAAACTATACATCAGGATATTTCAAAAATCCGATTGGTGCCTCAACCGACCCGATCCGACATTTCTTTCAGAAGTTATTCAATAAATTCGATTTTTACAGATTTTTTTAAAATGAAGGCAGTGAGTCTGCTTGCACTATTTTTATACCCTTGCAGAGGGTATTATAATTTTTTGCGCGGTTCCCACTGCATACGTACAGCCCACCTCCCGTCCAACCGACCGAGGGACGCTGCCGCGTAACGTACGGCTCGAATCGCGGGAATAGATCCGAGATAGATAAGCGAGGATTAGAAGAAAGATATTACGAGGAAGAGTGTTGCACAGATAAGGCGGTTAATATAAGCGATTTAAGATTGTTAGTAGAGCAAAGTGACAAGATGTGGTAGAGACCATTGTAGTCCGAACATAATACCCTGAACGGATCGTGTTGGGCATATGTCGAACTACAATGGCTGAGGAGCAAAGGACGAAAGTTTCTGGTCCTTCTACTAGGAATGTTAAAATTTAAGCGTGTTAGTAAATGCTGGCTGTCTATATTCCCATAAATAAGATTATATAGAAACATCACACCCAGCATCGTTCTACGATTTGTTAATGATGGTAAGTTGATTAGTAAAAGTCTACTATGATAAGAGGGGAGGTAAAGATTTGCATCCCAATTAAGTCCCCTAAGCGCAAAAATAAGAAAGTTTTTTTGTACAGATTCAATGTGATCTTGGTGTACTCCATATTGAGGACTCCAGACACACGATCCATACTCAAGAATCGGACGGACCAGTGATGTATATAACGTTTTAGTTATGTACGGGTCATTAAATTCTTTTGACCATCTTTTAATAAAACCAAGCACACCCATAGCTTAATTAACCATGGTAGATACATGGTCGGTAAATTTAAGTTTCAAATCTAATAGGACACCTAGATCGTTAACCTGAGTTAATCGTTCTAAGGCGTTCCCATAGAGAAAGTACATAGCCTGGTGAGGACTAGATTGGTAAAAAGACATAAGTTTACATTTCGATCCATTAAGCTTTAAGTTATTTGCTAAACACCAATTTTGAAGTTTATCCAAATCGGATTGAAGTCTAGACTGGGCGCTAGTGAATTTATACTGAAGGCATAGCTTAACGTCATCAGCGTACATAAGTACAAGTGAATTAGTTAAGGCAAGGGGCATGTCGTTAATAAACAGAGTAAAAAGTAGGGGTCCAAGATGGCTTCTTTGGGGCACCCCCGATGTGGCGCGGACTAATCGCGAGGTAACATCTTTAAAGAAAACAAGTTGGGTTCTCCCTGATAATGCTTTACTGATGTCAGTGTATATGACGTCTGTTTGTAAGCCATTCCGGAAGCCATCCGTGATAAAAGATGTTAGCTCCAATAAGTTGGTAGTGGTGGAGCGGCGCTTTATGAAGCCATGCTGGCACGGAGTTATTATTGAACTACATAGGTGTTGCAAATGTGGAGTGATAAGTTTTTCAAAAAGCTTTGGAATTGCTGACAATTTAGAGATGCCTCTATAATTAGCAGCGTCGGATTTTTTCCCTTTTTTATGCAGCGGAATAATGAAGGATTCCTTCCACATAAGGGGAAAGATCGAAGTTTCCAGCGATAGATTAAAGAGTTTAACGAGCGGTTTGCACAGTGCCTAGGCGCAGTACTTCAGAACACAGCCTGGTACTCCATCAGGGCCTGGCGAATACACGGGCTTGACCTTAAGAAGATTCGATAACACACCACTTTGATCGAAAGATGGGCGAAATATAAGATTGGCTGATTTGATATTATAAGTGTAAGGCTGAGCTGCACTGCTGCTAGGTGAATACGTTGTTTGAAAAAACTATGCAAAGAGATCGGCCATTGCCTGATCAGTGTTCTCAAACGTGAGCAGTGGAGGAAAAGATACATATTTACGCTTAGGGTTTACAAAGTTAAAAAACTGCTTCGGATCCTGAGTAAACTGAATCCTGCAGCGGCGAATATAACACCTATAACATTCTGCGTTATGCACGGTGAAATTGGACCGAGCTACTAAGTATCTTGAATAACTAACTGTACAGCCAGATAATCTATGTTTGTTTAAAAGTCTACTCATACTATTCTTTAAATTTATAAGGTGCCTTGTATACCAAGGCGGATTCGTTGAAGCGGACGGATATTTCCACGGCACGCAAGCGTCGAAAAATATGTTCAAAGTGTAATAAAATTTTTGTAATGCGATGTTTATATCCTCGCATGCCAGTAAATCAGACCAATCAAATTCCAAAATTAACTTATTTAATTTCGTAAAGTCAGCCTTACGAAAGAAACGAACTTTCTGAGATTTAACTGTAGACTTAAGGTCAAGAAAGTAATTATTTTCGATTGAAACCTCAAGAGTGGGATGATATGGATCCTCAGGGTTAGAAAGGGGCAAAGTTCTGGAAAGAGTAATTCCATCAGGATCAGAAACAAAACATAAGTCCAACAGCCGACCTAAAGAATTTCTAACGTGGTTAATTTGCCCGAGTGACATGTCGAACATGCCCTCAGGGAAGTCATGGTGGGAGTTGAATTTTCAACATTTGACCACATGAGTTCTGGGATATTAAAGTCACCCAGAACGATCACCTGGTCACCATCAGACAGACGATCGAAAACCAAACGAATAGCGGACAAATGTTGCCAATATGTTCGGTTCGGATGAAGGTGGTATGTACGAACAGGTAACATACAAAGATTGATCGGGCAAAGTGATTTTGATGCAAAGAAATTCAATGTCACCAAACTCTTGTGATTTTACCTCTTCAGAAGCGAATTTGGAGTCTACAGAAATTAGCACTCCTCCTCCCCTTCGCAAAGTTCTATCACATCTAAAAGTGGTGTACCTACTAGGAAAAACTTCGGAGCTTAAGATCTCCGGCTTTAACCAAGTTTCTGTAAATACTATAATGTGGGATGCAAAAAAAGAACTATCAGAATATAGTTTGGGAAGTTTACTACGTAACCCTCTTGTATTCTGATAGGTAAGTGTTAATGAAGACATTAGTTTTTGGAGATTGAGGAAGATGAGGTGGAAGGTTGATCAGTGGCATTAACATGTGGGAGTTTTACACCCACAGGCTTGGTTATCTTTTTTTTCACCGTACTTGGCTGATGTTCTTGGACGAAAATGTTCTCTGGCCAAAAGCTGGCGGAACAGATCGTCTTGAACATCTGCAAGGGCACACGTATTTTGAAAGATGACATGTGCCTGGTGTAAGAATATTTGAATTTTGTAATATCCACCACCTTTATGTCGGCTTTTGCTTTGGCTTTGATGTAAGCCAAATCTCCGAAGTATCAGGGGCAAGCCGGGAAACAAAAATGTGTTTCGATGGTGGGATCACCTGCAAGGGTTTTCACCTGCATAGTTGTCGGCTGAGCAGGCTGAAGATTATTCATTACAAGCACATCACTAAAAGAGGATTTTTTTACGCTTTGGTGACTCATTTAGTAGGTGAAGGCTACTAAACTGTGTATCAAGCGCACAGAGTTGGTCATTGATTTTTCGAAAACTACTAATCAACTCCTTGAAACCGCTTTTAGTCTGCCTCATGAACGACCTCATTTCGTCCTGAACAGCACGACAACCATCACAGCAAAAGTGGAGACCAGACCTACGCGAGATTGCATCCGAAACTGAGGCCGTGAACCCGGCACACTTAGCGTGTAAAACGTTTTCACAGAGCCAGCAATGGATGGTAGGCTGGGAAGACGAGATTGTCTTATTGCAAGACTTTAATGCACAGACCAATTAAAAATCCACAATTATTAAAAATTTAAATAATTAATTTATTAAAAATTATTTAAAATTAAATAATTAATTTATTAAAAATTAAATAATTAATTTATTAAAAATTATTAAAAAAATTAATAATTAATTTAAAAATATTATTTGATTTTATTAATGAGGAACCTTGAACCACAGTACCAAGGAAACGAGAAGGGGAGATTAAAGAGAGCAGTTAGTGCAAGTTAGTAAGATTTAAAGAAATAGAGATAAGAATCTCTATTGAGCGAGAGTAGAACCAAAAGAATAGCAACAACACCGTAGGAGATGAAGAAGCAGAGCAGGGCTATGTTTGGAAAGTAAATTAAATAAATTATTATTTTACCTCCAAATATATCACTGCACACTCGAAGCGATACGGATCTAAACAAGAAAGGAAAGCTAACTTCGGGCGGAGCCGAAGTTGATATACCCTTGCAGTGCAGTCGCAGTCCGCTAGGTGGCGCCACGCATCTTATATTATTAAATATGTAGCGGATCGTATATAGCCGGCCGATTCTTATGAAATTTGGCATATTGAATTATTTTTCCCAAAATAGAATCTGTACCAAATCCCATCTTTCTAACTTAAAAAACACCAAAGTTATGCCAATTTCGATCGTTCTATGACAGCTATAGGATATAGTCGGCCGATCCTTATGAAATTTTGTACACAAGATATTTTAGTGAAATATAACATGTGTGGAAAGTCCCAACCCTCTAACTTAAAAAACACCAAAGTTATGGCATTTCCGATCAATCAGTTATATGGCAGCTATAGGATATAGTCGACCGATCCCGGCCGTTCCGACTTATATACTACCTGCAAAGGAAAGAAGGGTGTGTGCAAAGTTTCAACTCGATAGCTCTAAAACTGAGAGACTAGTTTGCGTAGAAACCGACAGACGGACAGACAGACAGACAGACAGACGGACAGACGGACAGACGGACAGACGGACATGCTCATATCAACTCAGGAGGTGATCCTGATCAAGAATATATATACTTTATAGGGTCGGAGATGTCTCCTTCACTGCGTTGCACACTTTTGACCAAAATTATAATACCCTCTGCAAGGGTATAAAAATTGCAATTTGTTTTTATATCTGTAAAGAAATAAACACCGATTGTTTATAGAAAGCTTATTGCAAATTTTACAAAAACGTAGTGCGCACTTAAGATAAAGAGAGGAAGTGGTCAATTTTTTGGTCAAAAGTGTGCAACGCAGTGAAGGAGACATCTCCGACCCTATAAAGTATATATATTCTTGATCAGGATCACCTCCTGAGTCGTAAGTATGTCCGTCTGTCCGTCAGTCTGTCGGTTTCTACGCAAACTAGTCTCTCAGTTTTAGAGATATCGAGTTGAAACTTTGCACACATCCTTCTTTTCCTTGCAGGTAGTACATAAGTCGGAACGGCCGGAATCGGTCGACTATATCCTATAGCTGCCATAAAACTGATTGATCGGAAATGCCATAACTTTGGTGTTCTTTAAGTTTGAGGGTTGGGACTTTCCACACATGTTATATTAGTCCAAAATATCTTATGTACAAAATTTCATAAGGATCGGCCGACTATATCCTATAGCTGTCGTAGAACGATCGGAATTGGCATAACTTTGGTGTTTTTTAAGTTAGAAAGATGGGACTTTGTACAGATTCCTCTTTGGGCAAAATAATTCAATATGCCAAATTACATAAGGATCGGCCAACTATATACGATCCGCTATATATCTAATAATATAAGATGTGTGGCGCCACCTAGCGGACTGCGACTCAACTGCAAGGAACTCCTTTCTTGTTTTCTTAACAATCCAGAAGAAAATTGGACATGTTTGTTACTATCATATGAGCAAATATTGTTCTACAACTCTTTGAAATACCTTAAGCTTACGTTAAAAATTAAAAAAAACGTTGTTTATTAAAAAATTCATAACTTTATAATCAAGAAAGTTATTAAAACGTGCTTTACACCGTTGAAAAGGTTTTTTAAATATCTTTTTCACTTTTTTAAAAAAACTAATTTGTTTTTCAAAATTGGCTCATTTTATCTTATTTATATTGCACGTGGAGATAGCTCTTGGGATGACGCAACTTTTGATATATCGCTTATATCTGGCAAAATTTGTTAACTGAAGATGTAGTCCTATATGTAAGTGCAGGTACCAATTTTGCAGCCACCCGTGAAGCTTGGTGTTACGTACACATATGTACATATATGTACAAATATGGATGTGTATATTTGATGGGGATTATTGTTTTTGAGCTTGTGCATGTATTTGTGCAATAAACTTGAAAATATGGAGTAAATTCTTTCAACTTTTTCTTTATTTGTCTATCGGTCGACTATTTCCTACAGCTGCCATATAACTGATTGATCGGAAATGCCATAACTTTGGTGTTTTTTAAGTTAGAGGGTTGGGACTTTCCACACATGTTATATATGGTCAAAATATCTTATGTACAAAATTCGGAAGGATCGGCCGACTATATCCTATAGCTGTCGTTGAACGATCGGAATTGGCATAAGTTTGGTGTTTTTCCAATATTTTTATTAGAAAATTTATTTTATGGTGAAATTCTCAAAAGGATCGGACAACTATGTACGACCCGATGTATATAATAATAATATAAGCTTAACTGCAAGGGTATATCAACTTCTTTTCTTGTTTTTTTTTTTTTTGATAAGTTATTATCTCTCATCTGTTTATTTGTTTAAATAATTAATTAAATAATAGTTAATAACAAAGGCCGACAATTTCCAACTTTTTTTTTTCCTCCACGCATAATTTTACCTGCTCCATAACCTTTAGGCTCCCCTGAACCAAAGTCCAGAACAAACATGGGTTCTATCACCCACAGTTTCCGCAGTGCACCTAAGAGAAGAAATCGAAAAATTTTTACCATATATTGAATTATGTAGGCCGTGTAATGGCGATGAACATCATTGTTTCTAGTACATATCATTTTTGAAATGTATGTGTACCAACTAAAATTAAACAAGAAAGGAAAGCTAACTTCGGGCGGAGCCGAAGTTGATATACCCTTGCAGTTCAGTCGCAGTCCGCTAGGTGGCGCCACGCATCTTATATTATTAAATATATAGCGGATCGTATATAGTCGGCCGATCCTTATGAAATTTGGCATATTGAATTATTTTGCCCAAAGAGTAATCTGTACCAAGTCCCATCTTTCTAACTTAAAAAACACCAAAGTTATGCCAATTTCGACCGTTCTATGACAGCTATAGGATATAGTCGGCCGATCCTTATGAAATTTAGTACATAAGATATTTTGGTCAAATATAACATGTGTGGAAAGTCCCAACCCTCTAACTTAAAAAACACCAAAGTTATGGCATTTCGGATCAATCAGTTATATGGCAGCTATAGGATATAGTCGACCGATCCCGGCCGTTCCGACTTATATACTACCTGCAAAGGAAAGAAGGGTGTGTGCAAAGTTTCAACTCGATAGCTCTAAAACTGAGAGACTAGTTTGCGTAGAAACCGACAGACAGACAGACAGACAGACAGACGGACAGACGGACAGACGGACAGACGGACATGCTCATATCAACTCAGGAGGTGATCCTGATCAAGAATATATATACTTTATAGGGTCGGAGATGTCTCCTTCACTGCGTTGCACACTTTTGACCAAAATTATAATACCCTCTGCAAGGGTATAAAAATGGTATCAGCAGTTAGCATATCTTTGGAATACTCATCCAAAGTTGAAATCTCAAATTTTCTACATTAATTTTTGGTCTTCTATGATTTTTCCCCAAAAAGTTTTCTATGGAAGATTTTTATTTTCTTATTGAAATTAGTAGATCATACCATGTTTTATTTTGGATTTAAAGAAAAACTCGAAATAATTTTATTGAATTTATTATAGGTGGTTAAACAATATTTTCTTCCATTAGCAGCAGTTCAATTCAATGTAGAACGCCATGACTTTTTGAAAATATAAGATTAAAAACTCCAATTTAATTGTCCTGTGTAATTAATAATACGAAAATATGCGAAATAGGCACGTGCAAGAAAAACCAAAAAAAATCTGGCACGTGCCGAATAAGAATATTTTTTATAAGCAATTTTGTACACCTATATTTCGTCACCAAAATTGATATCAGATATTTTGGTTTCGCATGCAGTTACTCACCGGTATTTTACCTCGTCAAGAGGTTTGATCCCCAACCAAAGACACAAATGAGCAGTAGACTGTAGAGTTTTATGTTCTTGTCAGTTTCGCTGTCTAATTGGTACTAAAGTAAAGTTACAGATCTTCCATTTGTGGAACTTAAAGAAATGTGTGTGTGTATACATTTTGTGGATTTTAAAGCTAATAGGTAGACCAAATATAAAGATGACAATATGGGTTAACTTATAAACTATGTACCGATAGTTCCTAAACATTCCGGGCCACCCCGAAACACGGTTTCTGAACTGGGTAGTTTCGAAGTTTTAGTTATTGGCCGGGTAACTTCTCCTGCTGCCGTCTTGATCCTGACTGCTCGAACCATATTGTCCTTTCCTTGGAAGGTGTCGATCCCTTTCGCTAAATGCCATAATACTGGTGGTGTGTTGGACTTCTTGACGAGCACAACGCTGCCGTTAGAGGTTGTCGTGGTCCACTTAGGACGCTGCTGTAGACTTGTCAGATACTCCTGATGCCATTGTTTCCAGAACCTTGGTTGAAAACCACCTTGAGCGTGTTGCAGCCATCGAATCCTTGCTGCCTTGATCTCATCGAATGTTAGAGAATTCGATGTTTGTTTGGAAGATGGGTGCTTCATGCGATGAATGAAGCGCAAAACGTAAGCAAGTGTGTGTATAAGCTTCAGCCAAGATGATATGCGATTGAGAAGCTTATCCAAAGAGTTGTCCGTCGTGACGGTCATCTGCGCAGCTAGGCAGGTAGTTTTGACTTCGCCATGAATGTGTTTGTCTGAAAGAGAAGTACAGTTGTGAGCAGGGTTCAACTTAACCAAGAATTGATCCTTGTCCCTCAACCATGAAGGACCCTCCACCATAATTGGAAGTCGAGCTCATTGACTCCCAAGCCACGGGATGCGCAATCCGCTGGGTTCGATTTTGAATCTACATGCCGCCATTTTACAGAATGGTTTCGAGGATCTCAGATGTGCGGTTCCCAACAAACTTCTTGAGTTGGGTATACGATATATATTGGGAATACGATAGCCATGACTGGACTATCATGGAATCACTCCATGCGTAGTTCGTTACGTCGTTATGCACTCGTACTGGTGCCATATAACGCCATATAACTGCTAGAAATGGTGCGCATGATATTCCATACGTCACCGTGCATAGTTGGTAGTGCTTGATAGGATTTGACGAATCCGCTCTCCATTCGATTCTCTGATAGTCTCTATGTTTTTCGCTCACCCAGATTTGACAGAACATCTTGACTATGTCCGCTGAAAAGACGTATTTGTACAAATTAATTAAATTAAGGGGTAGGTATAGTTGTATGTCCGTTGCTGGAGAGGATGTCTTCAGTAGAGGGTGATATAATATCCCTGGCGGTTGCCTAGGGTTCTTCATTGGACATTGCCGTTGCGCGGTTAACTTCAGTTAACTACTCCCCCTTCAAGAATGAGGCCGCCCTCGGCCGACCCTATTTGGGCGATCATCTCCTTTAGTTGGGCCGCGGTTCTTCGGACCTGAGTGACCCGCCGTTAGGCCAAGCCGATGCAAATTAAAGCGCAGCATATTGCTCCCGCTATGAACACCATCTGATATAATTGATGATGGTTGATCTTCTCCCCGAACTCCTTGATGTGTTCCAAGTTACGTTCACTCAGCCGGTGAAGGTACGGAATACTGAGAACGTTGCGTTCCATAGTGACGTTTAGGGAAGACGAGCTGGCCACTCCTGGAGCCCTCTTCTGGGCTGTGTCATGGATGACCAATCGGGTTTCGTTGACGGTGGCACCTTCTTCAAAGGTGACGAGGTATGTGCCCCTTATTTGGGTACAGGTGCCATTATCCACACACACTGCAGGCCGATTTAATCTTCGGAAACTTAATAATAAAATGTAAGATGTTATTGGATTGTAAAATCTTAACGGACGATACGGACAAAACATCCCTAATCGAGGTCTCGGTGGCCTCTTCCATTTACACACCTTCCAGGTTCGCATCTCGAATAGGTGCCCTCTATCAATTTTGAACTTTTTAGCTGACCTCAGAAGTTGGTTGACGGTAGCGGAAATTTTATAATTTTGAATTTGCACCATGTTGTTAATATTGACCTGCCTATTGTTTGCATTTGTTAATTCGAATTCTCTAAATTTAATTTTCTCGAAGTCTTCCGCGTCCGGCGTTCCCGCCACTACTTTCAACGCGGTCCCTACGAAGTCTAAGCTTCTTGCTACCCTATGACGGCTGCTCAATGAGTCGAGCAGGTCGCGCTGATGGGCGACATCAACAATCAAGAGTTTCTGCATGTGAGACTGAAGGAACATGTTGGATATCCCATTAGTTTCTTCTTGACGCGCCTATATTCCGAGAGGTTCGCTGAATGTTTCACAAACGCGAATTCCTCCCATACTAGAAATCGGCCATCAACGATGGGAATGTATTTAGCTTTAGAATAGTCCGTGACGCGTGCCGATGTTGTGGTCAATAGGAAAATCAGGGATATGGTTGTGAACCTGTAATTTGGAAGTACTGTAAGTTTGTTGAAATTGGGTAGCCCACCACCAAAGCGTGATTAAAATAATAATGGAAGCAAAACTTATGCCAAGTGCCTACAAAAAATGGATAATAAAAATTTAAAAATTATCAGGCTATTATCAGCTGTATTTCGTATTGTGGCCCATTTGAATCTGAACCACGTCAGCCGGATAGATTTGTTGTATTTGTTTGTAGCCAATAGCCAATCTACGGTATCACTAATGCCTTTGTAGATTTTAAGGCATCTAGCAAGCTCTACCAGAGTGCTGTGGAAGCGTTCCACCTGTCCGTTTGAGACACTATGGAAATTGTTCGTCCGTAGAGCGTTATGCGGCAACTACGTCAAACTTGAACTCACGGGAGTAACGGTAGGTCCCGGAGTCGTAGTCAAAACCGTAAATAGTCCTGACTAAATTTACCTGGATTCTGCAAGGGACTGCTCGGGTTGGCCAGACGCTTGCTGTGATCAGGCATGAGTTGATGTGGCGTGCTTGAAGTCCTGGGGTGGTTTTCCTCAAGTACCGGTGGGATGGTGGTTCGGCGGATTCCTTATCGGCCGGTCCTACTGGTGGTCCGTTTCACGGGAGCAACACTCGAAGTAGGTTAGATAGTGCGGGGTCGGCTGGTGGTCCGGTTTTACGGTAGCAACACTCGAGCTAGACTGGTATGCCGCGAGATCTCCTCGTGGTCCGTTTCAAGGGAGCAACACTCGGAGTAATGATATGACGCGGGGTCTACTTGTGGTCCGGTTTTACGGTAGCAACACTAGAAGTAGACTGGTATGCCGCGGATTCTACTTGTGAACCGTTTTACACAGGATCACTAGAAGTAGGTTGATTTTAAGTGCCGTGGACACTGAGTAACGAGACGATTGACTCTGATTTCGGAACTGTCTTTATTTCAGAAGAATAACTCTTATATAAGATGCTAAATTATACATCATTAAATCTAAGAAAGGTCAAAGTTCTGGACGTGCTAAACTAAGGTTAATGCCAGGGTCACCCACCTCTGAGTCTGCTGACTCAGATTGTTTGTTCATGTACTGCTTGCGCATTTCGGCTTAGCTGGCTGGTTTTTACTTGCATCGGTCAGTCGGTCATTCTTCCCGCTGATATGCTGCTTCTGCTTTTGGTGCCGTCTACTAGTGCTGGGTTAATAGGTTGGATATAGTTTTATGCTTATTACTAATTGTTTATAGGTGAGAAAATCGGTTAGTGGGTTTTTATATTGCGACATGCTGATGCATATTGATTGGATCAAATTACTAAGTGTGCATATGGGGTAGTAGGTCTTGGCACTAGGTGCCAACAGAAATGCTAACGCTGAAATGGTTTTCCAGCATGGCCACGATGGTGTGCGAGTTCAACGATGGTTCGTCGTCGCAATATATGATCTTTGCGGTTGGACGACGGCAAATTTCGAGAATTTGTCGATGCTCGTCTATGTGTAGCATTTCTCCTACATGAGATGGGATTGGTGTTTCGCCAAGCTCCTGTTTCTTTGGATGTCTATAGTATTTAGCCTTGGCGCAAGTCCTGCAGGAATCGACCATTTCGTTCGCCATTTTGGTCATTTTCGGGAAGTAGTACTCGGAAGCAGGTACTCCTTCACGTTTTCTTGGGCAGACCTGTGAGCTCTGTTGTGCTCGACAGTGAGAATCTCCCGCCTCTCGTCAATTGCAAAAATATCCTTTACTCGGTTTTTGCAGTGCCAAAATTTGGTGGCAGGGAATTGCCGAACCAATTTGTCCTGTATCATTGCTAGCGTGTGTAAATCGCAATGGATGGCGTTCTCGCCTTTAGGAACTATCACGTCCGCGAGCTCCTCCAGCAATGACTCCTCGCAAGTGAAGGCAATGTTATGCCGTCTCTTGTTTCCAAAGAGAACAAAGCTGCGTTTTGACGAAAAGCGGGCTTCCTCCAGAGTTATCTGGTTTTGGAAGCAATTGAGAGGCTTGTCCGTGGATGGGATAGTGTGGGTGAGCGACAGCTCACTGTGAATTGTGGCCGCGCTTGAAAATGCCTCTTCTTCTTCTACAACGTTGAGTTGTTGCCTCGAGAGGGCATCTGCAACGAGGTTGTCTTTGCCAGGCATGTAATGAACCTTGGCACCACACTCGTCGATGCGTTCTTTCCACCTTTTAATTTTCGTGTGCGGATTAGAATCCGACACCGCGTAGGTCAGCGGTTGGTGGTCAGTGTAGACATTTATGTCTTTAACCCCATATAGGTAGTGACGAAGCTTTTCTATTGCCCAAACTATGGCTAACAGCTCTCTTTCGTTGGTAGCGTAGTTAACCTCTCTGTCCTTTAAGGTTCTAGAGATCATAGTAATGGGTCGTCCCTTTTGGGAAAGCACTGCCCCAATGCCGTATGCTGAGGCATCTGTCGTTAGATCAAATGCCAATTTATAATTGGGGTATCTGAGGATGACATCCTCAGAGGCCAGGATGTTTCGAAGCTTTTCGAAGGCCAGCCGTTGTGGCTCGGTAAACTTAACCTGGATGTTTCTGGATCTGTATCTGCTCACATTTCCATGTTCCCCTTTTAAGATGCTCGAAATGGGCTTAGCTATTGATGCAAAATCTTTGATAAAGCACCTATAGTAGCTAGCCAAGCCCATGAATGACCTTACTTCAAAAACTTTTTTAGGCTCCGGGAATTCTTGGATGGACCGAACCTTTTCTGGGTCTGTTCTAGTCCCTTCGCTGGTGACTATAAACCCCAAAAAATTAACGCTTTTTTTGAAGAAGACCGATTTCTGCGCCGACACACTCATGTTGGCGTCGCGCAGGCTCTTTAGCACCCAGTCTACGTGCCGAATGTGGGCGTTTTCGTCCTCTGAGAAGACGATAACATCTTCGACATAGACATAGCAAAATTTACCAATCTGCTCTCGCAGTATGTCGTCGATGGTTCTTTGGAAGATGCTGGCAGTATTCCTCAACCCGAATGGCAGTCGGCGAAACTCGTATTTTCCCCCGTTTACGGAAAAGGAAGTTTTTTCACGGTCACGTTCTGCCAGTGTAATTTGGTGGTAGCCAGACTTCAAATCGAGTGTTGTGAAGTACTTGGCCTTGCATAATTCCCTAGTATCATAGAGATAATTGGCATGGGGTAGCGATCCGGTATTGTCCTCTCATTTAACTTTCGAAAGTCTAATACCAGCCGCCTCTTACGGTTGCCAGACTCGTCGGTGCCCTTTTTGTCTACTACCCATATTGGGTTATTGTATTGTGTTATGCCGTTTTTTAGGAGGTCTTGAATTTCGCCATTGACGAACTCGGCTGCCCCCATTGGGTACGGGTAGGGTCTGGCATAAATGGGCTCCTCTTCAACTGTTCTAATGGTGACAACCACTGAAGTGTTGTAAGGTAACTCCTCATTTGGGTTCGCGAAGGCATTTTTCCTGTCGCTTAGCATTTTTGAAAATGCTTTTCTGATTGAAGGTGGTGCACTGGAGCACTCCACTTCAGTAAAATTTACATTGGGGCATGCTTGGAACTCTAGCTTTTCTATTTCGGAGCCCCATTTTAGGTGGCCGGAAGCTAGGCAAAGCGATGCCCCTGCCTGTTTTAACAGGTCAAGACCGATGATGGCGTCAAAGGAGGACAAATCTGGTAAGATGGAGAACGTAGCCTTCAAGTTGAATATGGATACAAAGCATTTTTTCGTGATTGTGGTAACACCTCGGATAGAATGTACCGAAAATGGCGAATCTACTGGATGGACGCCTTTCAACTCTTCGTATGAACAGATGAAATTTTTCGATGCGCCCGTGTCTATTAAAAGCTTCATTTCTAGAGCCGCTTCTCTTCTTCTGATGACGGGTAGCTGGGACTTACCCTTAAAAAATTAATGACGTCCGAATCATATTCTTTTTTCGTCGTCAATTTTTTTGAGCCGCGTTTGAAGCTGTGGCGGTTGTTTCACCCCGGATTCGCCTGCACGCTGCACGACATGGCTAACGCTCTGCGTTTTGTATGGGCCCGATCGATCGGACTCGGCCGGTTTCCTGATTTGGTATGCCTTGAGATGGCTTGAGATGGCTTAAGCATCTTGGACAGTGATGGGTCAATGTCCATGGGTTTGGGGGTGCCTGCACTGTGTGGGGCAAAGTGCACTTGCGCCTTGTGTTACTTGGTGTAGTATGGATTTTTGCCAGTGCTTGTCTGGGCATTTGCCAGCGCAGGAGCCTATCGGTGTTCTTGCGTCTTTGGATATTGCTATTTATCCTTGTCCTCCTGGCTTCTGGCTTCTGGCAAAAGTCGCCGCGAAAGTGTATTTCTCGTGGTTAGATTCTACTTCTTGTGCCAAAGCGAGGGCTGAATGCATATCTTTCGGCTTTGCTGAAAAAAGAACATCCGTAAGGCTGCGCTTGAGTCCCGAGATAAATACTCGAAGTGCGTAATCCCGGAATTTGTCACACAAAACTTTTGCCGCCGTGGCTTCGTACGGTGGCTTTGTTGGTGAGCAAGGTGAGTTTTTTCTCGACCTCGTGATAGTATTGCAGGAGGGTCATATTTCCCTGCCTGAGGGTACCCATCTCCTGCTCGACTATGTAAATTTTGCGCTCGTCCTGCGCGCCCGTAAATTCGGGCCGGCACTTGCCGGCATGTAGAGGCTCCTCACATTTGACGTTCTCCCTAATTTCTATAGGTTCATAGGCTTTGATTTGGGGAGCTTCCGCTTGCGCGGGAGCGATTTGTGCTGCGTTGACCTGCTCGGTCATCTGTTGTATAACCAGGCGCAGTTCATTTTCCCTATGATGGCTTTCGATATTGGATTCTTGAACGGCATGTTGAACGTCCGGCTGTAAAGTGGCTGTCATTTGTTCCGTGCTGAAAGCCTTGTTCGCATATGTGGGGTGGAAAATCTGGCCGGTCTTTCAGTCTCGGACTCAGAATCACGAGAGAATTGCCTTGTACTCCTATACCGTTGGAAGGGATTGCTCATGTGAAGCTGTAGCTATGTAAAAAATCGCCCGAAAAAAATTAATTCATGCAATGCCACAGAGGCAATTGGGCGGGTGACGGGGCCGCGGGGGCTGAGCTGTCGCTTTAGTTATGTGTGCGGGCTCGTCGAACTGCACTGTTGGCACCTAGTGCCAAGACCTACTACCGTATATGCACACTTAGTAATTTGATCCAATCAATATGCATCAGCATGTCGCTATATACAAACCCACTAACCGATTTTCTCACCTATAAACAATTAGTAATAAGCATAAAACTATATCCAACCTATTAACCCAGCACTAGTAGACGGCGCCAAAAGCAGAAGCAGCATATCAGCGGGAAGAATGACCGACTGACCGATGCAAGTAAAAACCAGCCAGCTAAGCCGAAATGCGCAAGCAGTACATGAACAAACAATCTGAGTCAGCAGACTCAGAGGTGGGTGACCCTGGCATTAACCTTAGTTTAGCACGTCCAGAACTTTGACCTTTCTTTAATGATTTATATGATTTAATGATGTATAATTTAGCATCGTATATAAGAGTTATTCTTCTGAAATAAAGAGAGTTCCGAAATCAGAGTCAATCGTCTCGTTACTCAGTGTCTGAACCACGGCACTTAAAATCAACCTACTTCTAGTGATCCTGTGTAAAACGGTTCACAAGTAGAATCCGCGGCATACCAGTCTACTTCTAGTGTTGCTCCCGTGAAACGGACCACAAGTAGACCCCGCGTCACCTCCTTACTTCTCGTGTTGCTCCCGTGAAACGGACCACGAGGAGACCCCGCGGCATACCAGTCTAGCTCGAGTGTTGCTCCCGTGAAACGGACCACCAGCAGACCCCGCTCTATCTAACCTACTTAGAGTGTTGCTCCCGTGAAACGGACCGCCAGTAGGACCGGCCGATAAGGAATCAGCCGAACCACCATACCACCGGTACTTGAGGAAAACCACCCCAGGACTTCAAGCACATCAACTCATGCCTGATCACAGCAAGCGTCTGGCCAACTCGAGCAGTCCCTTGCAGAATCCAGGTAAATTTAGTCAGGACTATTTACGGTTTTGACTACGACTCCGGGACCTACCGTTACTCCCGTGAGTTCAAGTTTGACGTAGTTGCCGCATAACGCTCTACGGACGAACATTTGGTGACCCCGACGTAATTCTTTAGGATCACAACTTGAACACAAACCTCAACGCAATTTAACTCAACGAAAAAAAAAAAAAAAAAAAGAGAGAGAGGGGAGAGATACATTGCAACAATGGGATCAGAATCAGACCCCGTAATCCAAATGCTCATTGATGAGCAAATTGAAAGCAACATAGTCATCCAAAGGCTAATAAGAAACTTCACTAAGGACTCTGCAGAGCGTAAACTCAAGGGAGGATACTTCGAAGAGAAACTCAGACAGCTCACTCACTCATGGACCCAGTTTAAAAAAAATGATGCCAAGCTCAAGGAGCTAGCACTAAGTCCTGAGAATGAGTATTTCACAAAGGCAAAAGCGGTAAAAGAGCTTGTGAAAAAATATGAAGCAATATTTTCGGATGGAATCCCATCAGTGTCAGGCCCGTCACAAAGGCCCCGGAAAACAGGCGAAAATCTCGAGCCAAAGGCACAATCATCACGAGGAAACGAAGGAGAAGACCTTCGATTAACATCATTAAAACGAAGACATGAAGGACGATTAGACGATATGGAAGACTTGCTGAGCAACCGCACCGAAGGACGGGAAGTGTCCACACACGTCAGTCAACACATGAAGGAGCTATGGAAGGAAATCGTCACGGGATACCATGATCTCATCGACCTGGAACCAGCCATAAAAAATGATGGACACACCGATGACAGATTTCAGGTTGTACGAGCAGAATATTTTTCGTTTTTGAGCGAAGAATCGAAATCAACTTCAGCATCAACACAAAAACTCGCGATTGCACCTCCGTTTGTAATACCACCAGTAGAAATTCCAAAGTTTGACGGAGACTACCGGCATTGGCTACGATTCTACGAAATTTTTACGGAATGCATCCACGATCAAGACTACAGTGATGCAGTAAAACTCCGTCATTTGGAGAATCATGTAACAGGTGAAGCACAAAACCTAATCGCAACGTCGATTGGCGGACAGACCAGTTACCAGGATGCATGGCAACGACTAAAGAATCGATACCACAATGAACGGCTGTTGATTAAATCCGCGATTCAAGAGCTTTTCGGACACCCCAGAACAAATGGATCAGCGGACCAGCTGCGCAGCTTACATGATACCGTGCTCCGAACGGTCGCCACTCTCGACGCACTCAAAGTGTCAACAGACAACTGGGACCCAATCTTGATACACATCATTGAGGAAAGATTGGATCCACACACGCTGTCAGCTCTAGAACTAGCCGTCACCGATCCAACCAATTGACAATCTCTGAAGCAGATGTTAGAAAACCTTGAGCGTCAGGCAACCAGTCAAGTAACAATGCAGAAAAATACGTCGGCGGCTCCACTTCGATCCAGTTCATCACGATGGGTGTGTTCAGCCACAGCCCTGCTTACAAATAAGCCCACCGTTCTTTTACCAACCGCCCAAGTGGCAATACATGGCCCAGCCGGAACCCATCAGCAATGCCGCACATTCCTAGATTCTGGATCACAGATTAACATAATCACCAGAAGGATGGCTGACACACTTGGACTACAATTGGAGCCATCAACCCTGAACATCGCTGCACTGGGAGGAACAACAACAAGATTAGGAAAAAAGGCTCTGGTGACCCTATCATCATTAACCACTGACTTCGAAGATCAAATGAACGTCGTTGTACTACCGGAAATAATGCCCAATCAACCATCCCACCCTATTCAAGCGCCAAGAAATATCTCACCTCAGTTGCGCTTAGCCGATCCTGAATTTACGCAGCCCCAGAATATTGATCTGTTGTTGGGCGCCGAAATCATCTCCCAGCTTATGAGGCCACAACAGACATATTTGGGAGAAGGACAACCACTACTAAAAAATACCGCGCTTGGATGGATTGTGATGGGGCCAGTGCGACCGGCATCAGCTCCTAATAGCAAGGCAGAACAAGTCGTCGGTAATACGACGGCTTGGACACCGGAAGCTAACGAGCCACGACAAAGTTTGATTGCATGCATCGGCAAGGAGCAAATAGTAAAATCCGGAAGAGTACATAGTTCCCCACTCATTGCGGATCAACAAGAAGCTAACGAGCCACGACAAGATCAACAAGGAGAGCCGCAGACGGACCCCAATCCACAAGCCCAAGGTTGTCAACTCACAACTGAAGAGCACAGAGTGAAAGGGCCAGTAACCAAGGAAATTCAAGGAGCACCTCCTATCTGGCATGGGTAACATGCATCTCCGAAAGGGAGCAAGAAGCAAGGTCAAGAGAGGACCAAGAGTCCTGTATGCGCACTGACCAACCAGAAAAAAGGTGTAGTACTTCATGGGATGCCCAAGGAGAATGGTTACGAGGGCGCGCAACAAGGCGAAGGAGACAACAGGTCGGATAGAATTATCGTTGGTAGAGATCTCACCCACATGATTCAAAATTTTTTTTTGTAGTAACTTTAGATTTTTAGTAATTAGTTTTAAGATACACAATATTTTCTAGCGCAAGGGTACACATCGGTTCACTAAGACGGTCCAACAACAACGCACAGCCCCTATTATTGAGTACCTCAATGGGGGGGGAGAATGTCGGCACCTAGTGCCAAGACCTACTACCCTATATGCACACTTAGTAATTTGATCCAATCAATATGCATCAGCATGTCGCTACATACAAACCCACTAACCGATTTTCTCACCTATAAACAATTAGTAATAAGCATAAAACTATATCCAACCTATTAACCCAGCACTAGTAGACGGCGCCAAAAGCAGAAGCAGCATATCAGCGGGAAGAATGACCGACTGACCGATGCAAGTAAAAACCAGCCAGCTAATCTGAGTCAGCAGACTCAGAGGTGGGTGACCCTGGCATTAACCTTAGTTTAGCACGTCCAGAACTATGACCTTTCTTAGATTTAATGATGTATAATTTAGCATCGTATATAAGAGTTATTTTTCTGAAATAAAGAGAGTTCCGAAATCAGAGTCAATCGTCTCGTTACTCAGTGTCTGAACCACGGCACTTAAAATCAACCTACTTCTAGTGATCCTGTGTAAAACGGTTCACAAGTAGAATCCGCGGCATACCAGTCTACTTCTAGTGTTGCTCCCGTGAAACGGACCACAAGTAGACCCCGCGTCACCTCCTTACTTCTCGTGTTGCTCCCGTGAAACGGACCACCAGCAGACCCCGCGCTATCTAACCTACTTAGAGTGTTGCTCCCGTGAAACGGACCGCCAGTAGGACCGGCCGATAAGGAATCAGCCGAACCACCATACCACCGGTACTTGAGGAAAACCACCCCAGGACTTCAAGCACATCAACTCATGCCTGATCACAGCAAGCGTCTGGCCAACCCGAGCAGTCCCTTGCAGAATCCAGGTAAATTTAGTCAGGACTATTTACGGTTTTGACTACGACTCCGGGACCTACCGTTACTCCCGTGAGTTCAAGTTTGACGTAGTTGCCGCATAACGCTTTACGGACGAACATGCACTATTGATTTGCCAAGTAGAGGCAAGGTGAGGGGTACGCGGGGACTGAGCCTCCGCCATGACAAAGAAAAATAAAAACAACAAAGTGCCACACACTGCATGCGCAGCCGTATCGTATTCTCGAAAATGGAGTGGGGAAGCAAAACGGAAAAGAAAAATAAATAACCAAGACTGCGCAGCTAATACCAAGAATTCTTGTGTAACAAAAGAGACATATAAAAGCTGAAATAAATGCATCCAATTATATGAATTATTTTTGATTGGAATTAAAATTTTGAGCTAGTGACTTTTTGTCTTGGTTAAGAATTTCCTATTCTGCAACTTTTGCGTTGTTGTGTAAAAATGTTTATTTATTTATTCATACCGAAAAAAGAAATGCAAACAATATTGGGAAGTAAATATTCCAAAAATGGTTTATATAAAAAATTTTTATAAAATTTGTATTGTTTATAAAAAAATTTATATAAAAATACAATGCTAAACCGTCAGCCAATTAATGGAAATTAATTAATGTAAAAAATAATGTTAAAGGGGCTGCAGTTTTTTTTTTAGCTACTACTTTTTTTATTGTTTATTTAACATAAAACCAATGCAGACGTGAAGGAATTATGGGTGAAAGTGCTCACTTATATGATTTTACAATGGGCGCCAATTAATTAGATTAAGGGGTAGGTATAGTTGTATGTCCGTTGCTGGAGAGGATGTCTTTAGTAGAGGATGATATAATATCCCTGACGGTTGCCTAGGGTTCTTCCTTCTCTCTGGAAGTTATGTTGGGAGTTACTAACTCCGTTGTTACCGCCCTTGAGACTGAGTAACCAATTTTATTGAGTAACCAAGTGAATTGAATTTTACGGCTTGTGCCGGAGTTTAGGTAAAAGAGTTCTTTATTGTGTGAGACTCAAGTACAAACTGAAACTTAAAGATAAAAAAAATTTATTTCATAGCGGCCACGCAAATATGCAGTGTTCGTCAGCAGTTTGGCCAGAGCGAGCTCTTAAGTAATCGGACAATGCCCTTACGCGGTTAATTTCAGTTAACTTACATTCTACCGATTCTGAGGGGCAAGAGATATCTATCTGCAACTGTATTAGAATTTAATTCACGGTAATCAACACACAAACGATGAGTGCCGTCTTTTTATACCCTTGCAGAGGGTATTATAATTTTGGTCAAAAGTGGCCAACGCAGTGAAGGAGACATCTCCGACCCTATAAAGTATATATATTCTTGATCAGGATCACCTCCTGAGTCGATATGAGCATGTCCGTCTGTCCGTCTGTCTGTCTGTCTGTCTGTCGGTTTCTACGCAAACTAGTCTCTCAGTTTTGGAGCTATCGAGTTGAAACTTTGCACACACCCTTCTTTCCTTTGCAGGTAGTATATAAGTCGGAACGGCCGGGATCGGTCGACTATATCCTATAGCTGCCATATAACTGATTGATCGGAAATGCCATAACTTTGGTGTTTTTTAAGTTAGAGGGTTGGGAGTTTCTACACATGTTATATTTGACCAAAATATCTTATGTACAAAATTTCGTAAGGATCGGCCGACTATATCCTATAGCTGTCATAGAACGATCGAAATTGGCATAACTTTGGTGTTTTTTAAGTTAGAAAGATGGGACTTGGTACAGATTACTCTTTGGGCAAAATAATTCAATATGCCAAATTTCATAAGGATCGGCCGACTATATACGATCCGCTATATATTTAATAATATAAGATACGTGGCGCCACCTAGCGGACTGCGACTGAACTGCAAGGGTATATCAACTTCGGCTCCGCCCGAAGTTAGCTTTCCTTTCTTGTTTGTTAACTAACATTATGGGACTTTCGAATGGTGAGCAACTTTTTTTATTTATTATTTATTTGTAATAATTATTTTGTAATAATTCATCAATTTTGTCTCGTACCAATTATCTCTCATTTGGGCTTAGCCGATATGGTTTTCTTTGGAAAATTTTTCTCGGGTCTACTAATTTAATTTTCATTTCACCCAAACTAACTCTAGACAAAGGAATTCCACTAATAAAAGATTTTGAATATTTTTCCAATAAATCTCGTAATTTATCTTTATCTTCCCCCACAAGATCAATATTTAATTTACAAAATTTCTCCTCATTTGAACAATAGTTTACAGTTTTTGATCTAACAATTTCGAATTTTCCTGGTGATATTATAGCATTAAATCCAGGGGACAGTACTTCTCGACCAATAATAATGTCATTCTTCAAACACTCATTATCCAAAACATGAAACAAAACCTTAATAAAATGTTGGTTAATTTTTACGTTGCTAAGCATTTGCAACGTGCTACATATGCCGCCACTACATCACTACATTGTTAATTCTTTTACCAGCTAATTTGTCACTTTTGTTTTATTAATGAACATTCCGCTCCAGAGTCGAACGTTGTTATAATAGTCTCTCCTGAACCATGAACCATCTCTTCTTTTGGCTCATCAACTTCGAAGAGCTCCACTCTTTTCGTCTGGTGTGTATCCTTGACCTTGTCCACTTTGAGCTTACTGCAATGGGTTGAAATATGACCAAGCTCTCCACTTCACACTCCGGGTGCGCATATTTGACATGAGCACTCTTCGCAAGCGTCACAGAAACTTCAATTTCCTCTACGTTCATGTCACGCCATTTCGTGATTAGTGACCTCACCATACGACTAGCATAATTGGAGAGGCATTCGCCATCGGTCGGAAAATTAGCCAACATTGACAGAAACATGGCCGCTGGCGTTTCTACAATGCCAAAACGCTGCATAAAAAGTTCTTTAAATTCGTCCCAAGTTATCTCAGGATAAAATATTTGCGAAAGCCACTGCAATGCACTTTCTTTCAACGATGCACTCAAAGCCATTACCAACTCGCTGCCTTTTATAGTATTTTCTGCTAGGATTATATTTACGGTTAAACACCAGGCCGATGCGTCAGCGCCGTCAAGGTCTGCGTTGAATTTTGGTAGCACAATTGTTTTTTTATTTGTTGCTTCAGGTGTCGCCGATTGTACAGCTTCAATAAGCTCGATCAAGTTTTTATTTCAAAATTCGCCATGGTCCATCAGAATTATTAGGTAGCGAGCCAGATCCCACTTCTGATGTTGCAGCAGCGTTATTTTCTGACATCGTTTCAACACAGCGAGTTTCGGTTTTGCACACACGACGACCGAATTGCAAGAGTGCCTGCCATAAAAATGTTGGAAACAGCCCCAAGCATCTTTAAAAATAGCAAGGTTGTGCCATTTCCGATCAATCAGTTATATGGCAGCTATAGGATATCAGATAGGATATCGACTCAGGAGGTTATCCTGATCAAGAATATATAAAGTTTATGGGGTCGGAGAATCTCCGATTGTTGATAATATATCAAAATATCGATTTTTTTTTTTTCGAACGATATATTTATACCCTTGCAGAGGGTATTATAATTTTGGTCAAAAGTGTGCAACGCAGTGAAGGAGACATCTCCGACCCTATAAAGTATATATATTCTTGATCAGGATCACCTCCTGAGTCGATATGAGCATGTCCGTCTGTCCGTCTGTCTGTCTGTCTGTCTGTTTCTACTCAAACTAGTCTCTCAGTTTTAAAGCTATCGAGTTGGAACTTTGCACACACCCTTCTTTTTGTTGCAGGCAGTACATAAGTCGGAACGGCCGGGATCGGCCGACTATATCCTATAGCTGCCATATAACTGATTGATCGGAAATGCCATAACTTCGTTGTTTTTTAGAGGGATAAAGATAGAGGGTTGGGACTTTCCACACATGTTATATTTGATCAACATATCTTATGTACAAAATTTCATAAGGATCGGCCGACTATATCCTATAGCTGTCATACAACGATCGGAATTGGCATAACTTTGGTGTTTTTTAAGTTAGAAAGATGGTACAGATTCTATTTTGGACAAAATAATCTGATTTGCCAAATTTCATAAGGATCGGCCGCCTATATATGATCCGCTATATATCTAATAATATAAGATGCGTGGCGCCACCTCGCGGACTGCGACTCAACTGCAAGGGTATATAAACTTCGGCTCCGCCCGAAGTGAGCTTTCCTTTCTTGTTTTATTGTGATATTATTTTTGCTTTTTGAGCTCGCACAAACACTCCATAACAAAGGAGTTGAGCAGTGTCTCAAAAATTCGAAATTCGGTCTTGAACCCTACGCAGGTCACATGTGTAAGTTTTATGTATAAACCAAATCAAGTTAGAAAAATAAATTGTGTTCATACATAGAAATCTAACATAGCTTGTTTTTATTTAAGCCCAGATTTGGAACATTAAGTAAAGCTCGGTAACTGAACACTGTCTACTTGGGAGAGGCCCATAAACATCCGATGCCACTACTTTGCTGAGTAACACGCAGAGACCCGAGACCAAACAATAGAGTGCATGTTGATGTCGCCAGCTACCATCACAGCAATGTGGTACTCCGTTCTAGCACAGAAACTGGCGATGTTTTCGATATGCGCGTGATAGTGAATTGGTATTGCAGAAAATTATGCAGCGAATTTAAAATTCCACATAAATATCCCACATATGGGACTATCGGAGAATGTGAAAGAAGCATCAACAGTTACCGATAGTGCCAACGCCGATTGTTGTTGGATGCGCAGCTAGGAGAGAACATGATGGCAAGTAGAAGAATGTGAAGTGGAAAAAATAAGTGCTCCATCGCAGGTGCTGACTGGAATTTTTTTAACGTTCCAGGTACGAGGGAAGAACTCGGAGTCCTATATTGTTAAGGTTGCTCCGCTTCTTTCTGGGGACAGGCGTATTTGATGCAGTCGGGGCCTTGCCAAATATAAAAGTACCAGGATTTACATTAATAATCGGCGAGTTAAGTTCAGTTGTATTTAACACATGCGCAGGATTTGCTACACATAACAAATATAGAAAAAAGTCTTCAGGTTTTATATACATCACTCATGGTTTTTGGTTTTTTGATTTTTCCTTCAATATGTTTCATAGTTTTTTTTGCAAACTCAATTTTTAAAGGGCGAAAAAATCGCACTGATTGTGAAGTTCTATTAATCAAAGTATATATCTGATCTATTAATTTTAACAGTTTAATATAAGTAATAACAAGAAAGGGAAACAAGTTGGCCGATCCTTATGAGAATTTCACCACCAAATAAATTTTTTGATAAAAATGTTCAAAACAGCCTTAAGCATCTTTAAAAATAGCAAGGTTGAGCCATTTCCGATGATTCAATTACATGGTAGTTATAGGATATAGTCGGCCGATATTTTGCGGATCAGATTAAGTGGCCCAAAATACATTTATTCGATTTACAGCTCTGCTTGTATGTGCTATGTTCTGTAGATACTCAAACATGCAAGGAAATAATAAAAAACAATATACCTTAACCCAATTCTAGCCTTAATCATTTAAAATTTATAAAACACACTGGTGAACTTAGTGTTTGGGTCAGACCAAAATTGTCCACCAAACAGAAATTTAAACTTAGTATTGAAACGAGTCAATAACAATCGCTTCACAAATTTCATTTCCTGCAGGTCTGTATTTCAATTTAAGTTAAGCTGGCTCCAACGCAGGGCTTCCGTAACCTGATTGAAGCTAACCTGATTGCTTTACTTTCGCCTTACTTACTCCATTTGATTCCTAGGCTATTTTGCAGGTAAAGAGGGCTACAGCAGCCTTATTTGCTTCCTAAATAATATTAACCCTAGGTATTTGACACTGGTTATGAAGAAGAGCCTATAGTTTTTAAGTTTTGGGGGACAAGGGGTGGGATCTAACTCTGTTTTCTGCGCATTTACTCCCAGGCCATTACTGCTTGTCCATTCGGCTGAGGGTTTAAAATTTTTCGTTCATAAGATCACAGAGCGTCCATGGGCATTTATCTGTGAACAGGGTTGCGACTTCGTCCGCGTATGCCACTATCCTGCAGCCTCCCTCTTCCATGTTGCATATACTTGAGTTGACAGCTATGTTCCATAGGAGAGGGGAGAGGCCCCCGGCTTGCGTTGTGCCTTTGCTGACGTCCCTTGTTAAATAAGATGTGCCAAGTGAGGACGTCACTGCTTTGCAGGTTAGGAACTGATCAATAAGTTCCACCAAGTGGTCAAGAGTCCTCAGGGCGCTGGTTATGATGTTCGGGAGAACGTTGTTAAAAGCTCCTTCTATGTCCTGAAAGGCTACCAGGGCATATTCCTTCTGAGAAAAGGCTTTCTCTAGTTTGGAAATGAGCGCATGCAGGTATTGTCTCGTCTGAACCGGCCGATTTATAGGGCTTGAAACTTGCCCTGTTTAGGGTTTTTTGGTCAATAAAACAGTTTGAAGTTTGTAGGAGGCATTTTTATAAGGCCCACCTCCGGGTTGCACCCTGAATAATGGGTTTCTAGCTTATATCTAGAGATTCCTAACTTGTATTGGTCCAAGTTCCATCTTCTTTTGTCAGATAGCCTAGAGTTGTGGCTGATTGGGATAGAATTTTCTTAAGCCTCGCAGCTTGGGCTGTGTTTTCTATGTCCGAGGAGAAAGATTTGCATGAGGCTTGGCTTTACGGATGGTCTTTTTATAGAAAGCCAAAGAGACCTTGCATTCAGTCCAGATTGTCTCTTCGTTTCCGGCTTTGAACAGGGCTATGCTTGCCGTCTGGAGGGTTGCTAGCTCTGTAGACCACCAGGGTGGCCTATTTTGCATATTTAGTTTAGTTCTTGGGCATGCTCTTCTGAGGGCATTGTTGCAGACTTAAGTGAATTGTTACACCATAGTGTTAAGACTTTCCACGATTTCAGGATAGTCTGGTGACTTTGGTGCAATGGTGTTTGAGAGGATTTGGTAATACATGGCCCAGTTGGTTTTCTGATGGATTTGGAAAGCTGCTGGTTCTGCGTTTTTAAAATTTAGAGACATTTCGATTTACCTGTGGTTGAAGAAGGAGTGTTTTTCTGAACCTTCCAGGGAGTTACATGACTGAGTACCTGTTTCGATACAACCCTCAGGACAATGAATTCCCTTCGATTTATAATAATAAAAGTGGGATCATCTCTTTATTGAAGTGGAAAAGGTTTGAACGAAGAAAAAAATGGAAAAGAGACTCACTGTCAAGAAAAACGATGGAAAAGAGACTCATTTCGCTGTCTTGTGCTAGCTTTTTTATTAGCTCATCGGGGGCCATTTCGTAGACCATGTAGGACGACCGTGCCCGGATTGAAGCCGTTTGGGATTCCACGGTAGCTGCCGCGTTGTCTACGTCGCTGACTACGGCGCGTTTTATTCTGGAATTGCCCTCCTACAATTCGCAAGACAATGAAAGGGGACTTTTTGGCGGCATTCACATTACCGAGATCAGTAGGCCCGTACTTCAAATAGCCAAGAATCTGATAACTTAAAAAATACTACATTTTCCTACCAATACTGATTCTACCTATCGACTACAATGTTTGACCGTCGACATCCTCGACCCCGTGAAGAACCGCTTCACTCAAATCCAAAACTGCTAGTTTAGAGACGGGCCGCAACATTGTCCGAGATAGGCCATTATCGTTCACGCGCACGGTGGCGCGTCTGACGACTCCATCAGCTCCGCTGTAGACCTCCTTCACGATGCCCTTTCGCCACTCTCGTCTGGGCAAGGCAGAATCGCAGACGAAGACCATATCGCCCAGGCGGATGAGCTCCATTCTCATAGACAGGCTCCGGAGCGTAGGCAGGTATTCCATGACCCACCTCCTCTAGAAACGGTCTCGCAGCGGGCAATCCTCCACTGCTTTCGCGTAGAACCCTCCTTGGGCAGCTCCGCATCCAATCCAGGCGTACCCGGCAGGTTAGCTGCTCCATTGAGCAGGTCGTTTGGCATCAACGGCGACTCTTGGTCCGCATCCACCGACAAGTGGGTGAGCGGACGCGAGATGACTATATTCTCCGCCTCTATCAGGAGACTCTCTAACACATGGTCCCTTGGCGTGACTTCCTTCAGGGTATGGCGCAGCACTCGCTTGACGCACTGCACCATCCGCTCCCATACTCCGCCCTCAGACGGGTTGGATTTGCTATTAAAGACCCATTCAATGCTCCTGTTGGATAACTCACTCTGTATCCTCTCCGTCTCGAACACGTCTCCAAATCGTCTGGACTCCCTGTCAGCTCCCACGAAGTTCGTGCCGTTGTCACTTCTCAGTTTACGTACTGGTCCTCTACGGCAGACGAAGTTCCTGATCGCTATTATGCAGGAATCCGTTGACAGGTCATGCGCCAGCTCCAAGTGAATCGCCCTTGTCGTCAAGCACGTGAACAAGGCGACCCAAAGCTTCTCTCTGTGACGGGCAACAGTCACCAGCAGTGGCCCAAAATAGTCCAGTCCTGTGTGCTTGAATGCCCATCTCCCCGCTTCCAAGCGATCCTCTGGAAGGGGTCCCATTATCGGCGGCATCAGCCGCGTCCATGGCAACTTCCACACGTTGCACGACGAGATTAACTGTTTCAGCACTCGTCTCATCTTCGTGACGCAGAATCTCTTTCGGATCTGAGCAATCGTCGCATCCACGTTTTGATGCTTAATCTGGGCGTGGAAGTGTCTTACTATCATCTCCGTAAGACTGTGTCTGTGTGACAGTATCACAGGCCTCCTTGCACTGTACGACTCGGACAGCGCGGCATCAACTCTATAGAGTTAGAATAGACTCGCAGAACTCCATGTTCGTCCACGTAAGAGGCCAGACCTCGAATCTCGCTCGAGCTGGTGTTCCGCCTGCGTTTCGCGTTCCGCCGACCCCATCTCGTCGGGAAACGATTCCAATTGGGCCTGCCTGACTAACAGGTTCTCCACGGCCTCACACTCCATTGCAGTGAGTCTATATTCCTCGAGCTCGCTTCTCTGTTTGCGGTACCGACGCGCAAACCTCCTGACTAGGCGACTGAAGCTCGAGAATCTCTGAAACGGGATGACAAATTCATTCGATGCCACCAATGCGAACTCACTGGCCATCTCCTCCTCATCAGGTGCATCTGAAACATGCTCGGTTCCCTCCTCAGGCGCTGGCCAACCGCTTGCTGGCTGCTTCAAAAATGCGGGACCGCTTAGCCACCGGGCTAAGGTCCACCTTGCTCTGCGACCGCGTCGCATCATCTGCTGCGTTGTCAGATGTAGGCACCCATCTCCACTGGGAAACCTTCGTTGACTCCAGAATCTCAGCTACTCTGTTCCCTACGAACTGCTTGTAGCGCCTATGCGCGCTGCCAATCCAACGCAGCACTGCCTTCGAGTCCGTCCATAACATCGTCCGTAACACAGTGTTCATCACTCTGGTTCCAAGGACCGCTGCCTAAAGCTCCAGCCGTGGGATTGACATCGTTGCTACTTGTCAACGCATTCCAAGGATCTTCTGCTCAGCCTCACCCCATCCGACGCTCTTGACTTGTCCAGGTGATCCCAACGTTCATCTCGTTCACATCCGGGTCTCGATCGTCATCGATCCTCGGGTCGGATCAGCACTTGGTGGAACATCTCCTTGATGTCACCGCAGACTTAGCGAGGTACCTCCAACCTTGGCTGCTGCATCAAACACAAGCCGGACCTTACCGGGCTTGTTCGGGTTTTCAACACCAAAATGTGGCAAATACCACAGCTTGTCGCTCTTCACCGCGACCTTATCCGGCTGCAGCTTCCTTGCATATCCTTTGGACACGTAATCCTTGATGATCCGATCGAATTCCAGCGCCAACTCCCGTTGCGCTTCAACTTCTTCTCGACGTTGATCAGCCGTCTGTGCACCATCTCGTAGCTCCGTGGCAGCACATCGTGGTCGTCCTTCCAAAGCAATCCCGTCTGGTAGCGACGCCCCACTTTCACCGTGGTGTCTTCGAGGAGCCTATGGGCCCGCGCGTCGTCGCTGGCTGCGACCGGTGGCGCGAGCTTCACACCAAAGCTTTCCATCTCGAAGTAGTCCTCCACCATCTTTTCCATCGTATCGGCCATTGACACGGCGTAGTCGATTGTCCACTTACTGGCCCAAACACAACCCATACAAGCTCGGTTGCGGCCGCATACGGTCCCTCTCTGGCAAACCGCCTCGTTCTAAGTGGCAATCCCAAATGTCCATGGTCCAGTCCGATGAGCAACTTCGGCACCACATTGGTGTAGGGCTTCATCGGCAGTCGCGAATCCTTATGCAGGCCCTGGACGTCTCGTCGACATAACGTTGCAGCTCGTCGTAGCATGTTGCCCTCCACATATTGGACAACCTCCATGCCGATCATACTGCTGCTCGCATCCATTCTGGTCGACGCTCGCATGTAGAACTTGACGCCTCGGCTCCTTTCCCTCGCTGTCCAAAATCGTACACACGATGTTTGCGTACTCCTGTAGCCACGCTCTGAAGTGCGCTATAGTGGGAAAGGGCTCGATCGATGCAGCGTGTCTGGCCCAATCCACTCGCTTGCTCGAAGGAAGCTTTGCTACAAGCTCCTCCATGAGGGTGGGGTTCCCCAGATGCTGCTCCGCCTTCGCCGACTGCAAGAAGTCCGTGAGGTTACTCACTCGGGTTGCGAAGGGAACGATCCTCGCCAGGTGCTGCTCCGTAATCGTCGGCACCTCTCGCACGCTGTTCAGCTGGCTGCGTATAAGCTGCTCCTTTCGGCCAAACCTACAGCGCATCTGCTCCATCACGGCGCAGACGTTCGCAGGGTGAATCAGCAGCGACTTCACTGTCTCGCGTGCTTTATCCATCAGCGCCTTCAACAACCTCTGGTTGTTCTCCAGGTCCGTGCAGTTTGCATTGGCGATGCAGTTGCCATGTTGTGGATGCTCCCGCCCGGTAGCACAAGATGATTGCTGGTCATTAGCAATGGCAGTCCACTCCAAGATGGCGGCAGCGTGCAGGCCGCACTGCTCGCAATGACACCGCCACGTGGGACAAGCCCGACCCCGTTAGTTGGGGCCTCACCGTTTGATGTGGCTAATGGCGGTCCGCTCCAAGATGGCGGCCGCCCCGACGCTCCACTGTTGGCGCCATTTGCGCTTGGGCCAACTGCGATTGACGCTCTATTGGCGGGGCTAACACTGTTCAAGGCTTTAACCTTTTTCAGCTCGTTCTCCAACGCCGTAATCCTTTCCAACAGGTATGACGTGAGTGGCTGGCCTACCTCCGGCTCTGAACTCGCAGCTGTGACAGCAGTACTCCTAGGTTGGGACGCTACTGTAGTCATCGTAGTGGCTGGGCGAGAAATGGCTGCCGCCGTGGTTATGTTGCTGTAGGGGTGGCTTCCCCTCCGTTCAGCCGGGAACTCCTCCTGGGGGAATGCTGCATCTCAAGTCCAAATATGGCGCTGCCCCAGCGCTCAAAAATGGCGGCCCTATGCCTTCTGGCCGCTGGCTGCGGCCGCTGATGCTTGGCGCTCCTGGCGGCTCCTGACCGCTGGCTGCGGTCTCCTCAACTGACGCTGGCTGCGTCTCCCTGTCGCTGGCTGCGACTCCTCTACTGGTACGGGAAATTGCGCTCCGTGCGCTCCTGGCAACTCTCTAGCTGGTCGTCAAGCCGTCCTCCAGCGCAAGTTGCCCTTGCAGTCTCCCTAGGACTGCGAATAAAAGATGTTGTCTTGCCTCATGTGGAGTTGCCTTAAACGGCTCCCCACACGCGTAGGTCCAAAGGAAAGGGTAATAGTTTAAAGGCCTATGGCCGTGGCGAATGGGCGCGTTTTATTCTGGAATTGCCCTCCTACAATTCGCAAGACAATGAAAGGGGACTTTTTGGCGGCATTCACATTACCGAGATCAGTAGGCCCGTACTTCAAATAGCCAAGAATCTGATAACTTAAAAAATACTACATTTTCCTACCAATACTGATTCTACCTATCGACTACAATGTTTGACCGTCGACATCCTCGACCCCGTGAAGAACCGCTTCACTCAAATCCAAAACTGCTAGTTTAGAGACGGGCCGCAACATTGTCCGAGATAGGCCATTATCGTTCACGCGCACGGTGGCGCGTCTGACGACTCCATCAGCTCCGCTGTAGACCTCCTTCACGATGCCCTTTCGCCACTCTCGTCTGGGCAAGGCAGAATCGCAGACGAAGACCATATCGCCCAGGCGGATGAGCTCCATTCTCATAGGCAGGCTCCGGAGCGTAGGCAGGTATTCCATGACCCACCTCCTCTAGAAACGGTCTCGCAGCGGGCAATCCTCCACTGCTTTCGCGTAGAACCCTCCTTGGGCAGCTCCGCATCCAATCCAGGCGTACCCGGCAGGTTAGCTGCTCCATTGAGCAGGTCGTTTGGCATCAACGGCGACTCTTGGTCCGCATCCACCGACAAGTGGGTGAGCGGACGCGAGATGACTATATTCTCCGCCTCTATCAGGAGACTCTCTAACACATGGTCCCTTGGCGTGACTTCCTTCAGGGTATGGCGCAGCACTCGCTTGACGCACTGCACCATCCGCTCCCATACTCCGCCCTCAGACGGGTTGGATTTGCTATTAAAGACCCATTCAATGCTCCTGTTGGATAACTCACTCTGTATCCTCTCCGTCTCGAACACGTCTCCAAATCGTCTGGACTCCCTGTCAGCTCCCACGAAGTTCGTGCCGTTGTCACTTCTCAGTTTACGTACTGGTCCTCTACGGCAGACGAAGTTCCTGATCGCTATTATGCAGGAATCCGTTGACAGGTCATGCGCCAGCTCCAAGTGAATCGCCCTTGTCGTCAAGCACGTGAACAAGGCGACCCAAAGCTTCTCTCTGTGACGGGCAACAGTCACCAGCAGTGGCCCAAAATAGTCCAGTCCTGTGTGCTTGAATGCCCATCTCCCCGCTTCCAAGCGATCCTCTGGAAGGGGTCCCATTATCGGCGGCATCAGCCGCGTCCATGGCAACTTCCACACGTTGCACGACGAGATTAACTGTTTCAGCACTCGTCTCATCTTCGTGACGCAGAATCTCTTTCGGATCTGAGCAATCGTCGCATCCACGTTTTGATGCTTAATCTGGGCGTGGAAGTGTCTTACTATCATCTCCGTAAGACTGTGTCTGTGTGACAGTATCACAGGCCTCCTTGCACTGTACGACTCGGACAGCGCGGCATCAACTCTATAGAGTTAGAATAGACTCGCAGAACTCCATGTTCGTCCACGTAAGAGGCCAGACCTCGAATCTCGCTCGAGCTGGTGTTCCGCCTGCGTTTCGCGTTCCGCCGACCCCATCTCGTCGGGAAACGATTCCAATTGGGCCTGCCTGACTAACAGGTTCTCCACGGCCTCACACTCCATTGCAGTGAGTCTATATTCCTCGAGCTCGCTTCTCTGTTTGCGGTACCGACGCGCAAACCTCCTGACTAGGCGACTGAAGCTCGAGAATCTCTGAAACGGGATGACAAATTCATTCGATGCCACCAATGCGAACTCACTGGCCATCTCCTCCTCATCAGGTGCATCTGAAACATGCTCGGTTCCCTCCTCAGGCGCTGGCCAACCGCTTGCTGGCTGCTTCAAAAATGCGGGACCGCTTAGCCACCGGGCTAAGGTCCACCTTGCTCTGCGACCGCGTCGCATCATCTGCTGCGTTGTCAGATGTAGGCACCCATCTCCACTGGGAAACCTTCGTTGACTCCAGAATCTCAGCTACTCTGTTCCCTACGAACTGCTTGTAGCGCCTATGCGCGCTGCCAATCCAACGCAGCACTGCCTTCGAGTCCGTCCATAACATCGTCCGTAACACAGTGTTCATCACTCTGGTTCCAAGGACCGCTGCCTAAAGCTCCAGCCGTGGGATTGACATCGTTGCTACTTGTCAACGCATTCCAAGGATCTTCTGCTCAGCCTCACCCCATCCGACGCTCTTGACTTGTCCAGGTGATCCCAACGTTCATCTCGTTCACATCCGGGTCTCGATCGTCATCGATCCTCGGGTCGGATCAGCACTTGGTGGAACATCTCCTTGATGTCACCGCAGACTTAGCGAGGTACCTCCAACCTTGGCTGCTGCATCAAACACAAGCCGGACCTTACCGGGCTTGTTCGGGTTTTCAACACCAAAATGTGGCAAATACCACAGCTTGTCGCTCTTCACCGCGACCTTATCCGGCTGCAGCTTCCTTGCATATCCTTTGGACACGTAATCCTTGATGATCCGATCGAATTCCAGCGCCAACTCCCGTTGCGCTTCAACTTCTTCTCGACGTTGATCAGCCGTCTGTGCACCATCTCGTAGCTCCGTGGCAGCACATCGTGGTCGTCCTTCCAAAGCAATCCCGTCTGGTAGCGACGCCCCACTTTCACCGTGGTGTCTTCGAGGAGCCTATGGGCCCGCGCGTCGTCGCTGGCTGCGACCGGTGGCGCGAGCTTCACACCAAAGCTTTCCATCTCGAAGTAGTCCTCCACCATCTTTTCCATCGTATCGGCCATTGACACGGCGTAGTCGATTGTCCACTTACTGGCCCAAACACAACCCATACAAGCTCGGTTGCGGCCGCATACGGTCCCTCTCTGGCAAACCGCCTCGTTCTAAGTGGCAATCCCAAATGTCCATGGTCCAGTCCGATGAGCAACTTCGGCACCACATTGGTGTAGGGCTTCATCGGCAGTCGCGAATCCTTATGCAGGCCCTGGACGTCTCGTCGACATAACGTTGCAGCTCGTCGTAGCATGTTGCCCTCCACATATTGGACAACCTCCATGCCGATCATACTGCTGCTCGCATCCATTCTGGTCGACGCTCGCATGTAGAACTTGACGCCTCGGCTCCTTTCCCTCGCTGTCCAAAATCGTACACACGATGTTTGCGTACTCCTGTAGCCACGCTCTGAAGTGCGCTATAGTGGGAAAGGGCTCGATCGATGCAGCGTGTCTGGCCCAATCCACTCGCTTGCTCGAAGGAAGCTTTGCTACAAGCTCCTCCATGAGGGTGGGGTTCCCCAGATGCTGCTCCGCCTTCGCCGACTGCAAGAAGTCCGTGAGGTTACTCACTCGGGTTGCGAAGGGAACGATCCTCGCCAGGTGCTGCTCCGTAATCGTCGGCACCTCTCGCACGCTGTTCAGCTGGCTGCGTATAAGCTGCTCCTTTCGGCCAAACCTACAGCGCATCTGCTCCATCACGGCGCAGACGTTCGCAGGGTGAATCAGCAGCGACTTCACTGTCTCGCGTGCTTTATCCATCAGCGCCTTCAACAACCTCTGGTTGTTCTCCAGGTCCGTGCAGTTTGCATTGGCGATGCAGTTGCCATGTTGTGGATGCTCCCGCCCGGTAGCACAAGATGATTGCTGGTCATTAGCAATGGCAGTCCACTCCAAGATGGCGGCAGCGTGCAGGCCGCACTGCTCGCAATGACACCGCCACGTGGGACAAGCCCGACCCCGTTAGTTGGGGCCTCACCGTTTGATGTGGCTAATGGCGGTCCGCTCCAAGATGGCGGCCGCCCCGACGCTCCACTGTTGGCGCCATTTGCGCTTGGGCCAACTGCGATTGACGCTCTATTGGCGGGGCTAACACTGTTCAAGGCTTTAACCTTTTTCAGCTCGTTCTCCAACGCCGTAATCCTTTCCAACAGGTATGACGTGAGTGGCTGGCCTACCTCCGGCTCTGAACTCGCAGCTGTGACAGCAGTACTCCTAGGTTGGGACGCTACTGTAGTCATCGTAGTGGCTGGGCGAGAAATGGCTGCCGCCGTGGTTATGTTGCTGTAGGGGTGGCTTCCCCTCCGTTCAGCCGGGAACTCCTCCTGGGGGAATGCTGCATCTCAAGTCCAAATATGGCGCTGCCCCAGCGCTCAAAAATGGCGGCCCTATGCCTTCTGGCCGCTGGCTGCGGCCGCTGATGCTTGGCGCTCCTGGCGGCTCCTGACCGCTGGCTGCGGTCTCCTCAACTGACGCTGGCTGCGTCTCCCTGTCGCTGGCTGCGACTCCTCTACTGGTACGGGAAATTGCGCTCCGTGCGCTCCTGGCAACTCTCTAGCTGGTCGTCAAGCCGTCCTCCAGCGCAAGTTGCCCTTGCAGTCTCCCTAGGACTGCGAATAAAAGATGTTGTCTTGCCTCATGTGGAGTTGCCTTAAACGGCTCCCCACACGCGTAGGTCCAAAGGAAAGGGTAATAGTTTAAAGGCCTATGGCCGTGGCGAATGGGCGCGTTTTATTCTGGAATTGCCCTCCTACAATTCGCAAGACAATGAAAGGGGACTTTTTGGCGGCATTCACATTACCGAGATCAGTAGGCCCGTACTTCAAATAGCCAAGAATCTGATAACTTAAAAAATACTACATTTTCCTACCAATACTGATTCTACCTATCGACTACAATGTTTGACCGTCGACATCCTCGACCCCGTGAAGAACCGCTTCACTCAAATCCAAAACTGCTAGTTTAGAGACGGGCCGCAACATTGTCCGAGATAGGCCATTATCGTTCACGCGCACGGTGGCGCGTCTGACGACTCCATCAGCTCCGCTGTAGACCTCCTTCACGATGCCCTTTCGCCACTCTCGTCTGGGCAAGGCAGAATCGCAGACGAAGACCATATCGCCCAGGCGGATGAGCTCCATTCTCATAGGCAGGCTCCGGAGCGTAGGCAGGTATTCCATGACCCACCTCCTCTAGAAACGGTCTCGCAGCGGGCAATCCTCCACTGCTTTCGCGTAGAACCCTCCTTGGGCAGCTCCGCATCCAATCCAGGCGTACCCGGCAGGTTAGCTGCTCCATTGAGCAGGTCGTTTGGCATCAACGGCGACTCTTGGTCCGCATCCACCGACAAGTGGGTGAGCGGACGCGAGATGACTATATTCTCCGCCTCTATCAGGAGACTCTCTAACACATGGTCCCTTGGCGTGACTTCCTTCAGGGTATGGCGCAGCACTCGCTTGACGCACTGCACCATCCGCTCCCATACTCCGCCCTCAGACGGGTTGGATTTGCTATTAAAGACCCATTCAATGCTCCTGTTGGATAACTCACTCTGTATCCTCTCCGTCTCGAACACGTCTCCAAATCGTCTGGACTCCCTGTCAGCTCCCACGAAGTTCGTGCCGTTGTCACTTCTCAGTTTACGTACTGGTCCTCTACGGCAGACGAAGTTCCTGATCGCTATTATGCAGGAATCCGTTGACAGGTCATGCGCCAGCTCCAAGTGAATCGCCCTTGTCGTCAAGCACGTGAACAAGGCGACCCAAAGCTTCTCTCTGTGACGGGCAACAGTCACCAGCAGTGGCCCAAAATAGTCCAGTCCTGTGTGCTTGAATGCCCATCTCCCCGCTTCCAAGCGATCCTCTGGAAGGGGTCCCATTATCGGCGGCATCAGCCGCGTCCATGGCAACTTCCACACGTTGCACGACGAGATTAACTGTTTCAGCACTCGTCTCATCTTCGTGACGCAGAATCTCTTTCGGATCTGAGCAATCGTCGCATCCACGTTTTGATGCTTAATCTGGGCGTGGAAGTGTCTTACTATCATCTCCGTAAGACTGTGTCTGTGTGACAGTATCACAGGCCTCCTTGCACTGTACGACTCGGACAGCGCGGCATCAACTCTATAGAGTTAGAATAGACTCGCAGAACTCCATGTTCGTCCACGTAAGAGGCCAGACCTCGAATCTCGCTCGAGCTGGTGTTCCGCCTGCGTTTCGCGTTCCGCCGACCCCATCTCGTCGGGAAACGATTCCAATTGGGCCTGCCTGACTAACAGGTTCTCCACGGCCTCACACTCCATTGCAGTGAGTCTATATTCCTCGAGCTCGCTTCTCTGTTTGCGGTACCGACGCGCAAACCTCCTGACTAGGCGACTGAAGCTCGAGAATCTCTGAAACGGGATGACAAATTCATTCGATGCCACCAATGCGAACTCACTGGCCATCTCCTCCTCATCAGGTGCATCTGAAACATGCTCGGTTCCCTCCTCAGGCGCTGGCCAACCGCTTGCTGGCTGCTTCAAAAATGCGGGACCGCTTAGCCACCGGGCTAAGGTCCACCTTGCTCTGCGACCGCGTCGCATCATCTGCTGCGTTGTCAGATGTAGGCACCCATCTCCACTGGGAAACCTTCGTTGACTCCAGAATCTCAGCTACTCTGTTCCCTACGAACTGCTTGTAGCGCCTATGCGCGCTGCCAATCCAACGCAGCACTGCCTTCGAGTCCGTCCATAACATCGTCCGTAACACAGTGTTCATCACTCTGGTTCCAAGGACCGCTGCCTAAAGCTCCAGCCGTGGGATTGACATCGTTGCTACTTGTCAACGCATTCCAAGGATCTTCTGCTCAGCCTCACCCCATCCGACGCTCTTGACTTGTCCAGGTGATCCCAACGTTCATCTCGTTCACATCCGGGTCTCGATCGTCATCGATCCTCGGGTCGGATCAGCACTTGGTGGAACATCTCCTTGATGTCACCGCAGACTTAGCGAGGTACCTCCAACCTTGGCTGCTGCATCAAACACAAGCCGGACCTTACCGGGCTTGTTCGGGTTTTCAACACCAAAATGTGGCAAATACCACAGCTTGTCGCTCTTCACCGCGACCTTATCCGGCTGCAGCTTCCTTGCATATCCTTTGGACACGTAATCCTTGATGATCCGATCGAATTCCAGCGCCAACTCCCGTTGCGCTTCAACTTCTTCTCGACGTTGATCAGCCGTCTGTGCACCATCTCGTAGCTCCGTGGCAGCACATCGTGGTCGTCCTTCCAAAGCAATCCCGTCTGGTAGCGACGCCCCACTTTCACCGTGGTGTCTTCGAGGAGCCTATGGGCCCGCGCGTCGTCGCTGGCTGCGACCGGTGGCGCGAGCTTCACACCAAAGCTTTCCATCTCGAAGTAGTCCTCCACCATCTTTTCCATCGTATCGGCCATTGACACGGCGTAGTCGATTGTCCACTTACTGGCCCAAACACAACCCATACAAGCTCGGTTGCGGCCGCATACGGTCCCTCTCTGGCAAACCGCCTCGTTCTAAGTGGCAATCCCAAATGTCCATGGTCCAGTCCGATGAGCAACTTCGGCACCACATTGGTGTAGGGCTTCATCGGCAGTCGCGAATCCTTATGCAGGCCCTGGACGTCTCGTCGACATAACGTTGCAGCTCGTCGTAGCATGTTGCCCTCCACATATTGGACAACCTCCATGCCGATCATACTGCTGCTCGCATCCATTCTGGTCGACGCTCGCATGTAGAACTTGACGCCTCGGCTCCTTTCCCTCGCTGTCCAAAATCGTACACACGATGTTTGCGTACTCCTGTAGCCACGCTCTGAAGTGCGCTATAGTGGGAAAGGGCTCGATCGATGCAGCGTGTCTGGCCCAATCCACTCGCTTGCTCGAAGGAAGCTTTGCTACAAGCTCCTCCATGAGGGTGGGGTTCCCCAGATGCTGCTCCGCCTTCGCCGACTGCAAGAAGTCCGTGAGGTTACTCACTCGGGTTGCGAAGGGAACGATCCTCGCCAGGTGCTGCTCCGTAATCGTCGGCACCTCTCGCACGCTGTTCAGCTGGCTGCGTATAAGCTGCTCCTTTCGGCCAAACCTACAGCGCATCTGCTCCATCACGGCGCAGACGTTCGCAGGGTGAATCAGCAGCGACTTCACTGTCTCGCGTGCTTTATCCATCAGCGCCTTCAACAACCTCTGGTTGTTCTCCAGGTCCGTGCAGTTTGCATTGGCGATGCAGTTGCCATGTTGTGGATGCTCCCGCCCGGTAGCACAAGATGATTGCTGGTCATTAGCAATGGCAGTCCACTCCAAGATGGCGGCAGCGTGCAGGCCGCACTGCTCGCAATGACACCGCCACGTGGGACAAGCCCGACCCCGTTAGTTGGGGCCTCACCGTTTGATGTGGCTAATGGCGGTCCGCTCCAAGATGGCGGCCGCCCCGACGCTCCACTGTTGGCGCCATTTGCGCTTGGGCCAACTGCGATTGACGCTCTATTGGCGGGGCTAACACTGTTCAAGGCTTTAACCTTTTTCAGCTCGTTCTCCAACGCCGTAATCCTTTCCAACAGGTATGACGTGAGTGGCTGGCCTACCTCCGGCTCTGAACTCGCAGCTGTGACAGCAGTACTCCTAGGTTGGGACGCTACTGTAGTCATCGTAGTGGCTGGGCGAGAAATGGCTGCCGCCGTGGTTATGTTGCTGTAGGGGTGGCTTCCCCTCCGTTCAGCCGGGAACTCCTCCTGGGGGAATGCTGCATCTCAAGTCCAAATATGGCGCTGCCCCAGCGCTCAAAAATGGCGGCCCTATGCCTTCTGGCCGCTGGCTGCGGCCGCTGATGCTTGGCGCTCCTGGCGGCTCCTGACCGCTGGCTGCGGTCTCCTCAACTGACGCTGGCTGCGTCTCCCTGTCGCTGGCTGCGACTCCTCTACTGGTACGGGAAATTGCGCTCCGTGCGCTCCTGGCAACTCTCTAGCTGGTCGTCAAGCCGTCCTCCAGCGCAAGTTGCCCTTGCAGTCTCCCTAGGACTGCGAATAAAAGATGTTGTCTTGCCTCATGTGGAGTTGCCTTAAACGGCTCCCCACACGCGTAGGTCCAAAGGAAAGGGTAATAGTTTAAAGGCCTATGGCCGTGGCGAATGGGCGCGTTTTATTCTGGAATTGCCCTCCTACAATTCGCAAGACAATGAAAGGGGACTTTTTGGCGGCATTCACATTACCGAGATCAGTAGGTCCGTACTTTAAATAGCCAAGAATCGGATAACTTAAAAAATACTACATTTTCCTACCAATACTGATTCTACCTATCGATTACAATGTTTGACCGTCGACAATCACCTTTACACTGCCTTGGAACCACCCCGCGTCTTTGCAGACAGGACGGGGGCCTGGTTCCTTGGCCTGGAGCTCAAAGCATATTACTGCTAGGGGTTCCCCCTGTCGATAACCCCGAGCAGGATGCGTCTTTTCGCCATCTCTTTGAAGGACCGCTTTGGCTGTGTGCGCAACAGCTTTGCTTTATGGATCCTCCTGGCAATTCCTGGGATCGATCCCTGTTTGGTCATTGAGATTTTTCAATGACTTTTATCCAAAATAATAAAAAGGTAATTATTTGTTTTACAACGTTATAAAAATGTTTATTTATTCGCATATGAAATGGAGTGACAGAAAGCTCCGATTTAGAATGCGTATGCACTGAGATAAAGAGTACAAGTGAGGCCGCCTTTTAGCATAGGACGGGCGAAAGCTCGTTAACTTAATAACAAAGATAAAAAAAGCCGAGCGGCCGAGAAAAGTCGGCTTGAGGCGACTAACAAAGCGATGAGAAAATGATTATATGCTAAACTATAATTATTACATTTATATATATGCCAATTTATGCCGTAGCTGCTGCCTGACCCGACATACTCCCTCCAGTTGAGGCCTGTCCTTCAACTTCATCCTTAAGGGGCAATAGGCAAAGCTTGGTCAATGCGTGCTTGGTAGTTAAAGAAGCGGTTCTAACCACCGCCACTCGAGGCACTCCATGCTCCTTGACTAGCACCAAATCGTTAATAGCCAAGGCAGGGCCGGACGCACGCCATTTGGAGCGCTGCTGAAGAAGGCTTAAATACTCCTCCTTCCATCGGGCCAAGAAAGATTGCTGCAGGAAAGACACACGCTGCCAGCTGTCCATACAGTTGAAATTCAGCTTTGTGACATCAGGCTCGATAAAACTGACTGACGGGCCACCAGTTAAAAAATGGGATGGCGTTAGGGCATCAAGGTCTGCAGGATTCTCTGAAAGAGACAATAAAGGCCGTGAGTGTATGACAGCACCAATGTGACAGAGCAGAGTTCGCAGCTCGTCAAATCCAAGAACTGAGGATCCAACGGTCCGGTAAAAATGATGCCTTGCGGTTTTGACAGCCGCTTCCCAGAGTCCACCAAAATGCAGAGATCGAGAAGGAATAAAATGCCACTCGATGGACTCAATCGCGCAAAACTCCAGAAGCGCACGTTGATGCTCATCGCTTATGAAGAGTTGGAGCAGCTCCTTTAGCTCGTTCTTAGATCCAACAAAATTGGTCGCATTGTCAGACCAAATGTGCTGAGGCTTTCGGCGAGTGCATATAAACCGTTTTAAAGCATGTAAAAACGCAGATGTGGCTAGATCCTTTACAAGCTCTAAGTGCACGGCTTTAGGGGCAAAGCAAATGAAAACACTCACGTAACATTTCACGGGAGCTTTATTGCGAACTTCTGGCTTATAGGAAAATGGGCCGCAAAAATCCACACCAGTCACTCCGAAAACCTGGCAACCGCTGACTCTTTGCTCCGGGAGATCAGCCATAATGTGCTCCAGCAACCGAGGCTTGGTGCGGAAGCATCGGATACACTTGTGCAATGCCTTCTTCACCGTTTTCCTCCCCCCGATCGGCCAGTATTGGGATCGAATAATAGCCAGCAGAGCGCGAGGCCCCGTGTTAAATTACGCTCATGGAAATCAACAATTATAGCCCGAGTAACTGGATGGCTTCTAGGCAATATAATTGAGTGTCGACTATCAAAATCAAATGTAGAATTTCTTAAACGACCGTCCATACGCAACAGGCCAAGGAAAGGAGAGGATGTGGCAAGTATGCTGGCTGACGAAATTTCCTTTCCATTCTGAAGCGCCTTTATGTCATCCCAAAAATACACACGCTGCACCAGACGCAATAGTAGGTGGGTTCCAGCTTTGATGTCGCTAGCAGTGACACCCTTGTGACGGACTCGCTGTGAAAACTTGTGTACATAAGCGAACACTCGCCGCAGTGCTGGAAAAAAGTTGGCGTGCTTGGAGAAAGCTGTCACGTCAAGATACGGGGATTTGATTAGCAGAACCCTTGCCCTTAGCTCCAGAGTGGGCTTTTCAGATAGAACCGCTGCTGGCCACTGGTCTTGAAGTCCAAGAAGAAACGCAGGACCATGGGACCACAGGTTGTCAGTCACTAACTCCTTGGGAAGAGCACCACGCGAGAGGATGTCTGCCGGGTTCAAAGACGTAGGAACATAACGCCATTCCATCGTTCTGGTCAATTCCTGGATTGTTGAAACTCGATTGGCGACGAAAACATTAAAACGAGCGGGCTCCTCCCGAATCCAGGACAGCGCCACAGCAGAATCGCACCAGCAGAAATACCTCCCATCGTAGACCTTCAACTGAGCTACTTCCGACATAAGCCGAGCCAGCAACTCTGCTCCAGATAACTCCAGTTTCGGTACCGTAACTGTTTTTAGAGGAGCGACTCGGGACTTTGAGCAGAGTAAATGACTTTCTGACCTTGTACCCTTCGATACGACATAAATGCAAGCACCATAAGCCTCGATGCTGGCGTCACAAAATCCATGAATCTCCACTTCAGACTGTGATGATAGTGACCATTTAGGGAATTCAGCACGCTGCGCTATGGCGAAGCTGAAACAAATCATGTTCCAATCGGAGTGAAGAGCTTGAGGTAGACTTTCATCCCAGGACAACTTCTCGCGGCAGAAAGATCTTCGCCTTTGTAATGACAGGTCCAACAATCGGATCATAAAGCCGGGCGATTGAAGAGAGGATGATGCGCCTAGTGGGCTTCGAGGGTGACTGAAGCCCTTCAAACGAAAATAGCAAGCGATCAGTAGAAGGATCCCAAGCTAGGCCAAGAGTCTTCGTAAAGTTGCTGCCATCATCAAACCTTAGGAACGACTCTCGATCCTCTTCCGGTACGTCAGAGAGCACTTCAGAAAAATTGGAGCACCACTTTCTCAACCGAAATTGGCCCTTGGCGAGGATCCCCGATGTTTGCTGCATTATGTTGGTAGCCTCCTCTATGGAGTCACCTCCGGAAATTAGATCATCAACATAAACCCTTTGGAATCAACACACCCTTTGGAAACATAGACTGCTCATCCTCTGCCAACTGATGCATTGCTCGAATTGTTAAAAATGAGGCCGGCTTTGTCGCATAAGTGACCGTATCCAGTTTAAAAACTTGCAACTCATCCTGGGTGAAATTCCGCCAAAGAATGCACTGCAGAAATAATGCACATCGGTACATTTTGCAAATATCTCCTGTAATAGCCACTCGATGGCAACGAAACCTTAAAAGAATGTGCAGTAGCTTTGGTTGGATAACTGGACCAGACATCAAAACGTCATTTAATGAATACCCAGACGTAGTGGCAGTCGAACCATCAAAAACAACCCTGAGCTTGGTTGTTGAGCGGTCCTCCTTTAATACCCAGTGATGTGGCAGGAAATACTGTCTGACAGGTCGTGGACTAGGCAGGACTCGAGACATATGCCCCAAATCTAAATACTCCTTTATGAACGCAGCATCTCTCGAGGGAGAGAAATCGCTGCACGGCTTGTGAGTACGATTCACCTAGCAACTCTGGGCTGACCTTTATCGGCAGCTTCACCGAGTAGGCGCCTGACTCGAGCCGAGCAGAATTCTGCACGAAATGCGTCTCGCAATCCAATTCATCTTTCGTCCACTTCACAATGGGCTCGGAGCAGTCTTCGATTTCCCAAAATTTACGGAGCAAACACTCTAAGCGCTCATCCAGCTGGCTTGGGCTCTTCACAACGTCCTTGCGGGCTGTGGCTACGAACGACTTTCTCTCCAGATGTGAACCACCGCCACACACAACCCATCCAAGCCGGGTTTTCTGCAGCCGGATTTGAGCTGGATTTGACCAACACACAGCAGATCATAGAATAGACTGGATCCGATAAGTAAATCGATCCGCTGCGGTCGAAAGAACTGGGGATCAGCCAACGTGAGGTTTGACGGAATATTCCAGCTGGAGACATCCAAGCTAAAGCTAGGCTGGAGGTCCGTAATGCTGGTAGCGATTACAGCGTTGACGAGGGCCGAATATTCAGAGAAATAGGATCGTAGGAGCACATCAACAGAGAATCCGTCTGTCGCGAAGCCAGTGTCGCCAATGCCCGGCACTGCCACGTACGATTTGCGTCTACGAAGCTGCAGCTGACTAGCCGGTCGGGACGTAATCACGTGCACCTGCGATCCAGAATCCAAAAGAGCCCGGCATGGAACAAAAACCCCAGAACGACTCCGAATGAGAATGTTCGCTGTGGCCAGTAAGGCTATCTCACCGCTGCGACCCTGGGCAACTAGTGCATTAGCCGTGGATGGTGAAGCGCCTATTGGCTCGGCGCACTCGGCTGCGGCTGATGTAGACGGCACAGCAGAAGGCTGGCTGCTGGAAGACTGTAACTCCAAAAAATGCAACAGACTGTGATGCCTCCTCCCACAACTGCGACAATTATCAGCGGGGCACTCACGCAGGTGATGGCCAGTTTGGAGGCATTTCCGACATAGACCTAGTCGCCTAGCCTCGCCAAGGCGGCTCTCAGGGGGCAATGACAAAAATCTTGGGCATGCAGAGACTACATGGGACTACCTACCGCGTAGTATACAAGCAGAGGCAGGTGAATTAGTACCCAGTCGGACTTTTCGGTGCTAGCAGCGTTTCGGTGCATTCCGGCAGGCATCTTTCGTACCTTGTTCTCACCCACCCCGAGTTGAGAGAGGGAATTTGTTCTCTCAACATAGATTTTGCTCTCAAAAAACTGGACTTAGAAAATTTTCGTCTCGCTTGGGACTTAGAAAAATTTATGCGTGGGACTTTTAACTTAGAAAAAATTATTTCATGAACAATTCAACGTATATTATTTAAGTTTACCAATTTATGTTCCATAATAATTTTATTGAAGTACAAAATTTAAACATAGCTCAATATTTAATGAAAAATATTATTCATATAAGGAATTTATTTTTTACATTAACTGAGGGTAGCAAAAAAATAATCCCGCGTAATTAGTGTGCGTTTTGTGCAGCGTTTTTAAGCTAAATCAACCCAAATCGAAACGGTCACATAGGGTTGTTCATAGTGAGTCGCATTGGTTTATTATTGTGAAATGGTAAGTTTACTGCTCTGTTCATTCAATTATTCCTATTTTATTGTGTTGATAATGATGAATAAACGTTATTTCATTAAACAAATATTTTCAAGTCTGGCTGTACTAGAAATTTGGACGTCTCAATATTTTTATTTGTATGAATCTTAAATAATTTGTGTTTCTTTTTAATTTATTTTCAGCTTTTTGTTATTTCTTTTTATATCTTTTCAGTTTTATTTGTTTAAGATTAAAAAATAATAAATATAATTAATAATAAATAAATATGACAAACAACGCATTTCGAATTTAGTAAAAATCAATGGGCATGGTTGGGAAAAACAAAAACAAAAACCAAAAGCAAAGCAAAAAGCAAGGGAAATTTTTTTCAACCAGAAAATCCCTGGGTGAGATTTCGCGCCGATCTTCCCTAGCCGGTAAGCTTGCGGGTAGGGGAGAACCGCCTTCTTTTTCCGATCGCCAAGCATATTGATGCTCGCTCCGCTGGGTGAGAAAAGCGGCCACGCCAATGTAAATCGGAATGATGGTTTTCCGCAGATGGGAGTGCGCCGCGCACTCCCATTTCCTACCGCGGGATGCGCGTTTGGCGAGCGCCAGGCACGACTGGGTAATAATAAAGGATGCTCTACTGTTATTTGCGATTCTACGTCTTCCCACCTGAGTGTCCGGCGCGTAAGCGGCCAAGGCCACATCCATAGCCTCCAAAGTCCTGCAACGCTGTTCCAAAAACTCTGCCAACGACTCCCAAGTAGGGATGAGATCCGAGTTATATATATATGAACGCTTGTGTGAGTCGAATGCACTTGCAAGTGGAATGTATGTATGTATGTACATATGTATGCTGGCGGACCGGATAACAATTGTATGTATTGTATTTATTTATATTATTAAATGATTTATGTATAAATACAAAATAATTGTTTCACGTATGCACTGTGTGCCGTTTATGTTCAAAAATGCACATATGTACATATGTTGCAATCAGTTTTATGACAGCTATAGAATATAGACGACTGATCCCGGCCGTTCCGACTTATGTACTACCTGCAAGGAAAAGAATGATGTGTGCAAAGTTTCAACTCGATAGCTCTAAAACTGAGAGACTAGTTTGCGTAGAAACCGACAGACAGACGGACAGACGCACAGACAGACAGACGGACAGACGGACATGCTTATATCGACTCAGGAGGTGATCCTGATCAAGAATATATATACTTTATAGGGTCGGAGATGTCTCCTTCACTGCGTTGCACACTTTTGACCAAAACTGCAAGGGTATAAAAAATAAAATGTAAAAAAAATGATTTCTTTTTACCCTAACAATATTACCATAATCTTTTAACTGGTGCCAGAGCAGGGACCTGATGAAAAACCGCAAACAGTGTAATGGGTAACGAACAAACTGGGTGGATATTGATCTCCCGTTATGGCCCGCTGGTTAGATGGTTCCGGGTCTGGCTCGTCGGTGGCGGTATGTTATGGGGTTTGGCCAATAATGGGTGCCTTGTCAGGATAATTTAAAAAAAACGTGCGAAAAATCATGATGAAATAAGCTACCAGATGAGCTATGACCGTAAACTGGACAAATTACAAGAAGAAAGAGAAAAAAAAGAAGAAGACAATTTTGTAGGATCGGTCAATATATCACTCCTTGATGTTCTAGGAGCTAACGGTGCCCCCTCTTCCTATTGCTATCGAGATGGGTTTGGGAAATCAAAAAAATTAGGATTTTTAGCAAATATTATAAAATAGTTTATTAATACATTACAGCGTTTTCTGGGTTTTTCTTTGTTTCTTTACATCTATGATTTTGAATAAAATAAAGTAGTGGGAAAAAATGGTATAAATATGTAAGGATGTGGTATAAAAATGGCTTAGAGATTTTAAAATTGGTTTTCAAAAACAAAACAAAATTCATTAAAAATAGAATATATCATCAATTAAAGGATATAGATGGTAAAAATGGTAAAACGTGAAAACTTAGTATATAAATATATGAAATTTATCAATAGTGTATGTTGAGCTATTAGAATTTTGATAGCGACCGAATTAATACACAATCCACAATTCGATTTCAATATTTTTATTGGGTCAATTTAACCCCAAAACAAATTCCGCGGCCGGTCCAAAACAATGCCGAATTACAAGTCATAAAACCTAAGAGCTTGCGCAGAAGCTCCACCAAAGCTCCCAAACTGCATGCGCTACAAAAGAACAACAAAGCGCATGCGAATCTGGGAGAAACAAAGAATATGGTACAGCTGATAACGGGCAATTAGTGGACCGCTGCGGCTAGTTACACTGGGAGAATTAAATTGAAATCATTATGTTATTTGATGCTGGCACAAGTCCCAACAGTGTAAGTTCAGTATAGAATTATTGAGATTAAAGCAAGCTCACTCTTTTACTGCGTCCACCGTCGAAAGCTGTCGGCTGGCTGCTGCGCTGCAAAAAATAATTATCTTACAAAACAAAAGTAAACCAAAAATAATAATTCTTTTCATGGAATATAATCATTTTCCCGGAAGAGTTCCTAATTAGGAATTTTTTTTTAATACAAATATGGCTTTACGATGTGCAACAGCTCAAAGCGTAAGCCCAGAAGATCTTATTTTAGGCGCCACACCATGGAGAGGCTTAGGAGACGGTACCACAGGAACTTGCAGGTTTTTCAACGATGGATGATGATGGAAGTATCTTAGGCGTTAAAAATGTATCCGAATAAATCGCATTAGAAGCAGGGGTACTCAATAAATTGGCCGCCGTCAGGGTGTTGTTCGGAATTTTTCTCCTTGGAGATTAACTTAATAACTTGAGACCAAGAAATTGAGTCTCAAGTGTAAGGAATTGCTCATTAAGTGCAGAAAATTGTTTACGGACATCTAGAAAACCTTTTCTCGTCTGCTTTATGAAGGTCCGCATCTCAGTCTCAATCTCTCTACAGGCAATACTAGACCATGTTAGACCAATATTCTTTGTGATAATATCACTTATTTGTCCATTGTGCCCACCACCAGCACATTTAATATGTGAGCAGTTATTGCAAAGCCAGCAGGACAGATACAAGTCACCAGTGATGGATCCTCCAAACTCGCATTTGTTAGCAGTGCATATTAGACTCATTATTGACTAAGATTTGTCCACTGTAGTGAGAGCGAGAAGAGTTCAGTTAGAAACTCTGTGGTAGAGAGGCACGTTCGGATGAGGCACGTTGAAGAGAAGATGTAACAAAAACCAAAAAAGAAAATTTTTTATCTTCTTTTACATTAAAGCTTAACCTAAAAATGAGCTCATAACAATGATTTCATTACTTTTTATGCTATCCCTCTCATTTCTCTCACTAGAGTACAATGAACTCTCTGGGGAACATTTGGGAGCTGTGCTTCACTACCGAGATGATCCACCGAGTGATATAACCTTTTTCGCTTTAGTGACCAAAACTGCAACGGGGCAAACTCACCGACTCCGTCCATCTCGCTCACTCCTTCATTCCAACGTGGGTGGAGACCTGAACTTGGACCTTTTTCTCGTCTGTCTCGGTCATCAATATCGCACTTATTATATTGCAGCTGGACCGGAGTCCAGGGATTTTTATGGAGGGAATTTTTTGTTTGAAAAACTAATAACTACTTAGTTTATAAAATATCCAAGATATCATCTAGCTAACCAATTTTTTCTAAGCTAGGTCAGAAAGAGGTTAGGTTTAATTAGAGGTCACATATTTTTACACTAACCCATTAGCACAGATTTTTTTTCTCTGCTGACTTAAAGAAATTTTTTTTTAAACATCTGGTCCCGGAGCATTGCCTCTTTCGCCTAGGTGTTCTGCACTTTTGAACTATGCAGGCTTTCTGAGTCTGTGCCAACTGACTAAGTTAAATTTTTTCACACTTCTGAGTTTTTCACTGCACTGGTCTGAGTCTCGATGTGAAAAGAAAGAACCTCCAGCCGAGTGAAACGAGGAACCTAGGGCCAGCTTTTCGAGAGTTTTTGCAGAGTTTACCCGGTTGTAAATTTCTCCACCCATTTCTCTCGCTGAGTAAGAGTGCTGCCACTAACAGTGCCTAAGTGTCGTTAAAAAAAGCTTTAACGCACACCTAAAGGGAGCGTTACCTAGTTCAAAGGGAACGTGATCTCAAAATAGAGGAGGCTGCATAGTAGAAGCACGCGCAAGAGTAATTGCTGCTGGGTGGGACAAAAAAGAATCTGCCGAACCAATCGTTAAGACATCACTCTGTAATGATTTTAATGTAAGCTAATCAATAAATATTCAAAAGTAAAAAATTATAAGAAAACAAAAAAGAAATATATAGAAGAAACTTCGACCCTAGATCACGAAAATAATAAATCGAACTCCAATTAAAAGAAACCCTAACAAAGATTCAATGCTAGAAATTTAAGAAAAACAAGAAAGGAAAGTTAACTTCGGGCTGAGCCGAAGTTGATATACCCTTGCAGTTGAGTCGCAGTCCGCTAGGTGGCGACACGCATCTTATATTATTAGATATATAGCGGATCGTATATAGTTGGAAATTTGTATATGAAATTTGGCATATCGAATTATTTTGCTCAATGAGAAAATCCAGTGAAACTGCCATCCTTCTAACTTGAAAAACAACCAAGTTATGGCATTCCCTATCAATCAGTTATATGGCAATTAGAGGGTATTATAATTTTGGTCAAAAGTGTGCAACGCAGTGAAGGAGACATCCCCGACCCTATAAAATATATATTATCTTGATCAGGATCACCTCCTGAGTCGATATGAGTATGTCCGTCTGTCTGTCTGTCCGACTGTCCGTCTGTCTGTCTGTTTATATTGTCGGAGATGTCTCCTTCACTGCGTTGCACAGTTTTGACAAAAATGATAGACTTTTATAAAGTTATGTATTTTATAATTTACAAAGTTTTTTTTTTATTTTTTAACGTAAACTTAAGGTATTTTAAAAAGTTGTAGAACAAATGTTGTCATATTTTAGTAACAAACAACTCCAATTTTGTTTTAGAATTGCCAAGAAAAAAATAGTTCAAACAAACAAACACAAACAGAGGAACAACTGCCTACATTTGGAAAGAGCTGTAAAAATTTCTTGAATAACTTCTGAACGATCGGTCGGATTGGATTGGTATAGGTACCAATCGACGCTTTAGGAGTAGAATGCAAATACATATATAAAAAAATATTTTATCTGGGGATTAAAATGTGTCCACCAGCCCCAACTTAGTGATTCAAATTTTTTTTATTTCAGCTATATAAAGAGTCTCCTCGCGCACGTCAAGTACACATTGATCGGGCTAACATGAATATCACAGCGGACGGCATGCCGCGGCAGTCCGCATTGTGGCAATACGCATGCGTTAGCGTGTAGCTAGCGCGTGAAGGCACTATATATAGTCGAAGAATAACAAATTTTGTGTGTGAGTTCAATCTGAATATGAGAAAGATAAGTAAAAGGATTTTATCTAAACATTTGCCGAAAGTACTTTGGCTTGGGAGAAATTTGCGCAAATGTAAAACACTTTTGTAAATGTAAAAAAAAATAACTTTAGAAACGCGTAACTTTACAACCAAGGTGCACTGGTGCCAACTTCACATGCTATACTTCGATAGAAAGGGTTTTTAAATATCTTATTAATTTTCTCTAAGATAAAATTTCTAAATCGTAAAAAAATAGGGTCGGAGATGTCTCCTTCACTGCGTTGCTCACTTTTGACCAAAAATTATAATACCCTCTGGACATCGGCATATTTAAGCATACTTACTTGGGCTTACGCTTGAGAAGCGCCTGACTTTCGCGGCACACAAAGAGAGTCAGGGCCAGTTTAGAGAACAAGCTTAAGAAGCTTCACTGGCTGATAAAGGGTAACAGCAAACTGAGTCTATTAAATAAAACCCGGGTATACAAGGCGATTCTTGCGCCGATATTGAAATACGGCCTTGCCATATGTGGCGTTTCAGCAAGGACCAACCTAAACAAGATCCTAGTTTTCCTATGCCGTTTCCTACACTCGCAACAAGGACATCCAAAAGGAGCTCGGAGTTTAGTTTGTGGGCGACACCCTGCACGCGGTTGCAAGGGCCCATATAAGATATAACCTCTTGCCATCCGAATTCCTTGGCTCAAGCACTCTGCAACTCACCCAGAAGGCGTATATTAAAACGGGCCGTCTGGACATTCCTGTAGCTGCAGCACAGGACAGGATCCTGTGCAGGATATATTTACACCAAATGTTCTCAACGATTAAAAAAAAAAACTGCGGTAATAGGTCGTTGTGGGATAAATTCATTCGCCTAGCACGTCTTCCCACAGCGATGACTGTTCCCACAGTGCCCCGTGATGACTCTTATAGCAGTGCGGATGCGGGTTCTGTCCATTGTAAGTAATGGGGATGTACTTTTCTTTAAGATATTGGGCCACAGTTGGCGGGACAGCCGACAATTAGAGACGGATTCTTAGCAAAGCTGGTTTTCTTTTTTGTTGGCTTCTCTAAGCTAAAGATTATCTGAGGCTATTGTTATACCGGTAACCTCCAGTTTAACCTGCAGCGGTGTGGTTTTACCTAGGCGAGCCAATTGTCTTTGAGGTCCCTATCACCAAGAACCCAGATGAAGCTTATGTCATACTGATTGGCCACCTCGTGGAGAGAGTTTCTGGTGACAGAGCTGATCGATTTAATAGCCGCTTTGCTGTCAATGTACATGTTGACTTCTCCTTGTTGTATGGGTTTAGGTATTTAAGTGCTTCTCTTATATCTATCAGCTCGGCATGCAGAAGCTGCAGTGATTGGGTAATAGGTTCTGATGCCTAGTTGTTCGAAGTATACTCATCCTCCTATTCTTCCATTTAGTTTGGAGTCATCAATGTTGAAACTTTGTGCGATCTCAAGGCCTGGGGTTAGGACTCCCCATTCCTCTTTATCAGGAATGAGAGTCTGGAAAGTTCTTTGTGGATGCGGAGTGGAGAGTCTTACTGAACTGTAGGTCTGACTATGGCGGTGTTGCCTATGGTTGTTTAGTTTTGGGGGACGACGGACTGTATTCTGCGCATTTACTTCCAGGCCATTATTGCTTATCCAGATGAATAGTGTTCGGGAGAATGGTGTTGAAATCTCCTTCTATATCTAGAGGGTTACAAGGGCATATTTCTTCTGAGAGATGGCTCTCTCTGAGCGCGTGGAGGGCAGTCTCGGTGGATTTACCCTTTTTTAGGCATTTTGTGCGTTTAAGAATTAGTTTTTTAAATTAACCTTTCCGCAACTCGTGTGTTTTTTTTTAATACAAATGCCACTATAAAAAGCACTAAGTTAGAAGCCAGCCACCGTGAGTGAATTGATTTGAAGTGCTCTAACATGCGGTTGCACTTTTGTAAGTGTTTCTTTACGTATGGAACAATTTAGTTCATTTTATGGAAAATTTCATGTTCAATATTTTTAGGTCAAATATGAGGTCAAAGCCTACATGACGAACGATGACTTAAAGAACCAAACATTACAGTAACAATAATCAGGAACGGCAACAAGAACTACTGATGTTATAATTTAATGCAAACACAATCCACACTTTTTAAATTGTTAATGTATCTGTTGGGACTTGTGTCAGCATTAAATATCATAATTATTACTTGTTGAGCGATCAGCGTTTTGATAGCGACCGAATTAAAGACGAGATTCAATTGTTTATATTCAATTTATTGAACTAATTCCGCACAGTAAAACAAATAGCGGCCCGTCAATAACAACTCAAAAAAAAACAACAAGAAGAAGAACCGCTTTGGCGCAGAAGCTCTTCCAAAGCTCACAAAAGCGCATGCGCTACAAAATGACAACAAAGTGCATGCGTATCTGGGAGACAAACGAGAAGATTAAATGCCGCTGCAGATAAACAAATTACCAATATTCTAATTAGCCTAACCGGTGGCTGCATAGCCACCTAATTAATTCTCTCAATTATCTCAACCTTACTAATTAATTCTCTTAATGTAACTAGCCGCAGCGGACCACTAATTGCCTGTTATCAGCTGTTCCATAATCGTTGATTCTCCCAGATTCGCATGCGCTTTGTTGTTCTTTTGCAGCGCATGCACTTTGGGAGCTTTGGTGGAACTTCTTGTGGAACGCCCGCTCTTAGGTTTTTATGCACTTGTATATTCGGCGTTGTTTGGATCGGCCGCTGCATATTTTTTGTATAAATTGAACTTCGTCTTAATAATTCGGCCGCTATCAAAAAGTTGATAGCTCAACAGTATCATTTTTACGTTTTGCTATATTTCCAATAATTTACCATTTAAGCAATATCTAGTTATATTGTATTTTTATATTATATTAATAAAGTCAGTCTAAGACAGTTAGTCTTTATTTTCTCCACGTCCAATCCCCGCAAAACATACAAACCAGCAATCGGTTGCTTAACCCTTAGTAAACTCTAATTAAACCCTTTGCTAAGCTTAATCATTACAGATTAACAAATATCTGCTGTCTCACAGTCCTCCTTGATTTCTGCCAAAAAGTATGCTATTACTGCGTCTGCTTGACGCTTGTTGTTGTTCCAAACCTCCAACAGCGCTGCATGATTTAACTCGTAAACAAAGGGAACATGTAAAAATTTCCCGAAAAGGGGTAAATACGAGCAAAAAGCAATAATACCAATTTAATCCTTAAAAATTTGTTCAAAACATACAACTTAAGCCTTGGAAATTTTGTTAGTATAAGGCTGAAAATACATATGAACAACAGATTGGATTCGAAAAAACACACAATACCAAAAAATATTTATAGTCAAATAAATTACATACCTTCGCTTGCTTTTTTGACAAACCGCAATGCAGAATCAGCTGACTTTGTCAGGGATCTTGATCAGGATCATATCCTGAGACGATTAGCATGTCCGTCTGTCTTTTTCTATTAAAACTAGTCTCTAAGTTTTAAAGCTATCGACTTTAAACTTTGCAAACATCCTTCTTTTTTGTTGCAGGCAGTATATAAGTCGGAACGGGATCGGCCGACAATATCATATTGCTGCAATACAACTGATTGATGGGAAATGCCTTAATTTTAGTGTTTTTTAAGTAAGAAAGATGGGACTTGGTACGGATTTAATTTTGTATTAGGTAGGATTAGGTTTTGGATAAGGTAACATAATCCGATCTGCCAAATTTCATAAGGATCGGCCGACTATATCCTATAGATGCCATATAACTGAATGATCCGTATGAAATGAAACTTTGCACACATCCTTCTTTTCGTTGAAGGTAGAATATACGTTGGAACGGCCGGGATCGGTCGACTATATCCTATAGCTGCCATATAACTTATTGATCGGAAATGCCATAACTTTGGTGTTTTTTAAGTTAGAAGTTTGGGACTTTCCACACATGCTATAATTGGCAAAAGTATCTTATAATTTTATAAGGATCAGCCAACTATATCGTACAGCTTTCATAGAAAAATCGGAATGGGCATAACTTTGGTTTTTTTTAATTTTGAAAGATGGGACTTGGTACAGATTCCATTTTGGGCAAAATAATCCAAATTTGCCAAATTTCATAAGTTTCGGAATTGGCATAACTTTGGTGTCTTTTAAGCTAGAATGATGGGACTAATCTGTTCTGCCAAATTTCACAAGTATCGGCCGACTATATCCTATAGCCGCCATATAACTGAACGGTTGTAAATGGCACAACCTTGCTGGTTTTTTGGGGCTGTTTCTAACATTTTTTGTAGAAAACTGATTTATTGGTAAAACTTTCATAAGGATCAACAATATACGATCCGATATATATATATGAAAATATAAGCTGCAACATAACTGCATTTTTTTGCTGCTCACTGAGAAAAAATATAGATTTCTTAAAAAATAAAACAATACATTTTTTATTTGGTTATCACTTTGCATAAAAATTCATATCTTTTGCCAAATAATATTTTAAAGCATTACGAAATGGCAATAATATTCTCTTATAAATTTTGCAATACAGCAGCTGTAATATAAATATCAGTGCGAAATCGAGCTTTAAACAAAACCAAAATAATTTGGAGTGGCAAAAAAAAAATATATCCAATCAAAGTTATTATATTATTGTCCAGAAATTCTGTTGCGAACAGCGGAAGAACAAAAACCGGAACACACAACTGTGAGTAATTAAGTATAGGACTGAGCTCTAGAGAACGACACTTTTCGTCACCGTATGCAACGTATGAGAACGACACTTTTCGTCAGCGTATGCATTACAGCTCGGAATCAATCGATGTTCGGCACTATCGATGTTTTCGACAGTTTATCATTAAAACTATCGATACTATCGATTGTTTATATCATAACTTTCAAAAGCGAAGTTTTGGGTATACTTTTTTCTGAGTATACATAGGTGACGAATACAAGTGAAAATTTATTTGAATGTTTCCAACTTACAATTTAAATAACAATATTTTGCAAGTTTTTTATAGATTCATTTCATTTTAATAACTGAAATAACTTCTAACTATGTATTGAGAATCAAGTCCCAACTTAAGTTTCTCAAGAAAATGTAAGAATGGTATTGATTCATTCAATTTCTTGAACCTCATATTTGATTCTGATTCTTATTTGGGAATATGTAACAACATAAAATATAGAAAAAGTTATATATTCAGTCAATTTTTTAAACCTAATACTTGATTCTGATTATTTGTAAGAATTTGTAACAACACAAAATATAGAAAATGTAATTAATTCAGTCAATTTCTTGTACCTAATACTTAATTGTGTAATTCTTATGAAGGATATGTAACAACATAAAATATAGAAAAAGTAAATGATTCAGTCAATTTCTTAAACCTTACACCTCAATCAAAATTGATTCTTATTTCAGAATATGTAATAACATAAAGTCTCTATGGCTATGAAGCAAATCGCAATAGTATAATAAATCGATTGGTTTGTTTCTTTGTTCAGCCGTACAAAGAACGAAGGAACGAACCAAGTTTCTTTGTTCAGACGTACAAAGAACGAAGGAACGAACCAATCTATTTATCACACTCATACATATGAAAACAATCGATGTTCGCTTAAAAGCCGAAACTATCGATACTATTAATTCTTCCATTAATTGTTTTCTCGCTGTACTATGCATACCAATACATAGGACTTAGCACTAGGGAACAACACTTTTCGTTACCCTATGCATATATATGCCCAATATATATTCGTCCACGAGTGTCACTTACCCTTCATTAGAAAAATGATCATGACCCCTCATGTCCCAAGCTTTCTGGCTCTTTCCTACACTTCTCCTGGGCCAACGACAATTAAATATGATCCGACGAAAAAAATCTAATCGAAGCATACGAAAAAATCTGCCGGCTTTCTGTTGCAGTGCGTGTTTGAAAGTTTATAATTGTTTTTGCTTTTGACTAAGTTCGATGACAAACGCTTAAAATGATAGAGAAATTTTTCAAAATATATTTCAGTTGTGATCAGGCACGTTATTTAAGTAAAAACAAGAAAGGAAAGCTAACTTCGGGCGAAGCCGATCTTTATATACCCTTGCAGTTGAGTCGCTAGGTGGCGACACGCATCTTATATTATTAGATATATAGCGGATCGTATATAGTCGGCCGATCCTTATGAAATTTGGCATATCGAATTATTTTGCCCAAAGAGGAATTCATTGAAACTCCCATCGTTCTAACTTGACCAAAAAAACCAAAATATGGCATTCCCGATCAATCAGTTATATGGCAGCTATAAGATATAGACGGCCGATCCTTACGAAATTTGACAGATCGTATAAGTTTGCCCAAATTAGAATGCATAGAAAGTCCCATCCTTCTAACTTGGAAAACAACGAAGTTATATCATTTCCGATCAATCAGTTATATGGCAGCTATAGGATAAAGTCGACCGATCCCGGCCGTTCCGACTTATATACTGCCTGCAAAGGAAAGAAGGGTGTGTGCAAAGTTTCAACTCGATAGCTTTAAAACTGAGAGACTAGTTTGCGTAGAAACGGAAAGACGGACATGCTCATATCGATTCAGTAGGTGATCCTGATCAAGAATATATATAGTTTATAGGGTCGGAGATGTCTCCTTCACTGCGTTGCACAGTTTTGACCAAAATTATAATACCCTCTGCAAGGGTATAAATATACCATAGATTTTAAAATAAATTTTTTTTGTGCAGGTGCAGGTTGATTCTACGAGGGTTGCTATATATATAATATTTCTGGCCTAATAATGAAAATGCGATTATTTTACCCTTGCAGAGAGTATTATAATTTTGGTCAAAAGTGTGCAAAGCAGTGAAGGAGACATCTCCGACCCTATAAAGTATATATATTCTTGATCAGGATCACCTCCTGAATCAATATGAGCATGTCCGTCTGTCCGTTTCTACGCAAACTAACTAGTCTCTCAGTTTTAAAGCTATCGAGTTGAAACTTTGCACACACCCTTCTTTCCTTTGCAGGCAGTATATAAGTCGGAACGGCCGGGATCGGTCGACTATATCTTATAGCTGCCATATAACTGACTGATCGGAAATTCCATAACTTTGGTGTTTTTTAAGTTAGAGGGTTGGGCTTTCCACACATGTTATATTTGACCAAAATATCTTATGTACGAAATTTCATAAGGATTGGCCGACTCTATCCTATAGCTGTCATAGAACGATGGAAATTGGCATAGCTTTGGTGTTTTTTAAGTTAGAAAGATGGGATTTGGTACAGATTTTATTTTGGGAAAAACACTCAGACTTGTCGAATTTCATAAGGATCGGGCGACTATATCCTATAGCTTCCATATAACTGATTGATCGGAAATGCTATAACTTCGTTGTTTTTCAAGTTAGAAGGATGGGAGTTTCAATGGATTCCTCTTTTGTCAAAATAATTCGATATGCCAAATTTCATAAGGATCGGCCAACTATATACAATCCTCTTTATATCTAATAATATAAGATGCGTGGCGCCACCTAGCGGACTGCGACTCAACTGCAAGGGTATATAAACTTCGTCTCCGCCCGAAGTTACCTTTCTTCTTTCTTGTTTATGATTAAAATGGTTTTATTGATTTTCAAAGTATTCTCTAGCAAGACTTATACTTATAGTTTTGCATGCGCTCAAACCAATTGTCTAAGTACTTTGTCCACTCCGATTGAGACACCTCCAAAACATGGTTTTTGAACGCTTCAACAGCATCTTCTGGCGTCGAAAATCGTTTACCACGCATTTTTCTCTTGATGTGCGGGAATAAAAAGAATCCATTGGGTGCCAAATCAGGGCCGAAGATTTCAGGCAAAAGAATTGTGGTGTTCCACTCAGAATTGACCGTCCTATGTTGCTCAAGCGGGTCAGTCGCCACAAAGAAACAGGCCACTATTTGCTTCGAAGTGCTTCTTCCACGTACAACTTTCGTTGAAATTAATTGTTTAGTCTAGTAGACTGTACTTTTATATATTTTTTTTGTGATTTCCTTTAGTCTCCGACTTTTGTCTTTTATTGCTGAGCCTGCTTGTCAGAATGGATCATAAAAAGAAATTATGTTAGATTTATTAATTATGTATTTTAAAATATACAAAAATGGCTATTATATATATATATATTCACAAATAATTTTCTGTAAGTTATAATTTCAATTACTTTGTGAATTAATTAATTAAGTGTTGAATTAGGAATAGAATATTATTATATTAGGAAAAAGGAACTAAACGACAAAGTATATATATTAATCATATTGAAATAATAAGGACATAATGAATCGAGTTTAAATATTTCAGTAGGGTTTCCAGAGACATGTCCTAACGCAACATGGGTTTCCCAATGACAGCAGTGCAAAAAGGCAGGGCGAGAAAAGATGAAATCAATTTCATATGAGCTCTCCAAGATTCTGTAAAAAAAAAAGGAGATTACAAATTATGGTTCATTCCTTCGCATTAAGCAAGTAATTAAAATTTTGAAAGAAAAAAGAAAGGAAGCTTTAAGCGGAGTCGAAGTCGATTTTTGATCGGATATATTGGATGTGAGATGATTAAATCTGTCTACAAAATTCCCTACAAGATCAGCCTGAGGTAGATTTTTCATTAAATAATGAATATTGTTAATCACTAAAAAATCTATAAAATAGGAATAATTCAATGTAAACAAATACGACGCACTTATGACAACGCAATCTAACATAAGAACTATTCAACAAACGCACAATTATTACGAGGGATTTTTTTTATAGATTTTATTTATATTGGGAATGGGAATTTCGAGATGGGATGATGGAAGGGAGTTTGGGAAATGGCGTTTCCTAATACTTGCTAATCTTGGGCAGGTGTCGAATATGTGGGTGGTGGACAGGATTTGTCCACAAAGTTGGCAGTTAGGCCGGTCTTTACGTGAGAGGAAGTGGCTGTGTGTGGCTTTGCAGTGTCCAATACGGAGACGAACGATGAGCGTAGATTTGGCGCGGCTGTATTTTGCAGGGTACCGAACCATCTCAAAAGGATCCTGATGTTACTTAGGTAGATGAAAAGGGCTCTCCTTATGTCCTTTTGGTTTGATGGGATAACCGTTATGGTTGGGGATATTGCTGTTAACTTAGCTGCAGCGTCCGCGAGCTCATTGCCTTTGTGGCTGGGCACCCAGAACAGCACCAGCTTCGTGGGCTGTATTAATGAATCTCTGATGTTACAGATCGTTGGATTTCTGTTTTCAATATTTCGAACTGCTTCTAGCGATGATAGGCTCTCTTTGCAAATCGCTTCTTCTTTGGGTGTAGGTTATGGCTGAATGTATGGCTACTGTCTCTGCTGAGAATATTGAGTAGTAGTCTGGTAGTTGGCCGGCAGCAATGATATGTACATCCTGATCTACACATGCGAATGAGGTGTTGTGTTCACTTTTTGACCCATCGGTGAATAACTACGTTCTGTTTTTAAATATCGGCTTGCTCGATTCTTCGGCAAAAACTTTGCGGTAGGACCCACCAGGGGTGATATCCTTGGGAAGTTTTTGAAATCCAGTCTGAATGGCGGAGTCTCTTAGTAGCCAAGGTGGTGAAGGAAGTTTATGGTTGGTGGACGGCAGGTGGATGTTTAATTGTTTGGAAAGTGCAATGCAACGCCGAAGGGTGAAGATGCATTTAAATTGTCTGCGTTGCTTAAAAATTTTTAGCAATTCGCTTTGCACAAGTTTGTTGGGGGATCAAAAGAGTTTTGGGATGAGTTTTGCTGTGGCTGTTTGCGGCTTCAGCTAAAATGCATTTTATTGGTGATGTCGGAAATGCATTGATGCTACGTCTAACAGCAGTGTGATAGCCAGGTCTAATTAGTCTTGTATGCTGACTTGCAGCCCACTCAAATATAGGCAGGCCGTATTCAATTTTATCAAGTATTAGGGCCTTTGTGACGTGAATTAGGGAGTTTATTTTGATGAGAGAGTGCTTCGATGCTAGGTATTGAATGACATTTAGCCTTTTCTCAAGGCTGTCTCTTAAAACTTTTAACTGCTTTTATATGCTTATAGCCTTTTCTCAAGGCTGTCTCTTAAAACTATTAATTGCTTTTGTAAGTAAGTTTCTTATTGAAATTTACACCTATTATTTTTAAATTATCAACACATTCAATTGAAAGTGTATTAAAGGTTAGGCTAGGATATGTACATTTGTGATGTTTACATATGTGCAATATTTTACATTTGTTTGGGGAAAGTGTTGCACCAGAACCCAGCCCTCAATTATAAATTTCATCTAGTATAGTTATTAGAATGTTATTCAATTGTACTAGGTCTTTGATTTTGCTTACAATAATGGCGTCATCTGCATACATTATTAATTTGATTTATTTATGCTTTGCCATGATGTTATTAATTTGTTCGAAGGCTATCATAAACAGAACAACAAATAACGGGGACCCTTGCGGAATTCCGTTGTGAAGTTTAAAGAAGGAAGAGAGGTCATTATTTATCTTAGCGCGAAATGAGCGCTGAGTCATGAAAGTCTTTACTAAACTAAAGACTTTCCCACCCACCCCCCATGTTGCCAGCTGTTGAAGAACCGTATGGATACCCACGCGATCGAAAGCTTTTCCAAAATCAGTCGCCAACAGGGTGACGTGATTTTTTGTTGAGTGAGCATCCGACGCAAGGTGCTGCAGGAGCAACAAGGAATCCATGATGCTGTGCTGCGGCTTAAAACCGGCTTGGTTTGGACTTAGACGTTTAGCTTTGGTTATATACCACAAAAGCCGACGACGGGCTTGCATTTTTTCGAGGGTTTTGCTGAGGCATGAAAACAGAGAGATGGGGCGGAAATTTGACACTTCTGGTGGCGGTTTGTTGGGTTTGCATATAGGAGACTTCCAAACATGGGGATAGCGACCTTGGTTAAATATTGAACTGAAGATTTCGAGAAGTTTGGCTTTGGCCGCTGGTCCTAAGTGCTTCAACATGGGATATGAAATGAACATGGGAAAAATAATTTAATTTGTTGAAATGGGGCTCCTACAAGTTTCTTAATGTCAGCCCAAACCTTCTTTGTTGTAGCCAGTGAGGTTATGTTTAAAGTAAAAGCTTCAAACGATTTCCTTTTTGCTGTTTTAACGGCTCTTCTAAAATATACTTTGGCTCTTTTATAAGAAATAAGGTTTGCTAAAAATGCTGTTTTATGTTCTGTAATTTTTGAAGCTCTTTGTTCCACCAACAAATCTTTTTTGAATAATTGTAGGGCTTGGTCTCGGGTATTGAAAGGTTTGCAGCAGTTCTTATGCATTTGGTAAATTTGGCTCCTTGTAAAGGGATGTTTTTATCGGATGGAAATTGTGAGAGATTCTCACAAACTGAAATTTATCCCAATTTTGCCATTTTGGAAGTGATGGCTTCCGTAAAGGTCAGGGAGGACGGACCATTTACAGAAGGGGTAGATGACTGGCGAGGTTAAAGTGAGATCAACATTTGTGAAAGACTTGTGTGAGTTAAAATGGGTAACTGAGCCATCATTTAGCAGTACTAAGTTGCTCTGAGCGACTGCCTCGATTACTTTACACCCTGTGGTGTTTGTTGAACATGATCCCCAGGCATAGCTCCATGCGTTAAAATCTCCCAACAGTATTAAAGGATGGTTTGTATGTTTAATAATTAGGGACAGCTCGTTGGCAGAAAAATTTTGGGCGGGTGAAATGTTTACGATTTTTATTTTTTGTCCAAAATCTAGTTGGATAGCGATGTGCAAGATATTAGAGTTTTTGGCGGATTGCATTAAAGTGTGGGGCTTGCTTCGAATTTAAGTTTAGTGGCAAATTAGTAAAATAAACAATATATTTTTGGGCAGATTATATTTTTGGAATTGAATGGTAAGTGTGTTTAATAAAGACATATAATATCTGGGCTTTTTTTAGCTATTACGATTTTTAATTCATCGTGTTTGTTCATATAGCCATTTAAGTTCTATTGTATAACTTTAATTTTAATGGATAAGTGTTAAATAATTTAAATTATATGTCAACAGGGGCTTAGTTATATTATTTTTATAATTATGATTTAATTATTTATTTATTAATCTGACATTGACCCGTCGGAGTCAAAATGTGTTTCGTTTTGTTTGTCATTAATTCCGGGGAGCCAATGTCAGAGTTAATTTTTTCGAGGTTTATGATTGTTAGTTGTGTGTTTTGATGTTCTCGCGAGTTCAACTGGGGCAGCTGATTTGTTTGTAGAGTTATTGTGATATGATTTAGAGTTTTGGGGAGAGGAAGGGAGAGGGAAAGAAGTGTCGCCGAGTGGCGACGAAACGTGGCGATCGTCCGCGTGGGAAATAATAGTGTTAACCAAGGGGTTATTTTCGTGCTGCTTTAACGCCTGCATAGCTGCTTGAGCTGGAAGTTTTGGGTTGAGAAGCTCTGTAGAAGTTTTTCGCTTCGCGCATTGTACATTTTTTTGTTGTTTTTATTTTTAGTGTTTCTTTTTTCTGTTTAAATGCGTTGCATTTCTTATCAGAGGCGGCGTGAGCTTCGGAACAATTAACGCATTTGATGGTACAGTTACCGGAGTGGGGGGCTTCATTCCTATATTGCATGCTGCCAGTATTCCATGCTGGCTCATAAATCAAATGTAAGCAATATGACTCCTCTGGGCTGCGGGCATTTTTCAGTTTACTTCAGAAATTTGTACACTGAGGTGACTTTTTATGGGTTAAGGTTCAACGATTTCGTCTTCGGGGATACCATTTAAATAGAGTGCGTAGATTGTCCCTTTTATGGAATTTAAAGATTCGTGAAGCTGGCACTCAATTTCACATAAACCAGGCAGTTGTGTTGTTTTAATAAATGCGTTTGCATCTGTTAAGCAGCATTAACAAATTTCCTGTTTTTAAGTTCGAAATTGAGGAAAAATTATTATTAACAAGAAAGGAAAGCAAACTTCGGACGGAGCCGAAGTTGATATACCCTTGCAGTTGAGTCGCAGTCCGCTAGGTGGCGCCACGCATCTTATGTTATTAGATATATAGCGGATCGTATATAGTCGGCCGATCCTTATAAAATTCGGCAGATTATCAGATTACAAAAATCAGACAAAATCAGATTATTTTGTCCAAAATAGAATCTGTACCAAGTCCCATCTTTCTAACTTAAAAAATAACAAAGTTATGCCAATTCCGATCGTTCTATGACAGCTATAGGATATAATCGGCCGATCCTTATGAAATTTTGTACATAAGATATTTTGGTCAAATATAACATGTGTGGAAAGTCAACTCTCTAACTTAAAAAACACCAAAGTTATAGCATTTTTGATCAATCAGTTATATTCAGTTACCGATCAGTTACCGATCTCGGCCGTTCCGACTTATGTACTACCTGCAAGGAAAAGAAGGATGTGTGCAAAGTTTCAACTCGATAGCTTTAAAACCGAGAGACTAGTTTGCGTAGAAACCGACAGACGGACAGACAGACAGACGGACATCCTTATATCGACTCAGGAGGTGATCCTGATCCCTTGATATATATACTTTATAGGGTCGGAGATGTCTCCTTCACTGCGTTGCACACTTTTGACCAAAATTATAATACCCTCTGCAAGGGTATAACAAGAAAGGTAAGCTAACTTCGGGCGGAGCCAAAGTTGATTTACCCTTGCAATTAAGGTTGTTCTGATCGTTCATATATATGGCGGATATAGGGTACAGTTGACCGATCCTCATGAAATTTGATTAGATTCGATTGCCCAAAATGGAATCCGTAGAAAGTCCCATCTTTTTAACTTAAAAAACAACAAAGTTATGCCAATTCCGATCGTTCTACAACAGCTATAGGATATAGTCGGCCGATCCCTATGAAATTTTGGTTAAATTTAACATGTGTGGAAAGTCTCAACTCTCTACCCCTTCAAAAACACCAAAGTTATGGCATTTCCGATCAATCAGTTATATGGCAGCTATAGGATATAGTCGACCGATCCCGCCCGTTGTATTCCGAAATAGGTTTGTCACTCTTTTTTGGAGGAGATGATATATTTGGGGTTCGTTGTATTTTTTGTTGGAAGTTCCGGGAAGTTAGAGTAGAGTTTTTGTGGCTGTTTTCGTTTCTTGGATGGGGGGCTGACGTTCGAGCTGGAGCAGCGAACCGATTGCTCCCCAAATTGGGTGGCCCAGGGCCCCTCATGTTTGTCTAACTAAGTCTAGCTTAGTCTTATTTTAGACACTGTTAAGAGGATCCCCTTAAATAATGGTGTTACTCCAATGAGTTCCGTTTCAAAACTGTTTTTATTTCTTACAATTCTCTTACAAGAAACAGACATGAAAATCTTAAATCTATTTAAAACTACTTATCAACGGACTGCACGCTGACATGCTATGTGACCCTTTCTTAAGTGCTTCAAGTGCACCACATAAATATTTGGTTAGACTGCAGGAGATCGTCTTTCAAACCATGCTGTTAATCACTTATTCCCATGGGTTCTATCTGAAATTTCTATTCTGAAATTCTTATCGTGTTCTTGAACATTCTGCAAAGGGCCACAAAAAAGGTGTAAATTTTATATATTTTTTAGATTTATTATATTGTCTTTTGATAACACTAGATAGCGGACTGTATATGTATATAAGTACTTTTACTTTTATAAATTTCTTTTCTTCAGTATTAGAAAATTGTTATTATTATAATTCGATAACAATATGTTGTTAATTATATAAATCTATTTCATACTTTTAAATATTTTAACATTGCTTAACATTGCATATTATATTAGCTCCCATGTTTAACTTAATGTTTGAACATCCTGCAAGGGGCCACAAAAGTGCTTGACTTGTGTTTACATTTTTAAATTAATTATTATTTTTGTTCGATTTTTTAGTGGACTGTAATTTTTACTTATTTTGTTTCTTATTATTTTTAGATATATGTAGCTTTTCTTTTTTTTTATTTGATTGATTACTTAATTATATGTATGTATAAAACCATTAAATTATACAATAAACATATAAAATAAACATTTTTTTTTAATCATTCGGCATTGGGGTTGGCAATGCTAAAGCCATCAATTGTATTCTCGACTTTAATTTTCTTAAATAGGATATAATAAGTACAGTTATGATTATCATTACCAAAATTAAGGAGCTATGACCTGACACATGATGAAAGTCGATATTTTTCAATTCAAAATTTTGTGCTTTCAAATCTTCTATTTGTTTGGCCAGGTGAGCTATTTCCGCTGTATGATTCATAACAGGAGGCTTTATAGGGTCCCAAGCAATTCTTGGAATCTCATTTATTTCTCCTATATAAGCCGAAGCTAATGCTTCTTGACGTTTCTAGAAGCCACCTCTTTGGATGGCAACTATCATCTTTTAATATAACTATTTGACCTTTTTGTATATTCGAAGAATTTCTTTTCCATTTGTATATTTGTTGCAAATTATTTAAATAGTCATCCGGATCTTTTTTAGTAACTTTTTTTAAATTCGTTTCACCTATTTCTGTTTTTATGTCATTGCTATGTCTTCTTCTACCTTCCAATATCGGTCCATTTGTTTGAGCACGATACTGGTTGCTACGATTGAATTACTACCCCTGGATTTCTTGCATCGTGACACTGTCCATCCAAAGATAGTTTTTTGCCCAAGAACCCTTTTTGGTTATCTCCGGCAGTAAAATTTGTGGATATAAATCCGCATCAATTACCAGGTCAATTCGACCAGGTTTGTCGAAATTGCGATCCGCTAAATAGAATCCTTTCCAATCCGATTTATTTATAAAAATTTTATTTGTGGGAAAACATTTCATTAATTTTGGCAAAACAATTGCGTTTGTGCTCACTCTTTTTGAATGTTTAGAACTATTCTTGATTGTCAATTTTAATTTGTGATTTGAAACACAGGCACCTGTTGCTGATACTCCGCTTATTTCAGTGCGCGCTTTTATTTTTGGCAATTAAGTTTTTGTGCCGCTTCTTCAGAAACTAGAGTGCTTTGTGACACATTGTCAATCAATGCTCTAAATTTCCCGAATTTACCATCTTGACCTTTAATCTGAACATACGCCGTGGCCAAGAACGCTTGTTCAGAGGTCATGCATGTGCTCTTCTCTTTTCTCTCTGTTACATTCTCTTTTTTAAACAGCAACATGCAACATGCCTCGGCGCCCAACGAACCTTTGAAAAGCCAATAGAAAGGAATCAGTTGACAAATCGGAAACTACTTCTAAAAGTACTGCTTTAAACGAAAAACAAACAAACAGGGCAATGTAGGACTTGTATGGTGGCCTACCACGAATTTTCACGGTCGTTTCAATAGGGCAACAGAAATCCACGCCACATATGGAAAATGGGCGGAGAGCACGAACTCGATCTAAGGGTAAATCTCCCATGATTTGAGTCATCAGATGAGGCTTGCATTTAAAACAGCGTATGCATGACCGCACTATCTGACTGCAGACTTCCTGCGCGTTTACTATCCAAACGCGCTGTCGCAAGAGACTCACTAGTGCTCGTGGACCCACATGAAAATTCGACTCGTGCAAGTATCGGAGTAGCTCTGAACAAATCGAGAGCGCTTCGTCAACAATACTGGAAACTTGGCATCGTACGAAATAGGAGCATTAGATAGTCGCCCCCCGACCCGCAACAACGAAAAGGTAAGTCCAGCCTGAGAGGTGTCATGGACAAACGGACTTAGCTTCTGTAGGCTTGGGCTTACAACAAGATTTTTTCTGACATTTTTAATTTCCTCTTGATACTCGTGCTCTTGGACTAGTTGGACAATTTTATTAAAAGCGTCTTGATATTCGACAGGTTAAGGTACATTATCAGAAGTAACTACTAATTTTTTACACTTCTTTATAAAGCGGACCATGTAAACGAACACTCACAGCAGTTTTAAGTGAGTGGAAAATCCTTCTATCACATCCAAAAAATATGAGGTAGAGACCATTGCAGTCAGTCCGACCGCACTCTTCTTTGCTTCCATCTGCAAAATCTCTGGTGACGGGTCAAACCGAGGGCTCGTTGGCACTTATCTTCCGGCTCCGTTAAAAACGATGAACCTGTGAACCAAATTGATTTTATCGTTTCCTTTACGCCTCCACCTCTTGACACAATATCTGCCGGGTTCTGTTTAGTTGGTACATGCCGCCACGTGCTATCCTCTGACCACTCTTAAATCTCAGCAACTCTATTTGATACGAACGTTGACAAAGACGATGGATGGGAACGAATCCAATGAAGCCAAACTTCCGAATCTGACCAATATACACTTCGTTCGATCGGTGCTTTGATAAGAGGTTTTATTTTGCGACAGAGGTCCGCGAGAAGGTGAGCGGCACATAACTCAAGACGGGGGAGCGTCTTTGTCTTGAGCGGCGCTACTTTCGACTTTGCAGTCAACAATGAGACTTTACTACCTTCTGCAGATTTGCAACGGATATAGACGCAGGCTCCATAGGCTCTCATCGATGCGTCAGAGAAGGCATGAATTTCAATTGGTGACATTGGCTCACTCATCACAAATCTCAGTATTGAGATCTCTTCTAACTGTGACAAGGCAAACTGAATTTTTTTCCATGCGGCTTCTAAGTGCAGTGGAATGGACTCATCCCAATCTAGCTTATTAAGCCAAAGTTCCTGTAACAGGATCTTTCCTTTAATAAGGATCGGGCTTAATAAGCCAAGGGGGTCGAAAAGCTTTGACGTCACCGAAAGAATATTCCGCTTAGTCGCTCTTTGACCCATGACTGACATATCAATTTCGAATTTAAATACATCATCTTTAGGAACCCAAACGATTCCTAATGTTTTTGTCAGCTCTGAGTCCGAAAGTGTTATTGGCTTAACCGTGCTCTCGGATGCAGTAACTTCAGGCGAGTTTGAAAACAACTTGCTCAATTCAAACCCAGCGCTTTGAAGAACCTGAGTTACTTAAGACTTAATTGTCTTTAGCTCCTCCACGCAACCAGCACCCGTTAACATGTCGTCGACGTAAAAGTCAGACCCAATAACTTTAGCAGCTCGAGGGAATGTATTTTTCGCGGATTCACTCAACCTCTTCCAACACCTTATGGCCAGGAATGGGGCTGGTGCAGTGCCATAAGTAACGGTGTTAAGCTTGCACAATTTCAAGGACTCAGACGGGTCTTTTCTCTACACTATCAACTGGTATCGTCGATCTGCTTCATTTACCATCACTTGACGATATATCTTTTTTATGTCGGCTACCAGAGCGAATTTGTTTAGCCGAAATCTAAGAAGAGTTGATTAAAGCTCTTCCTGAATTGTTGGACCCACCATCAACAACTCATTTAAACACTTCTGTGTGGATGTCTTGCAGGACGCATCGAAAACGACTCGTAGTTTGGTCGTTGTACTTTGCGGCCGCAAGACACACTGGTGGGGTATGACGTAGTGTGGAGAAGCAAGAACGTCATTGCTTGCAGGGGACATATGGCCTAGGGATTCGTATTCTTCCATAAATTCCAAATACATTTTCTTTAAGTTCGGATCTCGAGATAATCTTCTCTCGAGCGACAGAAATCGGCGTTTGGCTATCTCGAATGAATTGCCCAAAACGATTGGATCCGACTTAAAAGGAAGTTTAACTTCAAATCGACCTGAAGGCAGTATTCTTGTAGTCTTCCGATAATGTTCCTCACATAGCTCTTGTTCTGGCGACAACATCTTTTTAGAAGATGGAACTTCTTCCAACGACCAGAATTTTTTCAAGTTAATGTCTATTGACTCTAATATTTCCTCTTGGCAATTCAGACTAGAGACCGGCTGTTGAGGAGTTGAGGAATTTGCCAGATAGTTTCCCGATACTATCGACCCAAGGAGAGTTTTTTGAAGGATGGGATGGTTCGGACCTTGCTTTATTTGGCCAACGGACAACAGTTCGAAAAATGACTCAGCTCCAATTAGCATATCTATCCGCTGAGGTTTGTAAAAATATGGGTCTGCTAACGGCAAGTTGTTTGGTAGGGTCCAATCTTTCACGTTGACTGACTGGTCAGGGTGATAGCCTGAAATAGTTTTCAAAACCCAAAAGTCGGACGGAAACTCGCTACCATTGACTCTCGACTTCACCTCGGTGTGTATCTTTTTCTTAACTTGTGAATTAGTTTGACCAATTCCAAGCAAGTTGATGCACGATTCCTCCCTACGGATCTGTAAGCGTTGAGCAAGATCTTCTGTAATAAAATTCATTTGTGACCCTGAGTCAAGTAATGCTCGGGCCAAGATGTGCTCACCATTTTTTGTTCGAACGCTTACGATCGACGTTGCTAACAAAACCCTTTCTACAGACGACGCATGCAAAGCATGTGAAGTAGAAGGGTCATCATTCGTTATCGCTGGAGGAGGATTTTAAGTTATTTTCGGTCAATGTAAATCGGTGCAGAAGTTTATGGTGCGATCTTGCACAGATTTGACACCTGGTCGATTTGCACTTCGCTACCGTGTGACTTTTTCGCAGATAATTCAAACATAGGGAGGCTGACTTAACAAACTCAAACCTTTGCATTACAGCAAGGCGAGAGAACGGACTGCACTGGGCCAAAAAATGGTTGTTAGCGTTACAATAACTGCAAGCTGGTTTGGCGTTGGTAGAAGAACAAGCCAACGAAGTTCTATTCAGTTGCTTGCTGAACCCAGTTTTTTCTTGTTTTGGGTTGCCAGTAACGCTGAAGAGACAGATGCTGGTATCTACGATTTAGAATTTTTTCGAAATCGGACCACAGCGGCAGTTCCTCATAATCCAGTGACTCTTCCCATTTTTGCTTGGTCACTAGAACTAAATGGATAATCATTGAGTTTGCAATTTTAGTATCATCTCCTATGGATAATAGTGATCCATAAATTGATGACAAAGTGTCGATGAGACCCCTCAACGACGACGCAGACGGCTGGGAAAAGTTCGGAAGGCTGAACAATTGAGGAATTTGGTTCGCAAAGATGAGACATTCGTTATCATAAACTCTTTTTAGACTAGCGATAGCTTTGTCGTAATTACTCTCGGTGACCTGGAATGCCTTGATAGTTCCTAAGGCTTTCCCAGAGAGGCAAGAAATTAAGTGATTAAATTTCTCAATAACAGGAATGTTTACATCTTTGTCAACTAATGTCTCGAAAAGACTAATGAAATTTTTGAAATCCGAATAACTTCCACTGAATTTTGGTAATGCCAAACTGGGAAGTCGAGCTCGAGTTGGGGCTGCAGAAATTGCAGTAGCTGGACGGGAGTCTTCAGCTGAATTAAAGGCATTAAGGACATAATCCTTGCCTTGGTAGTTATTCCTAATTCTTCCAAACTCGGCTCCGAAATCATCCAATTCATCTATTTGCTCGATCTGGTCTTGCAATTCATTTGTTTTAGAAATTGCCTCATCTAAAACCTGAAGCCTGCATTCTAGCTCGGTTTTGTTTAAAGGAAGTGATCCATCTTCCAAACGTTCCTCCAACCGGCGAATGCTTTTAACTTTGAAATTTAATCTTCTCTTTAAGTCAATAAGAGTCGTGGAATTAAGTTTTTGTTTAGTACTTTCCATTATAAAAAATTTATTTTTTCAATACAACGAAAACGAAAACAATGCAAATTTAAGATTTAATAATTTATTTAAATTTTTTTTTGTTAACGAAATTTTATTAATTTATTTAAATTTTAAATTAATTTTAAAACATTAATATTAAAAATTTATTAAAAATAAATAAATTTTATAAATTTATTTAAAAATTTATTGAATTTAATTCAACAACAAGAAAATGCGAAAACGAAAATAATTAATTAATCTTATTTAAATATAATAAATAATTTATTAAATTTAACCAAAAAAAAAAATCTAAATTGATTAATTAATTGATAACGAATTATTGATAGTCGAGGCACAGAGTATCCAAAAAAAATAGTTGGTCGCCAATGACACCGAAACCAATATGCACGACCAAATTGTAGGGGAGCGCGTCACTTGGCGGACCGGTAAACTATAGATGCCAAAAAGTCCATATACATACATACAGCAGCGGATAACGGTGGGAAACGAAAACGAAAATATTATCGCTGCGTATATATGTATGTATGTATGTATACCAAATATATATGCACCTTTATTTTATCTGTAATAAATACATAAATAATTTTTGGCTGCACTTAAGTATTTATTTGGAAGATTTGCAAATTCGAGAACGACGGGTAGGGGGCGACAGTGATTGCAAATAATATAAATATTTTCTTTTTTATTTTCTCCACAGGCAGTACATTTAGGTTAGCACATATATTTATAATTAAATTTTTAGAATTTTTATATATGTTGTTATTTATTTTTGCTCTACTATTTTTTCTACGTACGTATGCGCCAAGAATTGAAAGGAGGGTGCAATATTCCAGCACAAGACGGATTTTAATTTGTCTTATCTCAACTTTCAATTTTTTGCACAAATACCTGGGGTTCTGCTTTCGGATCCTTTAATACTGCGGCCACTTTCCTTTGACAATCGATGCAGGTGCAGGGCATGGGGACGACAAATCCTTCCAGTAGCTGCTCGATTGGAGAAGTTTGTTTCGCGACGCGGAGAATTCTTTAATTTTTATTTGTGAATTCACCACCACAACCGTCGCGAGCAACTTTTTTTTTTTTTTGAATTTATATATGTTATATATACATATATATTGTTTATATATGGATTGTGTCACTGTCACTATTTTTTGTTGCGTTTTTATTAAATTATATTCACTACAGTCCACCCGAGGGCGCCAAAATGTTAATTGAGATTAGTTTATCTCGTCGCGAAAAAACCGAAAGACTAGAATGATGGCTGTAATAATTAAATTAAATTGCAAAAAACGAAAACGAACGAAAACGACAAATGCGTGCACTCTTTTCAACGTTATAAATTCGATCATTATTCATATCAACAAAAACTTAAGCCTAGCTTATCTAGTGCGGCGAAGCGGGGCGAATTCATGGGAGAGCGCAAGTGAGAGCTTTACTTGCGATCCCGCTCCGCCCTAAACTAACTTATACTAGACTTCATACATTCCACTTAATTATCTACATTCATTATACATGTGCAAAGTTTTAACTCGATAGCTCTAAAACTGAGAGACTAGTTTGCGTAGAAACAGACAGACGGACAGATGGACATGTTTATATCGACTCAGGAGGAGATCCTGATCTCTTGATATATATACTTTATAGGGTCGGAGATGTCTCCTTCACTGCGTTGCACACTTTTGATCAAAATTATAATACCCTCTGCAAGGGTATAATAAGCTTAAGCGCTTTATGAACCGAAAAGCAATTGCATTCCGAAATCTTTTTCGGAGGAGATGATAATATATTTGGGGTTCGTTGTATTTTTTGTTGGAAGGTCCGGGAAGTTAGAGTAGATTTTTTGCGGCTGTTTTCGTTTCTTGGATGGGGGGCTGACGTTCGAGCTGGAGCACCGAACCGATTGCTCCCCAAATTGGGTGGCCCAGGGCCCAAATGTTTGTCTAACTAAGACTAGCTTAGTCTTATGTTAGACACTGTTAAGAGGAAACAGTGCTTTGTGACCCATTGTCAAGCAATGCTCTAAATTTCCCGAATTTACCATCTTGACCTTTAATCTGAACACACGCCGTGGCCAAGAACGCTTGTTCAAAGGTCATGCATGTATTTACATTCTCTTTTTTAAAATGCAACATGCTATGGTGTAGTTTTTGACAATACGAGCATACTAGTTCGCATTGTACATTGTAAATTTTTGTGTTTGAACTGTGCTTCAAACATCTATAACACACATTCAATCTTTTAACTACATTCGATTTTTCTTGTGGACTTAATGTGAAAATTTAAAGCAATTTATAGCAAACAATTAATTGATGCCCGGGCATTTTGCACATCGGGCATGTTTGGTTATTTGTGTGATTTTTTTGTATTATTTTTCTAGTTGGTAACTCATTTCCAACTGATGTCAACGAACTAAGCCGTTGATCTAAAAATTCGATGACATCTTTGAAATTTTGGATGTCATTTGACTTTTTTACATGACCCTCATATTGGTGCAGAGTCTCAATGTTAAATTTCTTTATAATAATATGCGCAAAAATGCAATCTGATTCTTCGGTCAGATTTGCTTTGAAACGCATCATATAAATTGATTCATTTACAGAATCAATTGTATTTTATAAATGCCTATATGAGTCCAAATTTATTTTTCAAAGCTCAATCAGGCGATTAAATTGGTCTGAAAATATTTTTTTATTATTCTCATACCTTTTTATGAGAAACTACCAGGCTGCATCATAATTATTGCCTGAGCCAAGCAATAAATGGGAGACCACATTTCGTGCTTCCCTTTTTAGAGCACTTTTAAGGTAGCTTAGCTTCAAGGATGGACCATCCATTCTTGTATGCACAAGCTTTTTGAATAACTCATAAAAATGATCTCAATCTTTGGAGTCTCCAAAGAAACTGGGAACTTCAATTTTTGGTAGGGTAGGTAGTTCGTCCATTTAGGTCTACTACCTTCTACCTTTTCTAATCGACTTACTTCGATTTTATTATTCGTGAGTTCAATGTGTTTTTCAACATCTTCTCTGAGCTCTAGTTTTTTGGGCATATATTTATTATTAAGCCCTTCAATATTTATTAAATCGGACAATGTTTCTACTTTGCTAAGAAACATTTTTAATTTTTTAATTCTTTTCGGAAAGGTTTCAGCTTTCCTTTCCTGGATTTCTATATAAGTTTGCTCGAGGTAATCCTCGAGATTCTTTATAGCACCCTTAATCCTAGAAAAGAGCTCATCCTGGCCAATAATTTTTTTAATTTTTTCCTTGGAGGACTTAAATTTTGATATCATGCTATCGAAATGATTTTTAGTAAAATATTCGTGCTCTACAGCACCAAGTTGAACCAAATGATTATGGTTCGTACAGGCTCTAAGCTCGATATTTTTAAGTGACTCCCTATCCTCTTCTAAATAAGAATTTTTTGCGAGAAGCGCATCTATTTGCCGGGTGAGACGCACCTGGTCTTCTATAATAGCGATTTTTTCTTTTGTCGACATATTAACTTTTTTTGTTTTTTTTTTTTAATTAAAATTAAATTAAAGTTATTGTTATGAGGAGCCCCTTAAATAATGGTATTACTCCAATGAGTTCCGTTTCAAAACTGTTTTTATTTCTTACAATTCTCTTACAAGAAACAGACATGAAAATCTTAAATCTATTTAAAACTACTTATCAACGGACTGCACGCTGACATGCTATGTGACCCTTTCTTAAGTGCTTCAAGTGCACCACATAAATATTTGGTTAGACTGCAGGAGATCGTCTTTCAAACCATGCTGTTAATCACTTATTCCCATGGGTCCGATCTCCTACATTCTATGTTGAAATTCTTATCGTAAACACACTTCGCGGTCGAAGAATATAGAGGAGAGAACTCTATTTGATTTTGCGAACGAAAGCAGGAGCGAAAAGGCGATCGAAATAACTGATGGTGACACTATTTGATTAGCAACTGACGTCTGCTCCCGATGATTGTTAGTACATCAATAAAATTGTTATAGACCATAAATTTTACAATTTAAATAATATACTTTGAATTATTCATGAATAAATTTTTAAAAGTCCCACGAAAAAATGTTTCTAAGTTCCAATCGATGTTACATTTTTCTATGTCCAGTTTTTTCAAAGCTAAATCTTTGTTGAGAGAACAAATTTCCTTTCTAAACTCGAGTAGGGTGAACTCAAGCAGCCCATTGTGCTAGCCTGGAAGAAGCTGAAATGAGACGTCCGAAACGTAACTGTTCTCGGAGGGATAGCGGCAGGGCGCAAAATATGGAAAACGGCGCGGAATGAAGCGACCCGGCACGATGCTTCTAAGGTAGCTGGAGTAGGTCCGGCAGCTGTATGCGAGTCATCAAGAAAGGATAAGTCAAGGAGCAAGTGGGAAAAGGATCAAGAATCTGCGGCGGAACTGAAGCTCAAGGGTAAATCGAGTCGGGTTGGTTTATTCCCCGACACGACAGGTATCCTAATATCATAGTAATAGAGGAGCAGCAGTGACACCAACAACGAGAGCGGTAACGGGAGCAGCTACAGCGGCAGGAGAGGAGCAGCATAGGCCCCGCAGATGGAGCACGTGAGTCCGAATTGATAACCGTGAGCCGAGCTCGCGCCATGCACCAAGACCAGACGTCCTGCTGGGGGAAAGGTTCGTGGGTGTGTATATTGGCACCAACCCGGAACGGTGACCGAGGAACGATGGGAGGACGACCGAACGGCGGAGCCTAGCAGAAGCATTCGGAGAGTCTGCGAGGATCCGGCGGAGGAATCCACTTCGGTGAGATTCGCCCTTACATCCATTGTAAACAAGATATAAATAAAAAGGGATATTGTTAAACGATGCACCCTGATTGAATTGGTGGTAGTAAAAATGAATTTGTGGCAGGATTTGGTTGAAAAACAATTTGAAGATGTGAATTGGGAATGTTTCTGCTTTGTCTTGGTCGCTGCGGGCTTAGGTTCCCGAGGAGTTGCATACTGGGGTGGTAAGTTTCTGGATGTACCTCAGCTGTTCATTTGCTGCCGATTGAAAGGGCTACCGAAAGGGCTGGTCGATTGATCAAGTATTAAGGAATTAAGGCGTTGTTTTGAAGATGGCGATCTCCAAGCCAAGCACAACACATTCGCCTCTTTTTCCCTCAAGCTGTTTGATTTGCTGATTTGATTTATAGTGTTTGATTTCTTGTACTTCCTTCCCTTGCGGTGTAAAGATTTTGGCTGCCGAGTATGTCAGGTCGTCAGTAGTCGATCTATGCAGTCGTTGTCTGATACCATGTGGGAAAAGATCTATGTGGGAGCTTACATACTTTTTGTATTTGAGTCAGCTAGTTTTTGGCGATGTCTGAACTGAAGAGGTGTTCAGTTATAGCAACTCTTTGGAGAAGCGTTAATAGCAGTGGCAAGTGCTCTGCAAATAAGGCCGAAAGTGCATTGGGACTTATTAAATTGAGGGATATGTTTTTTACACCGCAAGGTCAAAAACAGGGGGTCTGTTGGACAGTATGTGGAACTACCAGGGGAAATATGATCCAATTTTTTTCTTACATTTATTATTGCATTATTTTATTGCCTACCTATTGTGAGTCACAAGGCGTAATCCATGAACTGACCGTCTGAGATTGTAAAACGAGGCAGGCAGTAAAAAGCGGCGATTGAAAAGTTTAAGTTACTTGATTGCATTTGATTGGAAACATAACAGTTTCTATTTTGCCCTGTGGGTGTCCTGGGTCCTATTGAGCGCTTTGAAGGTTACTATAAAGTGGATGTCCCATCCCAGGTTGCGAATCATTGTTATCCATACAGCCTTGTAGTTCGCCGTATGGTTTCCTCCTCAGTTTCCCCATTTTTTCATATTGGTTAGGGTATTTTTTGGAGGAGCAGAGAGCGGCGATGTGGGTGTCTCCGCAGATTACGTAGACAACACTTTTGACAGTTATTGCATTGTATTGAACCCTAACGTTTGTGCAGCTTCCCCCATGTAATTCTTCAGTGCAATGCATATTGCAGCTTGTAGATCGGGTGAATTTCGTTTTTGTTAACAATCTTCTGTATGGCTCTAGCTTGAAGTTGAAGAGTGATTGGGACTTTTAGCTTCTAGAAGATTGGGACTTCTAGCTTAAAAAACACCAAAAAATCAATAACTCGGCTGCGGCCGAAGTTAGCTTTCCTTTCTTATTATACCCGTTCATAGGGTATTATAATTGTGCTCAAAAGTGTGCAACGCAATGAACCACACACCTACGTCCCTATTATTGTTCAGTTTTATCAATTTTACCTAATGAGTCGATATAAGCTTATCCGCTGTCCGTTTATCTGTTTCTACGCGAACTAATGTTGTTGGGACTTGTGCCAGCATCAAATATTTTAATTATCCGCAGCCGCAGCGGTCCACTAATTGCCCAGATTCGTATGCGCTTTGTTGTTCTTTTGTAGCGTATGCACCGCGTCCCTCTATGTGGAGCTTCGCCATCCTCCTTGGTCTTTATCTGTCGTGGAGATCGACGGATTATTGAACCAATTTCCGTATTTTTTTTTTGGGAGTTCCATTCTCTACTTGGTTTATAGAAATTGAGCTAATTTTTGGAGCCACGAGTAGGCGGGAAGAGGTTCGCCCATCATGACATGATTTATTAGTAGATTCAATTGTCCTCCAAATCAGCTTTTCTGCAGTGCGCAGAAGCTTTACCAAAAGCTCCCAAAAGCGCATGCGCTATGAATAACACCAAAGCGCATGCGAAACAGGGAGAGAGCCGCTGCTGCTAAACATATTATCATTATTTGAATCCGTTTTATTTGTAGCTGCTTGGCCCAAAAAATATTATTCAATCTAAAGAAGGATTATAACTATAAAATCTATAAAGGAGAGTATTTGTAATAAACAAAAATAAAAATATGCATTAATATTTAAATTTCAACTTTATATTACAAAACAAATAATATTAGGAGAAAATAACTAAATAATAAATTCTTTGTTTTTTTTTTTCATGAATAAAACAGTCTTTTAACGGAAGGATACATATGTCCTAAAATTACAATTTTACCATTTGAACATAAGCAAAAAGGCCACAAAAGTGCACCACAGGATCGACTGAAGAACTTCAAGCAAGAAACCAGTGTAGATTTTTTTACATTAAAATAAAGATAAATCAAAAGACATTTAATAATGTCTGATATGGAAAGCGGAGATGAGGGAATCTCAGGATCAAGTAAGTTACGGTTTTATTACTACGGCCAATTATAAGTTATGTTTATATTGTAGAGTACAATATGGGAAATATGGAAGGATCACATAGAAACGACTTTGACACTACCAGCAAAGGTAAACGTGCATGATTGTATCCAAATATAAACATTTAATTTTGTTAAAATATTTTTAGTTGGCACTGGTGTGGAGCAAGAACTTGCTACTAAAATGCTTCAAATACAATCTAAACGGTTTTATCTTGATGTCAAACAAAACCGAAGAGGACGTTTTATAAAGGTTGCCGAGGTAAACATTTGCTGTATGATTGAAACCTATCTACCCAGAAAGCGGTTAAACTCTATTTTCCCTTTATATAATTTACAATCTAGCTAATTTTTTTTTCTGAAATTAATAATTAAAATTCAATATTTTATTCTTTTACATAAAGAGCTACATTTATCCATAAGGAGAGTTCAATTGGTATTTTACTGCTTAAAAAATTTAATTGGTAAAATTCACATTTTTGTAAATACTTGCAAAAACCATTGGCTTTTCTACACTAAGCCAAATCACTTCCGAGTTTTTAAGCCGATTTAGATGTATGGTGATGCCATGTATTCAAAATCGGAGTGCAAGTTTTCGAATAAATGTAAATGTAAAATAATAAAGTTAAAATTTATGTTTACCCTTCTGTCTCGACTCGGCAGCTACTATATAAGTCATTATAAAATATTTAGAGCCCTGCTGAGTATGCCCCTTTCTCCTGTGATGGCCTTAGTTACCAGGCTGCAATCCTTGCATTTTCCTCATAGAGTAAATATCTTTAAAAATGACACGTTGCGATCTTTTAGATAAGTGGATCGAAATCCAAATCAGCAGATCAGTTGGGAATCCCACAATAAAATATCATAGTTGAGCACAGTTGTGCTTGCAGGATTTTCGCATTCAAACGGTTCAATAGAGATTATTTTATTAAACTTCATTCATTCAAACCTTACACTCTCCTTTATTCTGGTCGCCGTAAACGCTTTATGACACTTTATACAATACTACTTGGTCCAAAAGAGGAAATATACTAAGTAAAGCTTTGCGAAGACTATAGGGAGGATGTTGATTCTAAGTCTCGTAAAGATGGAGCGGTAATTGGAAAAAATAAATAACGCTCGATCATGCCGCCCCCGGAATGATGGGATCAACATGATAGTGCTTGGAGGTGGCGATTCGCATTGGTAAGTTCCAGAGATGGTCTTCAGTTAAGCGACGCCAACTAGTCCATCTTCTGCAGCATTTAAATCGATTATGATACCCATCTTCCATTCTTTTGGGAGGAGCCGGTCATCCTTGATGACCGATAATGACAGTTTTGCAGGTTGGTTCTTTCTTGGCGCCATTTAAGATGTGCCAGTCCAAGCTCCATCGATGCCAGAATGGTCTTAATAGCCGTCGCATTATAGTTTTGGTCAAAAGTGTACAACGCAGTGAAGGAGAGATCCTCGACCCCATAAAGTACATATATTCTTGATCAGGAGGACCTTCTGAGTAAGCATGTCCGTTTGTCCGTATTGCCGTCTGTCTGTTTGTCTGTTTCTACGCAAACTAGTCTCTCAGTTTTAAATCTATATTTAAAGCTCAAACTTTGCACACATCCTTCTTTTATTTGCTGGCAGTAAATAAGTCGGAATGGCCGGAATCAGTAGACTATATTCTATATATGCCATATAACTGATTGATCGGAAGTGCCATAACATTTTTTTTAAGCTAGATGAAAATCTACGGATTCCATTTTGGGCAACCTTTTCGGATCTGCCAAATTTAATAAGGATTGTCCGACTATATCCCATAGCTGCCATGTAACTGAACGATCGGAAATGGCACAAGTCTGCTATTTTTATAGATTCTTGGGGCTGTTTCCTACATTTTATTAGAAAATTGATTCGATGAGAAAATTCTCATAAAAATCGACCATCTTTTTACGATCGGATATATATATAAAAATATTAGCTACTATCTAACTGCAAGGATATATCAACTACGGGGGCGGGCTCTGCCCGAAGTTAGCTTTCCTTTTTTGTTTCTCCTCCTCCTCTCCAAACATTCTCGTCTTCCCAGAACCAATCGGGACCGAACCACCAGAGGTCATGCCTGGCAAACTGATGAGGCATATGACCTCTCGAGGCACAATCGGATGGATTTTCCACCGAAGGTACATGTCCACACTTTGTTCCAAAACCTTGCCAATTCGTTTGGAGACATACATTTTCCAACGTAACGGGTTCCCTTTAGTTCTTTTAGTAGTTCCCTTTAGTAGTATGGACCGATGGAGGCATTCGTCCATTAATAAACGGAAAATAATAGCAAACGTGGTGGATGAAAATTGCTTTAGTAACTATTTTGCCAACACTACTCCTTAGAGTTCAATTGGAGAAATTATTATTGGCTTAGTGGGTGTGATGTAGTGGGGTTTCCTAGCGGGCGGTACGGTCAGTAAATTGGCAAAATTCGGCGTAAGAGATAAGGCAGGGCTGCATTTGCCTGAGCGTTATAGGAGTATCTGAAGCAGCACAAGTGTAGAACTTACCACGCAAAAATTTACGCCGTCTGAGCTGCTGCAATAAGAGTGAACCCATCCAGTAAAGGTTAACCATCCAAATCCTAGATTTTGGCCCAATTCGGTACCAAGTCTGTGGGGTGCAGTACGGGCCCTCATTCAGGGGAATGCAGGTCCTACTTGTGGTCCGTATCAAAGGAGCAACACTCGAAGTAGGTTGGGTAACGCGGGTTCTACTTGTGGTCCGTTTCACGGGAGCAACAATCGAAGTAGGTTGGGTAACGCGGGTTCTACTTGTGGTACGTTTCACGGGAGCAACACTCGAAGTAGATTAGATAATGAAGCTAGGTAATAAAGCTTTACTTGTGGTCCGTTTACACAGGAGCCACTCGAAGTAAGTTCGATGATCAAAGTTCTACTTTAAGTTTTAACGGATCTACTGGGCCGTTTACACTGGTGCCACGCGACGTAGATAGCTTTAAGAGAGTCCTAACTTGTGAACCGTTTTACAGGGTCACTCGAAGTAGGTTTATTTTAAGTGTCGTAGTTCAGACACTGAATAACGAGACGATTCACTTTTATTTCGCAACTATCTTTATTTCAGAAGAACAATTCTTATATAAGATGCTAAATAATACATAATTTAATCTAGGGAAGGTCATTGTTATGGACGTGCTAAAACCAATGTTAATGCCAGTGTCATCCACCTCTGAGTCTGCTGACTCTTGTATGTTGCTTGTATATTGCGACATGCTGATGCATATTGATTGGATCAAATTACTAAGTATGAATATAGGGTAGTAGGTCTTGGCAATAGGTCCCAACATTCGCCAACTCGCGCCAATTGACTCAGGTCAAAGAATGTGATGAGCGTCCACTGAGAGGATTTGATTGATATCCGATAGGTGGCCTCTATGATGGTTCCGGTCACGTTGTTGATAGGAGTGATGACAACAGGGTTACAGGCCTTCCTTTCTGGTAGTGGGTAGATGGGCAGTGATTGGTTTCCTTCTTTCTATTGTTGATTGGTAGCACCACCAGTCGATGTATGGCCCGTGTTATATTGCCGGATGATGGACTGCTATGATGCGTCCTAGGGGCCAGTTCAACGGAGCGATGTTGTCTTCTTTTATTATGACGAGATCACTAATCTTTACCGTCTTACAACTTCTTGTCCACTTTGACCGATTCTGTAATTCATGCAGGTACTCGTGGGTCCTCGTGGAATTCTTTTCGTAATTGTTCGAGGCGCATCCACCGAGTGAGTAACACTGTGCGCCGCTTTGATGGGTGAATATCGGGTGATGCCGTTAGAGGTTCCCCAATCAGAAAATGCCCCGGCGTTATTGCCGTGAGATCCCTTGGGCTGGAAGAGACAGATGTTAACGGGCGAGAATTTAGAATGGCTTCAATGTCGATCACTATGGTTTCAAGTTCTTCATGGGTTAGTGTGGCGGTAAATAACGTTCGTTTCAGTAAATGTTTTGCTGATTTTACTGCGGCTTCCCACAGGCCTCCGAAATGGGGTGCCCGAGGTGGTATAAATTTAAATTCTATGCTCAGATTCGCGCAGGTCTTATGTATCATCGCATGTGCCTCAACGGCGAATATTGTATCCTTTATTTCTGATAATTCGTTGTAGGCTCCAACAAAATTGGTCGCGTGGTCACTATAGATTTTCGATGACAATCTTCGTCGTCCGCAAAATCTCTTTAATGCTGCCAGGAAGGCTTGGGTAGTCAAATCTGTTACTACCTTAAGGTGTACTGCCTTTGTTTGAAAACAACAAAACACTGCTAGATACACTTTATGTGGTCGTTTTCCTCGGATTTTATAGTGAGTCCAAGATGGCCCGCAGTAATCCACTCCACAATTTTTGAATGGTCTATGTTGTTGAACTCGATCTGTCGGTAGTGGACTTATTAATTAATGCAAAAATTTTGGTCGAACTCGGCAGCATCTGATACAATGGCTGCTTTGCACCCTCTGGAGAGAATATCTGCAGAATTTTCCGTTGGTACCACATGTCTCCACCACTCTGGGTCTATCAGTTCTTGAAACTGGGCGACCCGGTTCGCTACAAACGTTTGGAGGAAGCTTCTAGGTTTAAGTTAAGATCGCTGCCAATACCGCTGCTAATAAGTGCTGCTAATACCGCTGCACAGAGTTCTAAGCGTGGTAAGGTTTGTTTTATTAGGGGGGCTACGCGTGCCTTTGAACATAGCAATCGTGTGACAATATTACCTGTCTTATTACATGCTCGTAAATATGCCTCTGCCCCATATGCTGCTTCTGATGCATCTGCAAACATAAATAGTTAAATGCCTCCGGATATATCTGCCGGGAGTGCATATGGAATGCAAATTCCCCTGCCGAGAATCTTGGAATCTTGTCAGGATTTGAACGTCACGTATGAAGGCTTGCCATTTATGGGTGATTTCTGAGCCCAGTTCCGTGTCCCAGTCGATCTTCAGCTCCCATAATTGTTGTATTCTTATCTTTGCCGTTTTTACAACTGGACCAAACAACCCTAAAGGATCAAAGATTTTCGCAAGTTCTGAACACACAATCCTCTTGGTGATGATTCCTGTGTCTTCTGTCGCCGCACGTTTTTGAAGCCAATGTCCGGGTGGATCCAAAAAACACTTCGCAGAGTCTTGACGGTTTCATGGTTCCATGGGCTTCCGTTTCCATAATATAACTTGAAACTTGCGGCCGCCTCGGTGTATCATAATCTGTTGGTACATTTTCCATACGTCTGATGTGAAAACATGTTCACTTTGAAATTCACTTCAGCAATTCACTTTGAACTGTTGGTCCAACCCGTAAGAGATTATTTAAACTCCTTCCACTTGTCGTCGTTGCTGATGCGTCAAATACAACCCGAAGTTTGATAATACTAATGTCAGGTTTTAGCACACAATGATGTGGAATGACATAATGGTTTGATGTTAATTGTTTGGTTTTTAATCTAGTCATATGCCCTAACTCCTCGTATTGATCCATAAATTGTACATATTGTCTCTGGAGATCAGGATCCCGTTGAAGTATCTTTTCCAAGGCGTAGAACCGCCGAAATGCCATTGGAAGGGAATTTCCCAATGTTTGTGGAGCTTTCTTAAATGGTAGACGAACACTTAATCTTTTATCTGCCCCCTTTTTTATATTTTCCATGAACTTCTCGTAAATGCTTAGGGCCTTTTGGTTTCCTTCGAGGGTGTCTAACTTCCAAAATTGTTCGAGCAAGCTCTCGATTCTTGGTTCTTCCATGGCTGATATGGCACTGCTCATGGGTGGATTTGTTTGTACCACAGATCTGGTTCTTTCTGGTCCGGATATAATCCATCCTAACGGGGTCCGTTGAAGCAGTGACTGTCCTTGCCCTAGGTTTATATGTAGCGGCTCGATGAGTTGTGGGAGATATTCTGCCCCGAGCAGCAAATCGATACCTTGTGGCTGGGTGAAGGTGGGATCTGCCAAGCGAATTTCTGGTGGAATGTTTTTCGGGCGCAGAATTGGTTCAGATGGTTGATTTGAGATGACTTCTGGTAGTTGTTAATGAAAACATATTTAGTTTTACTCGAGAGTTTGCTCGTTTTGTGCCTCATATGCCCTTTATGGTAATGTCGGTTGGTGCTGATAGAACTCCTAGTTTATTTGCCAGTTCCTGAAAAATTAAATTCACTTGTGATTCGGAATCGAATACTGCGCGGCATTTGTTTCGGGCTTCGATAAGACCTTGGACATCCACTTGGGCGGTTGCGAGTAATACATATGGTGTTGTGATTTGGCTGGTTGTGGAAGCGCTTTTTCGCGTAAATGTATAATGCAGCATTGTGTGATGATTTTTTTTGCAAACGTGACATGAGAACCTAGATTTGCATGTATTGATTGTATGGTATACGGATAAACAGTTTGTGCAGGCGTTCATCCTTGTTATTCTTTGCATCCTTTCATTCGGAGTCATGTCCAAAAATTTTGGGCAGGTTTGAAGTCGATGATTTCAACTGGTGCTTGAGTTGATGAGCGAAAACCGTTATTGGCCGTTGTCTTTTGTAGCGTAACTTGGCTGGATGCATGCCGCTCTAGTTGGTTAAGCATTTGTTTTAATTATTGTCGACTGGTTGGGTTTAAGATGGCGAGTTCTACACATGATAGAGTATGAGAATCTAATTTCTCTTCAAGAATGTGTATCAGGATCCCAGCGATGCGGAATTTTACCGCATCGCTATATTTTTGATTGTGAACCAATTCCGTAAAGATGTCGCAGAACCGGGGCCACTTCAGATAATTTTCGTCAAATTTTGGAATGTCGACTGGTGGTATTACAAATGGAGATGCTATCACGGGTTTTTGTGTTGATACCGAAGTCGATTGTGATTCTTCGCTCAGAAACGAAAAGTATTCTGCTCGTACAACCTGAAATCTGTCATCGGTGTGTCCATCATTTTTTAAGGTTGGTTCCATGTCAATGAGATCATGGAATCCTGTAACGATTTCCCTCCATAGCTCCTTCATTCTGATGTTGTGGACAATTCCCGTCCTTCGGTGCGGTTGCACAAAAAGTCTTCCATATCGACTAACCGTCCTTTATGTCTTCGTTTTAATGATGTTAATTGAGGGTCTTCTCCCTCGTTTCCTCGTGATTGAATCTTTGGCCAAGATGTTTTCCTGTTTTCCGGGGCCTTTGTGACGGGCCTAACCCTGACAGGTTTTTCTAGCGCTTTGGCTTTTGTGAAATACTCATTTTCCGGACTTAGTGCTAGCTCATGGAGCTTGGCATCATTGATTTTAAACTGGGTCCATGAGTGAGTGAGCTTTTTGAGTCTCTCCTCGAAGTATCCTTCCTTGAGCTTTCGCTCTGCGGAATCCTTAGTGAAGTTTCTTATTAGACTTTACGGCTATGTTGCTTTCAATTTGCTCATCAATGAGCATTTGGATTACGGGGTCTGATTCTGATCCCATTGTTGCAATGTATCTCTCCCCTCTCTCTTTTTTTTTTTTTTCGTTGAGTTAAATTGCGTTGAGGTTTGTGTTCAAGTTGTGATCCTAAAGGATCACGTCGGGGTCACCAAATGTTCGTCCGTAGAGCGTTATGCGGCAACTACGTCAAACTTGAACTCACGGGAGTAACGGTAGGTCCCGGAGTCGTAGTCAAAGACCGTAAATAGTCTTGACTAAATTTACCTGGATTCTGCAGGGGACTGCTAGGGTTGGCCAGACGCTTGCTGTGATCAGGCTGGAGTTAATGTGCTTGAAGTCCTGGGGTGGTTTTCCTCAAGTACCGGTGGTATGGTGGTTCGGCTGATTCCTTATCGGCCGGTCCTACTGGCGGTCCGTTTCACGGGAGCAACACTCTAAGTAGGTTAGATAGCGCGGGGTCTACTGGCGGTCCGTTTCACGGGAGCAACACTCGAAGCAGACTGGTATGCCGCGGGGTCTCCTCGTGGTCCGTTTCACGGGAGCAACACGAGAAGTAAGGAGGTGACGCGGATTCTACTTGTGAACCGTTTTACACAGGATCACTAGAAATAGGTTGATTCTAAGTGCCGTGGTTCAGACACTGAGTAACGAGACGATTGACTCTGATTTCGGAACTCTCTTTATTTCAAGTTCTGGACGTGCTAAACTAAGGTTAATGCCAGGGTCACCCACCTCTGAGTCTGCTGACTCAGATTGTTTGTTCATGTACTGCTTGCGCATTTCGGCTTAGCTGGCTGGTTTTTACTTGCATCGGTCATTCTTCCCGCTGATATGCTGCTTCTGCTTTTGGCGCCGTCTACTAGTGCTGGGTTAATAGGTTGGATATAGTTTTATGCTTATTACTAATTGTTTATAGGTGAGAAAATCGGTTAGTGGGTTTGTATATAGCGACATGCTGATGCATATTGATTGGATCAAATTACTAAGTGTGCATATAGGGTAGTAGGTCTTGGCACTAGGTGCCAACATTCTCCCCCCCCATTGAGGTACTCAATAATAGGGGCTGTACGTTGTTGTTGGACCGTCTTAGTGAACCGATGTGTACCCTTGCGCTAGAAAATATTGTGTATCTTAAAACTAATTACTAAAAATCTAAAGTTACTACAAAAAAAAATTTTGAATAATGTGGGTGAGATCTCTACCAACAATAATTCTATCCGACCTGTTGTCTCCTTCGCCTTGTTGCGCGCCCTCGTAACCATTCTCCTTGGGCATCCCATGAAGTACTACACCTTTTTTCTGGTTGGTCAGTGCGCATACAGGACTCTTGGTCCTCTCTTGACCTTGCTTCTTGCTCCCTTTCGGAGATGCATGTTACCCATGCCAGATAGGAGGTGACTTCTACTCCTTGAATTTCCTTGGTTACTGGCCCTTTCACTCTGTGCTCTTCAGTTGTGAGTTGACAACCTTGGGCTTGTGGATTGGGGTCCGTCTGCGGCTCTCCTTGTTGATCTTGTCGTGGCTCGTTAGCTTCTTGTTGATCCGCAATGAGTGGGGAACTATGTACTCTTCCGGATTTTACTATTTGCTCCTTGCCGATGCATGCAATCAAACTTTGTCGTGGCTCGTTAGCTTCCGGTGTCCAAGCCGTCGTATTACCGACGACTTGTTCTACCTTGCTATTAGGAGCTGATGCCGGTCGCACTGGCCCCATCACAATCCATCCAAGCGCGGTATTTTTTAGTAGTGGTTGTCCTTCTCCCAAATATGTCTGTTGTGGCCTCATAAGCTGGGAGATGATTTCGGCGCCCAACAACAGATCAATATTCTGGGGCTGCGTAAATTCAGGATCGGCTAAGCGCAACTGAGGTGAGATATTTCTTGGCGCTTGAATAGGGTGGGATGGTTGATTGGGCATTATTTCCGGTAGTACAACGACGTTGATTTGATCTTCGAAGTCAGTGGTTAATGATGATAGGGTCACCACAGCCTTTTTTCCTAATCTTGTTGTTGTTCCTCCCAGTGCAGCGATGTTCAGGGTTGATGGCTCCAATTGTAGTCCAAGTGTGTCAGCCATCCTTCTGGTGATTATGTTAATCTGTGATCCAGAATCTAGGAGTGTGCGGCATTGCTGATGGGTTCCGGCTGGGCCATGTATTGCCACTTGGGCGGTTGGTAAAAGAACGGTGGGCTTATCTGTAAGCAGGGCTGTGGCTGAACACACCCATCGTGATGAACTGGATCGAAGTGGAGCCGCCGACGTATTTTTCTGCATTGTTACTTGACTGGTTGCCTGACGCTCAAGGTTTTCTAACATCTGCTTCAGAGATTGTCGATTGGTTGGATCGGTGACGGCTAGTTCTAGAGCTGACAGCGTGTGTGGATCCAATCTTTCCTCAATGATGTGTATCAAGATTGGGTCCCAGTTGTCTGTTGACACTTTGAGTGCGTCGAGAGTGGCGACCGTTCGGAGCACGGTATCATGTAAGCTGCGCAGCTGGTCCGCTGATCCATTTGTTCTGGGGTGTCCGAAAAGCTCTTGAATTGCGGATTTAATCAACAGCCGTTCATTGTGGTATCGATTCTTTAGTCGTTGCCATGCATCCTGGTAACTGGTCTGTCCGCCAACCGACGTTGCGATTAGGTTTTGTGCTTCACCTGTTACATGATTCTCCAAATGACGGTATTTTACTGCATCACTGTAGTCTTGATCGTGGATGCATTCCGTAAAAATTTCGTAGAATCGTAGCCAATGCCGGTAGTCTCCGTCAAACTTTGGAATTTCTACTGGTGGTATTACAAACGGAGGTGCAATCGCGAGTTTTTGTGTTGATGCTGAAGTTGATTTCGATTCTTCGCTCAAAAACGAAAAATATTCTGCTCGTACAACCTGAAATCTGTCATCGGTGTGTCCATCATTTTTTATGGCTGGTTCCAGGTCGATGAGATCATGGTATCCCGTGACGATTTCCTCCATAGCTCCTTCATGTGTTGTCTGACGTGTGTGGACACTTCCCGTCCTTCGGTGCGGTTGCACAGCAAGTCTTCCATATCGTCTAACCGTCCTTCATGTCTTCGTTTTAATGATGTTAATCGAAGGTCTTCTCCTTCGTTTCCTCGTGATGATTGTGCCTTTGGCTCGAGATTTTCGCCTGTTTTCCGGGGCCTTTGTGACGGGCCTGACACTGATGGGATTCCATCCGAAAATATTGCTTCATATTTTTTCACAAGCTCTTCTAGCGCTTTTGCCTTTGTGAAATACTCATTCTCAGGACTTAGTGCTAGCTCCTTGAGCTTGGCATAATTTGGCAATATTTTCAATGAGCATTTGGATTACGGAGTCTGATTCTGATCCTATGGTTGCTGCCGTGTGGCTTGCGTTCAGGGTGTGATCCTATAGCAAAGGATCGCGTCGGGTTCACCAAATGTTTGTCCGTAGAGCGTTATGCGGCCACTACGTCGAACTTGAACTCGCGGGAATAACGGAAGGTCTCGCAGTCGTAGTAAAAAGTTTGACTAATTTTACATGGATTCTGCAAAGGACTGCTCGGGTTGACCAGGCACTTGCTGTGATCAGGCTGGAGTTGATCCTGGGCTGGTTCTCCTCAAGTAAAGATGGTACGGGGTTTCGGCTAATTCCTTATAGGCCGGTCCTACTTGTGGTCCGTCACGGGAGCAACACTCAAAGTAGGGTGGGTAACGGGGTTTCTACTTGTAGTCCGTTTCACGGGAGCAACACTCGAAGTAGGTTGGGTAACGCGGGTTATACTTGTGGTCCGTTTTACTCGAAGTAGATTAGGTAATGAAGCTCTACTTGTGGTCCGTTTACCCAGGAGCCACTCGAAGTAGTTTCGATGATGAAAGTTCTACTTATGGGCCGTTTACACTAGAGCCACGCGACCTAGTTAACTTTAAAAGAGTCCTAACTTGTGAACCGTTTTACATAGGATCACTCGAAGTAGTTTAATTTTAAGTGCAAAGCGGTTTGCTCTGGGGAACCTATTGCAAGATCAGATAGCTTTATCGCACAAAATACAAGAAGGCAAAAACTTATAAGTTCGCAAGCAGAAGGCGAAAGTCGGGGATCAGAAATTATGGAGAAAGATCGGCTGAGTCGAGAGCGAGGGGGTGCGGATTTACAAAGTATGGTATTAGATGCTATTAAAGGTATGCAACACGAGTTGCTAACGCATCTAACAGAGAAAATATCCCTCATGATTCAGTCGAACATAGCTGCCAGGATTCCCCAACAGCCCCTTCATAGCTTCTTCCCCAACAGACTCAAGTCCTTCACTTGATCAGCTTCTTGGCATAGATTCTGGCCAGGTGAATGCAGGCAAAATCTAGCGCAGGCTGACATCTCTCCTCGGTCAAGCGCCACAGAACTTTTACAGAGGCCAGAAAAGGTGGCTTGAAATGAATGTATGTAAACTCCGGTTTAGTGGAGATACAGGAGGCATAGTTGATAATTTCATTAGGGTACTAGGGGTACTTAGGGTAATTTCAGGGTACACGCTTTAACCGGTCAAACACTCGATTCAAAGTTCGATGTTATGCGTGGCAAGTTTGAGGGTAAAGCTAATGACTTTTACTGTTTTATGACGCCGTGGTTCAATTAACGGATAGCTTAGACTGTCCTTTAGATGAAAAATCTTTAATAGAGATTTTACGGCGAAATTTGCAAGCTGAGATCAGACACGAAATTTTAAATATCCCAACAGAGTCGATCCCAAAGCTTCGCGAAATATGTAGGAGGCGAGAATGCTTTCTAGAGGAAGTAAAACGAGATCAGATCATGGAGTACTCTTTTTATAAATCTGATCTCGAAACTCAAAACTTCTTCAAGATCTTCAAGATTTTTTGAGGACGAATAGGGGGCCATCGAAGCAATGGCATTAATATGCTGGAACTGTAGGCAGGAGGGCCACAGATACCAGGACTCCACGGCTCCCCGTAAAGTATTTTGTAACGGATGTGGGGCAATACTTATAAGCCGGCATGCCAAAAAATCAGGCCGCTGAACACCCAAGCCGCCCGTTCTCGGTGGGTTCAACAGACTCAGTCGACAAATACCTAAAACGAGCAACTATAAGTGACATTGAGAAAAGTCCTGTCAAGGACTCATTCGCACCTGATATTGTTCCTGTAGAGGGATAGAATCAGAAAATCAATATTTTTGGCGAGGATCGTCCATATACAATAATAAAAATCGCAATCTTCATAGTCCTAGATCACTTCTAAAATTAATTTTTAAAAGGCATAAAAAAATGGAGTCGACTGTCGTAGTGAAATATTTGAAAGAAGAATTGTGCCACCTGTTCGGAGTGCTATAGCTAATTGTTTTGGATAACGGCACACAATTTAGGGCTGAATTGTTTCAAAAGTTGCTGAGGGAACACAGAATTACCCATAAGCTCACAGCCATACATGCCCCTCAAGCAACTACATCAGAGCGGGTAAATATATCAATAATAACGGCTATACGTGCGTATGTAAATACTAGCCAAAAGGATTGGGATGTGAATCTAAGCAGCATTTGCTGCGCACTCAGGTCGTCTACCCACTCAGCTCTCGGGACATCGCCCTACTATATGGTGTTTGGCACATGGTAACACATGGTTACATCTGGAGGTACCTACGCTTTGTTAAGGTCGCTACAATCATTACAAGACAGAGAAATAGCATTCACTAGGGCAGACTAATTAGAGCTAGCTCACAATAAGGCAAATATGCTGCAAGCAAGAAGTTTTCGGAGAAATTTTAAACAAAGTAGTTTCCAGACAGGATTTAATGCCAAATAAGGTCCTGCTTTTGTAAAGGGCCCATTAAAAGATAGAAAAGTCGTACTACGTTATTGTGGACCTGCAAGGTAAGCTAGTTGGTCGCCACCATGCAAAGGATCTGCGGCAATGGGCCTGGCGGGATCAGCCTTGTTGGGTTTACCCCCAAGTCTGATGTTAGCGGGGGATGTTGTAGTGGGGTTTCAAAACCACAGTTTATACTAGCGCCACCTAGCCGGCGGTACGGTCAGAAAATTTGCAACATTAGGCGTAAGGTATAAGGAATTTGCCTTAGCGTTTTAGGAGTATCTGAAGTCTAGCCCTGGCAGCAAGCCAGAAAGCAACCGAGCTCAAAAATCTCGTGCTTCCTTTTTAACCATACTCTCGACCTGCGCGAATGTATTTCTGCCATATATATCCGGCGAAGGTACACAAGAAAGGTTATAACAAGATAAGAATCACATATAAATATAGAGCTTTCCATACAAAAATGTACGCAGCCTAAGCTGCTGCAATAAGAGTATTCCTATCCAGTAAAAGTGAACCTATCCAGGAATAGTGAACCCATCCAGTACAAGGGAACCCATCCAAATCCTAGATTTTGGCCCAATTCGGTGTGTTACCGAACCCTCAGGGTTAAGTCCAAGTCTGTGGGGTGCAGTACGGGTGCAGATGCCCTCATTCAGGCGTTTATATTTTTTATAGTGGATGGCAGTTTTATAAGCCATTGCCGAGTTCCCCTAGCTTTGGAGGCGAAATAGCCGATCATAGAAGCGCTAAATTCTGCGCCAAGAGGGCAGCTGAATCCGACCCTGTGAATCTGGCAGCGAAGAACAAAAGGAACCCCAGCAGTCGACATAATCAACGCCCAAAAGCTCATCAAATAGTTTGCAGTTTTGTTTTCCTGGTCATACGATCGCCACAGAGAAAAGAGTAGGCGAAAAATATTGTCTAATTTAGTCTGCGCGGTGCTGATAGACAGTTTAATTCGCCTAAACCAATACCTACGTTTACTAAGTCCAGGTACCTCGCGAGGATGGCTAAGGTGTCATCTATAAGTGCTCTTATTAACAAGAGGCAGTTATCTAAAAATTTTAATTAATCTAAAAGAAAATATGATATAAAATCTAAGTTAAAAGGTAAAAGAAAAGCCCCAATACCCAGTTAATAGCCCCACTACCCAATACAAAGTTAATAGCTTAATTAAAATACCTAGTAAAATACCCCAATACCTAGTCAAATGCCCCAATACCAAATACAAAGTTAAAAATCTACGTTAAAAGTTAAAAGAAATCAGTTAAAATCAGTTTAAAATACAAGTTAAAATTAAGTAAAAATGCCCGCATCTTTAAACAAAAAAACAAGAAAGAAGTTTGAAAGAAAAAAGCGAATTTAGATAAGAACTCATAAAAGTCCAACTCTGTTCTGTATCGATGTAGGTGCATGTGCTGATAACGTAGTTTTCGCGAGTCGTTTTGGACTTGCATTTGTTTACAGACTTTTTATGATACCCCCGACATTTGAAAGCGCTTTCACGTTGGAGTATCCCAGGAGAGCCAAAGTGTACCCAAGAGTTCTATATTTTTTCTTGTCTGCCCGTTTGTTAAGCTATCTCTTGTCCGGCCGAAATTTGCTTGTTTTGCACGCAAACAAAATTTATTAATTCTAGATAACTAAGAGCATCTCTAAGCTATAACGAGCTGACGAGCTAGAGCCGGAATTAAATGCGTGCAGGCATAATAGCTTGCAAAGAACACCAGCTCCTCGTTGTTCGTTACAGGAATAATAATAAGTAATATCTGAATAATGATCGACTTTGTCCTGTCAATAGGACCACTGCCGCATTACTAAAGGAAACCAACGATTCGTTGGTATACAGAATATAAAATCAAACCTTGAAGCTATACGGTTCCTCGTGTGGGTTCCTTCTCGCAATGAGAGCCATGTGCTGGTCAGGAATACCGGATAAGATCTATGGATGATTTGATACCCATATCCTGGGTTCCATTCCTGCCGATTTGAGTGTTGTCATGACTTTATATATTATTTCAAGTGCTCCATGAATAGTATTATGACCAGTTTGGAAATAGCATACATTTTCTTCATTTAAGAGTATGTCGTAGAATGGTTAGTTTGCCCATTGTACATGTCGTAGAATGGTTAGTTTGCCCATTGTACATGTGCGTACAGCTTTGGTGTGGCGACACATTGTCGCTAGTAGTTTTAAATGCACAGTAGCTGAGAAAAAGGGACACACTCTGCTGCTGAGCATGGTCTGATCGGAGAGTGCAGACTGAATGCCAGAAACAGAAAGGGCAATAGACTTTGCAGAAATGATGAAATTAGACAGAACTCTGTGTTACGCAGTTCAGTTGGGAAGCGTCTCTTGCAACGAGCAGAACTTGCTGTGCAATCTTGCTGGAAACATGGAAACTTTGGAGGGATCTCCGACATCAGAAGTGGGATTAGCTTTGAATACTGATCGTGCCACGGATCCGTATTTGTCGGCTTTGGAGCTGCAAAACCGCAACCTACTGGAAATCATCAAAAACATGCAGACACCAAGGGCACCGCCAACCGATGGAAAAGCGTCATATGTAACTCTTCCTAAATTCAATCCTGACAGTGCTGGAGCAGATGCTTCCTCTTGGTGTTCAACAGTGGACCTAATTTTTGCGGATAACGTGCTCGAGGGTAGCAATCTGGTGATCGCCCTAAGCAAGGCACTAGAAGGCGGCGCATCTCCGTGGCTTTCCCAAATTTGCTTTGCCGACATCACTTGGGCGCAGTTCAAGGAGCTGTTTATACAACGCTTTGTTGGAATTGAGACTTCTGCCGCCACGCTATTAAGTGTATTGAATGGTCGACCAAAGTCGGAGGAGGGCTTCGCTGAATACGGTAGCCGTATTGTGACGCTACTTATGTCAAAATGGAAAACCAAGGATTTGGAAGAAATAGCGGTATCTGTGACTCTGGCTCACATGGCACAAATAGATAACAAGTTGACACACTGGGTTTTTACAAGCAACGTGAAAACTCGCAATGAGCTACAACAACAGCTACACGCACACTCTTTCAAAAAGCGCAGTATGGACGACGATTCAACTGGCTCGGAGCGCAAGAAGTACAAGTTTCCGACCCCGATGAAATGTAATTACTGTGGAAAGGGTGGCCATAAAAAAGGGCTTGGAAAAGGGCCAGCGCAAAGGAAAAATCCACAGCGGCAGCAACACGACTGGACTGAAGGATCGGTCAAGCGTTAAATGCTTTAAGTGCGACGAATTGGGACATTTTGCATCTGCTTGTCCAAAAGGCCGAACGTATGAGAAGCGGGTAGATATCTGCACAGTAGCTCCACCGACTGGAATAATAAGGGCATCCGGTGAGTCTATTCCATTTTGTTTTGATTCGGGTGCTGAATGCTCCTTAGTGAAGTAAAGCGTCGTGGATAAATTTAAGGGAAAAAGAATAAATAACATTGTAAAACTTAACGGTATAAGTAATGATTCCATTTGTAGTACTCAGAAAGTATTATGTAATATAAATATTGAACAATAATGCTTTGAAATTTTGTTACACGTAATTATGGATAAGTATCTGAAATACGATGTGTTGGTTGGTCGTGAAATCCTTAGCTTGGGCTTTGGAGTAACAACAGACGCCGAAAAATTCCAAATTTAAAAAACAAAAAGGGTAGATGTTTTGACTGTAACTGATTACAAAGATATTTTAAATGCTAATATTGATTTAGTCGAATCCGATAAAATGGCCTTAACAAATATCCTAAAGTGTTACTCTGATTGGTTTATCAGCGGTATTCCAAAAACTCGAGTCTCGACAGGGCAGTTAGAAATTAATTTAATAGATCCACTAAAGACGGTGCAACGACGTCCTTACAGGCTAAGTGAAGAAGAGAAAAACCATGTGCGTTATAAAATTAATGAATTATTGAAAGCTAATGTTATTCGTCCAAGTTCCTCACCTTTCGCTAGCCCTATGATGTTGGTAAAGAAGAAAAACGGCACTGATCGTCTTTGTGTGGACTATAGGATATTAAATGAGAACACCGTTGCTGATAGGTATCCGTTGCCCCTTATCGTAGACCAGATTGCCAGGCTTCGCGATGCCAAATATTTTTCGAGCTTAGATATGGCTAGTGGCTTCTACCAAATTCCAGTACATGAAAATTCAATTGAGCGAACAGCGTTTGTAACCCCAGAAGGGCAGTACGAGTTTTTGACCATGCCTTTTGGCTTGAAAAATGCACCTTCTGTGTTCCAGAGGGCCATAATAAGGGCATTAGGAACCCTAGCACATACATATGCTATCGTTTATATTGATGATGTGTTGGTTATAGCCGAAACCAAAGAAGAGGCGTTGGAACGGTTGCGTACTGTGCTAGAAACACTAAGTAAGGCCGGATTTTCGTTTAATGTAACTAAGTGCTCCTTTCTTAATACTCGTATAGATACTCGAACCCCGTATCTGGGGTTCGAAATAAGCAACGGGGACATTAGGCTAAACGCACGTAAAATAAAAGCATTAATTGATTTACCGCCTCCACAATCTGTGTCGCAGTTACGACAATTTATTGGATTGGCTTCATATTTCAGACAGTTCGTTCCAAAATTTTCGGAAACGCTTAAGCCTTTATATCACCTAACGTCAAAGAAGATTGCAACTTTCGCTTGGCAACCAGATCACGAGCAAATACGAACTAAAATCATATACAGATTGCAATTCTTTGAAGGCCAGTCGCACAAAACTTTATTTAACGCCGAGGGTACATAGGTGGTGGGGATTTTTGCAATCGTTTGAGTTCGACTTAGAATACAGAAAGGGTGAACGAATGGCGCACGTAGATTGTCTATCTCGGAATCCAGTGCCTGAGAAAAATAAAGATCAAAATAAAATACCTGTGGAAAATAGTGGTCAGAATAGGATACCTGAGAAGCGAATAAATCTGACTGAGGTAACCGACAATTGGTTAATTTCGGAACAACAGCGTGATAGCGAGATTTTAGAAATATCAACTAAATTAAGAAATAATGAATTACCAGATAATTTAGATAAAACCTATGAATTACGTAAAGGTATTTTGCATAGAAAAATACAGCGAAATGGTAAAACTAAATGTCTACCGGTAATTCCAAGGTCATTTCGGTGGGCAATTATCAATCATGTCCACGAATCAATAATGCATTTGGGTTGGGAAAAGACGTTGGATAAGGTTTATAGCTATTATTGGTTTAAAAACATGTCAAAATATGTGCGTCGGTTCGTAGAAAACTGTATCACTTGTAAATTGTCGAAGCCACCTGTAGGTAAAGTACAGGCAGAGTTACATTCTATTCCTAAAATAGATATTCAGTGGCACACTGTACATATTGACATAACAGGAAAATTGAGTGGTAAAAACGACTTAAAAGAATATGTTATTGTCTTAATAGACGCATTTACAAAATTTGTTTATTTTTACCACACTTTGAAAATAGATACGGAAAGTTGTGTTAAGGCCGTAAGATCAGTTGTCTCTTTATTTGGCTTGCCTACCCGTATTATAGCGGATCAAGGTCGTTGTTTTGCAAGTTCAGATTTATGTGAGTTTTGTTCTTCTCAAAAAATTAATTTGCATTTAATTGCCACCGGTGCGAGTAGGGCCAACGGTCAGGTCGAGCGAGTAATGAGCACACTCAAAAGTATGTTGACGGCTGTGGAAACCGGTCAGAGGTCGTGGCAGGATGCGTTGGCCGAGGTGCAATTGGCAATGAATTGTACGGCGAATAGAGTAACTAAGTTTAGCCCATTAGAATTGTTAATTGGTAAAGAAGCTAGACCTTTTGGCTTACTACCAATAGATGAGGAAGTTGCGCACGATATGATAAGCGCAGGTTTGATAGTAATAAGGCGAAAATTGTTAAACATAGTTTAGGCGATCATGTTTTGCTTAAGAACGAGGAGCGTAATCAAACTAAGCTTGACCCTAAATTTAAAGGGCCGTTTGAGATTGTCAAAATACTAGATGGAGATAGATATCTGTTACTTAACAAGCTAGCGAACTTACAAATATTTCCATGAATTCTTAAGAGCTTTGCCAAATAATCAGTTAATACACGAAGACAGAGACGGCATGATGGAAAATGCGTCTGACAATGAAGAAAGAGATTCATAAAAAAAAGGGGGGGGGGGCATAAATTAACGTATAGAGATATTCCGAAAAAGAATTTAATGTTATTGTAAAGTGTTAAAGGGACTACACTAATGTTATTTTAATGTGTTAAAGGAACTACACAAATGTTAAAAAGTGTTAAAGGAACTACACAAATGTTAAAAATTGTTAAAGGAACTACACTAATGTTATATCGTAAGACGTGTAAAAGGAATTACACAATTGTTAAAATGTGCCAAAGGAAATGCACAAAGGTTTTATTTTACAAAAGAGAATAATGTTATTAAAGAATAACAAAATGAATTAATAAGATTATGTTTAATTGAAGAAATGTAATGAATACAGAAGATTTGATATTTATGTAAGTGATTTTTATTTTGAAAGCTTTTGTCCAATACATGAAGTAAAAAGAAAGAAAAAAAATATCTGTTTAAGAATAAAGAAAAGTTTAAAGAGAAATTGAGTCTCGTGGTATTGAAAACTAAACACACGAGGACGTGTGAGTTGTCAGGAAGGCCGTGTCGTAGAATGGTTAGTTTGCCCATTGTACATGTCGTAGAATGGTTAGTTTGCCCATTGTACATGTGCGTACAGCTTTGGTGTGGCGACACATTGTCGCTAGTAGTTTTAAATGCACAGTAGCTGAGAAAAAGGGACACACTCTGCTGCTGAGCATGGTCTGATCGGAGAGTGCAGACTGAATGCAAGAAACAGAGAGGGCAATAGACTTTGCAGAAATGATGAAATTAGACAGAACTCTGTGTTACGCAGTTCAGTTGGGAAGCGTCTCTTGCAACGAGCAGAACTTGCTGTGCAATCTTGCTGGAAACATGGAAACTTTGGAGGGATCTCCGACAAGTACTTAAGTTGCCAATGTGTTTCGGTGTTGTTCGTCTTGAGAAAGTTGACGAAGCACGCTGTGAGGAGATTGAATCTCCCACACTCCGAGACAGTTGGCAAGGAGGGGCAGCAGCGGGGGGTAGCACGGCTGTGCGCACGGAAGGAGGAGAAAGCGGATCCGACATGAAACGTAACGGTTTCCGCAAGGCCACCACGGCGTAGGAAAAGGCGAAGAGAAGAAATCTACGGACCAGAATCACCAATGCAAAAGGCGTGATTTCTGGAAAGAAGGATTAACGGCGGAAATTGAAGCAAGAAGGATTAACGGCGGGAAGCGAGATTATGGAGAATAAACGAGAGCCACGGACGTCGCAATATAAGGAGGGCCACAGGAGCGCATCGAGACCGAGTATTCTAAGGAAGCTGGAATTGTTGAGTTAGAGGACCACCTTTGGAGAGTCCGGCATTCAAGCAGGAAAGTTTCCTTAGAGGAATTAGGATTAATAGGCTGCAGAACTGACTTTGCCGTATCCCGACGTGTTTTTGCGATTGCTCTCATCTTATTACCTACATATATCTTTGATACGAGTCTCCTCTTTTCGCGTATCATTGTCGGAGATAATTGACTTACATAGTTCATTATCCACACACTTCTTAAAAATAATATTATTCTTCAATATTACTTCTGCCGTGCTCTGCGAATATTCATATATATATATATTCCTGAGTCTATTCTCCGATCGAGTAATCCCGTTATATCATTGTTACTCTGAAGCGGTTATTCGTCACATTCGTATCTCTTTTGTTACGTATTCTCTTCGACGTGCCTGATCCGAACGTGCCTCTCTACCACTGAACTCTTTGAACTCTACCATTGAACTCTTCTCGCTCTCACTACAGTGGACAAATCTCAGTCAATAATGAGTCTAATTTGCACTGCTAAGAAATGTGAGTTTGGAGGATCCATCACTGGAGACTCGTATCTGTCCTGCTGGCTTTGCAACAACTGCTCACATATTAAATGTGCTGGTGGTGGGCACAATGGACGGATAAGCGATCTCATCACTAAGAATATTGGTCTGACATGGTCTTATATTGCCTGTAGAGAGATTGAGTCTGAGATGCGGACCTTCATGAAGCAGACGAGAAACGGTTTTCTTGATGTCCGTAAGCAGTTTGCTGCACTTAATGAGCAATTCCTTACGCTTGAGACCCAATTTCTTGGTCTCAAGTTACTAAGTGAATCTCCAAGGAGAAAAATTCCGAACAATAACCCGATAGCGGTTAATCTATTGGGCACTCCTGCTTCTAATGCGATTCATTCGGATAAATTCTTAACTCCTAATACTTCATCGCCTCCTGTTGTTCCTGTGGAAGTGATCCATTCACCAAGTCTGTCAATGGAATCGTCAACGAGTCTTGTTCCACCTATTGTCCTGGATCCTCCATCGTTGGAAAACCTGCAGGTTCCTGTGGCTCCGTCACCTAGGCCTCTCACTGGTGTGGCGCCTGAGTTAAAATCCTCTGGGCTTTCGCTGAGAGCTGTTGCACCTCGTAAAGCCATATTTGTATCCTGCCTCATGCCGGATGCCACTGTGGATGATGTCAGGAGTCACCTCTTAAAACATCTTAAGGTAGCTCCTAATGATTTAGCGGTCTTTAAGTTTAATTTTAAACATAATCGTAGCATATCCTCTTTCAAAATTGTAATTCCTGAATCCTGGCCCGAGCACAGTATTATTCACGAATTTTTAGCTAAAGACCCTCTGAATCACAACTTTGCCGATTCAGATGCAAAAAACTGAGTAATAATGTTTTTTCTTGCTGCTACCAAAACGTTCGAAGTATTGAGGGTAAACTGAGCCAATTTTTTACTAAGAGTGCTTCTTTTGAATTTGATGCTATTGCACTTACTGAAACCTGGCTTAATTCCTCTGTCTCTGATTATGAAATTTTTGTTCCAAACTACACTGTGTTTCGATGGGATAGGTCATCTTTCGGTGGTGGTATCCTCATTGCTGTTAGCATTAAATACTCAGCTGAACTAATCACTTTCCCGAATCAGTTTGGAATCGAGTTTATCGCAGTAAAAATAACTGTTGGTCCGTCTCATATTTTCAAGACCTGTTCTTATATACCTCCATCGGTTGATGATACGGTATACTTTCATCACCTTAATGGTATCAAGTTCATTTTATCATTAGTCAATGACTCTGATTTTGTCCTAATCATGGGTGATTTCAACCTTCCCCAAATCTCCTGGATCCCGTGTGAAGATGAAAATTCCTTGCATTCTAGTTGCCATAACGACTTCATTGATGAATTAATTGAAATTGCTCTTTCCCAAATTAACCCCATCCTTAACACACTTAGCAGGTCCCTAGACCTTATTTTCTCTAATATGATATCCTCTGTGACTGTAAATTGGTTTTCCCCACTATCGCTTCCTGAAGAATTACACCATCCTACACTATTGGTTTCTGTGTTAATTGATGTCCCTCATATTCATTCTAATTATAAGGCTGAGTCTCGTACTAAATGTCATTCGCAATCATTTAGCTGGAATCGACTAGGAATATCTTTCATCTTTTAACTCTATTGAAGCTGCTACTGATTCTTTTCATGATATAACCCATATCGCGATGGACAAACTTGTTGATGGATTACTGATGATAGAATACTGTTCATGCGTTTGGAGTCCGCAATATATGGTTTCTTTTATTTGCTTTAAAATACTTAAACTGGGATTCAGATGGTCTCCTTTCACTATATCTTTGCCGGCTAAAGTTATTAGACCTACCACCATTGCAGGTACGTCGTACTTGTGCTGGAGTCATGCTCCTTCATAAAATCATTCTCGGTCAAGTTAACTCGAAACTTTTACTGGAAAAGATACTTTTTTCTGTTTCAAACAAGTCAACCAGGTCCTTCCGACCCCTTTGGTTACCAATTTGTAGAACTAATTTTGCGGACCATGATCCTTTTCGTGTTATCTGTAAAAATTATAACTGTTGGGACTTGTGCCAGCATCAAAAATCATAATTATTTCTATTTCTATTCTCTCAGTGTAACCAGCCGCAGCGGTCCACTAATTGCCCGTTATCAGCTGCTCCATATTCTTTGTTTCTCCCAGATTCGCATGCGCTTTGTTGTTCTTTTGTAGCGCATGCAGTTTGGGAGCTTTGGTGGAGCTTCTGCGCAAGCTCTTAGGTTTTATGACTTGTAATTCGGCATTGTTTTGGACCGGCCGCGGAATTTGTTTTGGGGTTAAATTGACCCAATAAAAATATTGAAATCGAATTGTGGATTGTGTATTAATTCGGTCGCTATCAAAATTCTGATAGCTCAACATTGGTGACCCCGACGTGATCGCGCTCTAATTGATTTGTGATCATTAAAGTGCTTAAAGGAAACCTTGCAAAGGAAAACTTGTTGCTGTTGTTTCCATTGCATTGCACCTTGCACAAAAAAAAATTGCATAATGGAGTCTGGAGATGTAGCTAGTGCCTCGGTTCCTGCAAGCAGGGAAAGGCTTTTGCGGCGAAGAGCAGAGGTGACCTACCAGGAGATGGAAGCCCTGCATAACAAGGTCAAGGCTGCAGTTCAGAAGGAAGATTTGACCATCATGGTACTGGAGCCGTTGGAAATTGCGTTGCGCAAGAAATTTACCACACTCCAGGATGAGTTAGAGCGATTGAGCTCTGTTGAAGTTGGGAGTGAATTATGCTGGAAGTTCTCCCAGCTTGCCGCTGATGTGCGCTTTGACATTCAGGTGGGAATGGCAAAGCACTCCATGAGGGTACCTGCACACTCCACTTGTCTCGACGGCCCCAATGGTCCCACTGCTTTGTCAATGGCAGAACCAACCATAGCGGTGGTGAAGGTGCAGGATGGTCTGTTGGAAAATCGTCGCTCATGCAGTCAGGATTACCCGCTGGACCGCGACATCCAATCGGGTTCTCGGGATTTGAAGTTGGAACAAACCTTGAACAACGATCACGATAGCCAGGACGTGGGCCATTGCGTCTCATCAGTGCCCCTGCTATCCACCGCTCCCCCCGTGGTCGCTATTTCAACGTCGCATCTGGCAGTTGTCTGCGATGGATTTTCTGAAGCTGCTATACTTAATCCCTCATCTGGCCCGGGATTTGGATTATTGTCACCGTTGCCGATTAAGTCAGCGCCCAGGTCTGACTCCATTCTGGACTCTAGCCTGCACCCTTCCAATGGGGGGAGGTCGCCCGCATCGCTGCTGCCGCCGTCTGCAGCTGCCAAGGTGGCTGCTGCTCCAGCCGTGAAGGCTCCCGATCCTGCAATCGAAAGGTGCACCTACGCGCAATTTCGGAAAGAAGTTTCCTTCCACTTTCGCCACTCTATTGACGCCTGGCTCGAGCGCTCTCTGAATCTGGATGGACACGGCAGCCTGCAACTGAGAATTATGGACCTTGAGATCATCAGCAATAGTATGTGATGAAGCTGTCCCATGCCCCTAAGGATTTTTTGTTGAAAGATGGAATTCAACGGGGGGAGGATGTTGGGACTTGTGCCAGCATCAAAAATCATAATTATTTCTATTTCTATTCTCTCAGTGTAACCAGCCGCAGCGGTCCACTAATTGCCCGTTATCAGCTGCTCCATATTCTTTGTTTCTCCCAGATTCGCATGCGCTTTGTTGTTCTTTTGTAGCGCATGCAGTTTGGGAGCTTTGGTGGAGCTTCTGCGCAAGCTCTTAGGTTTTATGACTTGTAATTCGGCATTGTTTTGGACCGGCCGCGGAATTTGTTTTGGGGTTAAATTGACCCAATAAAAATATTGAAATCGAATTGTGGATTGTGTATTAATTCGGTCGCTATCAAAATTCTGATAGCTCAACAATAACCTTTTGTCACACTTATTTTCCCCTGAATTAACCCTAGATGTAATAAAATGAAAATTGATTGTTTTCTATTAGATAAATTTAGCCTTACTCTTAATTATAATTAATTTTAAAAATTTTATAAATAACAGTTAATTGTTAGTTGTAAATAGGATTCAATAAATAAATAAAATCTTTATAAAGTCCCAATTTTCTAGCCTAAAAAAAAACAAAGTAACGCCAATTCCGATCATTCAGTTATACGACAGCTATAGGATATAGTCGGCCAATCCTTATAAAATTTGGCATCCTTAGAAAGTCCCATTAATCCAACATAAAAAAATACCAAAGCTATGGCATTTCCGATCAATCAGTTACATCAGTTCCATATAACTCGACCGATCCTGTTCCGAATATAGTCAAGAATATATATACTTTATAGGGTCGGAGGTATAACCTTTACTGCGTAGCACTCTTTTGACCAAAATTATAATACCCTCTGCAAGGATATAACCGCAGCTCAGAATGTGAACTCATAAACAAAGTAGGAGAAAGAAATAAAATTGGGAAAATCGAACTCATAAAATTGTTACAGAGATGACAAGTGCATCTGCAAAAGCACTCATTTTATTTTGAGAACAGTTGGAGTACATGGACTATACGAACTACATACTAATAGTATATTTTGTAACAAGATCATGAAAGTGTGTTTTATGAGTGCTTTATATATTTCAATAAATTTAGTAGCGTTTTCTTACTGACTGTGGGGTAGAGGTGGAGAACTATCGATGGCGCTATCGACACTATGGATGGTTGGCCGCTATCGAGCCGCAATCGATAGTGTCAGACACGTTCGATAGTGACCCAACCACTATCGATGGTGCCTTCGATAGCTGGCGTCTCACATCGCTAAAATAATTTCAATATTCGCTTGTGTAAAAATTGAAAAATTTGGTGTAAAATTGACGGCAATTAAAAAGGAACTATTAAATATGGATCGCTTTTTAAAAAAAGGTATGCTTAATGTATTCTACATAAGTATTTTGATGGCGAATTTAAGGTTTACGTCGGAGGTCCGCAAAGCCTATTGCGCCAAGTCCATAAAAGCAAGACTGCGATTGCACCAGCACAGACTCTGAAAAGGATTTTGTTCCCAATAAGCAGGGAAACTCAAAAAGGAGTAAGATTTCACATGTTTGGAAATATTTCAAAAATTCCGACGACCAAAAACTTGCCAAATGCCTTGAAAAAAAATATGTTAATGTCGGACGATAGTATCGGTGACTATCGATGGCACTATCGACACTATCGAGGGTTTAAGAAAAACAATCGCCGGCTATCGATGGCGCCGACTATCGATAGTTCTCCACCTCTACTGTGGGGCATATGCCTGTTACCGTCAACAACGAACAGGCGCTCATATTAGTTGGACTATTAGTTGCCGATACTGTAGTTGAAGTTGTAGATGAAGTTCCGCTAGCACAAGTTGAATTTGGAGTTCTCCTCTGATTTCGCAGTTTTTCTTCACGACGCCATTTAGCGCGTCGGTTTGAAAACCAAACTTGAATTCTTGCTTCTGGTAAGCCAATCTTACCAGCCAATCTCTCGCAAAAACATCTGGGTAATGTGTACGTTCAAATTCTAAGAAAAATAGGATAAATTGATTATTAACAAAAAAGGAAAGCTAACTTCGAGCGGAGCCGAAGTTGATATACCCTTGCAGAAGCTTACACAATTAAATATATATCAGATCGTATATAGCTAACCGATCCTTATGAGAATTTCACCATCGAATCGATTTTCTAATAAATATGTTGGAAACAGCCGTAAGCGTCTTTAACAAGAAAGGAAAGCTAACTTCGGGCGGAGCCAAAGTTTATATACCCTTGCAGTTGAGTCGCAGTCCGCTAGGTGGCGACACGCATCTTATATTATTAGATATATAAACGAATCGTATATAGTCGGCTGATCCTTATGAAATTTGGCATATCGAATTATTTTGACCAGGAAGGAAATTATTGAAACTCCCATCCCTCTAACTTGAAAAACAACCAAGTTATGGCATTTCCGATCAATCTGTTATATGGCAGCTATAGGATATATAAAAAATATTCTTGTTCTGCACGTGACAGATTTTTTTTTTGTTTTTCTTGCACGTGCCGAGCAAGAATATTTTTCTTATTTTTTTTTATTTTTTTTTATTATCGTCACTAAAATTGATATCAGATATTTTGGGTTTCGCATGCAGGTTCGTCACCGGTACATTACCTCGTCAAGAGGTTTTTTTATATGATATCAGTTGTTTTTTTGTATATATTGATCTTCAATTATTTAAAACAGAACGCATAATATATAGAATATATATATATGGAAGTACCTCTGGACAGGCGATTCACACAGTTAGCAATACTTTAATTGTAAGGATAAACATAAAAACTCTTTTTTTTTTAACTCTATAGATTTTGACATTCAAGAAGGTGGAATAATTAAAAACCTTTCCAAAGACGTAAAGAAATTTTTCGATAGCTTCAGTGGCTCTGAAGTTATACGTATTTTTAATTTACAAAGGTTTTGGAATTTGGTTAGTTTAAAAATTTTAATTAAAAATTTGCCCAAAAATGTATTTAAAATCCAACATTTTTTCGTAGTTGTGGGACACCAAATTGTTTTAACAAATTAACAGATGAGAGGCCTATCCTTATGAGAGTTCCACTATATAATAAATTATAAAAAAAAAAAAAACAAAAAAGGAAAGCTAACTTCAAGCGGAGCCGAAGTTGATATACCCTTGCAGTTAAGCAGAAGCTTATATTATTATTATATATATCGGATCGTATATAGTTGTCCGATCCTTATGAGAATTTAACCATCAACAAAATTTCTAATAAAATTATTGGAAACAGCCCCAAGCATCTTTAAAAATAGAAAGGTTGTACCATTTCCGATCGTTCAGTTATATGGCAGGTATAGGATATAGTTGGCCGATTCTTATGAACATAGGATTAGATTGCCCAAAACGGAAACCGTAGACAGTCCCATTATTCTAGCTTCAAAAACAACAAAGTTAAGCCAATTATCCTAATAAAATTTTGCAAATCGGATAAGATTTCCCAAAATGCAATCTGTACTAAGTCCCATCCTTCTAACCTATAAAAAAAAAATTTATGGCATATCCGATCAATCATATAATGAACATGTATTATATCTAAAATAATTGCGCAAAGATACAAAATTAAAAAAACTGGAAATTACGATTTTCCAGTTTTTCTAGTTAAACCAATTGTTGAATGTAACAATTTATTTTGGGTGTGCGATACAAAATAATAAATATTAGAAAAGTATTGGCGGAGTTGGTTTGCCTGGTTTTTTTGTAGCTTTTAATCCATGATTTGGCCCAAAACGGTGGTGGCTGCATTTATTTATATGCATTATATGCTCAGTGGGGGGAGACACTGAAACACAAAGCAGAATTACATCAAAATTTGCCATCAAGCAACGAAGTCCGAGATTAGCCGAGTGGAGAGCGTAGTGGTTTCTAACACGGGAGGGCCTGAGTTCTAATCCTAGTTGAGTCAGTCAATATTTATGTTTTACTTTTTAATAAGCCCTTTTTTATTTGGATTTTATTTTTGAAATATTTGAAAATATCTTATGTACAAACTTTCATAAGGATGGGCCGACTATATCCTATAGCTGTCATAGAATGATCGGAATTGGCATAACTTTGGTGTTTTTTAAGTTAGAAAGATGGGACTTGGTACAGATTCCATTTTGGGCTAAAATAATCTTATTGGCCAAATTTCATAGGGATCGGCCAACTATATCCAATAGCCGTCATATAACTGAACGATCGGAAATGGCATAACTGCAAGGGTATGTCAACTTCGGCTTCGCCCGAAGTTAGCTTTCCTTTCTTGTTTTTCTTTGGGATCTCAAGATTGGTACCTCAACCGACCCGTCCGACATTTCTTTCAGAAGTTATTCAAGAAATTAGATTTTTACAGCTTTTTCAAAAAGTTGTAGAACAATAATTGCTCATATCATATGATTCATATGACATTAACAAAAATCTCCAATTTTATTCAGGACACAGACACACTGGCTTCATTTTGAAAAACTGTAAAAATCGAATTTCTTGAATAACTTCTGAAAGAAATGTCGGACCGGGTCGGTTGAAGTACCAATCTTGTGAGTCTTCTCATTAAGACATGAGACACTGAAACACAAAGCAGAATTAGATCAAAAGTTGCCATCATGCAAAAAAGTTCGAGGCTAGCCGAGTGGAGAGCGTCGTGGTTCCGAACACGGAGGGCCTGGGTTCGAGTCCAAGTTGAGTCAATGTTTACGTTTTACTTTTTTAAGCCCTTTTTTATTTGGATTTTATTTTTCAATAAATAAACTAAAATCTGAAAAGATTTACTCCATATTTTTTAGGGTATTGACCACATATATGTAGACTCTAAAAAGCAAAGTTGCCAATCAAATACACACACATGTATAAGTAAATGCAAGCTTCACAGGAGGCTGTACAAAATGGGTAGCTGCACTTACAGGACTATATCTTGAGTTAACGGATTTTGCCAGATATGAGCGATATATCAAAAGTTGCGTCATCTCAAAAGCTATCTCCTCGTGCAATACAAAAAGGATCAGTCGACCAAATTTTGAAAAATAATTTTTTTTCTTAAAAAAAAAGTTTATTTTCAGTGTATTTTTTTTTGTGTACTATATAGACGTTTGGTCTCAAAGAAAGTGAAATTGATATTTCACTTTGATATGATATGACCATTATTGATATGACCATTTCAACGGTGTAAAGCTCTTTTTAATATCTTTTTTAATTATGAAGTTATGAATTTTTTCATTAACAAAGTTTTTTTAATTTTTTGACGTAAGCTTAAGGTATTTCAAAAAGTTGTAGAACAATAGTTGCTCATATGATAGTAACAAACATTTTCCAATTTTTTTCAGGATTTTTAAGATAAAAATAGTGCAAACAGACAAACCGACAAACCGACAACTGGCTTCATTTTGAAGAAGAAGAAAAAATCGAATTTTTCGAATAACTTCTGAATGAAAAGGATCGGGTCGATTGAGGTACCAATCGACGCGTATTTAGCTCTAGAATGCGAATATATAAAAATATTCTATCTGGGGACTAAAATGTGTCCACCAGCCCCATTTTAGTGATAAAAAATTTTTTTACTTTCACCCTAATTTCTCCCAAACCAAATAACTTTTGGAATATGTTTTGAAAAAAATTATCTAATTGAAACAATACCTTTCGATTGGTATATCATTCATTTAGATCGGTTGCCTACAGAAAATTTTTAATTCTTCGGCTATATATTGAGTTTCCTCACGCACTCCTAGGTATGCAGGTCGTCACCTCGTGGACTTCCGTCCACAGTGATGCGTGGCACCATCTCAACTGCACGGGTATATAAACGTCGGCTCCGCCCGAAGTTAGCTTCCTTTCTTGTTTTTTAATTTTTTTGCACACATTTATGTATACATGTATACATATGTAAAGAAAATGTACTGTTTTTATTGTCCTGTACATGATTTTGAACGATCATTTTCAAAATATTTCATTAAAATTTTTTGGATATATAATACATTAAGGGGGCATGCGCACTTGTAATTTTCAAAAAATCGAATTTTTTTTTTTTTCATTTTCTTAAAGTATATACATTTAGAAATGTGTCCACAAAATTTTGAAATGATCCGGTGAAAATACACTGAGCTACACATGTTGAAAGGGAGGGGCCTCCGGTAAGTGTAATGGTGAGTTGAAACTTTAAACACGTTTTTCTCAAAACTACGTTTTTGAAGTCGGTGACCAGTCTTACTCGAAAACTAGTGACCCGATTGTCTTGAAATTTAGCATGCTCTTTTATTACATAATAATCTAGTACTAAATCGAAGGATTGATTTTTTTATGCAAAACTTTTTTTTTACAGCTGAAAAACTACCGCTTTTTTTTTAACGAAAAACGATTTTTTAACTTTGAAAGGTCGCAATTTTGTCAAATATTTTTTTTTTTAATATCCTTCGATTAAGTACTAGATAAACTATTAATAAATGTAAATCCGTTTCATTTTTTGATTTCAAACGATCCAGATTTTCACAGTGTTGGTCACCGCAACTCGTCTTTTTTGGACGGACCTCACTTCGACGGGGCATAACTTTGAAACCCCTAAATATTTTCTACTTTTTTTCAAATTTAAGTTAAAATAATGTACTTTCACATAAAAAAACGACATTTCAAAAAAATTCAATAGTTTACGAGAAAAAAATTCGGAAAAATGCCTATTTTTTGGCCCTCCAACTGCGCATGCCCCCTTAAGAGATTCTTACGATTAGGAACATGAGCTTTAATAACGTTTATAAATATTTTCATTAACCTATGGGATAAAGTATGTATTTTAACTCTCCGAAATAATTACCTTACCTTACCTTTTTCTAAATTATCTATTTGCTCGTTTGTAAAAGAAGTTCGATTTCGCGAGCTTGATCATCTTCACTATTTCCTACATTTGAAGTTCCTCCATTTGAGTTTTCACCTTCCCCAGAGTTTGTTTCATCGGATTGGTGACCGTCAAGTTCTGAAATATAAGAAAATATATATTGCAATTTATATTTCAAATTTAAAATCTGTATTTTTGGAAATCTAGACCCCTATTGTAAATATATCAACGAAGTTTAAAAGTGTTTGAAAATGTTGATGCCGAGCTATTCTAATAGCTAATATAAATCTATAAAAAAAAGTTTTTTTTTCAGCTTTTTAACTGGGTTGTTACGGTTTAATATAGGAAATTTTACCAACTTTTCTGGCCAAATTTAATGACTCAAACACAAAACAAGATATTTCAATGCGGCATTTTATATGTAAGTCGGAACGGCCGGGATGGGTTGATTATATCTTTATTCTGTCATTTAACTTATTGATCGGAAATGGCATAACTTAAATTTGTTTTGGGAAAGAAGATTTTGACTTAAAACAGGTATTATGTTTGACAAACTAATCCGACCTACCGAATTTCATAAACATCGGAACGATTTGAAATGGCACAACCTTGGTATTTTTAACTATGCTTAAGTCTTTTTTTAACTTTTTTTGTAGAGAATTGATTTGATGGTGAAATTATGGGTATGGGTAATCAAGGGTATATCAATTTCGGCTCTAACCGAAGTTAGCTTTCCTTTCTTGTGGATTTTTTGGATTGTCCTATGGGCCGCTCTGAGTTAGACGCGGCTCGCTGAGGCCAGGATATTGTGTTTCATAAAATGTTAATAAAACTATGTTTATTAGAGTCAATGTTAAAGAAAGAAAGTGCTAGGTCTACTGACTCAGATCACTGGGTATTGGGTTTCATCTGAATTCACTGGCTTTGCTCGCCCCGGTCAGTCTGTGATTTCTGTTTCTATGCTACCTATCAGTGACTATTCTTGCGTCAAAATTGGCAGTGTCCTTCTTAGCACGGTGCCTGACCAGAGGCTGTGATCCAAAACTTCATGGAACTTGTTTCGACCTGGCTATGGTTGGGACCCCTTAGGAACCTACGTGGTGGTTGTCGTGTATCACCCAAAAGCGGGTAGAGCCCTTAGGTTCTAGGAGTTGCGTTATACAACCGGGTTCCATTGTACTGCGTTATACAACCGCGTTGCGTTATACAACCGGGTTCCATTGTACTCTACGAGTTCCGGGTATAAAAATTGGAAAGAGGTATCAAAATTTCTGAAAAAGCTGTAATTCTTAGTTGAGGTACGAATTGACGCGTATTTAGGATGTCACGAATTTTAGTGGAATTTCTCTCAAAACAAACAAAGTTTGGCAAATTTTTGGATAAAAAGACTCTTAGTAACACAATACCTTTCTTATGGTATATAACTTATCTTAACTATATATTGTGTCTGCTTAACTATACAATATATTGGGTATATTGTATATTGTGTGTCTTAACTATATATAGTGTGTTAGAGTGCAATGCTCAATCGATTATCGCACTCGGCCATACAACTCATAACAACAAGTTCATTTTAATTAAATGGGAGTTTTATTTTTTTTTATACCCTTGCCCTTTATAATTTACCCTCTATAATTTTGGTCAAAAGTGTGCAACGCAGTGAAGGAGACACCTCCGACCCTATAAAGTATATATATTCTTGATCAGGATCACCTCCTGAGTCGATATAAACATATCCTTCTGTCCGTCAGTTTGTTTGTCTGTTTCTACGCAAACTAGTCTCTCAGTTTTAAAGCTATCGAGTTGAAACTTTGCGCACATCCTTCTCTCCTTTGCAGGCAGTATATAAGTCGGAACGGCCGGGATCGGTCGACTATATCCTATAGCTGCCATATAACTGATTGATCGGAAATGCCATAACTTTGGTGTTTTTATACCCTTGCAGAGGGTATTATAGTTTTGGTCAAAAGTGTGCAACGCAGTGAAGGAGACATCTCCGACCCTATAAAGTATATATATTCTTGATCAGGATCACCTCCTGAGTCGATATGAGCATGTCCGTCTGTCCGTCTGTCCGTTTCTACGCAAACTAGTCTCTCAGTTTTAAAGCTATCGAGTTGGAACTTTGGACACACCCTTCTTTCCTTTGCAGGCAGTATATAAGTCTGAACGGCCGGGATCGGTCGACTATATCCTATAGCTGCCATATAACTGATTGATCGGAAATGCCATAACTTTGGTGTTTTTTAAGTTAGAGGGTTGGGACTTTCCACACATGTTATATTTGAAAAAATATCCAAAATATCTTATGTACAAAATTTCATAAGAATCGGCCGACTATATCCTATAGCTGTCATAGAACGATCGGAATTGGCATAACTTTGGTGTTTTTTAAGTTAGAAAGATGGGATTTGGTACAGATTACTCTTTGGGCAAAATAATTCAATAAGCCAAATTTCATAAGGATCGGCCGACTATATACGATCCGCTATATATTTAATAATATAAGATGCGTGGCGCCACATAGCGGACTGCGACTGACCTGCAAGGGTATATCAACTTCGGCTCCGCCCGAAGTTAGCTTTCCTTTCTTGTTTAAGTTAGAGTTTAAGTTAAGTTTAAGTTAGGTTGGGCCTTTCCACACATGTTATATTTGGCCAAAATATCGTATGTACAAAATTTCATAAGGATCGGCCGACTATATCCTATAGCTGTCATAGAACGATCGAAATTGGCATAACTTTGGTGTTTTTTAAGTTAGAAAGATGGGATTTGGTACAGATTCTATTTTGGAAAATAATTCAATATGCCAAATTTCATAAGGATCGGCCGACTATATACGATCCGCTACATATCTAATAATATAAGATGTGTGGCGCCACCTAGCGGACTGCGACTGAACTGCAAGGGTATATAAACTTCGGCTCCGCCCGAAGTTAGCTTTCCTTTCTTGTTATTATCTGATATAGTTATATTATCCCTATCTCCTATTTGTTCTACCTTATAAGGGCCTGTATATTTAAAATCTAGTTTATGTCCAGTTTCATTTTTTAACAAGAAAAGAAAGCTAACTTCGGGCGGAGCCGAAGTTGATATACCCTTGCAGTTGTGCCATTTCTGATCGTTCAGTTATATGGCGGCTATTGGATATAGTTGGCCGATCCCTAAGAAATTTGTCAAATAAGATTATTTTGCCTAAAATGGAATCTGTACCAAGTCCCATCTTTCTAACTTAAAAAACAGCAAAGTTATGCCAATTCCGATCGATCTATGACAGCTATAGGATATAGTCGGCCGACCCTTATGAAATTTTGTAGACAAGATATTTTGGCCAAATATAACATGTGTGGAATGTCTCAACCCTCCAACTTAAAAAACACCAATGTTATGGCATTTCCTATCAATCAGTTATATGGCAGCTATAGGATATAGTCGACCGATCCCGACCGTTCCGACTTATATACTACCTGCAAGGAAAAAAAGGATGTGTGCAAAGTTTCATTTCGATAGCTCTAAAACTGAGAGACTAGTTTGCGTAGAAACAGACAGACGGACAGACGGACATGCTCATATCGACTCAGGAAGTAATCCAGATCAAGAATATATATACTTTATAGCGTTGGACAAGTCTCCTTCACTGCGTTGCACACTTTTGACCAAAATTATAATACCCTCTGCAAGGGTATAATAAGACCTTATCTCCTATTTTCAACTCAAAATCTAAACTAGTTTTGTCGTAAATAATTTTTTGTTTTATTTTATGAGATTCTAGCATTAGTCTGGCTCTCTTAAATGCCTGTTCTAATCTGAATTTTGATTCCTTAGCATAATCTTCTATATTATAAAGAGGTTTTATGTTTTCTATGCTATTAAAATGCTTTGATAAATTTGAAGTTTTACCAAAAATTAGCTCGTATGGACAATAGTCATGTGCCATAGAGGGGGTCGTATTAAAACAATAGACGAAGTATTGTAGGCATACATCCCAATCCGTTTTGTCAACTGAGATGTATGAACGAATGTACTTATTGAGTGTTCTGTGGCTTCGCTCCACGGTACCTACAGTTTGGTGATGATGTGCAGTCGAAGTTATGTTTTCAATATTTAAATTTTTACATAGACCTTCAGTAATTTAATTTTTATATTCCGTTCCCATGTCCGTAATGAACGTCTTCATTGGACCGTACTTTAGAATAAAATCTTCAAATATAGCTTTTGCTACTATATTTGCACTTTTATTTGGTATTGGTATCGCTACCAGGTATTTGGATAAATCGCATATGAGTGTTACTGCGTACTCGTTTCCATTGTTTGATTTTGGTAGTGGACCAACCGTATCCACAATTACTCTATCGAAAGCTCTTTGTGGAGTTTCAGTTATAGTTAATGGGGTCTTAGTGTGTTTAGTTGTTTTAGACTTTTGGCATTTAGGACATTTCTTTATGTACTCGTTTATGTCTTTGGACATATTTTTCCAGTAATAGTGTCTCTGGACCTTGGCCAAGGTTTTATTAACCACCTAGTGACCACCTTGTATTGGATCATCGTGAAATGTAGACAATATAGCTTCTTTTTCTTTATTATTTTTTATTACGGTCACCGGGTTGAGTAGCGCTACTCTTAATGATTTCAATATATAATTGCCCATATTTTTAAAATTACACAGGCCGACAATTTCCAACTTTTTTTTTCCTACACGCATAATTTTACCTGCTCCATAACCTTTAGGCTCCCCTGAACCAAAGTCCGGAACAAGCATAGGTTCTATCACCCACAGTTTCCGCGGTACACCTAAGAAAAAAAAATGATCAAATTTTACCATATATTGAATTATGTAGGCCGTGTAATGGAGATGACCATCATTGTTTCTAGTACATATCATTTTTGAAATGTATGTGTACCAACTAAAATTAAAAAATGGTATCTAGCAGTTACCATATCTTTGAAATACTCATCCAAAGTTGAAATCTCAGATTTTCTACATTAATTTTTGGTCTTCTATGATTTTTCCCCAAACATTTTTCTATGGAAGCTTTTTATATTATTATTGAAATCAATAGATCATACCATGTTTTAATTTTTGATTTAAGGAAAAACTCGAAAAAAATTTTATTGAATTTAATATAGGTGGCTAAACAATATTTTCTTCAATTAAATTTGAGTTTTTATATAGAAAGAGTTTTTAATAAGAAAACCTGGGGACTTGGCAAAGAGAACAGCGGATCCGGTTGAATACACATGTGGATGCCCTAAGCTCCCAAGCGGAGTAATAGGAATAAAAAAAAAAAAAAAAAAAACTAGGTTGTGTTTCCTACATTTCTCGAAAACATCAGTTAGGTTCTTGAGCATGTGGTTTTCGGAGCAACCTATGACTATTAAGTCATCCATGTAAAGAAATGCTTGCGAAGGGTCCAATCCAGAGAGAGCTATATTCATAATTCTCTGAAAGGAGTTTGGAGCTATTTTTAAACCAAATGGTAATCGCGTGAAACGATATGAACCATTGTTCGTTGAAAAGGATGTTATATCTCGTGAATTTTTTTCGAGTTCAATTTGGTGAAAACCGGACATTAAGACGAGACATGAGAAATAATTTGCTCTACCTAGTTGATGTAAAATGTCATCGATTCTAGGGAGTGGAAATTTATCAGATAAGAGTTTTTTATTAATTTGACGATAATTAATTACTAATCGCCATTTTTTATTTTCTGAATTTGGGAGTGACTTTTTTGGTACTAGCAAAAGTTGGCTATTATAAGGTGACACAGAGGGTTCTACTATTTTATCATTAATGAGTTTTTGGACTTGTCTTTGAATTTCGTCTTGTTGACTATGAAGATTTCTGTAATTTTTTGTATATACGGGTTCATCATCACTTAATCTCAGTTTTTGTTTATAGAAGTTATTTGTAGTGATCGCTTCGGTTTCTAGTCCGAATACATCACTATACTGGGTGCATAATTTTGTAAGTTGGTCATTGAATTTTTTTATTTATTTATTTATTGAAGTAGTAACAATTATCTGTTATCTGTTATTTATATATACAATTTTTAAAATTAATTAATTATAATTAAGAATTAGGAAAATTATTCAAAAGAAAAACAAACAATTTAGATTTTATTACATCAAGGGATAATTCAGGGGAAAATAAATGGGACAATAGATTATAATTTTTACAAATAACACGAAAAGGATCATGGTCCGCAAAATTTGATCTACAAATTGGTAACCAAAGGGGTCGGAAGGACCTGGTTGACCTATTTGGAACAGAAAATTTGATTTTTTCAAGTAAAAGATGAGAGTCAACTTGACCAAGAATGAGTTTATGAAGGAGCATGGCCCCAGCACAAGTACGACGTACCTGCAATGGTGGCAGGTCTAATAACTTTAGCCGACAACTATATGGTGGAAGAAGACCATCTGAGTCCCAGTTTAAATATTTTAAGGCAAATAAAAGAAACTGCTTTTGCACTGATTCAATACTTCTTTGATGAACCATATACTGCGGACTCCAAACGCATGAACAGTATTCAAGGATCGGACGAACCAAAGAGATATACAACGTTTTAGTGGTAAAGGGATCATCAAACTCTTTTGACCAGCGCTTGATAAATGCAAGTACTCCTCTGGCTTTATTAACTGTTAGAGAAATATGTTCATTAAACGACAGCTTGTGATCGAAAAGAACTCCAAGATCATTCATTAAGGAAACACGATCTAAAAAGTGATTCCCAAGTGAGTACGAGATGACATGAGGCGTGCTACGGTTAAACGACATAACCTTGCATTTTGAGCAGTTTAGTGAGAGGAGATTATTAGAGCACCACAAGAATACTTCGTCAAGGTCAAACTGAAGATGTCTATGAAGAAAGTGGTCAGAGTAAGAAAAACAGAGCTTTACATCATCAGCATACATAAGTGTAGTAGCATAGCTCACTACACTAGGCAAGTCGTTAACAAAGAGGATAAATAGAAGAGGTCCTAAATGACTGCCTTGCGGAACACCAGATGTTACTTTTATAACATGAGATGTGATGTTCTTGAACAAAACCCGCTGCGTACGATTAGATAGATATGAAGTCATCCACTTTATGATATTAGAAGGGAAACCCATAAGATAAAGTTTCTGGAGAAGGAGACGGTGATTAACAGAATCGAAAGCTTTACTAAAATCGGTGTAAATAACATCGGTTTGCATTCGTTTAAGAAAACCCTTATGGACGATGGAAGTGAATTCTAGCAAATTGGTTGTTGTAGAACGATTTTTGACAAAACCATGCTGGGTGGAGGAAATTATGCTTTTACAATGATGTTGCAGTTGCAATGTAACCATTTTCTCCAGCAGCTTGGGAATAGCAGAAAGTTTAGCAATACCACGGTAGTTATCAATAAGTATTTTAGAACCTTTCTTATGAAGTGGAATAATAAAAGATTCATTCCATCTCTTGGGAAGGCATGAAAGGTCCAAAGATAAATTGAATAGGGTAGTAAGAGGATAGCATAGAATATCGGAGCAGTACCTAAGAATACAGCTCGGGACGTTATCAGGACCAGAAGAAAAAGAGATATCCAAGGTTGAAAGAGCATTAGAAACATCAAGATGATTAAATTTAGACAAGTAGATATTGTTTATATACGGAATATTATACGGGTATGTAGAATTTAAATTATAAGAATCGGACGAATAAGTTGATTGAAAGAATGATGCAAAGAGGTTTGCAATACCATGATCTGAAGAATCAGAAATATTTTTATAAGATAGGGAAGGAGGAAAAAGACTGGATTTACGTTTCATATTGACAAACGAATAAAAGGAGCTCGGATCATTTCGGAAGTTAGCCTTACAATTTAAAATATAGCGCTTATAAAGTTGATTATTAAGAAGAATAAACTGGTTACGAATGTAAAGAAAGTTTGTCTGATGAAACAAAGAACCAGACTTAAGAAACATTTTGTAAGCTCTAGATTTCCTGTTCTTAAGACGAGAAAGGTGTTTGTTAAACCATGGCGGTTTCGTTGATGAAGACGATGAAAGTACTGGAACAAATTTGTCCAACGCGTTGTGGATTACCTCATAAAAAGAATCAGTAGCAGCATCAATACAGTTAAAAGATGAAAGATATTCCCAGTCAATTCCAGCTAAATGATTGCGAAGAGCATTGTAATCCGTTTTTCGGAAACATTTAGAACGATACTGAGCCTCATAGTTATGCATATTAGGGAAATCAATTAACACCGAAACCAATAGTGTGGGATGGTGTACATCTTCAGGAAGCGATAGTGGTGAAGACCGATTTACAGTGGCAGAGGATATTCTATTACAGAAAATAAGGTCTAGGGACCTGCTAAGTGTGTTAAGGATGGGGTTAATTTGGGAAAGAGCAATTTCAATTAGTTCATCAATGAAGTCGTTATGGCAACTAGAATGCAAGGAATTGTCATCATCACACGGGATCCAGGAGATTTGGGGAAGGTTGAAATCACCCATGATTAGGACAAAATCAGAGTCATTGACTAATGATAAAACGTACTTGATAGCATTAAGGTGATGAAAATATACCGTATCATCAACCGATGGAGGTATATAAGAACAGGTCATGAAAATATGAGACGGACCAACAGTTATTTTTACTGCGATAAACTCGATGCCAAACTGATTCGGGAAAGTTATTAGTTCAGCCGAGTATTTAATACTAACAGCAATGAGGACACCACCACCAAAAGAAGGCCTATCCAATCGAAACACAGTGTAGTTTGGAACAAAAATTTCATAATCAGAGACAGAGGAATTAAGCCAGGTTTCAGTAAGTGCAATAGCATCAAATTCAAAAGAAGCACTCTTAGTAAAAAATTGGCTCAGTTTACCCAGAATACTTCGAACGTTTTGGTAGCAGCAAGAAAAAACATTATTACTCAGTTTTTTGGAGCTGAATCGGCAAAGTTGTGATTCAGAGGGTCTTTAGCTAAAAATTCATGAATAATACTGTGCTCGGGCCAGGCTGACGGATCAAGTGCTTTTTCAAAGTAGGATTCAGGAATTACAATTTTGAAAGAGGATATGTTACGCTTATGTTTAAAATTAAACTTAAAGACCGCTAAATCATTAGGAGCTACCTTAAGATGTTTTAAGAGGTGACTCCTGACATCATCCACAGTGGCATCCGGCATGAGGCGGGATACGAATATGGCTTTACGAGGTGCAACAGCTCTCAGCGAAAGCCCAGAGGATTTTAACTCAGGCGCCACACCAGTGAGAGGCCTAGGTGACGGAGCCACAGGAACCTGGAGGTTTACCAACGATGGAGGATCCAGGACAATAGGTGGAGCAAGACTCATTGACGATTCCATTGGCAGACTTGGTGAATGGATCACTTCCACAGGAACAATAGGAGGCGATGAAGTATTAGGAGTTAAGAATTTATCCGAATGAATCACATGAGAAGCAGGAGTGCCCAATAGATTGACCGCCATCGGGTTATTATTCGGAATTTTTCTCCTTGGAGATTCACTTAGTAACTTGAGACCAAGAAATTGGGTCTCAAGTGTAAGGAATTGCTCATTAAGTGCAGCAAACTGCTTACGGACATCAAGAAAACCGTTTCTCGTCTGCTTCATGAAGGTCCGCATCTCAGACTCGATCTCTCTGCAGGTAATACAAGACCATGTCAGACCAATATTCTTAGTTATGAGATCGCTTATCCGTCCATTCTGCCCACCACCAGCACATTTAATATGTGAGCAGTTGTTGCAAAGCCAGCAGGAAAGATACGAATCTCCAGTGATGGATCCTCCAAACTCGCATTTCTTAGCAGTGCAAATTAGACTCATTATTTACAGAGATTTGTCCACTGTAGTGAGAGCGAGAAGAGTTCAATGGTAGAGTTCAAAGAGTTCAGTGGTAGAGAGGCACGTTCAGATCAGGCACGTCGAAGAGAATACGTAACAAAAGAGATACGAATGTTACGAATAACCGCTTCAGAGTAACAATGATATAACGGGATTACTCGATCGGAGAATAGACTCAGGAATATATATATTATATATGAATATTCGCAGGGCACGGCAGAAATAATATTGAAGAATAATATTATTTTTAAGAAGTGTGTGGATAATGAACTATGTAAGTCAATTATCTCAGTCAATGATACGCGAAAAGAGGAGTCTCGTATCAAAGATATATGTAGATATATGTAGGTAATAAGAAGAGAGCAATCGCAAAAAACACGTCGGGATACGGCAAAGTCAGAGGAAAGACTGGTGGGAATTGAGGTGGGAAGTTTTTTGTAAATTGGGATAATACAGTTTTTTTACGGTTTTCTGGGTCTGTTTTTACTACATCGTAGTTTGAAAGTGGTTCATGATGAATATTTTTAATATTAACTACCTGATCTATATTTGTGGTATTTATTAGTCTTATATATGCATTCTGGACTGTTGCTATGGTATTTGCTATATAGATACCTTTATGAATCTCTTGATTCGGAATTAATACACTGGTTTCTTCGGAATTTATCTTAATTTTTCGGATGACTTGGGATCTTGCTGGCAGAATTAGGGAGTTTTTGTCAGAACTGTATGTTATCGGAACATAAATTGGATATTTGATATTATTTGGTCTAATTACAAGCCAGTCTTCAGAAGGCTTGAAGAGTAATTGACAATTGTACCTTTTGAGAAAATCTATTCCCAGTATCCCATCACAAGGAATAGCGAATTGCACATTTACTATATGGAAATCATGTGGGATGATGTACTTAGAAGTTTGAATTTCGATAGAAGTTATGCCTTCTGATTTGGTAACCTCTTGGCTTATACCCTGTATGTTTATGATATGATTATCTTAAATGTTTTGAAAATGATCAGAATTTTCCTTTAATATGGATATTTCTGCACCTGTATCTAGTAGAAAAACTAATTCTTTTCCTGTTGCTGCGTTTATGAAACTAACAAATGTACCTTGACTGAGATTTATAGTGTGAATTTTGTTGTTTTTTACGTCAGTAAAGATATATACAGGTGTTTGGGAGTTTTCCGAATTCGTTTGGGCTATCCTAATATTGTTATTTTGGTTATTATTATTATTACCGTTATTGTTGTTGTTTCCCCCACGGCTATTTCCGCCGCGGTTGTTGTTTGTGTGATAACTGTTATTCTGGTTACCGTTATTTCTGTAGTAGCTAGTGTTTTGATTATAACCGTTATTTTGGTAATATCTGGTATTATTATAATTACCTCGATTATTACCTCGGGTGTATAATATTGAATTGACATTACCTGTCATTTCAGTACTGCATTGTATATTCTTTGTGACGGCTTCATTCATAGTTACGAAAGTGCCTGCTTCCAATATTGTTTTGAGGGGGCCATGCTCACAGTTTTTAACCATTGGCCTCCTCGGTACGTGTTCGGCCGATAGGCCTTCGTCAATGTACGAAGCTTCTAGGAGTTTTCTTAAGTTGTCTATTTCCGTCGTGAATTTTTCCGCGGTTTTGCCTTTCTGGGTTGTTTTCGCCATTTTGGCTTTAATTATGTCAGAGGTTTCTCCGACTATAGTGTCTTGTAGCTTTCTGATTATTGCTTCTATAGTTCTTTCATTTTGGACTCTGTATAAAGTTGATCCAATTATTTTGGATTTAATTACTTCTACTGCCAAATTCTCGAATGTGCCTTTCGTTAGGTTAACTAACCTCAAAGCTGTTATAAATCTTTGAAGGTGTAACTTTTGCCCGTTAAATGCAGGGATGGCATTCGATATTTCTCTAATGTATGCTCTTTGGGCAATGCTCTCGTCAGCCATTGTGGATGGTTTTAATTCTACAATGCTGTCGTTAAATTTGGAGTCGGTCAAGTCCTGGTCTGATAATTCAGATTGGATAAGGACTGCCGGACTAGTAAGGTTGTTAATATCGCTTCTTTTGATTCTGGTTCGTCGCCAGCTTCAATTGTTATTGAAGTATTGAGAATAGTAGGTATTGAAATATCAAGCTTGAACCTTTCTTTAACAGATGTTAGATTAGATCTTAGTCTGATCAAAAACTTTGATACTCGAGACCAGTGATCTGGATTTAACTTTTCTCTGTGTTCATATATTAATATTCGAGCTTCATTAAAGCATTTAACTAATATTTCTACGTGTTTATTGACCGTTGTTTTTTGTATCGGTCTATTCTGTGTTAGTGACTTATGCGATTTGTCGAATTCTGCTTTAATGCTTGATAGTTCTTTCGATAATTCATTCCATTCCATTATATTATGGGTATGGATTATCTTTTAGAAACCATCATAACAATTGTTCTACCTAAAAGTGGATCCTCGTCTATTCTTGATTTCACTAGCACAACCGGAATTGTTGTTAATAGTATTCCTTTTTGGGTTGCGGTGCAGTGAAACAATGGTGAAACGTAGCAGTTAAATGTTTCTATATAAAGTATTTCTTACTCATACACACTAACTGGGGTTGTTGATACTAAATGCTGGATTCTTTCATTGAAATATGGGTCCTTTTCATATATTTTGTCTATGGTTCTTCGTGTACTCATACTGGAATTATTTTCTTTTCAATTTTCTTTATTTTATTTATTATACCCTTGCAGAGGGTATTATAATTTTGGTCAAAAGTGTGCAACGCAGTGAAGGAGACATCTCCGACCCTATAAAGTATATATATTCTTGATCAGGATCACCTCCTGAGTCGATATGAGCAAGTCCGTCTGTCCGTCTGTCTGTCCGTCTGTCCGTCTGTCTGTCTGTCGGTTTCTACGCAAACTAGTCTCTCAGTTTTGGAGCTATCGAGGTGGAGCTATCGAGGCTGCCGCGTAACGTACGGCTCAAATCGCGGGAATAGATCCGAGAATAGATCCGAGGATTAGGAGAAAGATATTATGAGGAAGAGTGTTGCACAGATAAGGCGGTTAATATAAGCGATTTAAGATTGTTAGTAGAGCAAAGTGACAAGATGTGGTAGAGACCATTGTAGTCCGAACATAATACCCTGAACGGATCGTGTTGGGCATACGTCGAACTACAATGGCTGAGGAGTAGAGGACGAAAGTTTCTGGTCCTTCTACTAGGAATGTTAAAATTTAAGCGTGTTAGTAAATGCTGGCTGTCTATATTTCCATAAATAAGATTATATAGAAACATGACACCCAGCATCGTTCTACGATTTGTTAATGATGGTAAGTTGATTAGTAAAAGTCTACTATGATAAGAGGGGAGGTAAAGATTTGCATCCCAATTAAGTCCCCTAAGAGCAAAAGTAAGGAAGTTTTTTTGTACAGATTCAATGTGATCTTGGTGTACTCCAAATTGAGGACTCCAGACACTCCATACCTTTGGCGTTTTTTAAGTTGGAGGGTTGAGACTTTCCACACATGTTATATTTGGCCAAAATTTCATAGAATCGGCCGACTATATCCTATAGCTGTCATAGATCGATCGTAACTGGCATAACTTTGCTGTTTTTTAAGTTAGAAATGTGGGACTTGGTACGGATTCTATTTTGGAAAAAATAATTTGACTTGCAAAATTTCATAAGGATCGGCCGAATATATCATATAGCTGCCATATAACTGATTGATCGGAATTGGCATAACTTTGCTGTTTTTTAAGTTAGAAAGGTGGGACTTGGTACAGATTCCGTTTTGGGCAAAATAATCTTATTTGACAAATTTCATAGGGATAGGCCAACTATATCCAATAGTCAGTACCACTTCAACCTCCGAAGAGACAAGTCGTATTAGATCAGCATCGATCTCGCGTTCGTAAAACCTATTGAACTTATCAGCAAAAGTTGAAAAACAAATATTAAGCACAAAACAAAACCTAAAAAACAACAACAAAAAAAACACAATTTCTTACCACTCGGGCGCAAGCCCTTTACAAACAACCATGCAAATTAACTAAAAGTTTAATCCATATTTTATATTAATATTATAAACAATTATTTGGGCACTTGCCACCAAGCTCTTTTGAGTCTTTATAATGTAAACATTCCCACACTTGCATCTAGCACCCTAACGGAAGACCAAGCTTGAGAAATGAAATAAACGAATTCCCCCTATTGAGACCTTCTCCCCCTATTGAGAAATCCGTTCCACAATTTTCTGGAAATCTCGACAATTACGTAGCTTGGCGGAAACAGCAATGGGACTCTATGTCTGCAAAAGCCGTCGGTACTTTGTAGCCCTAACCATTTTAAGAAACAAGATAGTAGGCAAAGCCAATGACGCTTTAACAAACCATGGAACCGTATTGAACTCTGACGCTATTTTGGCCAGACTCGATTTTGTCTTTAGCGACAAGAGGCCAATCCACAAAATTTAACAAGAATTAAGTGTGCTGACACAAAACAGATTTTCGGTTATGGACTTTTATAATTTGGGTAACAAAAAGTTAACCCTCTTAATTAATAAAACCATAATGACGTACGGGAAAGAAAATCCAATAACTACAGAAGCAAACCTCAGACATAGACAAAATGCCTTGAGGGTATTCATAACTGGCCTAAACGGCCCATTTTCTGGCATGTTATTTTCCCTAAATCCTCCAGACTTACCAAACGCTCAAGCTAGAGTTCAAGAACTGGAGAGCAATCATATGAGGGCACAGTTCGCTTATCGTTTTAGCGCACCTCAGCGCCGTTATAACGATAACCAACGAAACCAAAACGAACCATATTATAGATCCAATGGTCAGAATCAGGGCAATCAATTGCGCCTGAACAGAACCAACGACAATTACAAAAATCATAATGGACAAAATCCCAATTATCAGCACAATAATAGAAGTTCTCCTCAGAATAATAATAATTCCCAAAATAAAAATAACCCCCAAAATAGTAATAGCTACCAAAACCACAATAGCTATCAACACAATAACACTCGGTATAATCCCTATCCAATTTATAATACTTGGACGCAAAGGAATAATACATACCAAAACAGAAGCGAACCTATAGAAGTGGACTCCAGCATCCAAATCTAAAATAAAAATAGTAACCAAGCATTCCCAAATGGTGAACAATACCAAACTACAAATAGCATCCAATATAATTCATTCCAACAACCAGAACAGGCAGTTAAACGCGCACAAATTGAGTCATCTGCTCAACCTAGAAACAAACAAATGCGCATAAATAATATCAAAGAGGAACATTTTTTAGGAGAAGAATAGGTCTGCCACACATATTACGATTTGACAAAAAAATTAATAAAAAACTTAATGTTCTGATAGATACAGGAGCCACAGCCTGTTATATAAAAAAAGGTACCTACCAAAACGGGATAGAATTTCCCATTTACAAAAGACTATCCACGGTTAATGGATACTCAACAATAAAAAAATGCCACTACATAACAATTTTTCAAACAAAACAAATTTTTTACGAAATAGAGGGCCTAAAGGCAGACTTATTAATAGGATACAATTTACTAAAAAAGATAGGAGCAGTCATTGACACGAACAATGACACACTAAAATGTAAGGGAAAAATCGAAAAATTACACTATGACGAAAAAATAAATTTATTAGAACTAAACAAAGAAACAACCATACTTCCACTAAAAAAATATATATTAGACAAATATTTTAACCACGAAAATTTGTCAAGCAAGAATTCACTTAGCATAAAAAGTTTGGGGTATATAAGCCCCAAACACGCCGTCGATGCTCATTCCGACACAAAAAATTTGGGATACTCATGTTCCAAATGCACCAAAAGTCAGATTTCCGACAACTATCCCTCAAGTGGTTTAGGGTACTCAGACACTGAACACGATGCCGATGTAAAATCCGATTCAAACGATATAAACAATGCAGCATATAAGAATATGGATAACACGGCCGAAAATATTTTCGGCATAAACAATTTAGAAAACAATACAGACGAAACCGATACAGAAAACTATATTGAACTAATAAAAGGCACAATAAAAAAAGTACATTCAGAAATAAATACAAATTTACCATTCCGGACGGACGTTCGCTGTGAAATAGACACAATAAACGATAAACCGATTTACTCAAGACAATACCCATACTCACAAGCAGTAAACGAATTTGTTAATCAAGAAATACAACGAATGATTAATGATGAAATCATTAGACCCAGCAAAAGTCCTTACAACTCACCCGTAATTGTAGTATCAAAAAAAGGTACTAATAAAGATGGCACCCCTAAACAAAGACTATGCATCGATTTCAGAAAACTAAACCTTAGCACGATTTCAGATAGATACCCCATGCAAGATCCGACAGTTATTTTATCAAATCTTGGAAAAGCTAAATACTTTAGTACTATAGACTTAGAATCAGGTTTCCACCATATTTTGATGAAAGAATCAGACGTAGAAAAAACTTCATTTTCAATTAACAACGGAAAGTACGAATTCATTAGAATGCCATTCGGGTTAACAAACGCACCTCGAATCTTCCAGAGGGTAAATTCTTCCATGTCTACATGGATGACATAATTATTTTCTCTCACTCCCTCGAACAACATTTCAAAGACCTAAATTCAATCATTAATATTTTACATAAAGCCAATATGAAAATATCATTAGAAAAATCTCAATTTTTTAAATTAGAAACGTCATTTTTAGGATATGTAGTAGCGCAAAACATTATTAAAACCGACCCCCAAAAAATCGATACCATATCGAATTACCCAATTCTGGGCCTCACTGGATATTATAGAAAATTTGTAAAAAACTATGCAACCATTGCCAAACCCCTGACTAGATTTTTAGAAGGTTTCAATGGAAAAATATCCAAGAGGATGTCAAAAAATGTTGCAATTACTCTTGACGAGACTGCAATACAGGCATTTAATGAACTCAAAGAACACCTAATTTGCCAAATAGAACTGGTCCAACCAGACTATTCAAAACAATTTACATTAACAACTGTCGCATCTGACTTAGCTATAGGAGCAGTACTTTCTCAGGACGGATACCCAATCACTTTTATATAAAAAACCCTTAACAAAACTGAAAGAAATTACGCGACTAACAAAAAAGAACTTTTAGCAATAGTTTGGGCATTAAAAACCCTAAGAAACTATTTGTACGGAGTATCAGGAATAGAAATACATACAGACCATCAACCGCTCTCATTCGCAACATCGGATAAAAACCCAAATGTAGAATTAAAACGATGGTTCAATTACATAAAAAGCTTCAACCCAAAAATTTTGTATAAACCGGGTACTACCAATGTAGTAGCAGACTCACTGTCACGAATTGAAATAAATAATATTACAGAAGATGAAGATGTAGAGTCCACGGATTACGGAACCCAACACTCAGCCGAAAGTAGCTATAGTAACATTATAGGCGAAACCAAAAAATCCCTTAATCAACTTAAACAACAACTTTTAATAGCAAAGGGAAAATTCACAATTCATGAACAGATAAATGTATTTGAAAATAAACGTCATATTATTGAATATGATCAACCAGAGAACTTAGCTACAGTCCTTAAAGAATATCTACAACCCAATATTAATACAGAGATTCATTGTACTCCTGAAGTGTTGTATGAAATTCAAGTTAAATTAAAAAATAACTTCATTAATAAATTCGTATCCAACACTTACATATTGACATTTTTTACGCGCAAAACCTAACCTTCTTAACTTGCATTGATTCCTATTCCAAATACCTTGTTGTAAAAGAAATTACTAACAAAAAAAATATCGATTTAAAAGTTTATGAAATACTTCAAACATTTCCCCAAGTTAAAACGATTATGACATATAACGAACCTAGCTTTACATCAGCACAATTTAAATCCTTCCTACAGCGTGCTGTTATTTCAATCCATTACGCAGACCCCAGACATAGCCTTTCGAATGGACAAGTTGAAAGAGCCCATTCAACCCTAACTGAGATAGCTCGTTGTGTTAAAGATGAGTACCGTCTCCTAGAATATCCCGAAGTTATTATAAGAGCAGCAAAAAGCTACAATATGACAATTCATTCAGTAACAAATCAAAAACCATACATTTTATTTAACAAAATAAATCACAGTGCCTTACCATTAAAACTACAAACTAAAATGTTAGATTATCATAATAAAAATAAATTAGATAAAAATTATCATGTAGGAGAAGTAGTATACGAAAAAATACACGGAGAACGAAAAAAACATGTCATTAAAGAAAACCTACCAAACAAAGTAATCATTAATAATAGGAAACGAGTTATTCATAAAGACAACATTAAATAACCCATATTTTACAGAAAATGGAAATACCATTTATCATCACCATTTTGATAATCACTTGCCACTCCGAAATAATCGACTACACTAACAACGAATACCTACTACTGAAGAATGAAAACGACGTATTGACGTATGACTCATTTGAGGACCTCTTTCATATCACAAACCTAAGTTTTTACAAAGAAATAATTAGAATAGAAGATAAAAATACTAACAACAGCAACTGCGACTCAGACTGGGACATTTCCCAAAATCTAAATATTATAAAAATTCGTATGTCCCAATGAATACCATCATGAAATAAAAGGGGCATTAACGAATTGGGCACAACATGGAAATGGCTAGCAGGTACACCAGACCATGACGACTTAATAAGAATCAAAAACAAAATTAACGAACTGACAGAAAACAATAACAAACAATTTACAATAAATTCACGTATATTTCAAGAAGTATGATCAAAATTCTTAACACAATTGTTGTTAACAAAGAAACAAAAGTAAGACAACACCGACTACAATTAATTACACTTGATATCCAAAATTTAATCGATACAATCACTTTAGCAAAAATAGACATTTTTAAAACAAAAACAAGAAAGGAAAGCTAACTTCGGGCCGAGTCGAAGTTTATATACCCTTGCAGTTGAGTCGCAGTCCGCTAGGTGGCGCCACGCATCTAATATAATTAGATATGTAGCGGATCGTATAAAGTTGGCCGATCCTTATGAAATTTGGCTGGCTTTTCCGATCAATCAGTTAGACGGCCGATCCTTATGAAATTAGGCAGATCGTATAAGTTTGTCCAAATTAAAATGCATAGAAAGTTTTGTACACCTATATAGCACATTTTCGTCACTAAAATTGATATCAGATATTTTGGGTTTCGCATGCAGGTTCGTCACCGGTACTTTACCTCGTGAAGAGATTTTGTTATATAATATTATTTGGAAAGAGCTGTTATATTATTCCAAATATTATTTGAAATTCGAAAATCGAATTTTTTGAATAACTTCTCGGATCGGATTGGTAGAATGCGAATAAAGAAAAATCTATCTAGTGATTTTTTTAGTTTCACCCTAATTTTTCCCAAACCAAACAACTTTTGGAAAATGTTTGGAAAAATGTATCTAATTTAAACAATACCTTTCGATTGGTATATAATTCATTCAGAAAGGATGACTAGAGAAAATTTTTAATTCTTCGGCTATATATAGAGTCTCCTCGCGCATACCAAGGAATGCGCGGTCGTCACCTCGTGGACTACCGTCCACAGAGATTATTTATATAAATATTTTTTTTAATTTATAAAATTGAATCAGTTTACATTTTATTTTCTCTTCTTATAGAATTATAATTTTTTATTTTTGTATTCTAAAAAATAATTTATTATTAATAATTTATTATTTTTTACCACCAAAAATAATTAATTAAATGATAGTCGTTTAATGTCGTTAGTCGTTAATTAATTGAAATTGTTTAATAAAAAATAAGTTAAATATAAACGGAACTCGCGCGGCTAACAACTCAATATTTCTAGTGGAAAAATTAAAAAATCCACCAATCGACACTACAAAGTAACAATGTATTGATCCAAGAATCCCGTTTGCAATGAATAGATTTGTATGTTGTTTAGTCTTATTAATTTTACACTTTATTTTCGGACTGGCGAAACTGGTCCATCAACCACACGTGTTCGACTTAGAACATCCAGAGATCGCGGAGAGGAATCAATCGTTGACGTCGGCGCTGACGTCGCTGCTACCGCCATCGCCCTTGCTCTTCGCCGCCGGTTCCCATATCCCTCCTTTTTTTACCAGCTTTAATTTCAATCCTTGGTCCAAGCTTGGTGGTTCCATCCCAGCTGTCTGTGCTGGCTGGTGTTCCGTTTGTTCTGTGTTTGTCATCTCTTCTGGTGGAGTGACATGTACCTGTCCGACTGTGGACTGTGGAGCTACTGTCCGACGAGATCCATACTGGTATCTTCTTAAGGTGGCTAATATTCCTGGTTAAACGTCTATCATCTTTTGACCCTATAGCTATTTTTCTTTTTTTCTCTATAACATCGTATTCGGTAGGGTCGAAGTTTGGCGTTAGCTTATGTGGGAAGACAACATTTTTTATTAGGACCTTGTCACATACTCCTATATCAATTTCCTTCGCCCCTCTCTTTTTATCAGCTGATTCTTTCCCCTTCTGTTTTGCAACACAGTCTTGGTTTCGTTCTGCTGAGTCTAATACTTCCGCGCCCAAATCCTGAACCCCTATCATCTTATCACGGATCAGCCTGTTAAACATTAACTGCGTAGGAGCAGTACCTGTGTTGCTATGTGGGGTTACATTGTACATCAAAACGAATTTCTGTATCTCCTCTTTATAGTTATTTTTGTGTTGGTATGCGATCTATAATCGCTCGGAATGTTTAAACGGTTTCCTCTCAGTAGGATTTTTCCGATTGTGGAAAGCTCGAATCGGAACGGGTAGAGGTTATTTAATGCGACAGAAGTCCATGAATCATCTTGCAAGCAAGTAATGGCATCCACAATTTCTTCATCAAGGATGCTTTTCGCAGCTATCTCCGAAATGCTCATTGACATAGGGATTGAGCTCTCCAGTATACGAAAAATGCTATTTTCGGCTGTTGACTCGAAATCCTTTGTCGATGATATGTAACACAGGCGAGGCAACTTGTCTGAGATGTTTTCCATCCCAGCTTTAAAAATAACTTTGAGTCTGTAGTCGTAGGAGCCACCTTTCGATGCGAGCTCGTGGTTTTGATGATGGCTTAAATATTGTCTCGAGCGGCTTGTGGTCGGTAACCAATTCAAACTCTAAACCGGCTAAGTAGTAATAAAATTTTTCTACCGCCAATACCAGTGCCAAGCTTTCTTTTTCGGTTTGTGAGTATCGCTTCTTCACATCAGACAAACTTCGGCTGGCATAAGAAATGATCTGGGGTTCGCTTCCTTCTGTGAATTGTAATAGAACTGCTCCCAGCGCCACCGGGCTTGCATCTGCAATCAGACGTGTTCGATGTTTTATATTGAAGTATGAAAGTCTTGGTATTTCAGCCAGCTGAGTTTTCAAATCGTTGAACGGTTCTTTCTCTTTGGGGCCCCAGACAAATTTAGTGTCCTTCCCAACAATTTCCTCAACGGTTCTGTGCGATCGGCTAAATCCGGAATAAACTTCCCGACGTAAGTGACAAGACCTGGGAAGCTTCTCGTCTCCTCCTTATTTCTCGGATCTCGGAATGAAGTAATAAAATCTACTTTTTTTGGGATCGACACTGATACCCTTGTCTGCTAGAATGTGGCCTAGAAATTTCAACCTGTGAGTTTTCCAAACACATTTTGAGTCATTTAGTACCACATTATTATTTTTGAATATTTCCCGGACTTTCCTGACGGTCTCGTCATGTTCACCTTCATTTGATCCAAAAATTATGACATCATCTATATAATTAAGAACGTTGGGGCATGGTGACAAGAACCCTTCAAGCCGTCGTTGGAATATTTAAATGGTACAGATTCTATTTTGGACAAAATAATCTGATTTGCCAAATTTCATAAGGATCGGCCGACTATATCCTATAGCTTCCATATAACTGATTGATCGGAAATGCTATAACTTCGTTGTTTTTCAAGTTAGAAGCATGGGAGTTTCAATGGATTCCTCTTTTGGCAAAATAATTCAATATGCCAAATTTCATAAGGATCGGCCGACTATATACGATCCGCTATATATCTAATAATATAAGATGCGTGGCGCCACCTAGCGGACTGCGACTCAACTGCAAGGGTATATCAACTTCGGCTCCGCCCGAAGTTAGCTTTCCTTTCTTGTTTTTATTTCATTTTATTTTCATTATACATAAACATAATATTGTCCAAGATCATATGAAATCGGTTTTAATATATCATGGGTGTATATTTAATATATCAGAATTTGGCATTGAGCGTTGTTATTTTTTTTTGTTATATATATATATAAAAAATTTTTTTTTTTTTTTTTTTTTATATTTTGTCCAGATCAATGGCCTGGCTTTTATTAGTCGCTCTTTTTGCTATACATTTATTATGAAAAATGTATGCTTTGTACAAAATGAATGCGATCAAAATGAATACAATAATTGATAATAGGATATTTGTCAATTCTGTGTTCATTGTGTTGGACTCAATTTTATTTATTACATTTGCTGTGGAGTCCACTTGTTTTACATCTACTAAACCCATTTTGGGTATTTTCCCAAAAATTGGTATATAATTTTTTGTGTAAATAGTATAATTTAATTTATTATTTATTTGCCATTCAGTTTGGCTCATTTAAAAAAAAAAATTGCCCTATTTGGTTTTATAAATATTGTTTTTTTTTTTGTTCTTATTTTTATTTTTTTTATACCCTTGCAGAGGGTATTATAATTTTGGTCAAAAGTGTGCAACGCAGTGAAGGAGACATCTCCGACCCTATAAAGTATATATATTCTTGATCAGGATCACCTCCTGAGTCGATATAAGCATGTCCGTCTGTCCGTCTGTCCGTCGGTCCGTCTGTCCGTCTGTCTGTCGGTTTCTACGCAAACTAGTCTCTCAGTTTTAGAGCTATCGAGTTGAAACTTTGCACACATCCTTCTTTTCCTTGCAGGTAGTACATAAGTCGGAACGGCCGGGATCGGTCGACTATATCCTATAGCTGCCATATAACTGATTGATCGGAAATGCCATAACTTCGTTGTTTTTTAAGATAGAGGGTTGGGACTTTCCACACATGTTATATTTGACCAACATATGTACAAAATTTCATAAGGATCGGCCAACTATATCCTATAGCTGTCATACAACGATCGGAATTGGCATAACTTTGGTGTTTTTTAAGTTAGAAAGATGGGACTTGGTACAGATTCTATTTTTATTTTTAAAATAATCTGATTTGCCAAATTTCATAAGGATCGGCCGACTATATACGATCTTCTATATATGTAATAATATAAGATGCGTGGCGCCACCTAGCGGACTGCGACTGAACTGCAAGGGTATATCAACTTCGGGTCCGCCCGAAGTTAGCTTTCCTTTCTTGTTTTTCATAAAAACCTTCCTATTTTTTGTATGGTTTTCAGGCCACACGCTAATCGGGAAACTTTAATGTCGCTCAATTTTACAAAACATTTTTTTTTACTATAAAAATAAATATGCATCGCAGTGAAATACAAAAAAATATGCAACGCAGTGCATGGGGAAAAAAAAAATGTTTGCGCTCTTGGTAGCGCTGTCGGTTTGCTGTTCCGAGTTTAGCTTGAGCGCTAAACGGGGCCGGTGCTGGCTGCACAGGCTTATCTTCTTTATTAGGCTGCTGGGGCACCGGTGCTGGCACAGTTTTGGTGATTCCAGGGGTCCTCTGCAGTCATTGGGGCATCTCTTCTTTATCCTTGGTAACTCCTGCTTTGGCGGTGGATTGTATTTTATTGGGTGGATGTGTGTGTGGCTGTGGTTTTATTCTTTCTTTTAGTTAGCAGTTTTTTAATGTGTTCAACGTCGGCGTGTATTTTCACCGAGCTGTTCCATTCTAACTTACTTCCGCTATTTAGTAGCTTCAGTAGTCGCTGCACCACGGCACTTCTCTTTCCACACATCACACTCTACTTACTGCGCTATTTGGTTTGGTCCCGTTTCTTTGGAGACGTCCTATTGGTCCCGTTTCTTCTGTCGACGTCCTATTTGCTGGAGATCCTTCGATGTCGATGTCCTGGATGTCCTGTCACGGTCGCCATGTAGTTTGTTTCATCGAAGGTCCCATTGACTTTTATATGTAATAAGTAGCCGGAGTTTTAGGTTGATCTTCTTAACTTTATTTGGGTCAGGAGCAGCTGTTGTTGCCGCTCCGAGCTCATAGGAGTTTCTCATTTTACAAATTTACTTAGGAGTTAAAGGAGGTCTAAGTCTCGTAGCTGCGCTGCCCAAAGCGGCAGCGGAGAGACGGTTATGTATTCTTTAATATTTATATATAAATATAAATTTATGTTATGTATATATGTTCGCTTAGGCGGAGGTATGTGGACATGCATAATGTCCACTCGTGTTACGTATATGCGGACATATGCACTTTTCGGCGTACAGCACACAGCACACACAAGGCACAGCGGGCGATTCATATTTCGGTGCACTTAGGTTTATGACCGAAACCTTGAATAACGTAAACACTGCGACAAAGTGTTACAGTGTGTACCCTTTAAGAACTCTTGGTACTTGGTATATAAGATATTAATTGTGCATATAATATCTTAATTGTTAATAATAATTGTTAATAATAATAATTGTTAATAATAATATATTAATTGTTGCATATTACATGGTAATGGCTTTAAGTGCATCGTTGGAAGCAAGTGCATCGCAGTGGCTTTCGCAAATATGTTATCCTGAGATAACTTGGGACGAATTTAAAGAACTTTTTATGCAGCGTTTTGGCATTGTAGAAACGCCAGCGGCCATGTTTCTGTCAATGTTGGCTAATTTTCCGACCGATGGCGTATGCCTCTCCAATTATGCTAGTCGTATGGTGAGGTCATTTATCACGAAATGGCGTGACATAAACGTGGCTCATGTTGACAACAGATTGCAGCGTTTAACCTTTACTTCAAATATGCGCACCCGGAGTGAATTGCAAACCGAGCTTCAAGCATTCACGTTCAACAAGAGAAAGAAAAATCTACAAGACGAAATATCGTCACCTGACATAAAGCGTTCGAAACTTTCAACAATAAAGTGTCATGTCTGTAGAAAATTAGGCCACATCCGTCGTCTCATGCTACAAACCGTAATGGCAGGGGTGTATATGGCCATCATCAAAAAGCGAATGTAACCTGCTTTAAGTGTGGAGAGCTTGGACATATTGCAACGCATTGCAGTAAGCTCAAAGTGGACAAGGTCAAGGATACACACTAGACGAAAAGAGTGGAGCTCTGCGAAGTTGTTGAGCCCAAAGGAGAGATGGTTCATCGAGGAGAGACTTTTATAACAACGTTTGACTCTGGAGCAGAATGCATTAATAAAACAAAAGATAAGTTGCAAATTAGCTGGTAAAAGAATTAACAATGTAGTGATATTGAAGGGTATTGGTAGTGGCAACATATGTAGCACATTACAAATACTTAGCAACGTAAAAATTAACGAACACTGTATTGAGGTTTTTTTTCATGTTTTGGATAATGAGTATTTGAAGAATGACATTATTATTGGTCGAGAAGTACTGTTCCCTGGATTTAATGTTCTAATATCACCAGGAAAATTCGAAATTGTGAGATCAAAAACTGTAAATTATTGTTCAAATGAGGAGAAATTTTGTAAATTAAATACTGATCTTGTGGGGAAGATAAAGATAAATTACAAGATTTATTGGAAAAATATTCAAAATCTTTTATTAGTGGAATTCCTTTGCCTAGAGTTAGTTCGGGTGAAATGAAAATTAAATTAGTAGACCCAAGAAAAATTGTTCAATGAAGACCATATCGGCTTAGCCCAAATGAGAAAGAATTGGTACGAGACAAGATTGATGAATTATTACAATGTAAAATTATACAGCAAAGTTGCTCACCATACGCAAGTCCCATAATGTTAGTTAACAAAAAAGACGGCACTCATCGTTTGTGTGTTGATTACCGTGAATTAAATTCTAATACAGTTGCAGATAGATATCCCTTGCCCCTCATATCGGACCAGATAGCCAGACTTTATTGAGCGAAATATTTTACATGTTTAGACATGGCAAGTGGGTATTATCAAATTCCCATGCACAAAGAATCGGTAGAATGTACAGCATTTGTCACTCCAGACGGGCAATATGAATTTTTGGCAATGCCTTTTGGTAGCACTTGGAGACCTTGCAAATACGTTTGTTGTCGTTTATATGGATGACGTAATGGTGGCTGCTGCAACAAAAAGTAAGGCTTTGGAAAGGTTGCAAATTACTCTTGATTGTCTCACGAACTCGGGATTTTCATTCAATATAAAAAAATGTTCTTTCCTTAAGTCATCGGTTCAATATCTGGGATATGAAGTGAGTGCAGGTGAAATCCGCCCGAATTCGCTTAAGTCAGTTTCTGCTTTACGCCAATTTATTGGATTAACGTCTTATTTCAGGCAATTTATGCAAGGATTTCCATTTTTCCATTTTTCCATTTTTACACAAAAGCCGGTCTTAGTAATTTTTGATTCAATCCATCCTAATGAGTTGCATACCGATGCAAGTTCTACGGTGCCATCTTGTCACACAAAATCGACAACAAGTCTCATGTCGTTGAGTATTTTAGTAAGGCTGCTTCTCCTGCTGAATCACGGTATCATTTCTATGAATTAGAAACTCTTGCTGTTGTTTTTTGTTGTCTTCACTGACTGTAACTCACTTAAAGCATCAAGAACTGTTTCCCAGAGTGCAAAGATGGTGGGCGCATTTTCAGTCCTTTACTTTTGACATACAATATAAAAAAGGTAAACGAATGTCTCATGTTGACTTCTTTTCAAGAAATCTGCCTTCAGCAGAGTTGACTTGCAAAATCCCAGAAAAACGAGTTAATCTGGCAGAAATATCAGACAATTGGCTTTTGGCCGAACAGCGTTAAGTTTCTGATATTGTTAATATTGTGGATAAATTGAAAGAAAATTCTCTTGCTGAGGACATTGCTAAAACTTACGAGTTGAGAGCAGGAATATTATATCGAAAAATTCAGCGAAATGGTAGAACTCGATCTTTATCAATTGTTCCTCGATCATTTAGATGGTTCGTAATAAATCAGGTCCATGAGTCCATCATGCATTTGGGATGGGAGAATACCTTAGATAAGGCCTATGACTATTACTGGTTTGATAATATGTCCACTAACATTCGGAAGTTCATTGATAACTACATTACACCTAAGGAGCAAGTAGAGCAAATGGTCAAGTTGAATGCATTATGAGCACCTTAAAGAACTTATTAACTGCCGTTGAATCTAGGAATCGATCTTGGCAAAATGCCTTAGGAGAAGTTCAATTTGCTTTGAACTGTATGGTTAGTCGTGTGACAAAGGCAAGCCCTTTAGAATTGTTTATAGGTAAAGTTGCCCGCCCATTGGGATTGATTCCACCCTGCGATATGGTAGAAGAGGTCGACTTGGCTGAGGTTAGAGGCTGCAGCAGAATATAACAAGGAGCAATTTGATAAAAACAAGGCTAAAGTTGTAGGATGCAAGGTTGGAGATTTCGTATTGTTAATAAATGAAAAGAGGAATCAAACAAAGTTAAGTCCAAAGTTTAGGGGGCCTTTTCAAATATCTGAATTGTTAGAGGGGGATAGATGTATGCTCAGGTCTTTGACAAATAATAGAAAATATAAACATGCTCATGATGACATAAGAAAAATGCCAGATAGACAAATACCAGTTGAATTTGAAAGTTGTAATAAAGATTTAAGTAATGAAAAAATTTTAACAGAAACTGTTGAAAGAGACTGTAATGAAAAAGACACTATTGAAAGAGACAGTAATGAAAGTATGTAAAGGAAACTGTTCAAAGAGACAGTAATGAAAAGGAAACTGTTGAAAGAGACAGTAATGTAAAAGAAGCTCTTGAAAGAGATAGTAATAAAAAAAAAGATAAACTGTTGAAAGAGACAGTAATGTAATGTAAAGGACACTGTCAAGGGATATTGGAGCACCATTTCCGCAGCTGAAATTCGCCCTTGGACAAAAGCGCTGAAATCTGCCCTAAAATGCCAACAACCTCCTCCTTGGATCTGCCACCAGAAATGAGATCATCAACGTAAAAATTTCGAAGCAAGATTTCGGATCCCACTGGAAAGTCTTCCACCTCGTTCTTACCCAATTGGTGCATCGCTCGCACGGATAGATAGGACGCAGGCTTTGTTCCATATGTAACAGTGTCCAATTTATATGTTTGTTGCTCCTCCAGAGGGGAATATCGCCACAGAATGCACTGCAAGAAGCTGTCAGACGGCACACAACGGAACATCTTACAAATGTCGCCAGTCAGCGCAACCGGATGCGAACAAAACCTCAGCAGGATGTGAAACTGCTTCGGTTGGATGACAGAACCAGCCATTAAGATTTCATTTAAAGAATAACCTGAGGTGGTAACAGCGGACCCATCATATACCACCCGAAGTTTCGACGTGGCAGAAAAAATTTGCAAGCTCGCCCAGTACCCCGGAGTTATGTATAATTTGCTTCTAACCTCACGAAGCAAAGTGACTCTCGCAATCCAGGTCTTCCTTTGACGCCTTCACAATCGGATCAGAACCGAAACTGGCGAAAAAGTTGATCGAGCCGCTTATCTAAAGGGCCTTGAGGGTTGACCAGTCGTGACCGCTCATAAGGACCGTGACCAGCCCTATGGCTGCCATAAGGACCTGACCATTATGACGGTCCTGGATTGAGGACAGACCAGGATTCCAGCCCAGGGTTGGCAGTGGCTAGCAGCACCACATCACCAAAACGATATTTGAAGACGAAAGAATTGACTGCAGCGGTCGTTAATAGAAAAGCAGCATCGTTGGATATGAAAATCTCGGGAGAGGGGTGTTGGCCTTTAATACCAGCTGGCGAGCTGACATCAAAATGCAGCAGAATATGATGTCTGCGTCCACACCCACGGCAGCTAGAAGCAATGCAATGCCGAGATAGTTGACCAGAACCAAGGCACTTACTGCATAAATCCAGCCGCCTAACTTCGCCTTAACGATCCTCTGGCGACAATCTTAAATAACTTGGGTAGAAATTTATTATTTGGGAATGACTATCATAGATCATGCATGCAGAATTTGTAATCATAATCACGAATTTGTAATCATAAATGCAGAGCTACCGGAATAAAAGGGTCTACGCCGTCCATCCTCCCACGTTGGAATGGAATCCAAGGAATCTGATTCAGCCGCCATTTCCTCCCACTTACCGAGATGCCAAATGCACGAGAGCGGGCGAAAAGAGATGTAAAGAGCGAACAAGAGTGGGCGGTGGTAGCATAAAAACGGTGGTGGAACAGAGTGACGTCACGGATGTATATTTCAATAAATTATCGCCGGTCAGACTTGCGGCGGTTTCTTGACCCGACATTGATTCTTTGTCGATAGGAACATACCTAAATTACTTAGACAACAGTGAGTGTATATAATTTAATAATTAATTTTCAGATGACATCCAGTCTATGCTACATTGAACATGTTTACTAAATTGATATTCGGATGACGAAACATTTGTAATGCTTGGACAATGGTTATCTTCACTGTTGCATTGTGAGCACGACGATTATCAACTTCCGAATTTCCTATAAAATAAATTTGTAAAATTTATTATCTCATCAGGTAATGGTAGCATTTCTCCAATAAGTAATACATTTGTCCTTTAGACAATGTTTTATTATTACAAGGTTTTATTAATGGAAGTGTGCAGGAGAATTTACCGAAGTGGGAAACCCTAATGCTTTCTAATTTGTTACAAGATGGGCCCAACCGATAAGCTATCCCCGCAGAGTAAGGAAAGTTTTCGTGCAGCTGGGGTTTATGAGGAGTACCTGTGTTTAAACAGTAACCATGCAGCTTGTTTCATTTCGTTAAGATGACCTCGGATTAAATTTTGGTGTTTACATAAAAGAGATAATAGAGAAGAGTTGGGGAAGACCTCATATGACTTGCTTCGTGACATGCGTCATCATTCCCGAAGATCGCTTGAAAGGGTATGCCGTCCACCGTCTCCTGGTATGCCGACTAAAGATTTTTGATTTTCCGAATGGTCGCTGTGGTTCCCGTTTTGTAAAGCACATATAGCCGAAAGGATACCGGAGTAAATTACTAATTCTCATTTGTTTGTAACGGGGAACTCGCTTTTAAAATTGCAAAAGCTTCGACTGTGAAAACTAAATTATATGTAAGAAAACATCCAGCGATAATTTTACTTAAACTTTCGACAGCGACGGCCGTTGTTTCAGTGGTCTGAGAGATGACTTCGTTAATCCAGGTTTTTTCGACAAGCTCTTCATTTAAAAAAAAAAACGAAAGATGAATTCGGAACTCGAAGTTTTGTTTATCGTTAAAATAGTGATGATCTGGGGCTGTTTTGGGGACCAAAAAGGAGTCGTGACGATACCCTGATGTGGTCTAAGCGCCGCAGACCAAGCTGGTACAGCGTTTGAGCTTAGAGGGCCACTTGAATTTCCGTTTCATTTCATTCAAAATGTACATTTTTTGGGTATGATGTTCATAGAAGTCTCCAGTAAGCAATCGTGTAAGGTATACACAATGAAGTTTAAAAGTTGTCCTTGAGTTGAAGGTAAAACACAGAATTTTTAATTGATCTACGATATTTATGAAATTGTTACTATTGTAATGATTGTCTCCTATTATATGGAGTCTTATAATAATTGTCGTATATATCGTTACAATACTTCGTTACAATTTTACTTATTCTAAACCTTCCATAAAAAGGCTGCGCTGCTGCAGAGGGCAGCGGCAGAGAATCTGCAATATATATTACTTATATATACTTGCTAATTTACAAAAGAATGATAGGTATGCATGCATATGTTATATGTGGCTGTAATCTGGTGGTGGTGTGCAGTTGATGTAATATTCTTTATCACAGTGCACGGGAGTTTGCTAGGTGGCGACACGCATGCCCTAGCTTGTACCTAGCGCGTGACGACACTTTATATAGCCAAAGAATAAAAATTTTCTGTGTGCGTTCAATCTAAATGAGTGATATACCAAATGAAAGGTATTGTTTTCATTAGATGGATTTTATCCAAACATTTGCCAAAAATACTTTGGCTTTGGAGAATTTTGCATATATTCGTATATGTGCTTTTTATTCACTAATTTTGAGATAGGGGGGACATTGGTGTCACCAGACAAAATATATATACCGTTCTTGGTATACCCTTGCAATTAAGCAGCAGCTTATTATTATATATATCGGATCGTATGTCGCACCTGGTTAAGAAAGCAAACGGAGAGTGGCGGCCATGCGGCGACTACCGAGCATTGAACAACGTAACAGTGCCGGATCGATATCCTATTCCGTACATACTGGATGTAACGAGCATCCTACATGGTAAAAAGATCTTTTCAAAAACCGACCTGCAAAAAGCGTATCACCAGATACCTGTCGAACCGAAATATATTCCCAAAACAGCAGTTATCACGCCTTTTGGGCTATTCGAATTCCTGTTCATGACATTCGGCTTGCGTAACGCAGCGCAAACTTTTCAGCGTCACATTAAAAACATAATGCAGGATCTCGACTTTGCTTTCGCATACATCGATGACATTCTGATCGCTTCAGAATCCAAGGAGCAGCACGAGACGCACCTCCGTACGATCCTTGACCGCCTTCGAAAGGCACATCGGCACCGTGAACTTCGAGAAGTGCCAATTCGGTAAATCGCAACTCAGGTTCCTGGGAGATCACATCAGCCAGCACGGCTTCAATCCATCCGAAGCCAAAGTGGAGGCCATCCGCCATATTAAAAAATGCTTATGATCAACTTCTATTGGCCGTTTATCCCACGAGCTGCTGATAACCAACACATACTACAGACGCTAATCCAAGGCAATAAAAAGAACGATAAAACCCCGATACTCTGGTCTATAGAAGCCGACCACGCATTCGACGCCTGCAAGAACGAGCTTGCAAACGCTACGTTGCTGAACTACATGGCACCTAACTCGCAATTAGCACTAACCACTAATGCCTCCAATGACGCCATGGGTGTTACATCAGATCGTCAACGAGCAGACGCAACCACTGGGTTTCTTCTCCAATAAATTCACACCGACGCAAAAGAAGTACAGAACCTACAATCGCTGCTCATTTCTGATCCAGAAAATACCAGCAGTTAAGGCGTCGAATAAATTGGTAGGCAAACACTACGTTTGACTCCGCTAAATCGTTTGAATGTCGCTAAAATCGTACGCTCTTGCATTTCCGTGTCAAAAAGCCAAAATCCAACGACACACCAAATCGCCACTGGGGAGTTTCGAACACATCGACATCGTTGGCCAACTGCCATCATAGAACGGATACCGCTACTGCCTTACGTGTATCGATCGCTTCTCAGGATGGTCCGCAGCAATTTCCTTAGTCGACATCACAGCACAATCTGTACCCAACGCACTGATTTCGGGGTGGTTCGCTCAGTACGGAATCCCTCTCCACATCACAACGGATTTAGGGCGACAATTCGAGTCAGCACTGTTCCAAGAGCTCGCCAAAATTTAAGGTTTTAAGCACCTGCGCACGACGGCGTACCACCCACAAACCAACGGGATAATCAAACTCTGGCACAGAACATTAAAAGCTGCCTTAAAATGTGCCGATCCTATAAACTGGAGCATTAACAGCTGAAATACTGAGTCCGAGTTCGCCGAGGCTCTTCAAAAAACCATATCTCAGCTACCAACCACTAAGGCAGTGCACCATGATACACCGCAAGTATTTGTGCACTCGGATTTAAACTATTGTACCCACGTCTTCGTCAGAGCGGATCGAGTCAAAACCCCCCTGGAAGAAAACTTCGAGGGTCCGTTCGACGAGTTAGCAAAGCAGGACAAGTACTTTAAGCTCAAAGGACATACAAAGGTCAACAAGATTTCTATCGATCGACTTAAACCAGCATACATCTTCCAAAACGAAATACCTCCGAATCAAGAAAAAACGACAGCGTGAACTGCCCAGCCAACCGAGTAGTTATCTAGATCAGGACGACGAGTCAGATTCCCAGCAAAGTATCTTTCCTAACTGGAACTCTAGGAGGGGGGTACTGTGGCAACCCTTAGCAGCTTACGATAGCAAAATCGAACTCGATAACTCACGGGAGCATCGATATCGCTGGAGACCATCTCCAGTAAAAAAACACATTCACCTAACTACTATGACAGCATCATCAGCCGCTACTGCTACGTCTTTGGCGCAGAGTTTTAGAATCGCAAAATAGAGTGTTAACCAAACTATTAAAAGCAACGCCGCAACCTGACACGCGCGCCGCATCCGCGATGTTACCGACATTCAACCCCGAAGCTGCAGAAGCCGACGCGGCAGCATGGTGCAATACGGCGGACATGATTCTAAGTGAACATCCTGAAATAAGTTTGGTTTTATTTTGCATTGAAATATTTTTGGTTTTATTTTGTAATGAAATATGTTTGAAGTTTATTTTATTGGAGCAGCAATGGTGCCGCTCCATCGATCGAAATGTCTCTGATTTTTACAATATTCTTTAAGTCTTATTAAGGCTAAGTCTCATAGCTGCGCTGCTCGCAGGCAGCGGCAGAGAGACGGCTACGTATCTATATACTTATGTATATTGCTATGCGCTCTCAAGTGTAGGCGCGAGGGATATGCATATGCTGTCCGTTCGTTGCAATTATGCCGACGCTAGCATTTCCCGTGTGTGAGCTAAGCCATAACGATCGGATCATATTTCGGCCACTTAGGAGTTATGACTGGGATTTTGAAATATGTAAACACTGCAACAAAGTGTTACAGTGCGTACCCTTTAAGTATTTTTGGTACAGTGGGTATTAAATATATGTGCATACTACATCTCCCTTCTTTTGAAAAATAACGTAATATAATGAAGTTATTTTTATAATAAAAATTTCTAATTAATACATTCTTTTTTTTTTTTTGTTTATTTGTTTTCGATTATCTTATCAGAATTAAAGAAAATGAAATTATTAAAAAAATATGTTTCTTTATTTATTTATATATGTGTGTCTTTGTATGGCCATACTAAGTACAATTTATGAAATAAAGATTTTTAATCTATCCTTATAAACTGTTTGTTTCCTATGTTTATTATTTGTTATTATAATGTTGTCTCTGTCTCCTATTTCCGTTACTATATACGCCCCTGTATATTTAGGATCTAACTTATGACCTGTCTCGTTTTTTAATAAAACTTGGTCACCTACTGATATATCTATATCCCTTACTTTATGATCATATAGTATTTTATTTCTATTCTTATTTGCTTCTAACATAACTCTAGCTCTTTTATAGGCTACTTCTAATCTATACTTACTCTCCTTAGCATAGTCATATATATTATATAGTGTTTCGGTAAATTACTTGTTTTACCGAATACTAGCTCATATGGACAATAAGTGTGTGCCATAGAGGGGGTCGTGTTGAAACAAAAGACAAAATATTGAAGCCATACGTCCCAATCAGTTTTATCAACCGATATGTAAGATCGTATGTACTCATTGAAAGTTCTATGACTTCTTTCTGTTGTTCCAACTATCTGGTGGTGGTGTGCTGTGGATGTAATATTTTCAATCTTTAAATATTTGCATAAATCGTCTATAATTGAATTCTTATATTCTATTCCCATGTCCGTAATGAACGTCTTCATTGGACCGTACTTCAGGATAAAATATTCAAATATTGCTTTAGCGACAGTATTAGCATTTTTATTTGGAACAGGTATTGCAACGAAATACTTAGTTAAATCACATATTAAAGTGACTGCATACTCATTGCCATTTCCTGATTTTGGCAATGGACCAATGGTGTCCACTATCACTCTGTCGAAAGCATTTATTGGTGTGTCTGTAATTGTTAAAGGAGTCTTTATGTGTTTAGTTATTTTGGCTTTCTGGCATTTTTGACATTTTCTTACGTACTCAGTTATATCTTTAGACATGCCTTTCCAGTAATAGTGTCTTTTTACTTTGGCCAAAGTTTTTGATATGCCAGTATGACCTCCTTGAATTGGCTCATCATGAAATGTAGACAAAATTGCTTCTTTTTCTTTTAAATTTGTCATTTGGGATCCTGAGTAAACTGAATCCTGCAGCGGCGAATATAACTCCTATAACATTCTGCGTTATGCACGGTGAAATTGGACCGAGCTACTAAGTATCTTGAATAACTAACTGTACAGCCAGATAATCTATGTTTAAAAGTCTACTCATATTATTCTTTAAATTTATAAGGTGCCTTGTATACCAAGGCGGATTCGTTGAAGCGGACGGATATTTCCACGGCACGCAAGCGTCGAAAAATATGTTCCAAGTGTAATAAAATTTTTGTAATGCGATGTTTATATCCTCGCATGCCAGTAAATCAGACCAATCAAATTCCAAAATTAACTTATTTAATTTCGTAAAGTCAGCCTTACGAAAGAAACGAACTTTCTGAGATTTAACTGTAGACTTAAGGTCAACAAAGTAATTATTTTCGATTGAAACCTCAAGAGTGGGATGATATGGATCCTCAGGGTTAGAAAGGGGCAAAGTTCTGGAAAGAGTAATTCCATCCGGATCAGAAACGAAACATAAGTCCAACAGCCGACCTAAAGAATTTCTAACGTGGTTAATTTGCCCGAGTGACATGTCGAACATGCCCTCAGGGAAGTCATGGTGGGAGTTAAGCTGTAAAGACGGTGAATTATCAACATTTGACCACATAAGTTCTGGGATATTAAAGTCACCCAGAGCTATCAGCTGGTCACCATCAGACAGACGATCGAAAACCAAACGAATAGCGGACAAATGTTGCCAGTATGTACATACAAAGATTGATCGGACAAAGTGATTTTGATGCAAAGAAATTCAATGTTACCAAACTCTTGTGATTTTACCTCTTCAGAAGCGAATTTGGAGTCTACAGAAATTAGCACTCCTCCTCCCCTTCGCAAAGTTCTATCACATCTAAAAGTGGTGTACCTACTAGGAAAAACTTCGGAGCTTAAGATCTCCGGCTTTAACCAAGTTTCTGTAAATACTATAATGTGGGATGCAAAAAAAGAACTATCAGAATACAGTTTGGGAAGTTTACTACACCCACAGGTTTGGTTATCTTTTTTTTCACCGTACTTGGTTGATGTTCTTGGACGAAAATGTTCTCTGGCCAAAAGCTGGCGGAACAGATCGTCTTGAACATCTGCAAGGGCACACGTATTTTGAAAGATGACGTGTGCCTGGTGTAAGAATATTTGAATTTTGAAATATCCACCACCTTTATGTCGGCTTTTGCTTTGGCTTTGATGTAAGCCGAGATATCAATCTCCGAAGTATCAGGGGCAAGTGCGGAATTTTTTCCGCGCGGAATTTTTGTCTACTTTGATATCTGGTAGTGACTTTCAATATATTTCTAGTTATATTTTGTAGATCTTTGATGGTTATCCTTGATAAAGCATCAGCTACATAATTATCTTTTCCCTTTAAATATTCGACTGTAAAATCGTATTCTTCTAGTTCGAGCCTCATACGTGTCAGTTTAGAACTGGGATTGATCATTGAGAAGAGGTATATTAAAGGTCTGTGGTCTGTTTTTATTAAGAAATTTTTTCCATATATATATGGTCTGAAATGTAATATCGCCCAATGAATTGCAGCTAATTCCTGCTCAGTAGTACATTGGTTACTTTCACCTTTTGTAAATGCTATTGATGCGTATGCAATGGGAAGTTGGAGACCATTATGGTTTTGAGTTAAAACCGCTCCACATGCTTGCTTACTTGCATCTGTTATTATACAGAATTCTTTAGTGAAATCTAGATATTGTAGCAAGGTAGGTTCCATTAGTTTTGTTTTTAAGTATTGAAGTGCATTTTCACACTCATCCGTCCATTTAAAAGGAACATTGTTTTTACATAATCTTGTTATGTGCCGTGAATAGTCGGCGACATATTTTATAAAACGTCTAATAATAGTTACAAAATGCTACGAAACGTCTAGCACTGTCCGCGTCGTGCAGAACTGGGTAGTTCATAATGACATCGTATTTCTTGTCATCTGGAAGTATTCCTTTATCAGTGCATTTATGACCTAGAAAAGTCACTTCATGCATAAAAAATGAACATTTTTCTGGATGTAACTTTAGGTTGTATTTCCTACATTTCTCAAAAACATCTGTTAAGTTCTTAAGCATATGTTTTTCGGAACAGCCAATTACTATTAAGTCCAGAGAACGCAATAGTCATCATTCTCTGAAACGAATTAGGGGCTATTTTTAATCCAAAGGGTAATCGCGTGAAACGATATGAGCCGTTGCTCGTTGAAAAGGACGTTATATCTCTTGATCCTTTTTCGAGTTCAATTTGATGGAATCCTGACATTAAGTCAAGACATGAAAAGTATTTTGCTCGACCTAGTTGATCTAAAATGTCATCGATTCTGGGTAATGGGAATTTATCAGATAGTCATTTTTTATTTATCTGGCGGTAGTCAATTACTAATCGCCATTTCTTAACATTTGACCCGGGGGATGATTTCTTAGGAACAAGTAACAATGGGCTATTGTATTCAGATACTGACGGTTCGACAATCCCGTCAGAGATTAATTTACCTACTTGCTTTTGTATTTCGTTCACCTGACTATGTGGGCTTCGATAGTTCTTTATATATACGGGTTCATCATCTTTTAATCTCAGTTTCTGCTTATAAAAATTATTTGTAGTTATTGATTCGGTTTCCAATCCGAATATATCGCTATACTGGGTGCATAAGCTAGAAAGCTGCGTCTTGAACTGTGGAGGGAAGTTTTATGAAAGTTGTGATAGTACGGATTTTTTCCTATTGTCTGAATTTGTGTTGACTACATCGTAGTTCGAAAGTGTTAGGTTATCAGTACTGACTACTTGCTCGGTATTTGTTGTGTTTAGTAGTCTTATTAGGCATTATTAGATGTTGCTATGGTATTTGCAATATAAATGCCATGCTGAATTTCCTGATTTGGAAAGAAGACAGTGTATTTTCTTTTGAGTTAAGCTCAATTTTCCGAATAACTTGGGATCTTGCTGGCAGAAGTATTGAATTATTGCCAGAACTATGAGTTATTGGTACATTAATTGGAAATGTTAAATTATTGGGTCTAATTATAAGCCAATCTTCAGATGGCTTGAAGTCTAATTGACAGTTGAATTTTTTTATAAAGTCGATGCCTATTATTCCATCGCATGGAATTGGGAAATATGAATTTAGGATATGAAAATCGTGTGGAATTATGTATTTAGTTGTCTGTATCTCCAAAGAAACTTGACTTATGCCTTTTATGTCTATGATATGATCATCTTGGATGTTTTGGAAGTTATCCGAAGTTTCTTTTAAAATGGAAATGTCTGCACCTGTGTCTATTAAAAAGATAAGTTCTTTTCCAGTAGCTACATTGAAAAATGAAACGAATATATTTTGGCTGAGATTAATGGTGTGAACTCTGACTTTTATTATTGAGTATTTAAAGGGCTTTGGGAGTTTCCCGAAGTGTTTTGGTTAGTATTTTGTGCAATTCTGACATTGCTTTGATTATTGCCATTGGGGCCTTGGTACGAGTTTATATATAGTCTCTATAGTTTCCTCTATATTGGCCTCGCCCTCCCCTGTTATTTTGGTTGTTGTAGTTTTTGTTGTTATTTTGGTAATTGTTGTTGTAGTTATTGTAATTACCACGAGAATTACCTCTATAATTTCCACGTCCGCGATTTGAGCCGCGCTGTGGATAATTCTTGAAATATAGGACAGTATTTGACTGTCCAGTTGCTTCGGTGCAACTATTGACAAATTTGGAAACAGCATCGTTCATAGTACTAAAGGTGCCAGCTTGCATTGCTTTGACTGCATGCTGCGTCGAATAACTTCTGGCTAGCTGTAAAGGTAAACCATCCGTTATATCCGTAAAGCATCAATGAAACTTGTTAAATTTTCAGCCTTACCATCAAAAACTGGTATAAGCTTGGATGCTGTATTAATAAAATCAATATTTGATTGTGCCATTGTGACAAAGTTAATTATTTTGTTTTCTGTTTCACTGGAGGTATCTGAATCTGTTGAATTGTCCAGATCAGTGTATACCGCTGGAATAGTAAGATTATTCAAATCTTCATCCTCTATTTTGAGGTTTACATTGGGAAGCTCTTCTGACTCTGATTCATTCGCTTCTGTTGATTCTGAGTCAGGTGCAGTGTCAACTGCTATTGGGGTGTTTAGAACTGTTGGTACCGATATTTCTAAACTGTACTTTTGTTTAACAAATATTAAATTAGTCGTAGTCGAATCAAAAGTTTCGATACCTGTGACCAATGATCTTGATTTAACCTTTCCCTGTGATTATGTATTAGCATGCGAGCTTCATTAAAGCACTCTACTAATATTTCAACATGCTTCCTAACCGTGTTCGTTTGGATAGGTCTATTCTGGGTTAGTGACTTATATGATCTGTCAAAATTAGTTTTAATGTTTGATAATTCTGTGTATAATTTGTTCCGTTCCATGCCTTTAGTTTGCCGTACTTTGTGAGAGTAATATATTGACATATTTTATATTTATTATTTTATTTTATTTTTTTTTTATTTAATTTTCTTAGATTTTTAAGTGTTAACATTTATGTGTAATCTGTTGTTTGTGCTATATATATTTTGTCTTATTTTTATTTATTTTGCTGCTTATATTTTATCCAGGTCATTTCCCCGGCTCATATACCTTTTTTTCAGACAATTATTATGCAGCTTGTAAATCTTATAAAAAACAGCGGCGCACATAATAACGACAATGATTACTAAAAGTACATGTACCCAATATAGATCAACGTTGGTAGTTTCTACCTTGTTGATGACATTGGCAGTGGAATCCACTGTTTTTATGTCCAACGTCATTTTCGTGGGTTTTGCATATACTTTTATTTGTGTTTCATTAAAATTATAAAGATCTTCTGTTGACAATTTACTTATCGCATTACTGCGCATTTAAGTTAACAAGCTTCCTACCTAGTTTTTTGCGTAGCTTTACAGTCTACACGTCTAATCGAGCAATCGAAAAGGTTCCTCTCAATTTTACAAAATATTATATTATGGATATAAAAAAAATATGCGTCGCAGTGCAATCCAAAAAAATATGCAGCGCAGTGCATGGAGAAAAAAAAAAAATGTTCCTGGTTTGGTTTACTTCTTCCTTCCTTCCACGTCAGCTGGTCGTCGCCGGTTTGGCTACGCTGACGCTCCCTCGAGGGCGCAGGTGGCGGTCGTGCCTCCCACGCTTGCTATTTGCTGCTACTGTTCTGGGTTGGTCTTCGCATTAGTCTTCGGCTTTACGCATGTGCAATTGCATGGTGCAGAGTTGAGAGGTCCGGGGCAGTCGGTCGGGCAGACCTGTGGTCGTTTCGGTAGAGGCTTGGAAATATTTTGTGTCGATATTAGTTTTTGGTTTATAACTTTAATTTGATTTTCCCAGTGAGTTGTGCTCTGTGGTACTCTGTTTTGGAGGGTTTCTTTTAAAAATTCAAGCTCGTTGTATAGCTTTTGCGCCGTCGTCCATGCGGGCGGTGTTGATTGAGCAAATAGCAGCCACTTTATGCGGGCTATTCTTTTGTTGATTTTTTTCTTTAGACCTCCACGTACCATTGTGCTCACTCTACTCACTCAGACGTTTTTTCGTATGATGTATTTTTCCTTTAAATCCTTATGCATTTTTCCATCCTTTGGTTCCTTTTAGCCTTGGTTCCGAATATCTTCCTAAGTCCTCCAGGACTCATGTCACGGTCGCCATGAAATAAGTTTGGTTTTATTTTGTATTGAAATATGTTTGGAGTTTATTTTATTGGAGCAGCAATGGTGCCGCTCCAACGATCGAAATGTCTCTGATTTTTACAATATTCTTTAGGTCTTATTAAGGCTAAGTCTCATAGCTGCGCTGCTCGCAGGCAGCGGCAGAGAGACGGCTACGTATCTATATACTTATGTATATTGCTATGCGCTCTCAAGTGTAGGCGCGAGGGATATGCATATGCTGTCCGTTCGTTGCAATTATGCCGACGCTAGCATTTCCCGTGTGTGGGCTAAGCCATAACGATTGGATCATATTTCGGCCACTTAGGAGTTATGACCGGGATTTTGAAATATGTAAACACTGCAACAAAGTGTTACAGTGCGTACCCTTTAAGTATTTTCGGTACAGTGGGTATTCAATATATGTGCATACTAAAATCCACAAGAAGTATTCCAGTCGACTAATTACATTATTATTGACTAAGTGGAAATCAATGACCCATGAGGAGATTGCCATATCCCTAGTCTTGGCTCATGCATCCAAAATTGACCCAAGACTGCAGCGTCTAGAGTTCACTACATACATAAAAACGCGTGCTGAACTGCAACAACAACTCAAGGCGCACACGTTCAGCAGTAATGTAGAATTTTCTGGACCAGAGGGACCCGAAAAAAAGAGGTTAAAAATGCAGACGCCGATTAGATGCCATAATTGCGGGAAACTTGGACATAAGACAATGGAGTGTCGCAAGAGGAGAACAGAAGAACGAAACGAGACTAGACCAGGCCAAAGCAACAACAAAACAACGATGGCACGAGAGAGATCAACAGTAACTTGTTTTAAGTGTGGCGGCGTTGGACAAATCGCGTCAGTGTGTACGAGGGGAACAGCAACAGCGAGCCGAAGCAGCAACGAAAGAAGAGTAGACATGTGCGCAGTACATCAGCCTAACGGGACTGCAATTCAATTTGGTGAGAAGTTTCCGTTTTTCTTTGATTCTAGATCAGAATGCTCTTTGGTAAAAGAAACAGTCGGCGTCAAGTTGGCCGGTAAAAGAATCCATAACATGGTTGTTTTGACAGGCATAGGCGACAATATTGTCAAATGATAAAAATTTAAATGCGATAGATCATAAAAGTAATGTTAATTTGGAGTTAAGTAATAGTGATAAGTTAAAATTAAACGGCATACTGGCCAAATATTCCCAATTTCTCATTGATGGCATTCCCCAGAGGGTCAATATGAATTTTTAGCTATGCCCTTTGGCCTCAAAAAAACGCTTCGTCAGTCTTTCAACGTGCCATAGTTCGAGCCTTAGGGGATTTGGTTAATAAATACGCAGTAGTCTACATCAATGACGTATTAATTGCTTCTAGTACTATAGAGGAAGCATTTGACAGATTGGAAACAGTTCTAAGCGTATTATCAAAGTCAGGCTTTTCCTTTAACATTAAAAAGTGCAAATTTCTGCAAACGGAGATAGAGTACTTAGGTTTTCTTATAAGAGATGGCGAGCTAAAACCCAATCCTCGAAAAATACAAGCACTAACCCAACTGCCCAAACCAGAATCAGTCACACAAACTAGACAATTCATAGATTTAGCATCTTACTTTAGGAAATTTGTCCCACATTTCTCAGAAGTAATGAAGCCTCTTTATCTGCTAACATCAAAAATGAACGAATTTGAGTGGAGCGAAAAGCATGAGGAAATTCGAAATAAAATCATTAAGGTGCTAACTAGTGTCCCCGTGTTGATCATATTCGATCCCAATTTACAAATAGAGCTGCAAACGGATGCTAGCGCCTGTTAATTGAGATTATTTTATCTCGTCGCGAGAAACCGAAAGACTGTAGAATGATGGCTGTAGTAATTAAATTATTGCAAAAAACGAAAAATGCGTGCACTCTGTTCAACGTTATAAATTCGAGTCTATATTCATATCAACAAAAACTTAAGCCTAGCTTGTCTAGTGCGGCGAAGCGGGGCGAATTCATGGGAGAGCGCAAGTGAGAGCTTTACTTGCTAACTTATACTAGACTTCATAACATTCCACTTAATTATCTACATTAATTATACACCGGCCCCGTTGAAGGCCTTCATTAGGCTTCGACTACTGGCAACCTCGCCAGCTTGTGGACTGCTCTCCTGAATACTGCTCCTCTACTCGTCCTGACGTCGGCGACCCTGACCCTTCCGTCCGCGCCGGCGTGAGTCTCGACAACCCTGGCGGTGATCCACTGCTGGGGCGGCTGGTTGTCCTCGGCGACCAGGACCAGATCGCCCTTCCTGGCGTCCTACTGCTCCCACTGCCACTTCGACCGCGCCTGTAGGCCCAAGACGTACTCCCGGGACCAACGCTGCCAAAACGTTTGCTCGATTGACGAGACAAGCCGCCATCGCCGCAAGCACGTTAGACCCTGCTGGTCCGGGGTCCGCGGTGCTGGTGGGGCGATGAGCGGCCCGCCTGTCAATAGGTGCCCGGGAGTCAACGCCTCGCCGTCGCTTGGGTCCTGACTGAGGGCGCCCAGGGGCCTCGAGTTCAGGACGGCCTCGACTCCAACGAGGACGGTCTGCAGCTCCTCTGCGGTCAACTTCGCGCTGCCCACCGCTCGTAGTAGTAGGTGCTTTGCAGACTTCACACCTGCCTCCCATAGTCCGCCCATGTGCGGAGCCCGCGGCGGTATGAATGCAAATACGCATCCTTTTCTTGATGCGTGTTGCCGCAGCTCGTCCAAACTGGGCAATGTAGGACTTGTATGGTGGCCTACCACGAATTTTCAAGGTCGTCTCAATAGGTCCACAGAAATATGGAAAATGGGCGGAGAGCACGAACTCGATCTAAGGGTAAATCTCCCATGATTTGAGTCATCAGATGAGGCTTGCATTCAAAACAGCGTATGCATGACCGCACTATCTGACTGCAGACTTCCTGCGCGTTCACTATCCAAACGCGCTGTCGCAAGAGACTCACTAGTGCTCGTGGACCCACATAAAAATTTGCGAGCAAGTATCGAACATACCTCTGGACAAATTGAGAGCGCTACGTCAACAATACTGGAAACTTGGCATCGTACGAAATAGGAGCATTAGCTAGTCGCCCCCCGACCCGCAACAACGAAAAGGTAAGCCCAGCCTGGGAGGTTTCATGGACAAACGGACTTAGCTTCTGTAGGCTTGGGCTAACAACAAGATTTTTTCTAACATTTTTAATTTCCTCTTGATACTCGTGCTCTTGAACTATCTGGACAATTTTATTAAAAGCGTCTTGATATTCGACAGGTGAAGGTACGTTATCAGAAGGAACTACTAATTTTTTACACTTCTTTATAAAGCGGCATGTAAACGAACACTCGCAGCAGTTTTAGGTGAGAGGAAAATCCTTCTATCACTTCCAACAAATATGAGGTACAGACCATTGCAGTCAGTCCGACCGCACTCTTCTTTGCTTCCATCTGCAAAATCTCTGGTGACGGATCAAACCGAGGGCTCGTTGGCCACTTATCTTCCGGCTCCGTTAAAAACGATGGACCTGTGAACCAAATTGATTCTATCGTTTCCTTTACGTCTCCATCTCTTGACACAATATCTGCCGGGTTCTGTTTAGTTGGTACATTCCACCACGTGCTATCCTCTGACCACTCTTGAATCTCAGCAACTCTATTTGATACGAACGTTGACAACGACGATGGATGGGAACGAATCCAATGAAGACAAACTTCCGAATCTGACCAATATACACTTCGTTCGATCGGTGCTTTGATAAGAGGTTTTATTTTGCGACAGAGGTCCGCGAAAAGGTGAGCGGCACATAACTCAAGATGGGAGAGCGTCACCGCTTTGACGTCACCGAAAGAATATTCCGCTTAGTCGCCCTTTGACCCATGACTGACATATCAATTTCGAATTTAAATACATCATCTTTAGGAACCCAAACGATTCCTTATGTTTTTGTCAGCTCTGAGTCCGAAAGTGTTATTGGCCTAACCGTGCTCTCGGATGCAGTAACTTCAGGCGAGTTTGAAAACCACTTACTCAATTCAAACCCAGCGTTTTGAAGAACCTGAGTTACTTCAGACTTAATTGTCTTTAGCTCCTCCACGCAACCAGCACCCGTTGACATGTCGTCGACGTAAAAGTCAGACCCAATAACTTTAGCAGCTCGAGGGAATCTATTTTTCGCGGATTCACTTAACCTCTTCCAACACCTTATGGCCAGGAATGGGGCTGGTGCAGTGCCATAAGTAACGGTGTTAAGCTTGCACAATTTCAAGGACTCAGACGGGTCTTTTCTCTACACTATCAACTGGTATCGTCGATCTGCTTCATTTACCATCACTTGACGATATATCTTTTTTATGTCGGCTACCAGAGCGAATTTGTTTAGCCGAAATCTAAGAAGAGTTGATTAAAGCTCTTCCTGAATTGTTGGACCCACCATCAACAACTCATTTAAACACTTCTGTGTGGATGTCTTGCAGGACGCATCGAAAACGACTCGTAGTTTGGTCGTTGTACTTTGCGGCCGCAAGACACACTGGTGGGGTATGACGTAGTGTGGAGAAGCAAGAACGTCATTGCTTGCAGGGGACATATGGCCTAGGGATTCGTATTCTTCCATAAATTCCAAATACATTTTCTTTAAGTTCGGATCTCGAGATAATCTTCTCTCGAGCGACAGAAATCGGCGTTTGGCTATCTCGAATGAATTGCCCAAAACGATTGGATCCGACTTAAAAGGAAGTTTAACTTCAAATCGACCTGAAGGCAGTATTCTTGTAGTCTTCCGATAATGTTCCTCACATAGCTCTTGTTCTGGCGACAACATCTTTTTAGAAGATGGAACTTCTTCCAACGACCAGAATTTTTTCAAGTTAATGTCTATTGACTCTAATATTTCCTCTTGGCAATTCAGACTAGAGACCGGCTGTTGAGGAGTTGAGGAATTTGCCAGATAGTTTCCCGATACTATCGACCCAAGGAGAGTTTTTTGAAGGATGGGATGGTTCGGGCCTTGCTTTATTTGGCCAACGGACAACAGTTCGAAAAATGACTCAGCTCCAATTAGCATATCTATCCGCTGAGGTTTGTAAAAATATGGGTCTGCTAACGGCAAGTTGTTTGGTAGGGTCCAATCTTTCACGTTGACTGACTGGTCAGGGTGATAGCCTGAAATAGTTTTCAAAACCCAAAAGTCGGACGGAAACTCGCTACCATTGACTCTCGACTTCACCTCGGTGTGTATCTTTTTCTTAACTTGTGAATTAGTTTGACCAATTCCAAGCAAGTTGATGCACGATTCCTCCCTACGGATCTGTAAGCGTTGAGCAAGATCTTCTGTAATAAAATTCATTTGTGACCCTGAGTCAAGTAATGCTCGGGCCAAGATGTGCTCACCATTTTTTGTTCGAACGCTTACGATCGACGTTGCTAACAAAACCCTTTCTACAGACGACGCATGCAAAGCATGTGAAGTAGAAGGGTCATCATTCGTTATCGCTGGAGGAGGATTTTAAGTTATTTTCGGTCAATGTAAATCGGTGCAGAAGTTTATGGTGCGATCTTGCACAGATTTGACACCTGGTCGATTTGCACTTCGCTACCGTGTGACTTTTTCGCAGATAATTCAAACATAGGGAGGCTGACTTAACAAACTCAAACCTTTGCATTACAGCAAGGCGAGAGAACGGACTGCACTGGGCCAAAAAATGGTTGTTAGCGTTACAATAACTGCAAGCTGGTTTGGCGTTGGTAGAAGAACAAGCCAACGAAGTTCTATTCAGTTGCTTGCTGAACCCAGTTTTTTCTTGTTTTGGGTTGCCAGTAACGCTGAAGAGACAGATGCTGGTATCTACGATTTAGAATTTTTTCGAAATCGGACCACAGCGGCAGTTCCTCATAATCCAGTGACTCTTCCCATTTTTGCTTGGTCACTAGAACTAAATGGATAATCATTGAGTTTGCAATTTTAGTATCATCTCCTATGGATAATAGTGATCCATAAATTGATGACAAAGTGTCGATGAGACCCCTCAACGACGACGCAGACGGCTGGGAAAAGTTCGGAAGGCTGAACAATTGAGGAATTTGGTTCGCAAAGATGAGACATTCGTTATCATAAACTCTTTTTAGACTAGCGATAGCTTTGTCGTAATTACTCTCGGTGACCTGGAATGCCTTGATAGTTCCTAAGGCTTTCCCAGAGAGGCAAGAAATTAAGTGATTAAATTTCTCAATAACAGGAATGTTTACATCTTTGTCAACTAATGTCTCGAAAAGACTAATGAAATTTTTGAAATCCGAATAACTTCCACTGAATTTTGGTAATGCCAAACTGGGAAGTCGAGCTCGAGTTGGGGCTGCAGAAATTGCAGTAGCTGGACGGGAGTCTTCAGCTGAATTAAAGGCATTAAGGACATAATCCTTGCCTTGGTAGTTATTCCTAATTCTTCCAAACTCGGCTCCGAAATCATCCAATTCATCTATTCGCTCGATCTGGTCTTGCAATTCATTTGTTTTAGAAATTGCCTCATCTAAAACCTGAAGCCTGCATTCTAGCTCGGTTTTGTTTAAAGGAAGTGATCCATCTTCCAAACGTTCCTCCAACCGGCGAATGCTTTTAACTTTGAAATTTAATCTTCTCTTTAAGTCAATAAGAGTTGTGGAATTAAGTTTTAGTTTAGTACTTTCCATTTTAAAAAAATTTATTTTTTCAATACAAAAACGAAAACAATGCAAATTTAAGATTTTATATTTAATTTAAATTTTGTTAAATAAATTTTATTAAAGATTTTTCTTGTTGTTGAATTAAATTAAATAAATTTTAATTTGATATCAAGAAAATAATTAATTAATCTTATTTAAATATAATAAATAATTTATTAAATATAACCAAAACAAGAAAGGAAAGCTAACTTCGGGCGGAGCCCCAACTCGATCTTATATTATTAGATATATAGCGAACCGTATATAGTCGGCCGATCCTTATGAAATTTGGCATATTGCATTATTTTCTTTTCATCTTTCTAACTTAAAAAACACCAAAGTTATGCCAATTCCGATCGTTCTATGACAGCTATAGGATATAGTCGGCCGATCCTTATGAAATGTTGTACATAAGATATTTTGGTCAAATATAACATGTGTGGAAAGTCCCTCTAACTTAAAAAACTCCAAAGTTATGGCATTTCCGATCAATCAGTTATATGGCAGCTATAGGATATAGTCGACCGATCCCGGCCGTTCCGACCTATATACTGCCTGCAAAGGAAAGAAGGGTGTGTGCAAAGTTTCAACTCGATAGCTTTAAAACTGAGAGACTAGTTTGCGTAGAAACAGACAGACGGACATGCTCATATCGACTCAGGAGGTGATCCTGATCAAGGGTCGGAGATTTATAGGGTCGGAGATGTCTCCTTAACTGCGTTGCACACTTTTGACCAAAATTATAATACCCTCTGCAAGGGTATAAAAATCTAAATTGATTAATTAGTTGATAACGAATTATTGATAGTCGAGGCACAGAGTATCCAAAAAAAAATAGTTGGTCGCCAATGACACCGAAACCAATATGCACAACCAAATTGTAGGGGAGCGCGTCACTTGGCGTTCCGTTAAACTATACGCGCCAAAAAGTGCATATACATACATACATACAGCAGCGGATAACGGTGGGAAACAAAAACGAAATCGCTGCATCTATTTGTATGTATACCAAATATATTTGCACCTTTATTTTATCTGTAATAAATAAAATAATTTTTGGCTGCACTTTAGTATTTATTTCGAAGATTTATACAATCGAGAACGAGGGGTAGGGGGCGACAGTGATTGCTAATAATATATATATATTCTGTTTTATTTTGTCTACAGGCAGTACATGTAGGTTAGCACATATATTTATAATTAACTTTTTAGAACTTTTACATATGTTGTTATTTATTTTTGCTCTACTATTTTTTCTACGTACGTAAGCGCCAAGAATTGACAGGAGGGTGCAATATTCCAGCACAAGATGGATTTTAATTTGTCTTATCTCAACTTTCAATTTTTTGCACAAATACCTGGGGTACCTGCTTTCGGATCCTTTAATCCTGCGGCCACTTTCCTTTTCCAATCGATACAGGTGCAGTGCATTGGGACGACAAATCCTTCCAGTAGCAGCTCGATTGGAGAAATTTGTTTCGCGACGCGGAGAATTCTATAATTTGTGTTTTTTTTTTTGTATTCACCACCACAAACGTCGCGAGCAACGAATGTTATATATTGTTTATATATGTATATTGTGTCACTATCACTGTTTTTGTTGCTTTTTTATTTAATTATATTAACTACAGTCCACCCGGGGGCGCCAAAATGTTCACTGAGATAAGTTTATCTCGTCGCGAAAAGCCGAAAGACAAAAAGGTGGCTGTAAAATTTAGATATAGCAACTACGAGAAATACGTGCACTCCGTTCAACTTTATAAATTCGATCATATTTCTATCAAAAGAACTTAATCCTAGCTTATCTATTGTGACGAAGCGGGGTGAATTCACGAGAGAGCGCAAGTGAGCTTTTCTTGCGCTCCCGCTCCGCCCTATACTAACTTATACTAGACTTCAATAAAATTCAAACTTAATCTTCTACAATGTCAACAGATGCTAATATTTCGCACAAATCCCAAACCGAATAATGTTTTTTAATTTGTTTATGTTTATATTGTTTAAGTCGCGCAGCTCAAATTTTGAACGGTAAATAATTTAACAACTTATTTTCCTATGCACAATCACGTCGGGGATTACCAAATTTTCAGTTACCGAGCGTTTTCGGGAGCTATATTCGATGTTCTAAATCTTGGTTTTAGTAAAAACAAGCACAGTTCAATTTCATACAATTTATTTGAAATGTTTGGGTTTGTACAAATGATATATATATACATAGATGTGACTGCGAGGGGTGAAGACCGAATTAGAATTGCTGATTGTAGATCGAGCTAATGGGGCAGCCCTCAGCATCGGACCGATCCAAACAACCCATGGGGAAGCCAGTGCCGCAGTATTGCTTTCCGTTCTCCAAGAGATAACACCAAGTCACTGGCATGTTGCCCACAATCCAGTGATGCTGGTAGTTTAAGCTGATGCCCTCTTCCAAGGCCTCAAGTAATAATCCGATTTTGCAAATCGGATAAGATTGCCCAAAATGCAATCTGTACTAAGTCCCATCTTTCTAACTCAAAAAACACCAAAGTTATGCCAATTCTGATCATTCTACGACAGCTAGAGGATATAGTTTTTAGACCAAGGTATTTAGGTTTAAGGTATTTAGACCAAATATAACATGTGTTAAAGGGCCTCTATCTTAAAAAACACCAAAGTTATGGCATTTCCGATTAATCAGTTATATGACAGCTATAGGATATGTTTTGCCAGATATAAGCGATATATCAAAAGTTGAGAAACTTCAAGGGCTATCTCCAGGTGCAATATAAATAAGATCAAATGAGCCAATTTAAAAAAATATGTATATTTTTTTTCCTAAAAAAAATTATTTTCAGTGTATTTTTATACCCTTGCAGAGGGTATTATAATTCTGGTCAAAAGTGTGCAACGCAGTGAAGGAGACATCTCCGACCCTATAAAGTATATATATTCTTGATCAGGATCACCTCCTGAGTCGATATGAGCATGTCCGTCTGTCCGTCTGTCCGTCGGTCCGTCTGTCCGTCTGTCTGTTTCTACGCAAACTAGTCTCTTAGTTTTAAAGCTATCGAGTTGAAACTTTGCACACACTCTTCTTTCCTTTGCAGGCAGTATGTAAGTCTGAACGGCCGGGACCGGTCGACTATATCCTATAGCTGCCATATAACTGATTGATCGGAAATGCCATAACTTTGGTGTTTTTTAAGTTGGAGGGTTGAGACTTTCCACACATGTTATATTTGACCAAAATATCTTGTGTACAAAATTTCATAAGGATCGGCCGACTATATCCTATAGCTGTCATACAACGATCGAAATTGGCATAACTGTGGTGTTTTTTAAGTTAGAAAGATGGGATTTGGTACAGATTCAATTTTGGGGAAAAAAATCTGATTTGTCGAATTTCATAAGGATCGGCCAACTATATCCTATAGCTTTCATATAACTGATTGATCGGAAATGCTATAACTTCGTTGTTTTTCAAGTTAGAAGCATGGGAGTTTCAATGGATTCCTCTTTTGGCAAAATAATTCGATATGCCAAATTTCATAAGGATCGGCCGACTATATACGATCCGCTATATATCTAATAATATAAGATGCGTGGCGCCACCTAGCGGACTGCGACTCAACTGCAAGGGTATATCAATTTCGGCTCCGCCCGAAGTTAGCTTTCCTTTCTTGTTTTGTGTACTATTAAGACGTTTGTTCTTAAAGAAACTGAAATAGATATTTAAAGAACCTTTTTAACGGTGTAAAGCACGTTTTAATATTTTTCTTGATTATAAAATTGTGAATTTTTTAATATAACAACGTTTTTTAAATTTGTTAACGTAAGTTTAAGGTATTTCAAAAAGTTTTAGAACAATAGTTGCTCATATGATACTAACAAGCATCTCCAATCAGGATTACCCAGAAAAAAATAGGGCAAACAGACAAGCAGGCAAACCGAAAAACTGCCTTCATTTTGAAAAAGCTGTAAAAATCGATCGGGTCGGTTGAGTTACCAATCGACGCGAATTCAGGAATAGAATGAGAATAAATTTTATCTGGGGACTAAAATGTCTCTACCAGCCCCAAATTAGTGATTCAAAATTTTTGCACTTTCACTCTAATTTCTCCCAAACCAAACGACTTTTGAAAAATGTTTGGACAATTATCTAATTAAAACAATACCTTTTAATTGGAATATAATTCATTCAGATCGGATTCCTACAGAAAATTTTTGATTCTTCGGCTACACATAGAGTCTCCTATGCAGGTCGTCACCTCGTGGACTGCCGTCCACAGTGATAACATGTGTGGAAAGTCCCAACCCTCTAACTTGAAAAACACCAAAGTTATGGCATTTCCGATCAATCAGTTATATGGCATCTATAGGATATAGTCGACCCATTCCGGTCGTTCCGACTTATATACCGCCTGCTTAAGAAAAGAATAATTATAACATAATACCCTCTTGTTACTATTCACAGCTTTCTGTAACTCCTTAGAATTCACAAAATTTAAATAATCAAAACACCCTCAGCTATCATACTGCCAAGGACGCTTTAGATCAAGGAAAGTCACTAAGACTTAAATTATCAAGCTTGAACTCGAAATATCGGAGACAGAGGATTAGATTCATCCGCCATTTTATATTTTTCTTCGTGCAGCGAGTCGCAAAGGTCTCCTTCACGTCTGTTCAGCCTAGAGCCTAGAGAGGCTTTTCTTAACTGATTTCCTCCTCCTCTTGCTCTTCATCTCTTTTCCATTATTGCGCCACGCTCTCTTCACTCTCTTCTTTCCTTGTCTATGTGTGCTTTATTTCATCATTTAATTTTATTATTTCATTTCGTACTAATACATTAAGACTTAAAACTAACAATTCATATTAATTTCCCGACATGGCCTTCCCGTCTATAACACGACCTCATGTTGCTTCGCAAAATACAAGATTTTTCGTGAAGCATCATTACAAATTTACCGGTATATGTCACCGCTTGAATTGCAATGAAAGAATTTTCTAGTACAAAGTATACTTAAAACAAAGAAGAGCTGCTGCCCAAATTAAAGTAACTGTATATGCATATTCACACATGAGAGAATAAGAATGAGCTCAAATGAGAACTGAGAAAAGAGTGACTTTTGTCACTACTTATTAGGCTGGTGCTTAATTTCGGCAACAGGTGGTTGTAGCAAAAAAAAACCTTTTTTTGTTGTGGAAAAAAGGTTTTAAATTGGGTATTGTAGTACAGATGTATACTAACATTACCTGTCTCTAGTTCAAAGCTGATATAAGGCTAAAAATATTCGTATCAAAAAAAATTATTTAAAAAATAAAACAAATTTTTGTTAATGAAATGAGAATTCCATCTATAGAACAATAATTATTAATATACAATTTTATTTATGACATATTTTAGAGTAATAATGAACTGTTACAAAAAAAATTTTATCGGAAAATTGTTTGTAATTATAGGATTTTCGCACTTGCCACTTTTAAGGATAACAATTTTTAACTAAACGGAATTTAAAAAAGGGGAATACTTTTGGGAATTATAGTTCAAATATTCAAGAATTGATAAGCTGTAAAAATTTGTAAATCCAGGACTATTGAAAAATTGGTTTTTTTGGCAGCATTACCTGACGCTGATATTTTGACATTCCATCAAACCAATACTACTCATAAACTCTATCTAGAGTCTTTAATCACTCCAGGTGCATTATACCCTCGTGAACATGGTTAATAGCAGACTACCTAATTACCCATGATACGACTGGCAAGCATCGTGCCTTCACATTCTTTTGAATTATACGATGCAGCAAATTGATTCTGATTTCAGAAGAATTAGCCATATTTTTCTGCATTTCATCACTATTCAAATCGGTCATGATTTGCGATATGTTCTGATCGCATACAAGCCAGTTGTGAGTTATAGTTGCCAAGTCAACTCGTACTTCCACTATCTTAATTGAACTTTCCCTTCCGTGTTTTCTACGTGAAATTCAAAGACCAACGATGCACCCGCGGTGTCAATACCGCTTTCTCTTGACTCGCCCTAACGGAATTGCAATCCGTCTATGTATACAGTAAACTTTCTACTTCTTAAATGATGTCGAAAATGTCTGAAGTTCATACGAATGATATTGTGATTCGGATACCGTGGCGCAATTGCTCTAGTACTCACCTACCCGGCGTTTACCATCTCCCTTGTAATAGCATAGCGCCATACCCACTGGCGCTAGCATACGTATACAACTCTATTGGTTACTTGGTGTAAAATATAATCAACACGGGGTTACTCGTTATCACCTTAATGATTTTTTGGCGAATTTTATCATGCTTTTTTTTTTAATCAAATTCATGTTATTTGAAGCGTATGCGCTTTGGGAAGCTTTGGTAGAGACTCTGCGCAAGCTCTTGGGTTTTGTTTATTGTGATTTGGAATTGATTGGAGCAGCATAGATTCGGGTTAAATTTAACCCAAATAAAAGTATTGAAAATCTGATTTGAATCGCGTCTATTTTTCGGCTGAAATAAAAAACTATTAATAGCATAAAATTTTCTCTGGACACGTAATTCACAAAGTTAGCAATACTTTAAATGTAGGGATAAACACTGTTCGTCGCGTTATGCGGCAACTACGTCAAACTTGAACTCGTGGGAGTAGCGGTAGGTCCCGGACTAAGTTTACCTGGATTCTGCAAGGACTGCTCGGATTGACCAGGCGCTTGCTGTGATCAGGCTGGAGTTGATGAGGGGTGCTTGAAGTCCTGGGCTGGTTTTCCTCAAGTACCGGTGGTATGCTGGTTCGGCTGATTCCTTATCGGCCGGTCCTACTGGCGGTCCGTTTCGCGGGAGCAACACTCGAAGTAGGTTAGGTAACGCGGGGTCTACCGGTGGTCCGTTTCACGGGAGCAACACTCGAAATAGACTGGTATGCCGCAGGATCTCCTCGGGGTCCGTTTCACGGGAGAAACACTTGAAGTAGACTGGTATGCCTCGGATTCTACTTGTGGTCCGTTTACACAGGAGCCACTCAAAGTAGATTCGATGATGAAAGTTCTACTGGTGGTCCGTTTACACAGGAGCCACTCAAAGTAGATTCGATGATGAAAGTTCTACTGGTGGTCCGTTTACACTGGAGCCACGCGAAGTAGATAGCTTTCAGAGAGTCGTACTTGTGAACCGTTTTACACAGGACCACTCGAAGTAGGTTGACTTTAAGTGCCGTGGTTCAGACACTGAGTAACTAGACGATTGACTCTGATTTCGCAACTGTCTTTATATAAGAAGAACAACTCTTATATAATATGCTAAATTATACATCATTAAATCTAAATCTTCAGTGGTCTGAAGTTATATTTATACCTTGCAGAGGGTATTATAATTTTTTTGTTCAAAAGTGTGCAACGCAGTGAAGGAGACATCTCCGACCCTATAAAGTATATATATTCTTGATCAGGGTCACCTCCTGAGTCGATATGAGCATGTCCGTCTGTCCGTCTGTCTGTCGGTTTCTACGCAAACCAGTCTCTCAGTTTTAAAGCTATCGAGTTGAAACTTTGCACACATCCTTCTTTTCCTTGCAGGTGGTATATAAGTCGGAACGGGACCTTCACAGGATGCACAGAAAGTCCCATCCTTCTAACTTGAAAAAAAACGAAGTTATAGCATTTCCGATCAATCAGTTATATGGCAGCTATAGGATATAGCCGGCCGATCCTTATGAAATTCGACAAATCAGATTGTTTTTCCCAAAATAGAATCTGTACCAAATCCCATCTTTCTAACTTAAAAACACCAAAGTTTGATCGTTCTATGACAGCTATAGGATATAGTCGGCCGATCCTTATGAAATTTTGTACATAAGATATTTGTCAAATATAACATGTGTGGAAAGTCCCAACCTTCTAAAAAACTTAAAAAGCACAAAAGTTATGGCATTTCCGATCAATCAGTTATATCCCGGCCTTTTCGTATAAATTAGACATTGTGTGGTCGGGCTTGTATGGAACCGCGGCCATAAATATTTCTAGGTGCGCTATCGCTATGAAACTTTCACCACAAGTCTAGAAAATTATTATAAATATATTTTAAAAAAATTTACCAGATCATACCACTATATCCTATAGCTTCCATAGGAACGATTGCATCAGTGGTAACGCTTTCATGAGAAAGCAGTCATAAAAGCACTTCTAATTGTCAGATCAGGCTCATATTTTTACTGTAAGTTATTTACAAACTAAGAACTATAATACAAAAATATTGGAGTGATTGCTCAACTCCACTCCCACGCCAACCTCCTCCAAAAAGTTGTGATAACAAAACAATAATAATATATCTATAGTGCGCTCGATACACAGTTTAGTAGTCTTTAACTACTAAACGAGTCTCCAAAGCGTAAGAAATCCTCTTTGATTGATGTACTTGTGGCGAATAATCTTCATCCTGCTCAACCGACAATTATGCAGCCGCTTATATCGCTGGCCACCCCAAGGGCCAGACCTGAGAAAAATTCGGCTTCCGAATATCTCAGGATTAATGAGCAATTGTCCGATATGTCATCTGTGGCATCGCTTCAAGTGATCCCAGACCCAATAATTCAAACCCCTGTAACAGTTACCAAACAAGGTAACCAACCGCCCGGACCCACGGTACGTACTGATGCTGCTGTATAAGTTACGGCGGCACCAAAACCCTTGCCGGTGATCCCACCATTGAAACACATTTTTGTTTCCCGGCTTTCCCCTGATACTTCTGAGATTGATATCTCGGCTTACATCAAAGCCAAAACAAAAGTCGACATAAAGGTGGTGGAAATTTCAAAATTTAAATATTCATACACCAGGCACACGTCATCTTTCAAAATACGTGTGCCCTTGCAGATGTTCAAGACGATTTGTTCCGCCAGCTTTTGGCCGGAGAATATTTTCGTCCAAGAACATCAGCCGAGTACGGTGAAAAAAAAAAATAACCAAACCTGTGGGTGCAAAACTCCCACATGTTACGGCCAACCTTCCACTTCATCTTCCCCAGTTTTAAAAACTAATGTCTTCTCTAACACTTACCTATCAGAATACAAGAGGGTTACGTAGTAAACTTCCCAAACTGTATTCTGATAGTTCATTCTTTGCATCTCACATTATTGTATTTAAAGAAACTTGGTTAAAGCCGGAGATCTTAAGCTCCGAAGTTTTTCCCAGAAGGTACACCACTTTTAGATGTGATAGAACTCTGCGAAGGAGAGGAGGAGTATTAATCTCTGTAGAGTCCAAACTCGCTTCTGAAGAGGTAAAATTACAAGAGTTTGGTGACATTGAATTCCTTTGCATCAAAATCACTTTGTCCGATCAATCTTTGTATGTTACCTGTTCTTACATACCACCTTCGTCCGAACCGCCAACATACTGGCAACATTTGTTCGCTATTCGTTTGGTTTTCGATCGTCTGCCTGATGGTGACCAGCTGATAGCTCTGGGTGACTTTAATATCCCAGAACTTATGTGGTCAAATGTTGAAAATTCCCTCTTTAAAGCTTAACTCCCTCAACGACTTCCCTTCTGGCATGTTCGACATGTCACTCGGGCAAATTAACCACGTTAGAAATTCTTTAATGGACCTATGTTTCCTTTAAATAACTTATGTTAGGTATGTAAGAACCTTTAAATAACTTATGTTAGGTTCTGTTGGACTTATGTTTCGTTTCTGATCCTGATGGAATTACTCTTTCCAGAACTTTGCCCCTTTATGACCCTGAGGATCCATATCATCCCACTCTTTAGCTTTCAAACGAAAACAACTCCTTAATTGACCTTAAGTCTACACTTAAATCTCATAAAGTTCGTTTCTTCCGTAAGGCTGATTTTATGAAATTAAATAAGTTAATCTCGGAATTTGGTTGGTCTGATTTACTGGTATGTGAAGATATAAACATCATTTTTTTAAACTCATTTTTTGACGCTTGTGTGCCGTGGAAATATCATAATAATTAATTTAAAGAACATTATGAGAAGACTTTTAAATAAACATAGATTATGTGGCTGTACAGTTAGTTATTCTAGATACTTAGTAGCTCGGTCCAATTTCACCGTGCATAATGCAGAATTTTATAGGAGTTATATTCGCCGCTGCAGGATTCAGTTTACTCAGAATCCGAAGCAGTTTTATAACTTTGTAAACACTAAGCGTAAACATGTATCTTTTCCCCCACTGCTTACGTTTGAGAACTCTTATGCGAAGACTAATCAGGCAATGGCCGATCTCTTTGCACAGTATTTTCAAACTACGTATTCACCTAGAAGAAGCTCAGCCTTACACTTATGATATTCAATCAGCCAATCTTATATTTCGCCCATCTTTCGATAAAAGTGGCGTGTTATCGGATCTTCTTAAGATCAAGCCCGTGTATTCGCCAGGCCCTGATGGAATACCAGGCTGTGTTCTGAAGAACTGCCCCGAGGCTTTGTGCAAACCGCTCGTTAAACTCTTTAATCTATCGCTGGAAACTTCGATCGAACTTCGAAGGGGAAACCCTTATGTGGAATGAATCCTTCACTATTCCGCTGCATAAAAAAGTGAAAAAATCCGACGCTGCGAATTATAGAGGCATCTCTAAATTGTCAGCAATTCCAAAGCTTTTTGAAAAACTTATCACTCCACATTTGCAACACCTATGTAGTTCAATAATAACTCCGTGCCAGCATGGCTTCATGAAGAGCCGCTCCACCTCTACCAACTTATTGGAGCTAACATCTTTTATCACGGATGGCTTCCGGAATGGCTTACAAACAGACGTTATTTACCCTGACTTCAGTAAAGCATTTGACTCTGTTAACCATTCGCTTCTTATAAGTAAACTCAGTCTTTTGGGATTCCCAACTGATCTGGATCTTCTTATCTGGATTTCGAGCTACTTATCTGGGAGCACCCAATGTGTTTTCTTTAACGATGTTACCTCGCGTTTAGTCCGCGCCACATCTGGGGTGCCCCAAGGAAGCCATCTTGGACCCCTACTTTTTACACTGTTTATTAACTACTTGCCCCTTGCCTTAACTAAGTCACTTGTACTTATGTACGCTGATGACGTTAAGCTATCCCTTCAGTATAAATTCACTAGCGCCCAGTCTAGACTTCAATCCGATTTGGATAAACTTCAAAATTGGTGTTTAGCAAATAACCTAAAGCTTAATGGATCGAAATGTAAACTTAAGTCTTTTTACCGATCTAGTCCTCACCAGGCTATGTATTTTCTCTATGGTAACGCCATAGAATGGTTAACTCAGGTTAATGATCTAGGTGTCCTATTAGATTTGAAACTTAAGTTTACCGACCATATATCTACCATGGTTAATTAAGCTATGGGTGTGCTTGGTTTTATTAAAAGATGGTCAAAAGAATTTAATGACCCGTACATAACTAAAACGTTATATACATCACTGGTCCGTCCGATTCTTGAGTATGGATCGTGTGTCTGTAGTCCTCAATATGCAGTACACCAAGATCACATTGAATCTGTACAAAAAAACTTCCTTACTTTTGCTCTTAGGGGACTTAATTGGGATGCGAATCTTTACCTCTCCTCTTATCGTAGTAGACTTTTACTAATCAACTTACCATCATTAACAAACCGTAGAACGATGCTGGGTGTCATGTTTCTATACAATCTTATTTATGACAATGTAGACAGCCAGCATTTACTAACACGCTGAAATTTTAACGTTCCTAGTAGAAGGACTAGAAACTTTCATCCTCTATGCCCAACACGATCCGTTCAGGGTATTATGTTCGGAATACAATGGTCTCTACCACATCTTGTCACTTTGCTTTACTAACAATCTTAAATCGCTTATATTAGCCGCCTTATCTGTGCAACACTCTTCCTCGTGATATCTTTCTCCTAATTTTTGCTTAACTATTTCGGATCTATTCCCGCGATTCGAGCCGTACGTCACGCGGCAGCGTCCCTCGGTCGGTTGGACGGGAGGTGAGAAAAAAAAATATATATATTTAAGTAGAAAACGAACAATATTACAAAATCATAAACTCGTACATATGTAATTGTTAAATTTTTTCATTTAGTAAAGAAATGGTTGTCTCTAGTAACTAGCTCTAGCTCTAGATAGAGCTACTGGTTACGTTTCATTTTGAAACGTTTTAGAATAACTCAAAATCAATTTTTTTATTTTTGGCCCATGGCTGCGACCACTGTGCATTGTTAAGAATTTAATTTTGAAGGTGAAAGGCGCGTGGAAATTTGTTCAAATTTGGCAAAATAGATATTTAAAAAAAATTTAACGGTGCACATTGTAATATCTTCCTTGATTATGAAGCTATGAATGTTTTTTTGTTTAACTAACAAAGTTATTTTTTTAATTTTTTAGCGTGAACTTAAGGTATTTTAAAAAGTTGTGGAACAAAAGATGCTCATATTTTAGTAACAATTATCTCTAACTTTTTCATCATTGCTAAGAAAAAAATAGTGCAAACAGACAACCAGACAAACAGACAAACATAGAGACAACTGCCTTCATTTGGAAAGAGCTGTAAAAATTACATTTCTTGAATAACTTCTGAACAAAATTTCGGATCGGGTCGGTTGAGGTACGTCTTTAGGAGTAGAATGCGACTAAAATGTCTAAACCAGCCCCAATTTAGTTATTCAAAATATTTTTACTCTCGCCTTAATTTCTCCCAAACCAATGGCTCTTAAAAAATAGGTTTGGAATCTAATTAAAAAGATACCTTTTGATTGGTGTATAATTTATTCAGATCGGATGCCTACAGGAAATGTTTAATTATTGGTCTATATATAGAATCTCCTCGCGCACACTAAGGCATGCAAGTCGTCACCTCGTAGTCTGCCGTCTACAGTGATCCTATTTGTATACATATGCCTAAAGCCTAAATACATAAGGCCTATGGCCCACCAAATCTGACTCAAACTACTTCTGCGCCACATAGTGCTGCTCCAGCTCTGGACCATGCTTAGCTAACAACTGCTCCTGTTCCAGATGCTCCAGACTCCTTGCCCACACAAGAGCCGCTCCAATTATGACCCACTGTGCTCGTCCTCTGTTCTCGCTGCTCCTCCCTCAGTTGAAACCTTACTCCAGCTATGGCTCATGCTTATGCTTGGCTCTCGCTTGTACCGCTTCAACTCTGGACAATGCTCCACTTGCATATATAATATATACACGGCCGATCCTTCGGCCTCACATTTATAATTGCATTGTATAATTTCCTTCCTCTGGGAGTCACTAGACGTGATCCCCAGTACGAATGTTTGGCGTTGTAGTCTCCTGAGGCTATAAAACGATCCTCAAGTGAATTGTAGAAGTCTATAAATTTTTCTTCCAAGATTGAGAAAAGAGGAGGGCAGTAAACGGCAGCGATTAAAAGGCTTCCGTTTCTTAACTAAATTCTTGGCCTGCAAGAAGTTTGTTGCAAACCTTTTGTGAAAATGGTGTTTAAAGCGTTCTCTGATTAGAACTCCAGTTCCGCCGTGGGCTTTCCCATCTGGATGATCCGTGCGGTAGATTGTATTGCCTCTGATTTGAAAGTTGTATTTGCTTGTAAAATGCGATCAAGAATTGTGACAATTCTAGTTTATGCCGTGAGACACCATTGGCGTTCCACATTGATATTCGAAGAGTCTGCATAGATTATTTAGACTGTTGTGGTACGAGCAGCTTGACGCATGCGACTCTTTAACTCCCTGTAGGGAGCACCTCCGCAGTTTCCACATTTCTTCACGATACTGTCCTTGTTTGTAGTACAGCAATGGAGAATGGAGTATGCAGTATGGAGTTGTGGGCCTCCATAGTGTGTCCATAATCTTGACAATTAGTGCATTGCCCTGGACCGTTGCGTTTATGTGGCACTTCAACTGTGATTCTCCGATGCAGAAGATATTGCAGCTTGTAGATTGGGTTGACTTCGGTCTTCTTCAGCGACCTGCTTTCTGGCTCGAGCTCGACCTTGAAGAGGGGTTGTGGCTTTTCATCTTTATTTAGAATGTTAATAACGTTCCTGGCGGCAAAGCCCTTTTCTTAAGGGCGGTTTTTATTTCCGCGGCAGAAACATCGCTGCTTTTCAATTGGTACGTGTTTTTTAGTTTTTCTGAGCATTGTCCAGATATTTGGACACGATTCGTGCTCTTCAGTTTTGGTTTGCACCTTTGTTTTATGGATGTTCCCTTTGATAAGCGGGACAACATGAAAGTTGTCACCGAAAGGGCACTAGAGTTTTTCTCCCTGATATAGATTGGAGGGGGCTTAAGTTTTTTTGCGGTGTCTTGCTCTGGTTGGTTTTCGTCAACCTCTGCCAGTATGACAAATCTGTTACTACTGGATCTGCCTGGTTCTTCGTCGATTTTCTGGACGCTGTTAATCTTTGTTTTATTGCCTGCCGGATTACTCAAAAACTATCGCTGTGGTTGCAGAAATTGTAGCACTGCTTGTTGTTGGTGCGAAATTTGGTTCCGCCATTGGAGGGGGGTTTTACACTGCGTGGGAGTCGGAGTGAGCACAGCGGGTGAGCCAGACTGGGTTGCTCTTAATTTTCTATTTCGGTATCGCGGGTTAAAAAGTAAGAGTAGAAGCCGTTTTTTTGGTTCACTGAACTTCTACGCTCGTTCTTCTGATCGTTGCTTAATAAGCTCATTGCGTGGCACTTATTTATTTAAAACAAGAAAGGAACGCTAACTTCGGGCGGAGCCGAAGTTGATATACCCTTGCAGTTCAGTCGCAGTCCGCTAGGTGGCGCCACGCATCTTATATTATTAGATATATAGCAGATCGTATATAGTCGGCCGATCCTTATGAAATTTAGCATATCGCATTATTTTGCCCAAACAGTGATCTGTACCAAGTCACATCTTTCTAACTTAAAAAACACCAAAGTTATGCCAATTTCGATCGTTCTATGACAGCTATAGGATATAGCCGGCCGATCCTTATGAAATTTTGTATATAAGATATTTTGGTCAAATATAACATGTGTGGAAAGTCCCAACCCTCTAACTTAAAAAACACCAAAGTTATGGCATTTCCGATCAATCAGTTATATGGCAGCTATAGGATATAGTCGACCGATCCCGGCCGTTCCGACTTATATACTACCTGCAAAGGAAAGAAGGGTGTGTGCAAAGTTTCAACTCGATAGCTCCAAAACTGAGAGACTAGTTTGCGTAGAAACCGACAGACAGACAGACAGACAGACAGACGGACAGACGGACAGACGGACAGACGGACATGCTCATATCGACTCAGGAGGTGATCCTGATCAAGAATATATATACTTTATAGGGTCGGAGATGTCTCCTTCACTGCGTTGCACACTTTTGACCAAAATTATAATACCCTCTGCAAGGGTATAAAAATGGACAAGTTTTTGTTTTAGCACATCACAACTTTTATAAAAAGCTTGTCTATTACTTTTAATAAATTGAAAATAATAAATTTAATAAAAACCTTCTAACTTAACCAACAAAAAAGTTATGGAATTTACGATCAATCAGTTATGGCAGCTATAGGATATACCCGGCCGATATTTATGAAATTTGTTAGATCGGATAAGTTGGACCATAAGTGGAATCCATAGTGAGTCCCATCAGTTGTAGAACAAAAGTTGCTCATATTTTAGTAACAAACATCTCCAATTTCCTTCAGGATTTCCCAAAAAAAAATGTCTGTTTTCAAACAGAGACAAACAGAGGAACAACTGTCTTTATTTGGAAAGAGCTGTAAAAATTACATTTCTTGAATACCTTCTGAAGGAAATGTCGGATCGGGTCGGTTGAGGTACGCTTCTTTAGGAGTAGAATGCGACTAAAATGTCTGCACCAGCCCCAATTAAGTGATTCAAAATATTTTTACTTTCACACTAATTTCTCCCAAACCAAACGACTCTTGGAAAATATGTTTGGAAAAATTATCTTATCAAAACAATACCTTTCGATTGGTGTATAATTTATTCAGATCGGATGCTTACAGAAAATGTTTAATTCTTCGGCTATATATAAAGTCTTGTGGACAGCCGTCCACATATAATATACGAAGACTCATTAGAGCAAATTTTGAAAAGAAAATAAGGCAAACGCAGCCTTTCCCACGCTCCTCCCATACCGGAGGTTGAATTTCCATTTGATTGCGTTATTAAGTATGGTGCAAAATTAAAAAGGATGTGTCTTATTATACCCCTCCTCTTCATCCTTGCAGCTCCTGCATAAATCATTGTGGGGGACTGCAAGCCTGGCCGCGTGTTCGCCTATCAGCCAGTGCCCAGTAATTGCCCCAATCGCTAGGCTGCATTCTGGTCTGGTGAGAGCAATAAGTCTCGCCGATCTTTTCTGAGATCGTGTCGTTCTACAGGTCTGGAGATTACTCCATTTCCTATTGGATGCACTTTAGCCTGCAAGTAGCCAAGGGTATGCCTACAAGTTCTTTCTCCGGTAGGAGAGGGTTGGTAGTCCCTGCCCTAGCTAGTTCATCTGCAGCACAGTTTCCCTCGTGGTCCCTGTGACCGCGAACCCAAATGAGGTAGATGTCATGCTGTTCAGCCATCTCGTTGAGAGATCTGCAACAGTCATTGACTGTCCTGGAGTTGGATGAGAATCCGTCAAGTGCCTTGAGCGCTGCCTGACTATCTGAGAAGATACATATTGTACCCCGATTGCCCCTTAGAGCTGGGGATTCCAGTGCTTCCTTAATGGCTACTACCTCAGCCTGGAAAACATTACAGTGGTCGGGGAGTCTGAAGGACTCCTTTAGGCTCAGATGCTCACAAAAGTAACCGCCTCCCACCTGGCCGTTAAGTTTTGATCCATCTGTGTAGATATGAATGGAGCCCTCCGGTCCCGGTATCCGGGCATCTCATTCCTCCCTCGAGGGGATTAAGATTTTGTAGTTAGTGGTGGGTTGGTCGACGGGCACACAGTAATCCGTACCCCCCTCAGGCATGAAATGATGTAGGTCCAGTCTGGTATGACCGAAACTATTCTTGCTCCATACATTTGCCTCTCGCAGTCTTATTGCGGCCAGAGTGGCTGTCTTTACCCCCATCAGTTCCACTGGTTGTAGGTCGAGGATAGTGTCTACGGCATCACTAGGCGTAGTGCGTAGACTGCCTGTTATACAGACTTCCGCCATGCGCTGCGTCTTCCTGAACTTTTCCCTGCATATGGAGTTGTCCAGGGCGGGCCACCAGACCACAACACCATAGAATAAGATTGGTCTGATGATCGCTGTGTATAACCATCTGACCATCTTGGGGGACATTCCCCATTTCAGGCCTACCGCCTTGCGGCAGGTATAGAGTGCTATTGCCGCTTTCTTAGTTCTATCTGCGGTGTTCAGCTTCCAGTCCAGTTTCCTGTCTAGTGTGATGCCTAGGTACTTCGCACTATCACTAAAAACTAGTGTTTCTCCTAGGAGCTTCGGAAGTCCTAGGTTAGGTATTTTGTACTTCCTGGTAAACAGCACGAGCTCTGTCTTGGACGGATTGACTCCCAGCCCGTTCCTTTGCGCCCAGGCCGACAGAACTTCGAGCTTCCCTGTCATTAGGTCGCATAGCGTCTGTGGAAATTTCCCTACGAAGGCAATAGCAACATCGTCCGCGTACGCAATGATCTTACAGCCGCCACCCTCTAAGGATCGCAGTAGGCTGTTAACCGCCACGTTCCAGAGTAGTGGTGAGAGTACACCTCCTTGCGGGGTGCCTCTCTTGACGTATCTTCGAATAGTCGAACCTCCAAGAGTAGCCTCGACACTCCTGTTAACCAGGATCTGCCGTATTAGGTGAGTTGATCGGTTGTCTATTCCAAGTCCCGTCAGTGCGTCGATTATTGAGCACGGCAAGATGTTGTTGAAGGCCCCTTCTATGTCTAGAAAAGCCACAAGTGCGTATTCCTTAAAGTTGATCGCTCGTTCGGCGATCATAGTGATATCGTGCAGGGCTGTTTCTGTTGATCGGCCCCTTTTGTAGGCATGCTGAGAGCATGAGATGTCATTTGGGTTAATGTTTAGTTGTAGATGGAGACTTAAGAGTCTTTCCATTGTCTTAAGGAGGAAGGAAGACAGACTTATAGGTCTGAAGTCCTTGAGGGTGCAGTGGGATGGTTTCCCCGCCTTGGGTATGAATACAACCTTTGTGCACAGCCACGCCTTTGGTATCATACCAGTAGTGAAGACTGTGCGAAGATTTTCTTAATCCATTTCCTTAGGTTAATACCGGCTCTGGATAACTGAGCCGGTAGAATACCGTCCGGTCCCGGAGATTTGAAGGGTTTAAAACTGTCTATTGCCCATTTAAGATTTCTGTCACTAAGTAGGTAGTTGAGTGGGCCCTCGTGACCCTGGCTACGCATCACCTGGGTTGTTCCTTCCGATGAGCAACCCGGGAAGTGTGCATTGATAATGGTCTCCAGGGATTCCTGGCTTGAGGTTGTCCAGCGCCCCTCCGTGTTCTTAATGTAACCTGCGATGGGGGCTGTAGTAGAGAGAATCTTTCTTAGGCGGGCGGCCTCTGATGTCTCCTGGTTGTTGGTGCAGAAAATGGCCCAGGCAACCCTCTTTGCCTTGCGCAATTCTTTGTTATATTGCCTAAGTTCAGCTTTATAGGCTTCCCACGCCTCGTCTGTGTTGGTACGGTGCGCGTGGTTGAAGGCCCTACGTGCATTTTTTTTGTAGGGGGCGAGGTCCACGACGAGGTCCACCACGGAAACTTCTTCGATCTGTTGCTACCTAGTCTTTTCTTGGGGCAGGCCTTGTGTTAAGCTTTTGCGCTAGTCGCAGTAAGCTTATCTACCATGGCGTTGAGCCCCTTATAGGTCTCGATGGTCTCTGAAGGCGGCTCGCCTAAGGATCTATCTAGTATCTTTTTATAGAGCTCCCAGTTTGCCTTTCTAGGATTTCGAACTGCTTGCTTGAAAGGCAATGAAGTTTTCATAATTTACTACTATCTCAATATAGCGATGGTCTGAAAATGAGTGTTTGTCAAGGACTCTCCAGCTGGTGATTGCATCAGCCAGAGAGTGCGAGAATAATGTGACATCAAGAACCTTCCTTCTTTTCTTGACGACGAAGGTGGGTTCTGAACCTTTGTTACCCACTAGAAGCTTAGAGCTGAGGATAAAATCGAAGATTGACTCACCCCTCTTGTTTGTGTCAGTGCTTCCACTGATTGTGATGAGCGTTGGCATCGCATCCTATTATTAGGTCGATTTCCTTCCTTTCGCTGTCTTCCACAAGCCGCCTGAGTAGCGAGTGCGGTGGAGGTCCTAAGTGGTCATGACCCATATATGCCGAGCATATTCTTAAATGGCCGCCTGGGCCCTCTATCGATGCGGCTACGTGATCTTCATTGCTGAAATTTGGTAGCAAGAAGGTATTAAGGCTTTTCTTTGTGAGTATGCATGCTCGCTTTTTACCTGAAGTCCGACGCCCCCAAACCGAGAATAATGTCTCCGTGGATCCAGGGTTCTTGGATGAGGGCCACGTCAGCTCCACTCTCTGCAAGATGGAGCAGGAGGGCGGCGGAAGCCACCTTAGTGTGATGGAGGTTTATCTGCAGGAATGTCAGGGACATCCTTTAGATTCTCCACCACAGTAACCTCCGCCTCGGTGTCGGAGCCTAGCAAAGAGTCCTCCTCCATACCGACGCCACCCAGAGCCCTCGCCAGGTCACTCTCCTCTGAGGTGTACCCTTCCAGAATGTCCTCCTCCACATCTGACATTCCTTCTGGGCGGACCTCTTCGGTCGGTCCCCCAAGTCTAAATCTTGTGCGTCCATCTCCAAGTCTTGTAGATCCTCCTCTTGTAGATCCGACTTGTAGATCCTCACCGCAACGTGCTCGAACCCGTATTTGATACGGCTACCAGCACCCTCCAGGATCTTCGCAGTCTCCTCATTTAGAGTGAGGACAACCTGCCTTCTCAGTCCCACTGCTTCCTCCACCTTGGCGACTCTCCAGTCCGCCGTAGGGAGTGTGGGATTACACATTTTGAGCATGGCCAGAATGGTGGCAGGGTCCGCCGGCTTCTCTGTCAGCCATACGCGGGCTCTCGGTTTGCTGGGGATCTTGTCCCAGTCCACCGCCTCCAGACTGGCTCCTGGGTAAACCTCCCCAAGCGACGCAATCATTCGCTTGTAGAGGCTTACAGACCTCGCATCTTGGCACGCTATCACCTTGATGCTACCCTGGTACCACCCTGCGTCTTCGCAGCCCAGTGGAGGTCCTCCGCTTTTGAGCATCTCCTCCATGAAGCGCCCATGCCGCTCGTTCACCACCTTCCGCCAAAGCTCTTTGGGGATCAGGCCATCTTTGGAGCCATTATCAACGACCCCAATGATGGTCCTGCCCTTAGTAACTTCGGCGAAGGATCTGTTACTTTGCTGTGTCTGCACCTTCTTCTTCTTAGCTAGGGGGGCTCCACCGTCGGTCGGCCTCTGCCTTTTCGCACTTTGTGCACTCTCCTTGACAGAGTCGCCTACTCCTGTCGGCTTCTTTGGGTCCAATCTGGCCCCCGCTCTTGCTGGCTGAAAGTCAGGCCGGATTTCCCTCGCCCACTTTATTATTTCAGCCTGATCGGGATTGGATTCTGCCGATGGGTCTGCCCTCATCAGGATGAAGGCCGCTCTCCTCCTATCCTTATAGGAGCCCTTCCGCTGCAGGGGGCCAGCAGTCGTCGGACCGGGGCCTTCCTTAGGGGTGCCGCCGGTGCGAGAGGAGCTCGATCCTGGGATCTTGCCCCCACACCGTTCGGTGGTCCCATAGTGGGCCCCGTTTTGGGGGTCGGTGCCTTGGCATCTCCCCCTACACCGGCGCCGCTCGCCTCCGGATGTTGTCCCTCAGTGGGGAGCTTCGCCATCCCAGCATCTCTTTGGCCTCTATCTGCCTTGGAGATTGACGGATCAGTGATCCCATTTTCGGACTTTCTTAGGGAGTTCCGTTCTCCACTATTTGTTTTTGTTTTTATATTTTTGCAGTTCATTTTTTGACCCACGAGTAGGCGGGAAGGGGTTCGTCCATCATGATATAGCCCGCTTGTCATGATAAGCCTGATTACAAGTGAGAGGTCGGCCGGTCCCCCAGAGTTCGCATATTAACGTCCGTGCATCCCCCGGATATGCATCCCTCGGCATATGCTGTTCCACCTTGGATTGGGGTGATTTGAGGAAGGGAGTTTTCTTCTCCCCGCCCGACTACAATTCGCCAGCGTCCTCGGCAGAGACATGACCTTACCGGGACCTGTTACCAGCCGCCCTCACGTGGACAGTATATTCGCACTACCATCGGTGTACACAGTTACGGCACATGAGCTCATGCGTTTCTCCCCTTGTTGTACCAGTTGACTGACGGCCCTGTCTGTCGGTTTCTACGCAAACTAGTCTCTCAGTTTTAAAGCTATCAAGTTGAAACTTTGCACACATCCTTCTTTTCCTTGCAGGTAGTACATAAGTCGGAACGGCCGTGATCGGTCGACTATATCTTATAGCTGCCATATAACTGATTGATCGGAAATGCCATAACTTTGGTGTTTTTTAAGTTAGAGGGTTGGGACTTTCCACACATGTTATATTTGACCAAAATATCTTATATACAAAATTTCATAAGGATCGGCCGGCTATATCCTATAGCTGTCATAGAACGATCGAAATTGGCATAACTTTGGTGTTTTTTAAGTTAGAAAGATGTGACTTGGTACAGATCACTGTTTGGGCAAAATAATGCGATATGCTAAATTTCATAAGGATCGGCCGACTATATACGATCTGCTATATATCCAATAATATAAGATGCGTGGCGCCACCTAGCGGACTGCGACTGAACTGCAAGGGTATATCAACTTCGGCTCCGCCCGAAGTTAGCTTTCCTTTCTTGTTGCCCATAAATTTGAAATTATCTATTGAAGTATATCCAAAGATATTTTCCCACGGTGCCACCTTGAGTTGGTTGATTTTATTTATACCGGCTTGCTGTTCAAGCCTTTGGAAAAATCGACCTAAGTCTAAAGTTCCATTGGTATATAAATCGCTAACATCGAATCTTGCAGTAATTTTTCTGCCATGTTTAAATAAACATAACATATCTTTTACATGCGATGACACTACTTTACGTACTTCGTCATTGTTTATGACTTCATATATGTACGTTGGGCCTAGAAGCTGAATCTAAAGATTGCGTAGGCAATTCTTTATCTTTCTTTTCCGCGCGGATTTACTATTTATTCTGATATCTTGTGGTGGCTTTATTGATATTTCTAGCTATATTTTGTAGGTCTTTGATGGTTATTCTTGATAACGCATCATCTACATAGTTGTCTTTCCCTTCAGATATTCCACAGTGAAATTATTTTCTTCCAGCTCAAGTCGCATGCCCGTTAGCTTAGAGCTTGGATTAATCATTGAAAACAGGTAAATTAAAGGTCTATGATCCGTCTCGACAGTGAAGTGTATACCATAAAAATATGGTCTGAAATAAGTTATTGCCCAATGAATTGCTGTCAATTCTTGTTCTGTTGTACTTTTATGACGTTTACCCTTAGTAAACGATTTTGATGCATAAGGAACTGAAAGTTTTTTTTTTGTTTTGAGTTAAAACCGCTCCACACGCTTGCTTACTTACATCCGTTATTATGCAAAATTCTTTGCTGAAATCTGGGGATTGTAATAAATTCGGATTTACTTGTGCCGATTTGAGATGTTAGAAGGCATTCTGGAAATCAGTTTTCCATTCGAATTTAACATCTTTTTTACATTATCTTGTTATGTGACGAGCATAGTCGGCAAAATTTTTGATAAAACGTATATAGTAATTGCAAAATGCAATAAATCTTTTAGCGCTGTCCGCATCATGAGGGACTGGGTAATTCTTAATCACGTTGTATTTTTTGTCGTCTGGCAAGATTCCTTTATCAGTGCATTTATGTCCCAGAAAGGTGCATGAAAAATGAGCATTTTTCAGGATGTAACTTAAGGTTGTATTCCCTACAATTCTCAAAAACATCAGTTAAGTTAACAAAAACAACTTATAACTATTAAGTCATCCATATAAAGGAATGCTTGTGAAGGTTCTAATCCAGAGAATGCAATAGTCATCATCCTTTGAAATGAATTAGGCGCAATTTTTAAACCGAAAGATAATCGTGTGAAACGATACGAGCCATTGCTCGTTGAAAATGACGTTATATCCCTTGAACCTTTTTCAAATTCAATTTGATGAAAGCCTGACATTAAGTCCAGACATGAGAAATATTTCGCTTTTCCTAGTTGATCCAAAATATCATAAATTCTAGGTAGCGGGAATTTATCCGATAAAAGTTTTTTGTTAATTTGACGGTAGTCAATTACTAATCGCCATTTTTTCTTATCAGATCCGGAAAGTGATTTCTTCGGAACTAATAATAGTGGGCTGTTGTAGGCTGATACAGACGGTTCTACTATTTTATTGTCTATTAATTTATTTACTTGTATATTAATTTCATCTTTCTGACTATGTGGACTTCTATAATTCTTTATGTAAACTGGTTCATCATCCTTCAATCTTAGCTTTTGTTGTAGAAATTTGTTGGTAGTGATTGCTTCGGTTTCAAGTCCGAATACGTGACTAAACTGGGTGCATAAATTAGTCAGTTTGTTATTGAATTGTGGTGGGAAATTTTTAGCTAATGGAGATAAAACAGTTTTTCCTCTATTTTCTGGATTTTTGTGAACTATGTCATAGTTCGAAAGTGGTTCATATTTTAAACTGTAAATATTTATTATTTGATCATTACTGGTAGTATTCATTAATCGGACAAATGCATTTTTGGTTGTTGCGACCGTGTTCGCAACATATACATTCTTTATCTGATGATAGATGAATCTTTCGGACAACTTGGGATCTTGCTGGTAAAACAATTGAATTATTAACAGAACTGCATGTTATTGGAACATAAATTGGGAAATTCAAATTTTTTGGTCTCATTATGAGCCAATCTTCAATTGGTTTGAAATCTAATTGGCAATTGAATTTCTTAATGAAATCAATGCCTATTATTCCATCACAAGGTATGGCGAAGTTATGGCATTTCCGATCAATCAGTTATATGGCAGCTATAGGATATAGACGGCAAATCCTTACGAAATTTCGTATAAGTTTGCCCAAATTAGAATGCATAGAAAGTCCCATCTTTCTCACTTGAAAAACAACAAAGTTATGCCAATTCCGATCGTTCAGTTATATGACAGCTATATAATATAGTCGGCCGATCCTTATGAAATTTGACAAATCAGATTACTTTGCTAAAAATATAAGCTGTACCAAGTCTCATCTTTCTAACTTAAAAAACATCAAAGTTATGCCAATTCCGATAGAGCTGTGACAGCTATAGGATATAGTCGGCCGATCCTTATGAAACTTTGTAGACAAGATATTTTGGCCAAATATAACATTTGTGGAAATTCTCAACCCTCCAACTTTTTTTTTTTTTTTTATTAAACTTTGCTTTTATTTATTGGATCTTCTCTTAATTTTGAGACTAACAATAAGTTTTCAAATCTTAACATTAACATTTAACTAACAGTAGACTAAGACTGCATTCTGGTTGCACGTTCCTCAAGACGGTCGCTGGGTGGGTAGGTCATTCCGACGAAGTCGTGATTGATTACTCAACCTTGTTAGACCTCTCGCCAGGTGGTTAGGGTGCGACAATAGCTTGCTAAAGTACTTTTCCTTCTGTTCTGCGATCACATCTTTGACTGGAAGAATGTTTAAGTCGCGATGTATGTTTTCGTTGCGAACGTACCTAGGTGCCCCGGTGATTGTTCTCAAGATCTTCGATTGAGCTCGCTGGACTATGTCAATATTGCTATTGCTGGCATTCCCCCATAACTGGGAGCCGTACATCCATATAGGTTTAAGTACCGAGTTATACAGCAGGACTTTATATTCAAGGCAAAGGGGAGACCGAGCGTTGATAAGCCAATGAAGGCTGCTGGCTTTTAGCTTTAGGTGGGTTCTTTTAGCTTCTATGTGCCGACGCCATGTGAGTCTTCTATCGAGGTGTACTCCTAGATATGTTACCTCGTTTGCTTGCGGGAGTAGGGTGTTGTTTAGCGTAAGGGGCGGGCAGTTTTGCTTATTCAAGGTGAACGTAACGTGCTTGCATTTTTGTTCGTTTACTTTAATTCGCCAGTCTGATAGCCATTTTTCAACATCCACCAGATGAAGAGCTAGCTGCGCAGTTGCTTGCATCGGGCATTTTGAGCGGCTAAGAATAGCTGTATCATCAGCAAACGTAGATGTTGTTAATCGTGTGCTTGTCGGGATGTCTGCTGTGTAGAGAACATATAATGTTGGTCCGAGTACACTTCCTTGAGGAACTCCAGCTCCAACAGTGAATTCGTCAGATATATCAGTGTTGCACCTCACAGCAAATTTTCTGTCGTAGAGGTAAGACTCTAAAAGCTTGTGGGTATTACAAGGGAGCATTGTCTTGATTTTGTACATTAGACCTTCTAGCCAGACTCTATCAAATGCTTGAGAGACATCTAGAAATATTGCGGTACAGTACTCGCGTTTTTCGAATGCATTCCGAATTTCTGCTGTTATCCGGTTGACCTGCTCAATTGTACCGTGCTTTTCACGAAACCCAAACTGATGTGACGGGATTCCTTCCTGGATCCTTAGGTATGTGTTTATTCGAGTCAGAATGCATTTCTCAAAGAGTTTAGATAAGCATGAAAGTAGGCTTATAGGTCTATACGACGTGGGAATTGTGTGGTCTTTTCCCGGCTTTGCTATCATTATTATAATTGACTTTTTCCATCTCGCTGGAAAGTGGCCAAGTTTTGCGATGGCATTGAAGAGCTGGGTGATAGTGCAGACGGCGCAATATGGAAGCTCAATGATCATTTTGGGAGTTATGAGGTCGCAGCCTGGTGATTTTTTCGGATTTAGTTGGTTTTTGATGATATTAGCGATTTCGTTTGGGCGAAACTAGATTGGTTCATGTTGAAGCTGAGGCTCATATGGTAAAGTCGGCAGAGTAAAGGCACTAGTGGCCGGATTTGGTTGGAAGATATTTTTGAGGTGATTGGCAAACGTGCTGGCTCTGTCTGCATCGCTGCGCGCCCAGCCGCCTGTGGGATTTCTAATAGGCATCACTGTTTCTTTCGGTGAGCTTAGAGTTGGGTGAGCTCTCCATAGTGAGTGTTTTGTACTAGAAGTTGACAATTGCTCTATATAGCGGCGGTGGACATAAGCTTCTTCTTGCTGTAGGGCTTTAGTAAGTTGACGTGAGGCATGTCTAAAGCTTTGCTTAGTAGATGGCGATCTGTGGAATTGCCACTCGCGACGTGAACGCCGCTTTTCGAGGACGAGCTGTTCGATTTGTAGATTTGTCTTTTTATTGCTTTGTGTATTTATAGTTTGCGATGTTGAGGCTCGAGCTGCAGAGACGAGTACAGACTCAAGTGAATTAACAAAGCTGTCTACGTTGGCTTCATCGTGGAGATGAGGACTTAGCTCAATGTGTGAGCTGATATATTTTCTGTACTTAACCCAATTGGTTTTCTGTGAGGTCAATTTTAATGGTTGTTCCAATGTTTCTGGATGTCGCAGTAGAATAAACAGGACAGGCGAGTGATCAGATGAAAGATCCGATAGGCAATTGGCGCTTATCAGATTTTTAGGGATGTTTTTGGTAATCGCAAAGTCTATTAAATCTGGTAGTTTCCTTGGGTCTGCCGGCCAGTATGTTGGTGTGCCAGAAGAAACATAGTCGAGCTTGTTCTTGGCTTTGATAATTGCATTATAGAGCTGCTTCCCTTTTGGAGTCACGAGACGGGATCCCCAGTGTGTGTGCTTGGCATTGTAGTCTCCTGCTGCTATGAAGTGGTCTCCAAGTGTGTTGAAAAACTGCATAAACTCATCTTCAGCTATATTGAAGCGAGGGGGGCAGTATACGGCGGCTAGTGTAAGTTGGTTGCCAGTATTTAGTTGTATATTTATAGATGTGGCCTGTAGGTAGTTTTTAGCAAATTTGTTTTGATAATGGTGCTTTATGCGGCTTCTGATTAGAATTCCAGTCCCACCATGTGCTTTACCATCTGGATGATTTGTTCCGTAGAATGAATATCCTCGTAGTTGAAAATTGTATTTGTTTGTGAGGTGTGTTTCCGAAAGCAGCATTACATCGATGTGATTGTCGAGTAGGAATTGAGCTAACTCAAGTTTATGTTGTGAAACGCCGTTAGCGTTCCACGTAGATATCCGTAGGAAAGCCATTATTTGGATTGTTGTGAAACCAGCATTTGAATCAATAGATTTTGGTTTCGCATTAAATCTTGCATAGTTGTGCGCATAAACGACATAAATTCCGTCAGGCTTTGTTGTAGGCTGCATATCATAGCTTCAAAGTTGCTTTTTGGCTGCTCTGTTGGTTGATGTTGCTGAGCCGTGTTCGGTTCTTGATATGCTGATTGCAGAAATGAGCTTCTTGAGGCAGGTGTCGCCGGTCCTGATTTTAAGGCGCTTGCGTATGTCACATTTTTGTCAACGTTAATGGGTCCTAGTGAGGATCTGGCTGCAGTCGAGAAGAAGTCTTCAGGGTTTGATCTGGACGCCGTGAACTGTCCATTTTGGGTGCGGGCAGCTATTCCTTTCTGGTGGATGCGAACTTTCAGCTCCTTATAGACTGGGCATCCTCTATAATTAGCAGTGTGATTGCCACCGCAGATGCCGCACTTTTTCGAGTTGCTGTCATCTTTGCTCGCTGGGCAGTGTGCGGAGTCATGAAGCTCTCCGCAAACTACACACACCGGGCGCAGTTTACAGTATGACCTTGTATGGCCATATTCCTGGCAGTTCGCACATTGTACCGGGCCATTGCGTTTGTGCGGTTCCTCAACTGTAATTCTGCGGTGCAGCAGGTACTGAAGATTGTATATTGGGTGCACTTCGTATTTCTTCAGGAGCTTGGTTTCTGGTTCAAGCTCAACCTTAAAGAGTGGCTGCGGCTTTCTATCCCTGTTAAGGATATTAAAGACTGTCTTGGCGCTAAAACCCTTCTCCTGTAGCGCCTTTTTTATCTCTGCAGGCGTTACTTCGGGCTCTATGCCCTTAAGTACGACTTGCAGGCCCTTGCTGCTTTTTAGCTGGTACGTGTAAAAGTTCTTTTTATTCTCGGTAAGATATTTTGATAATACTCTATAGTTATCTTCAGACTTCATTTGAACTTTTGTTTCTTGAATGTTGCCCTTTACAAGGGGTATTATGTGGAAGTTATCCTTACCAATAAGCTCAATAATTTTGTTGACAAGAACATTGGAACTTTTTTCGCGTATATAGATAGGCGGAGGTTTTGGCTTCCTTTTCCCAACTTCAGTGGATTCGACCGCCTCAACCTCATCGGCGTCTGCCAAGATTTTAAATCGGTTTGAGTTAATGGGCGTTTCTTTTGCTACTAGGCTAGCATTGCCACGGGTTATTTTGCGTTTGGAATTCAGGGGGCTCAGCTTCCTTTTGATTTGGATGTAGCGATCCATGCCAGTCTGCACAGCCGGCTTAATATAGTCATTGTTTTTGTTTTTGTTTTGGTTTTCGGGCAGCGCGGACGTATTACTATTTGCGCTGCTAGCTGATGACGTCGTTAAACGCGCTGTCGATACAGTTGCGGTTGTTGTTGTTGTTACTGTTGACGTTGTCAAAGAAATTGAGGTGCTAGTTACTGCACTCTTTGGCTGCAGAGACATCGATGGTATCGAGGGGGAGCAGGAACGCGCTCTCTCGCTCTCTACGTTTAAGAATTCGGTCAAGTTGGGGGTAATTGACCGAGCTTGATCGGAGCTTGCATGGTTTTCGGTTGCTTTAAAAGAGAAGTACGCGTTGTTTCTTTGTACTGAGAGCCGTCTCTCGTCTAGCTCACGTTGACGTTGTGTGCGAACGTCGTTTGAACTCATTGCAGTCGAGGTTGATTTAGTTTGAGTTTTAAGTGTTGTGTTTTATATTAATTAATTAATTAATTAATCAATATAAACATTAGCGATTTCATCGCAAAAAGCGTCTTTTCGCGTTATTGTAGATTTCTTAGAGCAGTCACTGCACTTTTATGATTTTATTGAATATTTTTTCCCGGAGCACAATAAAAAACACGTCTGCATGCGACGACTGCAATCGAAAACTGCGACTTAAAACCCTCCAACTTAAAAAAGCTTTTCTTTCTTTTTATACCCTTGCAGAGGGTATAATAATTTTGGTAAAAAGTGTGCAACGCAGTAAAGGAGACATCTCCGACCCTATAGAGTATATATATTATTGACCAGGATCACCTCCTGAGTCGATATGAGCACGTCCGTCTGTCCGTCAGTCTGTTTCTACGCAAACTAGTCTCTCAGTTTTAAAGCTATCGAGTTGGAACTTTGCACACGCCCTTCTTTTTTTTGCAGGCAGTATATAAGTCGGAACGGCCGGGATCGTTCCTGCCATATAACTGATTGATCGGAAATGCTATAACTTCGTTGTTTTTCAAGTAAGAAGGATGGGACTTTCTGTGCATTCTAATTTTGGCCAACTTATGTGATCTGCCAAATTTCATAAGGATCGGCCGTCTATATCCTATAGCTGTCAAATAACTGATTGATCGGAAATGCTATAACTTCGTTGTTTTTCAAGTTAGAAGGATGGGAGTTTCAATGGATTCTTCTTTTGGCAAAATAATTCGATTTGCCAAATTTCATAAGAATCGGCCGACTATATACGATCCGCTATATATCTAATAATATACGATGCGTGGCGCCACCTGGCGGACTGCGACTCAACTGCAAGGGTATATAAACTTCGGCTCCGCCCGAAGTTAGCTTTCCTTTCTTGTTGCCCATAAATTTGAAATTATCTATTGAAGTATATCCAAAGATATTTTCCCACGGTGCCACCTTGAGTTGGTTGATTTTATTTATACCGGCTTGCTGTTCAAGCCTTTGGAAAAATCGACCTAAGTCTAAAGTTCCATTGGTATATAAATCGCTAACATCGAATCTTGCAGTAATTTTTCTGCCATGTTTAAATAAACATAACATATCTTTTACATGCGATGTCACTACTTTACGTACTTCGTCATTGTTTATGACTTCATATATGTACGTTGGGCCTAGAAGCTGAATCTAAAGATTGCGTAGGCAATTCTTTATCTTTATTTTCCGCGCGGATTTACTATTTATTCTGATATCTTGTGGTGGCTTTATTGATATTTCTAGCTATATTTTGTAGGTCTTTGATGGTTATTCTTGATAACGCATCATCTACATAGTTGTCTTTCCCTTCAGATATTCCACAGTGAAATTATTTTCTTCCAGCTCAAGTCGCATGCCCGTTAGCTTAGAGCTTGGATTAATCATTGAAAACAGGTAAATTAAAGGTCTATGATCCGTCTCGACAGTGAAGTGTATACCATAAAAATATGGTCTGAAATAAGTTATTGCCCAATGAATTGCTGTCAATTCTTGTTCTGTTGTACTTTTATGACGTTTACCCTTAGTAAACGATTTTGATGCATAAGGAACTGAAAGTTTTTTTTTTGTTTTGAGTTAAAACCGCTCCACACGCTTGCTTACTTACATCCGTTATTATGCAAAATTCTTTGCTGAAATCTGGGGATTGTAATAAATTCGGATTTACTTGTGCCGATTTGAGATGTTAGAAGGCATTCTGGAAATCAGTTTTCCATTCGAATTTAACATCTTTTTTACATTATCTTGTTATGTGACGAGCATAGTCGGCAAAATTTTTGATAAAACGTATATAGTAATTGCAAAATGCAATAAATCTTTTAGCGCTGTCCGCATCATGAGGGACTGGGTAATTCTTAATCACGTTGTATTTTTTGTCGTCTGGCAAGATTCCTTTATCAGTGCATTTATGTCCCAGAAAGGTGCATGAAAAATGAGCATTTTTCAGGATGTAACTTAAGGTTGTATTCCCTACAATTCTCAAAAACATCAGTTAAGTTAACAAAAACAACTTATAACTATTAAGTCATCCATATAAAGGAATGCTTGTGAAGGTTCTAATCCAGAGAATGCAATAGTCATCATCCTTTGAAATGAATTAGGCGCAATTTTTAAACCGAAAGATAATCGTGTGAAACGATACGAGCCATTGCTCGTTGAAAATGACGTTATATCCCTTGAACCTTTTTCAAATTCAATTTGATGAAAGCCTGACATTAAGTCCAGACATGAGAAATATTTCGCTTTTCCTAGTTGATCCAAAATATCATAAATTCTAGGTAGCGGGAATTTATCCGATAAAAGTTTTTTGTTAATTTGACGGTAGTCAATTACTAATCGCCATTTTTTCTTATCAGATCCGGAAAGTGATTTCTTCGGAACTAATAATAGTGGGCTGTTGTAGGCTGATACAGACGGTTCTACTATTTTATTGTCTATTAATTTATTTACTTGTATATTAATTTCATCTTTCTGACTATGTGGACTTCTATAATTCTTTATGTAAACTGGTTCATCATCCTTCAATCTTAGCTTTTGTTGTAGAAATTTGTTGGTAGTGATTGCTTCGGTTTCAAGTCCGAATACGTGACTAAACTGGGTGCATAAATTAGTCAGTTTGTTATTGAATTGTGGTGGGAAATTTTTAGCTAATGGAGATAAAACAGTTTTTCCTCTATTTTCTGGATTTTTGTGAACTATGTCATAGTTCGAAAGTGGTTCATATTTTAAACTGTAAATATTTATTATTTGATCATTACTGGTAGTATTCATTAATCGGACAAATGCATTTTTGGTTGTTGCGACCGTGTTCGCAACATATACATTCTTTATCTGATGATAGATGAATCTTTCGGACAACTTGGGATCTTGCTGGTAAAACAATTGAATTATTAACAGAACTGCATGTTATTGGAACATAAATTGGGAAATTCAAATTTTTTGGTCTCATTATGAGCCAATCTTCAATTGGTTTGAAATCTAATTGGCAATTGAATTTCTTAATGAAATCAATGCCTATTATTCCATCACAAGGTATGGCGAAGTTATGGCATTTCCGATCAATCAGTTATATGGCAGCTATAGGATATAGACGGCAAATCCTTACGAAATTTCGTATAAGTTTGCCCAAATTAGAATGCATAGAAAGTCCCATCTTTCTCACTTGAAAAACAACAAAGTTATGCCAATTCCGATCGTTCAGTTATATGACAGCTATATAATATAGTCGGCCGATCCTTATGAAATTTGACAAATCAGATTACTTTGCTAAAAATATAAGCTGTACCAAGTCTCATCTTTCTAACTTAAAAAACATCAAAGTTATGCCAATTCCGATAGAGCTGTGACAGCTATAGGATATAGTCGGCCGATCCTTATGAAACTTTGTAGACAAGATATTTTGGCCAAATATAACATTTGTGGAAATTCTCAACCCTCCAACTTTTTTTTTTTTTTTATTAAACTTTGCTTTTATTTATTGGATCTTCTCTTAATTTTGAGACTAACAATAAGTTTTCAAATCTTAACATTAACATTTAACTAACAGTAGACTAAGACTGCATTCTGGTTGCACGTTCCTCAAGACGGTCGCTGGGTGGGTAGGTCATTCCGACGAAGTCGTGATTGATTACTCAACCTTGTTAGACCTCTCGCCAGGTGGTTAGGGTGCGACAATAGCTTGCTAAAGTACTTTTCCTTCTGTTCTGCGATCACATCTTTGACTGGAAGAATGTTTAAGTCGCGATGTATGTTTTCGTTGCGAACGTACCTAGGTGCCCCGGTGATTGTTCTCAAGATCTTCGATTGAGCTCGCTGGACTATGTCAATATTGCTATTGCTGGCATTCCCCCATAACTGGGAGCCGTACATCCATATAGGTTTAAGTACCGAGTTATACAGCAGGACTTTATATTCAAGGCAAAGGGGAGACCGAGCGTTGATAAGCCAATGAAGGCTGCTGGCTTTTAGCTTTAGGTGGGTTCTTTTAGCTTCTATGTGCCGACGCCATGTGAGTCTTCTATCGAGGTGTACTCCTAGATATGTTACCTCGTTTGCTTGCGGGAGTAGGGTGTTGTTTAGCGTAAGGGGCGGGCATTTTTTGCTTATTCAAGGTGAACGTAACGTGCTTGCATTTTTGTTCGTTTACTTTAATTCGCCAGTCTGATAGCCATTTTTCAACATCCACCAGATGAAGAGCTAGCTGCGCAGTTGCTTGCATCGGGCATTTTGAGCGGCTAAGAATAGCTGTATCATCAGCAAACGTAGATGTTGTTAATCGTGTGCTTGTCGGGATGTCTGCTGTGTAGAGAACATATAATGTTGGTCCGAGTACACTTCCTTGAGGAACTCCAGCTCCAACAGTGAATTCGTCAGATATATCAGTGTTGCACCTCACAGCAAATTTTCTGTCGTAGAGGTAAGACTCTAAAAGCTTGTGGGTATTACAAGGGAGCATTGTCTTGATTTTGTACATTAGACCTTCTAGCCAGACTCTATCAAATGCTTGAGAGACATCTAGAAATATTGCGGTACAGTACTCGCGTTTTTCGAATGCATTCCGAATTTCTGCTGTTATCCGGTTGACCTGCTCAATTGTACCGTGCTTTTCACGAAACCCAAACTGATGTGACGGGATTCCTTCCTGGATCCTTAGGTATGTGTTTATTCGAGTCAGAATGCATTTCTCAAAGAGTTTAGATAAGCATGAAAGTAGGCTTATAGGTCTATACGACGTGGGAATTGTGTGGTCTTTTCCCGGCTTTGCTATCATTATTATAATTGACTTTTTCCATCTCGCTGGAAAGTGGCCAAGTTTTGCGATGGCATTGAAGAGCTGGGTGATAGTGCAGACGGCGCAATATGGAAGCTCAATGATCATTTTGGGAGTTATGAGGTCGCAGCCTGGTGATTTTTTCGGATTTAGTTGGTTTTTGATGATATTAGCGATTTCGTTTGGGCGAAACTAGATTGGTTCATGTTGAAGCTGAGGCTCATATGGTAAAGTCGGCAGAGTAAAGGCACTAGTGGCCGGATTTGGTTGGAAGATATTTTTGAGGTGATTGGCAAACGTGCTGGCTCTGTCTGCATCGCTGCGCGCCCAGCCGCCTGTGGGATTTCTAATAGGCATCACTGTTTCTTTCGGTGAGCTTAGAGTTGGGTGAGCTCTCCATAGTGAGTGTTTTGTACTAGAAGTTGACAATTGCTCTATATAGCGGCGGTGGACATAAGCTTCTTCTTGCTGTAGGGCTTTAGTAAGTTGACGTGAGGCATGTCTAAAGCTTTGCTTAGTAGATGGCGATCTGTGGAATTGCCACTCGCGACGTGAACGCCGCTTTTCGAGGACGAGCTGTTCGATTTGTAGATTTGTCTTTTTATTGCTTTGTGTATTTATAGTTTGCGATGTTGAGGCTCGAGCTGCAGAGACGAGTACAGACTCAAGTGAATTAACAAAGCTGTCTACGTTGGCTTCATCGTGGAGATGAGGACTTAGCTCAATGTGTGAGCTGATATATTTTCTGTACTTAACCCAATTGGTTTTCTGTGAGGTCAATTTTAATGGTTGTTCCAATGTTCCTGGATGTCGCAGTAGAATAAACAGGACAGGCGAGTGATCAGATGAAAGATCCGATAGGCAATTGGCGCTTATCAGATTTTTAGGGATGTTTTTGGTAATCGCAAAGTCTATTAAATCTGGTAGTTTCCTTGGGTCTGCCGGCCAGTATGTTGGTGTGCCAGAAGAAACATAGTCGAGCTTGTTCTTGGCTTTGATAATTGCATTATAGAGCTGCTTCCCTTTTGGAGTCACGAGACGGGATCCCCAGTGTGTGTGCTTGGCATTGTAGTCTCCTGCTGCTATGAAGTGGTCTCCAAGTGTGTTGAAAAACTGCATAAACTCATCTTCAGCTATATTGAAGCGAGGGGGGCAGTATACGGCGGCTAGTGTAAGTTGGTTGCCAGTATTTAGTTGTATATTTATAGATGTGGCCTGTAGGTAGTTTTTAGCAAATTTGTTTTGATAATGGTGCTTTATGCGGCTTCTGATTAGAATTCCAGTCCCACCATGTGCTTTACCATCTGGATGATTTGTTCCGTAGAATGAATATCCTCGTAGTTGAAAATTGTATTTGTTTGTGAGGTGTGTTTCCGAAAGCAGCATTACATCGATGTGATTGTCGAGTAGGAATTGAGCTAACTCAAGTTTATGTTGTGAAACGCCGTTAGCGTTCCACGTAGATATCCGTAGGAAAGCCATTATTTGGATTGTTGTGAAACCAGCATTTGAATCAATAGATTTTGGTTTCGCATTAAATCTTGCATAGTTGTGCGCATAAACGACATAAATTCCGTCAGGCTTTGTTGTAGGCTGCATATCATAGCTTCAAAGTTGCTTTTTGGCTGCTCTGTTGGTTGATGTTGCTGAGCCGTGTTCGGTTCTTGATATGCTGATTGCAGAAATGAGCTTCTTGAGGCAGGTGTCGCCGGTCCTGATTTTAAGGCGCTTGCGTATGTCACATTTTTGTCAACGTTAATGGGTCCTAGTGAGGATCTGGCTGCAGTCGAGAAGAAGTCTTCAGGGTTTGATCTGGACGCCGTGAACTGTCCATTTTGGGTGCGGGCAGCTATTCCTTTCTGGTGGATGCGACTTTTCAGCTCCTTATAGACTGGGCATCCTCTATAATTAGCAGTGTGATTGCCACCGCAGTTGCCGCACTTTTTCGAGTTGCTGTCATCTTTGCTCGCTGGGCAGTGTGCGGAGTCATGAAGCTCTCCGCAAACTACACACACCGGGCGCAGTTTACAGTATGACCTTGTATGGCCATATTCCTGGCAGTTCGCACATTGTACCGGGCCATTGCGTTTGTGCGGTTCCTCAACTGTAATTCTGCGGTGCAGCAGGTACTGAAGATTGTATATTGGGTGCACTTCGTATTTCTTCAGGAGCTTGGTTTCTGGTTCAAGCTCAACCTTAAAGAGTGGCTGCGGCTTTCTATCCCTGTTAAGGATATTAAAGACTGTCTTGGCGCTAAAACCCTTCTCCTGTAGCGCCTTTTTTATCTCTGCAGGCGTTACTTCGGGCTCTATGCCCTTAAGTACGACTTGCAGGCCCTTGCTGCTTTTTAGCTGGTACGTGTAAAAGTTCTTTTTATTCTCGGTAAGATATTTTGATAATACTCTATAGTTATCTTCAGACTTCATTTGAACTTTTGTTTCTTGAATGTTGCCCTTTACAAGGGGTATTATGTGGAAGTTATCCTTACCAATAAGCTCAATAATTTTGTTGACAAGAACATTGGAACTTTTTTCGCGTATATAGATAGGCGGAGGTTTTGGCTTCCTTTTCCCAACTTCAGTGGATTCGACCGCCTCAACCTCATCGGCGTCTGCCAAGATTTTAAATCGGTTTGAGTTAATGGGCGTTTCTTTTGCTACTAGGCTAGCATTGCCACGGGTCATTTTGCGTTTGGAATTCAGGGGGCTCAGCTTCCTTTTGATTTAGATGTAGCGATCCATGCCAGTCTGCACAGCCGGCTTAATATAGTCATTGTTTTTGTTTTTGTTTTGGTTTTCGGGCAGCGCGGACGTATTACTATTTGCGCTGCTAGCTGATGACGTCGTTAAACGCGCTGTCGATACAGTTGCGGTTGTTGTTGTTGTTACTGTTGACGTTGTCAAAGAAATTGAGGTGCTAGTTACTGCACTCTTTGGCTGCAGAGACATCGATGGTATCGAGGGGGAGCAGGAACGCGCTCTCTCGCTCTCTACGTTTAAGAATTCGGTCAAGTTGGGGGTAATTGACCGAGCTTGATCGGAGCTTGCATGGTTTTCGGTTGCTTTAAAAGAGAAGTACGCGTTGTTTCTTTGTACTGAGAGCCGTCTCTCGTCTAGCTCACGTTGACGTTGTGTGCGAACGTCGTTTGAACTCATTGCAGTCGAGGTTGATTTAGTTTGAGTTTTAAGTGTTGTGTTTTATATTAATTAATTAATTAATTAATCAATATAAACATTAGCGATTTCATCGCAAAAAGCGTCTTTTCGCGTTATTGTAGATTTCTTAGAGCAGTCACTGCACTTTTATGATTTTATTGAATATTTTTTCCCGGAGCACAATAAAAAACACGTCTGCATGCGACGACTGCAATCGAAAACTGCGACTTAAAACCCTCCAACTTAAAAAAGCTTTTCTTTCTTTTTATACCCTTGCAGAGGGTATAATAATTTTGGTAAAAAGTGTGCAACGCAGTAAAGGAGACATCTCCGACCCTATAGAGTATATATATTATTGACCAGGATCACCTCCTGAGTCGATATGAGCACGTCCGTCTATCCGTCAGTCTGTTTCTACGCAAACTAGTCTCTCAGTTTTAAAGCTATCGAGTTGGAACTTTGCACACGCCCTTCTTTTTTTTGCAGGCAGTATATAAGTCGGAACGGCCGGGATCGTTCCTGCCATATAACTGATTGATCGGAAATGCTATAACTTCGTTGTTTTTCAAGTAAGAAGGATGGGACTTTCTGTGCATTCTAATTTTGGCCAACTTATGTGATCTGCCAAATTTCATAAGGATCGGCCGTCTATATCCTATAGCTGTCAAATAACTGATTGATCGGAAATGCTATAACTTCGTTGTTTTTCAAGTTAGAAGGATGGGAGTTTCAATGGATTCTTCTTTTGGCAAAATAATTCGATTTGCCAAATTTCATAAGAATCGGCCGACTATATACGATCCGCTATATATCTAATAATATACGATGCGTGGCGCCACCTGGCGGACTGCGACTCAACTGCAAGGGTATATAAACTTCGGCTCCGCCCGAAGTTAGCTTTCCTTTCTTGTTGCCCATAAATTTGAAATTATCTATTGAAGTATATCCAAAGATATTTTCCCACGGTGCCACCTTGAGTTGGTTGATTTTATTTATACCGGCTTGCTGTTCAAGCCTTTGGAAAAATCGACCTAAGTCTAAAGTTCCATTGGTATATAAATCGCTAACATCGAATCTTGCAGTAATTTTTCTGCCATGTTTAAATAAACATAACATATCTTTTACATGCGATGTCACTACTTTACGTACTTCATTGTTTATGACTTCATATATGTACGTTGGGCCTAGAAGCTGAATCTAAAGATTGCGTAGGCAATTCTTTATCTTTATTTTCCGCGCGGATTTACTATTTATTCTGATATCTTGTGGTGGCTTTATTGATATTTCTAGCTATATTTTGTAGGTCTTTGATGGTTATTCTTGATAACGCATCATCTACATAGTTGTCTTTCCCTTCAGATATTCCACAGTGAAATTATTTTCTTCCAGCTCAAGTCGCATGCCCGTTAGCTTAGAGCTTGGATTAATCATTGAAAACAGGTAAATTAAAGGTCTATGATCCGTCTCGACAGTGAAGTGTATACCATAAAAATATGGTCTGAAATAAGTTATTGCCCAATGAATTGCTGTCAATTCTTGTTCTGTTGTACTTTTATGACGTTTACCCTTAGTAAACGATTTTGATGCATAAGGAACTGAAAGTTTTTTTTTGTTTTGAGTTAAAACCGCTCCACATGCTTGCTTACTTACATCCGTTATTATGCAAAATTCTTTGCTGAAATCTGGGGATTGTAATAAATTCGGATTTACTTGTGCCGATTTGAGATGTTAGAATTCATTCTGGAAATCAGTTTTCCATTCGAATTTAACATCTTTTTTACATTATCTTGTTATGTGACGAGCATAGTCGGCAAAATTTTTGATAAAACGTATATAGTAATTGCAAAATGCAATAAATCTTTTAGCGCTGTCCGCATCATGAGGGACTGGGTAATTCTTAATCACGTTGTATTTTTTGTCGTCTGGCAAGATTCCTTTATCAGTGCATTTATGTCCCAGAAAGGTGCATGAAAAATGAGCATTTTTCAGGATGTAACTTAAGGTTGTATTCCCTACAATTCTCAAAAACATCAGTTAAGTTAACAAAAACAACTTATAACTATTAAGTCATCCATATAAAGGAATGCTTGTGAAGGTTCTAATCCAGAGAATGCAATAGTCATCATCCTTTGAAATGAATTAGGCGCAATTTTTAAACCGAAAGATAATCGTGTGAAACGATACGAGCCATTGCTCGTTGAAAATGACGTTATATCCCTTGAACCTTTTTCAAATTCAATTTGATGAAAGCCTGACATTAAGTCCAGACATGAGAAATATTTCGCTTTTCCTAGTTGATCCAAAATATCATAAATTCTAGGTAGCGGGAATTTATCCGATAAAAGTTTTTTGTTAATTTGACGGTAGTCAATTACTAATCGCCATTTTTTCTTATCAGATCCGGAAAGTGATTTCTTCGGAACTAATAATAGTGGGCTGTTGTAGGCTGATACAGACGGTTCTACTATTTTATTGTCTATTAATTTATTTACTTGTATATTAATTTCATCTTTCTGACTATGTGGACTTCTATAATTCTTTATGTAAACTGGTTCATCATCCTTCAATCTTAGCTTTTGCTTGTAGAAATTTGTTGGTAGTGATTGATTCGGTTTCAAGTCCGAATACGTGACTAAACTGGGTGCATAAATTAGTCAGTTTGTTATTGAATTGTGGTGGGAAATTTTTAGCTAATGGAGATAAAACAGTTTTTCCTCTATTTTCTGGATTTTTGTGAACTATGTCATAGTTCGAAAGTGGTTCATATTTTAAACTGTAAATATTTATTATTTGATCATTACTGGTAGTATTCATTAATCGGACAAATGCATTTTTGGTTGTTGCGACCGTGTTCGCAACATATACATTCTTTATCTGATGATAGATGAATCTTTCGGACAACTTGGGATCTTGCTGGTAAAACAATTGAATTATTAACAGAACTGCATGTTATTGGAACATAAATTGGGAAATTCAAATTTTTTGGTCTCATTATGAGCCAATCTTCAATTGGTTTGAAATCTAATTGGCAATTGAATTTCTTAATGAAATCATCACAAGGTATGGCGAAGTTCAAATTTACTAAGTGAAAATCGTGTGGAATTATGTATTTACCTGTCTTTATCTCTATTGAAATTAGTCCGTTCGACTGTAGGCCAAGATATAAGGCCTATGCCTTGGATATTGATTTTCTTATTGATTTGGATATCATGAAGGATATCAGAATTTTCCTTTAACAGAGATATGTCTGCATCAGTATCTATTAAAAATACAAGTTTTTTATTCGTCTTTACATTATAAAAGTCTACAAATATATTTAAGCTAAGATGAACCGCATAACTGCCTACTGCTGAACATCTGAAGGGTGAGAGTTTTCCGAATTATTCTGGGCAACTCTCACATTATTATTTGTGGTACTGTTATTGTGGCCTCGATTCGAGTTGCCACGGCCCCTTGAGTTTCCTTTATATTGGCCTTGTCCATTATTGTTATAATTGGAATTGTTGTAGGTTTTGTAATTATTCTTACGACCACAAGAGTTTCCTCTGAAATTTCCACGTCCGCGGTTTCCACCACGCTGTCAATAATTTTTAAAATAAAGGACAGTATGAGGTTGTCCATTTGCTTTCGTGCAATTGGTTACGAATTTGGATAAGGCATCATTCATGGTGTTGAAGATGTCAGCCTGTTTGATAAGTTTTAACTTATCAATTGAACAATTCTTTGCCGTTGCCTTAACTCCAGACTGTGTAGAATAACTTCTGGCTAATGCAAGTGGTAGGCCGTCTATTATGTACGCATTTTCTAAAGCTTTTGTCATTTGCTCAACCTCTGATGTATATTGGTTAGCAGTTTTGTTGCGTTGCTGTAGATTCATCAGTTTAGCTGATAATACTTCTACAGTTTCGCCTTAGACATTTATCTTAAGTCCGGAAATGACTTCTGATATAGTTCTTTCATTTCCGATTAAGTTTCTGGCGACACCTTTTAGCTTTGTTTTTATTATTGAAATAGCTAATTGTTCGTGTTCGCCTTTTATTGATTCTATAATCTCCAATGCATCGAGAAAACTTGCTAAATTTTCTGCTTTACCATCAAATACTGGTATAAGCTTTGATGCAGTGTTGATAAAATCAGTATTTGATTGTGCCATTGTAATAAATGAGCTTGAGCTTTTGTCTGAATGTTTAAAATTGTCCAATTCAGACATTAGTATAGCTGGGATAGTGACAGGGGTTATAGATACTAACTGCTGAACTCTTCTACTGAAATATGGGTCGCTTTCATATGTTTTGTTTATGGCTCTTTGTGTATTCATAATTGGACATATACATATATATATATTGTTTCAAATTTTCTTTATTTGATATATTATTTTTTATAACATTTAATTATATTTTGCATCATTAATATTTGTTGTTTGTGTGCTTTGTTCTCCTTTTTATACCCTTGCAGAGGGTATTATAATTTTGGTCAAAAGTGTGCAACGCAGTGAAGGAGACATCTCCGACCCTATAAAGCATATATATTCTTGATCAGGATCACCTCCTGAGTCGATATGAGCATGTCCGTCTGTCCGTCTGTCCGTCTGTCCGTCTGTCTGTCTGTCTGTCTGTTTCTACGCAAACTAGTCTCTCAGTTTTAAAGCTATCGAGTTGAAATTTTGCACACATCCTTCTTTCTGTTGCAGGCAGTACATAAGTCGGAACGGCCGGGATTGGTGGACTATATCCTATAGCTGCCATATAACTGATTGATCGGAAATGCCATAACTTCGTTGTTTTTTAAGATAGAGGGTATAGAGGCCGACTATATATATATATATATATATAGAGGCCGACTATATCCTATAGCTGTCATACAACGATCGGAATTGGCATAACTTTGGTGTTTTTTAAGTTAGAAAGATGGGACTTAGTACGGATTCTATTTTGGACAAAATCTGATTTGCCAAATTTCATAAGGATCGGCCGACTATATACGATCTTCTATATATCTAATAATATAAGATGCGTGGCGCCACCTAGCGGACTGCGACTGAACTGCAAGGGTATATCAACTTCGGCTCCGCCCGAAGTTAGCTTTCCTTTCTTGTTTTTGTTTATTTTACATTTTTCCTACCTATTGTTTCGCATAGCTTTACGGGCTATACTTCTAAACGAGCGGAAATGGTTCCGCACGCTTTTACAAAAACTTTGTCTTATATGTATTTTATAGTATATATATAAGTAGAGGCATGCTCCAGTTATCTGGTGACCCGTATCTTCTGCGTCAGCTGGTCGTCGCCGGTTTGCTTCACTGACGCTCCTTCGTAGGCGGAAGTGGCGGTTTGCCCCTCTCGCTGTTGATCTGCTGCAAATGTCCGGATCTGCTGCAAATGCCTATTGGCTCAGGTGGGGCCGGTGCCGGTTTTCACACTGGTCTTGGGCTTCAGGCATACGCAATTGCATGCCGCAGAAAAGAGTGGTCCGGGGCAGTCGGCCGGGCACGTCTTTACCAGCGCCGGTATCTTCTTCGCTGGCGGTGGTTGCAACTTTGTTATCAACTTGTTTATATTTTGTATTTTATGTGAGTGAGTTGCAGCAATTGGTCGTCTCTCTGTGAGGCTTGTTTTTAAAAAATCAAGCTCAGCCTGAAACTTTTGTGCAGTCGACCATGCGGGAGGCGGTGTTTTAGTGAATAACAGCCACTTAATGTGTGCTATTCTTTTGTTCACCTTATTTTTAACACTTCCGCGTCTTCCCATTGCTTGCACTCAATTCACTCAGTTATTTCTATTCTCCGTTTTCCTCGCATGTTGGTTTGGCTGTTGCTGGTTTTGCTGGAACAACCTCTTATCGGTCATCCTTGGCAGGACAGGTTTCCTTGTTGGATTAGATTACGTAGTAAACTTCCCAAACTGTATTCTGATAGTTCTTTCTTTGCATCTCACATTATTGTATTTACAGAAACTTGGTTAAAGCCGGAGATCTTAAGCTCCGAAGTTTTTCCTAGTAGGTACACCACTTTTAGATGTGATAGAACTCTGCGAAGGGGAGGAGGAGTGTTAATCTCTGTAGACTCCAAACTCGCTTCTTAAGAGGTAAAATTACAAGAGTTTGGTGACATTGAATTCCTTTGCATCAAAATCACTTTGTCTGATTAATCTTTGTATGTTACCTGTTCTTACATACCACCTTCGTCCGAACCGCCAACATACTGGCAACATTTGTCCGCTATTCGTTTGGTTTTCGATCGTCTGTCTGATGGTGACCAGCTGATAGCTCTGGGTGACTTTAATATCCCAGAACTTATGTGGTCAAATGTTGAAAATTCCGTCTTTTAAGGTTAACTCCCTCCACGACTTCCCTGCTGGCATGTTCGACATGTCACTCGGGCAAATTAACCACGTTAGAAATTCTTTAATGGACCTATGTTTCCTTTAAATAACTTATGTTAGGTATGTAAGAACCTTTAAATAACTTATGTTAGGTTCTGTTGGACTTATGTTTCGTTTCTGATCCTGATGGAATTACTCTTTCCAGAACTTTGCCCCTTTCTGACCCTGAGGATCCATATCATCCCACTCTTGAGCTTTCAATCGAAAACAACTCCTTAATTGACCTTAAGTCTACACTTAAATCTCATAAAGTTCTTTTCTTCCGTAAGGCTGATTTTATGAAATTAAATAAGTTAATCTCGGAATTTGATTGGTCTGATTTACTGGTATGTGAGGATATAAACATCGCACTACAAAAATTTTATTTCACCTTAAACTCATTTTTTGACGCTTGTGTGCCGTGGAAATATCCGTCCGCTTCAACGAATCCACCTTGGTATACAAGGCATCTAATAAATTTAAAGAATAGTATGAGTAGACTTTCAAATGAACAAAGATTATGTGGCTGTACAGTTAGTTATTCTACATACTTAGTAGCTCGGTCCAATTTCACCGTGCATAACGCAGAATTTTATAGGAGTTATATTCGCCGCTGCAGGATTCAGTTTACTCAGGATCCAAAGCAGTTTTATAACATTGTAAACACTAAGCGTAAACATGTATCTTTTCCCCCACTGCTTACGTTTGAGAACTCTTATGCGAACACCGATCAGGCAATGGCCGATCTCTTTGCACAGTTTTTTCAAACTACGTATTCACCTAGCAGCAGTTTAGCTCAGCCTTACACTTATAATATCACATCGGCCAACCTTATATTTCCCCCATCTTTCGATCAAAGTGGTGTGTTGTGGGATCTTCTTAAGGTCAAGCCCATGTATTCGCCAGGCCCTGATGGAGTACCAGGCTGTGTTCTGAAGAACTGCGCCAAGGCTCTGTGCAAACCGCTCGTTAAACTCTTTAATCTATCGCTGAAAACTTCGATCTTTCCCTTTATGTGGAAAGAATCCTTCATTATTCCGCTGCATAAAAAAGTGAAAAAATCCGACGCTGCGAATTATAGAGGCATCTCTAAATTGTCAGCAATTCCAAAGTTTTTTGAAAAACTTATCACTCCACATTTGCAACACCTATTTTTCTTTAAAGATGTTACCTCGCGTTTAGTCCGCGCCACATCTGGAGTGCCCCAAGGAAGCCATCTTGGACCCCTACTTTTTACACTGTTTATTAATGACTTGCCCCTTGCCTTAACTAATTCACTTGTACTTATGTACGCTGATGACGTTAAGCTATGCCTTCAGTATAAATTCACTAGCGCCCAGTCTAGACTTCAATCCGATTTGGATAAACTTCAAAATTGGTGTTTAGGAAATAACCTAAAGCTTAATGGATCGAAATGTAAACTTATGTCTTTTTACCAATCTAGTCCTTACCAGGCTATGTACTTTCTCTATGGGATCGCCTTAGAACGATTAACTCAGGTTAACGATCTAGGTGTCCTATTAGATTTGAAACTTAAATTTACCGACCATATATCTACCATGGTTAATATTGGTGTGCTTGGTTTTATTAAAAGATGGTCAAAAGAATTTAATGACCCGTACATAACTAAAACGTTATATACATCACTGGTCCGTCCGATTCTTGAGTATGGATCGTGTGTCTGGAGTCCTCAATATGGAGTACACCAAGATCACATTGAATCTGTACAAAAAAACTTCCTTCCTTTTGCGCTTAGGGGACTTAATTGGGATGCAAATCTTTACCTCCCCTCTTATCGTAGTAGACTTTTACTAATCAACTTATCATCATTAGCAAACCGCAGAACGATGCTGGGTGTGATGTTTCTATACAATCTTATTTATGGAAATATAGACAGCCAGCATTTACTAACACGCTTAAATTTTAACGTTTCTAGTAGAAGGACTAGAAACTTTCGTCCTCTACTCCTCAGCCATTGTAGTTTGACATACGCCCAACACGATCCGTTCAGGGTATTATGTTCGGACTATAATGGTCTCTACCACATCTTGTCACATTGCTCTACTAACAATCTTAAATCGCTTATATTAACCGCCTTATCTGTCCAACACTCTTCCTCGTGATATCTTTCTCCTACTTTTCGCTTAACTACCGAGATAGATCCGACTATTCCCGCGATTCGAGCCGTACGTCACGCGGCAGCGTCTCTCGGTCGGTTGGACGGGAGGTGGGCTGTACGTATGCAGTGGGAACCGCGCAAAAAAAAAAAGTGTTGCCGCTCAATATTTATGTTGTGTTATAAGAACTCATGTGTGCCACATTGGTTATATCGTCAAAGTCTTATCCTCATTCACTACCTTTTCAATGGTTTTTAAATTAGTGCTGTTATCTGAGTAAATTTCTTTTGGTGTTCCTCAAAGTGCCATATACTGGGACATAGAAGTTGTGGGATACTTCTATGTGCACAGCTCTTAATATTAAACACGTGAACAGAACTCCCCAACGCTATTCTTTGTGCTCAAAAACGTTGACGAGGATCTGGCTAATGTAGTCCCGTATACGTAAAGGGACTTTTAAAGGAAGCTAGCCTAGCACCTGGTAGAGGGGCCATTGTTGGGTATTTAGGTAAGGCAGTTGTGATTTTACATTTTTAGAAACTCTTTCGAACTTCCTTAAAAAGAACTCGCAGACGTGAAATGGGGAAATAGATTCGTATCAAATTAATTGTTGGAGCATGTGATGAGGTTTTTTGTAATAATCCTTGGCGATCAAGAAGGTAATCCGTTATTTTTTGGGCAATACGATGGCGTCACCTGCTGTTCAATTGATCAATTCTCCCTTGCACAAGTATGACATCTTGCACAAGTATGACACCTCCAAATAGACGTAGATTCAGAGAACATCCAATGCCCAGTTATTCCCAATGCCCAATGCCCAGTCTTATACATGTGTGGTATATTGGTATAGAAATAAAAGGAATATTTGTTAAACGAACCACCCTTTGTTATTTTTGGGCTCGGGCAGTCACGTCGAATCTATAAATTTGGTGGAAGGACCCACAAACTCTGTGAGCTAGCCGCGGCATTTGTTGCGAGCACCAAACAGCCAACTTGTTCGATACAATGGGCACGACAGCCTGCAACCAAGAATTATAGGCCTTGGGATCATAAGCAATATTATGTGATGAAGCTAAGGATTTACGCCTAAGGATATGCCTGTCGGGTCAAGCAGCCGCCGGAAACTTTGGCCGCCAATAATTTATTGAATTTGTGACGTCACTTTCTTTTATATTTATTTCTCTATTCGCGTCGCCCGCTCTCGTGTTGTGTGTGTACACAACTAATAAATATAAATATAAATGTATATATATATATATATATATAAATATATATGTATAAATTTAGAACATTAATTAAAGCTCCCGAAAACGCTCGGTAACTGAACACTGCCCCTAAGTATTTTTGTTGAAAGTTGGATTTTTAACGGGGGAAGGATGTTTGGACTTGTCCGAGCATTAAATATTGTAATTATCGCATATTTTTTTCTCTTAGTGTAACTAGCCGCCATCTTCTTTGAATCTCCCAGATTCGCATGCACTTTATTGTTCTTTTGTAGGGCATGCAGCTTTTGGGCAGTTTCCGCGCAAGCTCTTAATTATGCACTTGTGTATTCGGCATTGATTGGACCGGCCGCTGCGTTTGTTTTGGGGTTAAATTGACCCAAAATAAATATTGAAATTGAAATTGGATATGTTTAATTCGGCCGCTAAAGAAAAGATTATAGCGTTACATCTATTGAATTGAGTATCCAGTTGATTTTTTGGAAACCAACTATCAATTCTTTAAACCCACTCTTGGTCTGTAGCATGAAGCATCGCACATCATCTTGGACAACCTGACACCCACTTCAGCAAAAATGGAGGCCAACACGACGGGATATGGCATTCGAGACAGATGCAGTAAGGCCAGCACATTTGGCATGCAAGACACTTTCGCACAGCCAAAAATAGATGCTGGCCTGAGACGAAGAAATCGGCTTGTTGCACGTTTTTAATAAGCAGACAACATTGTATTATTTTATTGTTTCTTTTTGTTTAAAAATTAGAAAACATTTTTTTTTTAAGAAACTAGCCTTCAACCAGAGTAAGCTTTGAGCTATTTTTAAGCTATTTTTAAATTGATAAAATGCTCAGCCAAATACAACTTTAATTTTAAGTCACAAAAAAGTTAAAGAATTAACCACAATTTTAGCGATTAAATTAAAATTTCAAGCCCGCATTTGACAAGAATAAAAATTTTTTGCAAGCGCAAAAAATAATCACGAATATAATGAAGTGAAGGAGTGCTAGGTCATTTTCGTTAAATTAGATCAACTTATAAGCTTAGCACTCAATTTAATAGTGTATAGCTATTAAATGATCCGCAAAAGAGAAAGAATATACTGCTAGTGACGTTCTCATTTTAGAGACTGCAACTTAGTTCATCAGTACACACAAGTCACTCATATCTCTTGCCACTCGACCGACCTTGGCAACGCAACCCATACGGCTCAATCCTTTACAATTTGGAGATTGATATCTCGGTTTGTATTAAAGCCAAAACAAAGGCCATCATAAGAGTGAAAGAAATTAGACAAAATACATATTTCTACTTAAGGCGAATGTTCTGGCGGTTGACATATTCATACAAAACAAGAAAGGAAAGCTAACTTCGGGCGGAGCCGAAGTTGATATACCCTTGCAGTTCAGTCGCAGTCCGCTAGGTGGCGCCACGCATCTTATATTATTAGATATATAGCGGATCGTATATAGTCGGCCGATCCTTATGAAAATTGGCAGATCAGATTGTTTTTCCCAAAATAGAATCTGTACCAAATCTCAACTCTCTAACTTAAAAAACACCAAAGTTATGGCATTTCCGATCAATCAGTTATATGGCAGCTATAGGATATAGTCGACCGATCACGGCCGTTCCGACTTATATACTACCTGCAAGGAAAAAAAGGATGTGTGCAAAGTTTCAACTCGATAGCTCTAAAACTGAGAGACTAGTTTGCGTAGTAACCGACAGACAGACGGACAGACAGACAGACGGACAGACGGACATGCTTATATCGACTCAGGAGGTGATCCTGATCAAGAATATATATACTTTATAGGGTCGGAGATGTCTCCATCACTTTTGACCAAAATTATAATACCCTCTGCAAGGGTATAAAAAAACCAACGATTACGGTTAAGAAACAAAATTGAAAGTCTGTTGGAGTCAAACTCCCAACATTTGTCTAGCTCAAAAAACGAACATACTCTATAACTCTTACCTATCAACATTGTAACATACATAGGTATTTCTAGTATTTCTAGATAGCAACACCACTTTTAGTCGTGACCGATCACTAATTTTCACTATATTCTGAACGGTTTACGTATTGGCATCACTTGTCTGCTATTCAGTCAGGTATTAAATCTTATTACCAATAGTACCTAGCGATTCTTGGGGACTTTAATCTACCAGCCAAAAATCGAAAACTCACAATTTTTATCCATTTTAAACATTATGTTTTCACTGCCGGCCTGTTCGACAAGTCCCTAGGACTTAGGAATTCTTAAGGTCGGCTTCTGGCTTTTTTTTTTTGTTATAGATCCTGATGGAACCACGCGGTCCATAGCTCTACCCCTTTATATCCCCCTTTATACCCTATATATAATTATATTATTCTATATAATTATATAAAATTACTAGCTGACCCGGCAGACTTCGCACTGCCAGCTGTTGTTTTTTTCTTCTTTTCTTAACAAAACTTCTTTTGTGACTTTTTCTTGAAACTTCTTTTGTGATAAAATTTAAAATTTTTCAAACTTAAAAATATTATCTGATACAGTAAGAACTGAAGATAGCTAAAGTAAAGTTTCGTGGAGCTGACCAAATAAATTAAAATACAGTACTAATTACAATTTGTGACTCTGAAATTTTTTCGCGATCGCGATTCACTTTTGTTTAATTTCGAAACGCGACATTAGATCCCCCAAAGCGCACGCGACGAATAATTTGATTGGATTTGAACTTTGTGGAGCGGGAAAAAATTTTAAATTGACCCTTTTTCGTTAGAAACACACATAAATTTATTATCCCCCTAACATTTAGGGGGATGAAAAATAGATGTTGGCCGATTCTCATAGATACCGGATAAGCACAAAAAATTTCATCAAAATCGGTCAAGCCGTTTCGGAGGAGTATGGCAACGAAAACTGTGACACGAGAATTTTATATATTAAGAAGATATAAAATTGTATAATATATATAATTATATATATATCGGATCGTATATATCGTTGGCCGATCCTTATGAGAATTTTACCATCAAATCAATTTCTTTTTAAAAAAATGTTTAAAACAACCCCAAGCATCTTTAAAAATCGAAAGGTTGTGCCATTTCCGATCGTTCAGTTATATGGCAGCTATAGAATATAGTCGGCCGATCCTTATGAAATTTGGAAGATTGGAATTATGTTGTTATATGATCGAAGCAACCACATTACGCTTTAAATCGCCGAATTAGTTTAGTTCCTACGCTTCGGACAAACTTTTACGGGTTTTTCGGGGACTTGAAGACCCAACTCCATGAGTTGGCAGGTTTGGCAGGTTTTTTGTTATTGAAAACAAAGAATTGGATTGCAACGATTGTCGTTATACGCCATACAACTCACTGTTTAAGAATTGGATTGAATATAAATCGGGTTCCCAAAATGAAACCATTTTCAAATAAAACTGATAATGATAGAAAGGGAGTGCCCGTCAAAGAACAGACTTAGAACATAGAATAATGTAATCACGATGAAACTTTAAAACTCGAATCGTATGGTCAACCTGGTCTGAATATCCTCAATTGTGATAGCCTTTAAGTAAAATGGAGACATCCGTCTGTATCTAAACATGTGACGAGCAAACAAGGACGAACAAAGGATGAACTACCCATTGCCACAAAATTATGTTGATTGCTGAAATGAGCTCATTATTTTTCACGACCCAATCTTAGGAACTACCCTATTAGTTAGAACTTGATGAACTTCTTGAACTTCAGCTACATAACAACTATAATATATAGTCCGCCGATTTATATATTATCATTAGCTAAAATGATAATCCTTCTAAAGCCCCAACCTTCTATCTTACAAAACACAAAAGTGATTTCTCATAAAACAGATATATAGCATAGGGTATATTTAACCGAATCTGGGCATTCCAACTTACATATACATGTATATACTGCGTGCAAAGGAAAGAAAGATATGTGCAAAGTTTGAAGTGGTTAGCTTCAAATCTGAGAGGCTTGTTGGCCTAGAAACCGACATACGGTCAGATGGACAAGTTCATATGGGCTGAAGACGTGATTCTAATAAAGAATTTTTAAGTTATTTCGATCAAGTTATAATATAATTTATTTATTCAATTGCTTTCCTTAAGCCTGCTGCCGCATAGGTTAATTAATTGATCGATTCGGTTATACTTTCTCATTTATTAATTAATTTCATAAAAGGCAAAGATTATTTTAAACTCGGTTATTAGGATATACATTTATTAAGACACAGCTATGGCTGCAAAGTAAAATTTTATACTATCATAAAGGTCTGATCCGGCAGTAGCTTGAGGCCCTTGCTTTGTCGCAGCGCTGTCGCTAAAGTACCGGATCAAAATTCGGTAGGTGACTGTGACGATCCCTTGCTGCGCCAGTTATTTGGCAGGGCTCTGGGCGATTGTCCTTGGATTGCGGAGTCGGCAGCTTCCTTACTGCGCGCGTTGGCATGCAACCCGACAATTTATCTTTTTTGGAACGGGGAGCTTTATAATTTACTTTACGAAGCTAAGAAATTGGTTTTAAAAAATGTTTCTGTAAAATGTACACTGTAAATTGTTAAAGATTTGTAAAGACATAAGTTTAGACCTATCCTTACTATTATAAAAATAAAAAAAAAAATTGTAAATCTCTAATGTTGGCTTATGTTACATCTTTAAAACAATTTCATTTTTTTCAGATAGGTGCGGATGGCAGACGAAGTCAAATTTATTTAGCACTTTCAACTGCAGCTGAGTTTCGAGATCATTTATCATCATTTAGTGATTACTACGCATCTCTAGGTATTTTTAATTCTTTTAATTATTTGTTTAATAATAATATCCATTAGTTAGTAATTTTACAAAAGGGCTAGGTCGGTTCTAGGGTTTGACCCGAAGATCGATGATCGGAGACCTATAAATAAAAATTTTTATAAAAATGTACACATAAAAAATATTCTTACCCGGCACGTGTTTATATTGTTTATTTTTATTGTCGCTCGTGCCGAATAAGAATATTTTTTGTATGTACATTTTTATACATTTATTGCCTTTTTTCGTCAACAAAATTTTGTAATTTTCTTTTAATACCTTTTTATACCCTTGCAGAGGGTATTCTAATTTTGGTAAAAAGTGTGCAACGCTTTGAAGGAGACATCTCCGACCCTTTAAAGCATATATATTCTTGATCAGGATCACCTACTCAGACGATATAAGCATGTTCGCCTTATGTGTCAATTTTTAAGCTTTGTAAGTGCAAAGGTTGATAGCTTAAAACTGAGGGACTAGTTTGCGTAAAAAGAGACGGACAGAAATGCTTCTATCGAATAAAAAGGTAATCTTGATCCAGAATAATATACTTTATAGGGTCGGATATGTCCCATTCACTGCGTTGCACACTTTAGACCAAAATTATACTACCCTCTGCTACAGATTAACAAGAAAGGAAAGCTAACTTCGGGCGGAGCCGAAGTTGATTTACCTTTGCAGTTTATTAGCAGCTTATTAGATATATGTCAGATCGTATATAGTTGGCCGATCCATATGAGATTAATATTACTATTAAATCAATTTTCTAAAAAAAAAAATGTTTGAGAAAGTCAAAAGCATCTTTAACAAGAAAGGAAAGCTAACTTCGGGCGGAGCCGAAGTTTATATACCCTTGCAGTTGAGTTGCAGTCCGCTAGGTGGCGCCACGCATCTTATATAATAAGATATATAGCGGATCGTATCTAGTTGGCCGATCCTTATGAAACTTGGCAAATCGAATTATTTTGCCAAAAGAGGAATCCATTGAAACTCCTATCCTTCTAACTTAAAAAAAAAACGAAATTATGGCATTTCCGATCAATCAGTTATATGGCAGCTATAGGATATAGACGCCCGATCCTTATGAAATTTGGCAGATCATATAAGTTGGCACAAATTAGAATGCACAGAAAGTCCCATCCTTCTAACTTGGAGGATTCTAAAAACAACGAAGTTATTAAACGATCAATCAGTTATATGGCAGCTATAGGATATAGTCGGCCGATCCCTATGAAATTCGACAAATTAGATTGTTATAAATATAACAAATATAACATGTGTGGAAAGTCCCAACCCTCTAACTTAAAAAACAACGAAGTTATGGCATTTTCGGAAATCAGTTATATGGCGTTCCGACTTATATACTGCCTGCAAAGGAAAGAAGGATGTGTGCAAAGTTTCAACTCGATAGCTTTAAAACTGAGAGACTAGTTTGCGTAGAAACAGACAGACGGACAGACGGACATGCTCATATCGACTCAGGAGGTGATCCTAATCAAGAATATATAGGATATATAGGGTCGGAGATGTCTCCTTCACTGCGTTGCACACTTTTGACCAAAATTATAATACCCTCTGCAAGGGTATAAAAATACCAAGGTTGTGTTACTTCATATCGTTCAGTATTATGGCAGCTAGAGGATATAGTCGGCCGATCCCAATGAAGTTTGGTAGATCGGACTCTGATCATGGGCTTCCAGCAAATTTTCGAAGTTATTACTTGAAAAAATACTTTTTTTATTTCGAAACACGGTAACCAGGTAGTGTGCTAATTTTGCGGAACATGATTCTTTTTGTATTATTTGTAAAAATTATAACCTATTTTCGCATTTATTTTCCCCTTAATTATTCCTAGATGTAATTAATTGTTAATTGATTGAAAATGTGTTAGAGTAATTTATCCTTACTTTTAATTATAATTCATTTAAGATAACAGAAAATACTAATTTATAAATTTAAGGGTAATCGAGTGAACCTTAAAATTAATAAAATATGAAAAAATATGATTTTCTATAGTAATATGGAGTCGGAGAACACGAAAATGACATCCGTTGATCCGTTAAAGGTATGGTACTCATCTTTTTCACAAAAACTTTTATTAACCATTCGTAGTTTAGAACAGTGCACTGTTATGAATTTTCCCATTTTTATCGTAACACAAGCCAACGGAAAAAATTATCCACGCATAATTTAACCTGCTTCATATACTTAAGGGTCCCCTGATACAAAGTCCAGACAAGAATAAATCCTGATTATAAGCCGCTGTAGCTAAACATATTGTGATTATTTTAATTTATTTGGCTGGAGGCTACTTGGCCTAAGCATGCGCGACGAACGGTTGGAATACGACACGAGCCTGCCTGATAAGCTGGTGGATACGTAGCCAAAGCAAAGTCCACACTTTTAAGCGTTCAGTATCTTTTCTCCAAGAATCGAGCCCGCTGACGACCGGTCAGATACTGATTGATTAAAACGCTGATTAAAACGGTCAGATACCTACCGTCGAGTTGACAACAGGAATCCGTAGCTGGGGGATCTTATTGATGTGAGCCTGGAAGATTAAGCGTCGATTACTTAATACGTACAAGATCAAAGGCCACATCATAATTAGCGTGTGCCATCTCCAGCGCTCTCACGATCTCTAACGTTGATTCTCGTAGACAAGAATCGAGGCATGTAAGCTTCTCTATTTTGGTTAGGTGAGGATGGCTGTCAATGGTGGTTTTTAATAGGGCACAGAAATCCAGCAACGTGGCCACTTAAAGTTGGCAACGGTAACGGGGTTTTCCCCCGGAGCACCTTTCTATACCATTCGTGGAACCTGGCACCACTGGTTCCGTCGAGAGTGAAAGAGTGAAATGCCTTCCTCTCATTGAGAAGAGTCTCATAAAGCGTTTGGCAATTTTCAATTGAATCAAGGCATCAAGACGCCCCAATTTTTTCCGCAAATTACTTCTGGAGCGTTGTGAATCTCTACAAGCTGTTCTCCACATCTTTCAAGATTATAAGATTACAATAAACAAGTAAATAAGTTACTTAATTACGATAAAAAACCAGACCAGAATCTCTACCAAAGCTACCAAAATGCGCTTTAAATAACAACAATGGCATGCGAAACTGGGAGACAGAAGGAATAAATGCTGATAACAAGCTGTTACAGCTAAACTCCTATGATAATTTTAATCAATTTTGGTGTCTGCTTTATTAAACTAAGAGACCGAATAAAGTAGTCTAGTTGAATAAAAATCCAACTTGAGCGGAACACTTTTTGAATAAAAACACTCCTGTCTGCAGACGTTATTTTACTATTTCGGTTCATGCTTTTCCGTTTTCTTTAAAGTTTTGAGGATCAGTACCACTTTTTGTCTTCGGCTTAACCTGTTAGCAAATATTGTTTAAAGAAATGCTACGTCCTTAAAAGCTATAATTTGTACTTTTCTTCGTCATTTTACGCACCATTTTTAGGTTTAGCTCTTCGTAAATGCGAATGCGTTTTTTAAGTGAGCGAATACGATAATCGAATTCTTTTCGATAATCTAAAAAAGAATCGCTAGTTATAATTAACAAGATTGTCTAAAACTCTTAGACTGTAGCTAAACAGGTGCTACCATCATTTTAATTTAATTGGCCAAATAGTTTTATGGAAGTTGTACACTTAAAAGCACAAGACGAAAAAATCAAAAATCAAATTAATGTTTAAACATGTTTAAAATTCAATGGTAACTTGATTTTAAAATATTTGAAGTAATTTAAAATATACAACAGTTAGAGCACTCCAATTTTTTGTATATTTATTTGTATGAATTTGTTATATATATCACTATATTTAGCTTAAATTGTATATTTAAATAAGTTCATGATTTAAGTTTAAGTTCATGATAATAAATGATTTAAATTTGAAAGCTCTATCTGTTAATCTGAGATGATAAAATTAGCAAAGGGTACATAAACTGATTTCTGGTTTGTTGCAGCATCTTTTACTTGAAAAATGAGAAACAAATGAGTTTAAAACAGGTTTCTCTGTCTAGTTAAAAATTTTTAATTTAAAGTATTTTACATTTTAAATAAATTATAATTAAGAGTAAGGATAAATTATTTTAATAGAGATTCCATCAATTGAAGTGGAATAATAAAAGATTAATTTCATCTCTAGAAAATGCAAGATGATAAATTTAATAGGGTAGTCAGAGGATAGTCAGAGAATCGGAGCAGTACCTGACAATACAGCTCCAGAGACATCCAAGGTTGAAAGAGCATTAGAAAAATCGGGACAAACATTTGGACAAGTAAATATTGCATATTCGGAATTTAATAAGGGTATGTAGAATTTAAATCATATGATGAATATTAAGAATAATAAACTGCTTGCAAATGTAAAGAAAGTTTGTCTGATGAAACAAAGATACAGACTTAAGAAAAATTTTGTAAGCCGAGAAAGACGAGAAAGGTGTTTATTAATCCAAGGCGGTTTCGTTAATGAACACGATGAACTTTCAGGAAAAAATTCGTCCAACGCGTTGTGAATTACATCACAAAAAGAATCAGTAGCAGCTTCGATAGAGCTAAAAGATGAAATATATTTTCAGTCAATTCCAACCAAATGAATGCAAAGAGCATTATAATAAAAAGTTTTTCGGAAACATTTAGTACGAGGGATTATTAGAGATATCAATTAACACAGAAACCAATAGTGTAGGATGGTGTCAGTCCTCAGGACCTGAAGACCGATTTACAGTCACAGAAGATATCATATAAGAGAAAATAAAGTCTAGAGATCTGGTAAGTGTGATAAGGATGGGGTTAGTTTGGAAAAGAGCAATTGCAATTAATTCTTCAATAAATGCATTGCGACAAGTGGCATGCAGGGAATTGTCATCTTGTCATCGATATCTAGGATTTTTGGGAAAGGTTGAAATCACCCATAATTAGCACAAAATAAGAGTCATTGACTAATGATAAAACAAACTTATTAGCCTCAAGATGGTAAAAATATACAGTATCCTCAACCGATGGAGGTATATAGGAACAGGTCATGAAAATATGAGTCAGTCCAACAGCTATTTTTAAAGCGATAAACTCGATTCCAAACTGATTCGGGAAAGAGATTAGTTCAGCTGAGAATTTATTATTAACAGCAATGAGGACACCACCACCGAAAGATGGTCTATCCATTCGAAACACAGTGTACTTTGCAACAAAAATTTCATAATCAGAGACTGTGGAATTAAGCCAGGTTTCAGTAAGTGCAATAGCATCAAAATCAAAAGAAGAACTCTTAGTAAAAAATTGGCTCAAGTTACCCAGAATACTTCGAACGTTTTGGTAGCGGCAAGAAGAATCATATTATTTATTTTTTTGGAGCTGAATCGGCATAGTTGGGATTTAAAGGATCTTTGTTAAAAATTCATTCATAATACTGTACTCAGGTCAGGCTAACGGATTCAAGTGATAAGGGTTTCAAGGGTTTAGGAGGTGTCTCCTGACATCATCAGTGGCATCCGGCATAAGGCGGGATACAAATATGGCTTTACGAGGTGCAACAGCTGTAAGCGTAAGCCCTGAAGATCTTTTTTCAGGCGCCACACCAGTGAGAGGCGTAGGAGATGGTACAACAGGAATTTGCAGGTTTTTCAATGATGAAGGATCCAAGATGATAGGTGGACCAACACTTCTTGACGATTCCATTTTCTGACTTGGTGAACGGATCACTTCCAAAGGAACATCAGTAAGCGATGATGAATTAGGCTTAAAAATGTATCCAAATGAATCGCATGAGAAGCAGGGGTACCCAATAAATTGACCGCCATCGGTTTGTTGTTCGGAATTTTTCTCCTTGGAGATTTACTTCAGATCAAACAAGAAAGGACAGCTAACTTCGAGCGGAGCCGAAGTTGATATACCCTTGCAGTTAAGTCGCAGTCCGCTAGGTGGCGCCACGCATCTTATATTATTAGATATATGTATAGCGGATCGTATATAGTCGGCCGATCGTTATGAAATTTGGCATATTGAATTATTTTGCCTAAAGAGTAATCAGTACCAAGTCCCATCTCTCTAACTTAAAAAACACCAAAGTTATGGCATTTCCGATCAATCAGTTATATGACAGCTATAGGATATAGTCAACCGATCCCGGGCGTTCCGACTTATATACTACCTGCAAGGAAAAAAAGGATGTGTGCAAAGTTTCAACTCGATAGCTCCAAAACTGAGAGTTTGCGTAGAAACCGACAGACAGACAGACGGACAGACCGACAGATAGACAGACGGACATGCTCATATCGACTCAGGAGGTGATCCTGATCAAAAATATATATACTTTATAGGGTCGGAGATGTCTCCTTCACTGCGTTGCAAGGGTATAAAAATTGAGTCCTAGGTGTAAGGAGTGGCTTATTAAGTACAGAAAATTGCTTAAATAGAAACAATTGGCTCAGCTAGGACTATAACTCAAGCACCCTTTCACCCCCAACATTAAAATCTTATTAATATCTTATTTTACTACAAAACCTCAACTACTTAAAGAGAGTTCAAAGCGTAAGAAATCCTCTTATAGTGATATGCATGTTGCGACTAATTCTCAGCCGACAATTATGCAGCCGCTTATATCTCTATTTTTATACACCAGGCACACGCCATCTTTCAAAATTCGTGTGCCCTTGCAGATGTTCAAAACGATTTGTTCCGCCAGCTTTTGGCCAGAGAACATTTTCGTCCAACAAGATCAGCCAAGTACAGTGAAGAAAAAAATAACCAAACCTGTGGGGGTAAAAAAAAAACATGTAATGCCACAGACCCACCTTCCACCTCATCTTCCTCAGTTTCAAAAAACTAATGCCATCACTAACACTTACCTATCAGAATACTAGAGGGTTACGTAGTAAACTAAACCCAAACTGTCTTCTGATAGTTCTTTGTTTGCATCTCATATTATAGTCTTAACAGAAACTTGGTTAAAGCCGGAGACCACTCTTAGATGTAATAGAACACTAGGAAGGGGAGGAAGAAAGTTAATTTCTGTGGACTCGAAATTCATGAAGCATCGCTCCACCTCTAATAACTTATTGAAACTAACATCTTTTGCCAAGGATGGGTTCCAGTGTTTTGGGATTCCCATCTGATCTATTTATATGGATTTCGAGCTACTTGTCTGGGAGAACCCAACGTGTCTTCTTTAAAGATGTTACCTCGCGTTTAGTCCGCGCCACTATACTAGCTATACTAGCAATACTCTTCCTCGTGATATCTTAGTCCTACTCTTCTCTTAAACTATCTCGGATCTATTCCCACGATTCGAGCCGTACATTTCGCTGAAGCGGCCCTCTTTCGGTTGGAACCGCGCGAAAAAAAACCTTTGTAAATTAAAAATTCGTATAATTTAGAATCACTTAAGTTATCGAAAGATATTTTAGATCTTTGGGAACGTTTTTAAATATTTGACTTTCTTTAATGTCAAAATCTATGGAGTAAAAAAAAAAGTTTTGGTGTTTGTTAAGTCATAAAAATTTAATATTAAATCACAAAAGACACAAATATTTAGACAAGAAAATATTAGGTCATAGCTTATATAAAGAACGATGATAAGATCCACACTTTGGAACTGTTAATTTATAATTTTTACATATCGCTAAATTTCCATTAATTTACCACCTAAGCAATTTCCATTACCTAATTGGCTTTAAATATTGAACTATTATATTACTATTATATAACTTTATTAAGTCAGTCTCAGACAAACCTATTCTGAACTTAGTTATGTCTTCACGTCCAATTTTTTTAAGTTCAAGTCGCGGCAACAAACCAGTAATCGGTAACCGATTACCTTAACCTTACATTTTCGAAGAGGCTTGGGAAAGATTCGTTAAAAATGATGCAAAAATTTATGGAATCGAAAAGCAACCGTGTTGCTTCGAAAGTGGATGCTTCGAAGCAACAAGCTAATGCAAGGCACGATCCGGATGAAAGTGGCTCAAGAACAAGTAGAAAATCAAGTTCAAGAGCAATCCCTTGTCGTTGTCCCCATAAATGAACGATTAGCCGAGTTATGTAGGCGCCAAGGAGGAGAACGAGTAGAGTCCGTCAATGGGGTCTTACGAGATTTTAAAGCGCCTGGAGGACCCCTAGGGGACCTACTAAAATCGTTATGGGCCCAAGTCAAAGAAATCCACTTGACAGTCTTTGAGGAATTGTAAAACCCAATATACAGTGGATATAACAAACAGGCATACATACCCGCAATTGCAAGCAGAGGTGCAGAATGCTACGACAAATAGCATGTGCAAATGCCTCGGATAAACATTCCAAAATTTGATGAGGATGCAATGAAATGGACGAACGCAACAAAGCGAAGCGTTGGTTATAATAAAGCGAATGGTTTGCTCTGAGCTATCACAAATTTTCAACCCATTAGGTTTATTTGCGCCAGTTGTCGTAAAGGCAAGGATTGTAAAGAACTGTTTTGTTAACTTTTGCTCGCAACAAATGCCGCGGCTAGCTCACAGAGTTTCGGGGAACGTTCCACCGAATTTATGTATTCGACGTGATTGCTCGAGCCCAGAAATAACGCAGTGTTCTTCGTTTAACAAATATCCTCTTTATTCTCACCGGCTGCTTGGCTCAGCCGACAGACATCTCGTCCTCCCGTCGATCCCCGATCCCCGCTCCAGGTTGGTGCCAATACACACGCCCTTCCAAAGCTTGCGCCCAGCAGGATGTGTGGTCTTGATGCCTGGCGCCAAAACGGCTCACGGTTCCCTCCGTTACATGCTCCAGCTTCGGGGCCTGTGCTGTCGCTGTTGTTGTCGTCGGCGCTCTTCTGTCGTCGTTGCTCCCTCGTCGTCGCTGCTCCCTCGTCGTCGCTGTTCCCTCGTCGACGCCGCTGCTTCTCGTCGCTTCGCTGATCCTCTCGTTGCTTCTTCGGTATCCTTGGCTCACTGGGAATGCCCTTTCCCTAGAAGACTCGGTCCCGATTTGCTTCAGGGGCCCTCCAAATTTAGTGCCAGAGGCGCCCGTTAATCCTTGCAAATCTCGCTTCCTGCCGTTATTCCTTCGCTCCTCTGCTTTCGCCGTTAACTTTCTCCAATTCCCGCCGCATTTCTATCGGCGGGCTTTCTTTAGTTGCCCCCCCTGTTTGCCCCGCTTGGGGCTCCGATCCGTATTGTTATTGTGCTGGTCATCGGACTTCGTTCAGATACCCCCGCGTCCCCCTTGGTCAATCCAATTGCATCTCTGTGTTTTCTGCATTTTTCTAAACACAGCTGCGCAGTCGCGGGCCGCTTCGTTCCCCGCCGTCCTCGCTCTCTCCTATAACATACGAGCGTGGCCGCGGAGGGCTCTTTCTACTTCTTTCGTGTGCGCCACCGTGCTGGTTTCTCTGCCCCTGCTGCTGCCCTCGCATGCCGTCTGCACTCGACGCATTTCTTCTCTTCCGTACTTTCCAAACACCGACGCGCTGGCTCACCCGACGCCGCCGTGCTAGCTTGCCTGTTTCCCTCCCGCTCCTGCCCCTTGTTCCGCCTGTCTTGGCGTGTGGGAGATATAATATTCTCACACTTCCCCCGTCTTCGGGAACGACAGAAGCTTCATGGTTCCAGCTTCCTATTTGTTTTGCTTTTGTTACATTTTTTTTCCGGTTTTTTTTCTTGTGTGTGGACCCTTATCCACATCCCCCTTCTTCAGGTGACATTAGATTTGTTTCCCTTATATTTATACCCTTGCAGAGGGTATTATAATTTTGGTCAAAAGTGTGCAACGCAGTGAAGGAGACATCTCCGACCCTATAAAGTATATATATTCTTGAAGAGGATCACCTCCTGAGTCGATATGAGCATGTCCGTCTGTCCGTTTCTACGCAAACTAGTCTCTCAGTTTTAAAGCTATCAAGTTGAAACTTTGCACACATCCTTCTTTCCTTTGCAGGCAGTATACAAGTCGGAACGGCCGGGATCGGTCGACTATATCCTATAGCTGCCTTATAACTGATTGATCGGAAATGCTATAACTTTGGTGTTTTTTAAGTTGGGACTTTCTACACATGTTATATTTGACCAAAATATCTTATGTACAAAATTTCATAAGGATCGGCCGACTATATCCTATAGCTGTCATAGAACGATCGAAATTTGCATAACTTTGGTGTTTTTTAAGTTAGAAAGATGGGATTTGGTACAGATTCTATTTTGGGAAAAACAATCTGATTTGTCGAATCATAGGGATCGGCCGACTATATCCTATAGCTGCCATATAACTGATTGATCGGAAATGCTATAACTTCGTTGTTTTTCAAGTTAGAAGGATGGGAGTTTCAATGGGGGTTCCTCTTTGGGCAAAATAATTCGAAATGCCAAATTTCATAAGGATCGGTGAACTATATACGATCCGCTATATATCTAATAATATAAGAGGCGTGGCGCCACCTAGCGGACTGCGACTCAACTGCAAAGGTATATAAACTTCGGATCCTCCGGAAGTTACCTTTCCTTTCTTGTTTTTTTTGTTATAATTTATATAATTATATAATTATAATTTATTATATTTTTGGTCAAAGTTTGCAACGCAGTGAAGGAGACATCTCCGACCCTATAAAGTATATATATTCTTGATCAGGATCACCTCCTGAGCCGATATGAGCATGTCCGTCTGTCCGTCTGTCTGTCTGTCTGTCCGTCTGTCTGTCCGTCTCTCTGTCCGTCTGTCTATCTGTCTGTCTGTTTCTACGCAAACTAGTCTCTCAGTTTTAAAGCTAGCGAGTTGAAACTTTGCACACACCCTTCTTTTTCTTGCATGCAGAACATAAGTCGGAACGGCCGGGATCGGTCGACTATATCCTATAGCTGCCATATAACTGATTGATCGTAAAATCCATAACTTTGGTGGTTAGAACTTTGGTGGTTAAGTTAGTGTCGGGTCAGGCAGCAGCCACGTCATAAATTGAATCAATATAAATGTAACATATATATATAAATGTAATAATTATAGTTAAGCATATAATCATTTTCTCATCGCTGTTGTTAGTCGCAAGCCGACTCTTCTCGGCCGCTCGACTTTATTTTATCTTTGTCATTAAGTTAACGAGCTTTCGCCCGTCCTATGCTAAAAGGCGGGCCCACTTGTACTCTCTATCTCAGTGCATACGCATTCTAAATCGGACCTTCTGGCACTCCATTTCATATGCAAACAAAATAAACATTTTATAACGTTGTGAAACATAAAATTCCCCTTTTTGTTATTTTGGAAAAAAGGGAAAAAGGCTCAATGACCAAACATTGGTGACCCCGACGTGATCTAATTAATTATAAATTATAATTAATAAAATAAATAAAACAATTCCACGAGCATAACACAGTGCGAACATACCCGTTTCAGTTTTTGCGCGGTGTTTTAACATATGTATGTGCATTTTTGAACATAAACGCACACAGTGCATACGTGAAACAATTATTTTGTATTTATACATAAATCATTTAATAATATAAATAAATACAATACATACAATTGTTATCCGGTCCGCCAACATACATACATACATACATACATACGTTCCACTTGCAAGTGCATTCGACTCACACAAGCGTTCATATAAATATACATTCCACAACTCAGTGTACGGTTCTGAGCGCACAGTGGGATAAATCGTGTTCGCTGCGCTCAAATATATTTAAATATAATAAAATAAACAAGAACTATAATTTTGGCGCCAAAATTAATTTGTGCGTGTTTTTTACCTAAATTGAGCGTATCTCAATTATAGTGGCGATGAACTCCAGCGGCGCCGTTACAGGAGAACCCACTCCATCTCGGAGTGCGATTTTAAAATGCAAGGCAAAGGGTATCCTCCAAGATTTGAAGAGGATCCAAGGCGCCCTGCAGCCAATGTCAAAGGTGGAGGATGCTGTACTCCATGTGCGTCACGGCCAGTTGGTCGCCATGTACAAGAATTTTAAGGCCATCCACGGGGAGCTTGATGAGTTAGACATTGCTGAAATAAGCAGCGACTTGCGATGGACAGTATCTGAGCTTGTAGCTACGATACATGCCGAAATCGAGCACGAGACGTCGTTGCGCTCTGCTCGAATTGCTGCCCATTCCACCCTTGCCAGCGGAGTTTCCAGTGTCCAGGTGGAACCAGCGCTCAGTCGGTGGTTTTAAGCCTCGCCTCCTCTTCCTCTTCCTACTTTCAGCGGATATTCAGGTGGAGGATATTCAGAGTGGGCTGAGTTTCATTCGGTCTTTTCGACGATCGTAGGCTGCAATCCTTATATAAGTAAGGTTTTTAAATCTCCGAGGAGAATTATGATGTCGCAGTGCAGCTTTTGGAGAATCGATTTAATAACCGTCGGTTGTTATTTCAGGCTCATGTGAACGAGATTCAGGCCTCAATTTATTGGAAGGTGACTCAGTGGCAGCGCTTCGAGGGCTGTCCGATAAGTTCAATGCCCATATGCGAGCCTTAAAAAATTTGGGGACGACAGTTCAGCGATTTTTATGTTGATGATCTAATTTCCGGAGGTGACTCCATAGAGGAGGCTACCAACATAATGCAGCAAATATCGGGGATCCTCGCCGAGGGCCAATTTCGGTTGAGAAAGTAGTGCTCCAATATTTCTGAAGTGCTCTCTGACGTACCGGAAGAGGATCGAGAGTCTATCATCACAATCTGAAGTGGAGATTTATGGATTTTGTGACGCCAGCATTGAGGCTTATGGTGCTTGGTGCATTTATGGTGCATTTATGTCGTATCGAAGGGTACAAGGTCAGAAAGTCATTTACTCTGCTCAAAGTCCCGAGTCGCTCCTCTAAAAACAGTTACGGTACCTAAACTGGATTTATCTGGAGCAGAGTTGCTGGCTCGGCATATGTCGGAAGTAGCTCAGTTGAAGGTCTACGATGGGAGGTATTTCTGCTGGTGCGATTCTGCTGTGGCGCTGTCCTGGATTCGGGAGGGGCCTGCTCGTTTTAATGTTTTCGTCGCCAATCGAGTTTCAAAAATCCAGGAATTGACCAGAACGATGGAATGGTCCTACGTCTTTGAACCCGGCAGACATCCTCTCGCGTGGTGCTCTTCCCAAGGAGTTAGTTACTGACAACCTGTGGTCCCATGGCCCTGCTAATCAAATCCCCGTACGTTGACGTGACAGCTGGGTCCAAGTACGCCAACTCTTTTCCAGCACTGCAGCGTGTGTTCGCTTATGTGCAAAAGTTCTCACAGCGAGTCCATCACAACGGTGTCACTGCTAGCGACATCAAGGCTGGAACCCACCTATTATTGCGTCTGGTGCAGCGTGTATATTTTTGGGATGACATAAAGGCGCTTCAGAATGGAAAGGAAATTTGGCATACTTGCCACATCCTCTCCTTTTTTAGACAAGTTTGGCCTGTTGCGTGTTGTCGGTCGTTTAAGAAATTCTACATTGGATTTTGATAGTCGCCATCCAATTAAATTGTTATATATATTATATTGTGTAATGATATTGCTATACTTGTTGATTTCCATGAGCGTAATCTACACACGTGCTCTGCTGGCTATTATTCGATCCTAATACTGGCCGATCGGGGGGAGGAAAACGGTGACGAAGGCATTGCACAAGGGTATCCGATGCTTCCGCACCAAGCCTCGGTTGCTGGAGCACATTATGGCTGATCTCCCGGAGCAAAGAGTCAGCGGTTGTCAGGTTTTCGGAGTGACTGGTGTGGATTTTTGTGGCCCATTTTACTATAAGCCAGAAGATCGCAATAAAGCTCCCGTAAAATGTTACGTGAGTGTTCTCATTTGCTTTGCCACTAAAGCCGTGCACTTAGAGCTTGTAAAGGATCTAGCCACATCTGCGTTTTTACATGCTTTAAAACGGTTTAAATGCACTCGCCGAAAGCCTCAGCACATTTGGTCTGACAATGCGACCAATTTTGTTGGAGCTAAGAACGAGCTAAAGGATCTGCTCCAACTCTTCATAAGCGATGAGCATCAACGTGCGCTTCTGGAGTTTTGCGCGATTGAGTCCATCGAGTAGCATTTTATTCCTTCTCGATCTCTGCATTTTGGTGGACTCTGGGAAGCGGCTGTCAAAACCGCAAAGCATCATTTTTACCGGGCCGTTGGATCCTCCGTTCTTGGATTTGACGAGCTGCGAACTCTGCTTTGTCACATTGGTGCTGTCATAAACTCACGGCCTTTATTGTCTCTTTCAGAGGATCCTGCAGACCTTGATGTTCTAACGCCATCCCATTTTTTAACTGGTGGCCCGTCAGACAGTTTTATCGAGCCTGATGTCACAATGGGTCAGGCAGCAGCCACGGCATAAATTGAATCAATATAAATGTAACATATATATATAAATGTAATAATTATAGTTAAGCATATAATCATTTTCTCATCGCTGTTGTTAGTCGCAAGCCGACTCTTCTCGGCCGCTCGACTTTATTTTATCTTTGTCATTAAGTTAACGAGCTTTCGCCCGTCCTATGCTAAAAGGCGGGCCCACTTGTACTCTCTATCTCAGTGCATACGCATTCTAAATCGGAGCTTTCTGGCACTCCATTTCATATGCAAACAAAATAAACATTTTATAACGTTGTGAAACATAAAATTCCCCTTTTTGTTATTTTGGAAAAAAGGGAAAAAGGCTCAATGACCAAACATTGGTGACCCCGACGTGATCTAATTAATTATAAATTATAATTAATAAAATAAATAAAACAATTCCACGAGCATAACACAGTGCGTTCATATAAATATACATTCCACAACTCAGTGTACGGTTCTGAGCGCACAGTGGGATAAATCGTGTTCGCTGCGCTCAAATATATTTAAATATAATAAAATAAACAAGAACTATAATTTTGGCGCCAAAATTAATTTGTGCGTGTTTTTTACCTAAATTGAGCGTATCTCAATTATAGTGGCGATGAACTCCAGCGGCGCCGTTACAGGAGAACCCACTCCATCTCGGAGTGCGATTTTAAAATGCAAGGCAAAGGGTATCCTCCAAGATTTGAAGAGGATCCAAGGCGCCCTGCAGCCAATGTCAAAGGTGGAGGATGCTGTACTCCATGTGCGTCACGGCCAGTTGGTCGCCATGTACAAGAATTTTAAGGCCATCCACGGGGAGCTTGATGAGTTAGACATTGCTGAAATAAGCAGCGACTTGCGATGGACAGTATCTGAGCTTGTAGCTACGATACATGCCGAAATCGAGCACGAGACGTCGTTGCGCTCTGCTCGAATTGCTGCCCATTCCACCCTTGCCAGCGGAGTTTCCAGTGTCCAGGTGGAACCAGCGCTCAGTCGGTGGTTTTAAGCCTCGCCTCCTCTTCCTCTTCCTACTTTCAGCGGATATTCAGGTGGAGGATATTCAGAGTGGGCTGAGTTTCATTCGGTCTTTTCGACGATCGTAGGCTGCAATCCTTATATAAGTAAGGTTTTTAAATCTCCGATTAGAATTATGATGTCGCAGTGCAGCTTTTGGAGAATCGATTTAATAACCGTCGGTTGTTATTTCAGGCTCATGTGAACGAGATTCAGGCCTCAATTTATTGGAAGGCGAGCCTTAAAAAATTTGGGGACGACAGTTCAGCGATTTTTATGTTGATGATCTAATTTCCGGAGGTGACTCCATAGAGGAGGCTACCAACATAATGCAGCAAATATCGGGGATCCTCGCCGAGGGCCAATTTCGGTTGAGAAAGTAGTGCTCCAATATTTCTGAAGTGCTCTCTGACGTACCGGAAGAGGATCGAGAGTCTATCATCACAATCTGAAGTGGAGATTTATGGATTTTGTGACGCCAGCATTGGTGCAGCTTGGTGCATTTATGGTGCATTTATGTCGTATCGAAGGGTACAAGGTCATAAAGTCATTTACTCTGCTCAAAGTCCCGAGTCGCTCCTCTAAAAACAGTTACGGTACCTAAACTGGATTTATCTGGAGCAGAGTTGCTGGCTCGGCATATGTCGGAAGTAGCTCAGTTGAAGGTCTACGATGGGAGGTATTTCTGCTGGTGCGATTCTGCTGTGGCGCTGTCCTGGATTCGGGAGGGGCCTGCTCGTTTTAATGTTTTCGTCGCCAATCGAGTTTCAAAAATCCAGGAATTGACCAGAACGATGGAATGGTCCTACGTCTTTGAACCCGGCAGACATCCTCTCGCGTGGTGCTCTTCCCAAGGAGTTAGTTACTGACAACCTGTGGTCCCATGGCCCTGCTAATCAAATCCCCGTACGTTGACGTGACAGCTGGGTCCAAGTACGCCAACTCTTTTCCAGCACTGCAGCGTGTGTTCGCTTATGTGCAAAAGTTCTCACAGCGAGTCCATCACAACGGTGTCACTGCTAGCGACATCAAGGCTGGAACCCACCTATTATTGCGTCTGGTGCAGCGTGTATATTTTTGGGATGACATAAAGGCGCTTCAGAATGGAAAGGAAATTTGGCATACTTGCCACATCCTCTCCTTTTTTAGACAAGTTTGGCCTGTTGCGTGTTGTCGGTCGTTTAAGAAATTCTACATTGGATTTTGATAGTCGCCATCCAATTAAATTGTTATATATATTATATTGTGTAATGATATTGCTATACTTGTTGATTTCCATGAGCGTAATCTACACACGTGCTCTGCTGGCTATTATTCGATCCTAATACTGGCCGATCGGGGGGAGGAAAACGGTGACGAAGGCATTGCACAAGGGTATCCGATGCTTCCGCACCAAGCCTCGGTTGCTGGAGCACATTATGGCTGATCTCCCGGAGCAAAGAGTCAGCGGTTGTCAGGTTTTCGGAGTGACTGGTGTGGATTTTTGTGGCCCATTTTACTATAAGCCAGAAGATCGCAATAAAGCTCCCGTAAAATGTTACGAGAGTGTTCTCATTTGCTTTGCCACTAAAGCCGTGCACTTAGAGCTTGTAAAGGATCTAGCCACATCTGCGTTTTTACATGCTTTAAAACGGTTTAAATGCACTCGCCGAAAGCCTCAGCACATTTGGTCTGACAATGCGACCAATTTTGTTGGAGCTAAGAACGAGCTAAAGGATCTGCTCCAACTCTTCATAAGCGATGAGCATCAACGTGCGCTTCTGGAGTTTTGCGCGATTGAGTCCATCGAGTAGCATTTTATTCCTTCTCGATCTCTGCATTTTGGTGGACTCTGGGAAGCGGCTGTCAAAACTGCAAAGCATCATTTTTACCGGGCCGTTGGATCCTCCGTTCTTGGATTTGACGAGCTGCGAACTCTGCTTTGTCACATTGGTGCTGTCATAAACTCACGGCCTTTATTGTCTCTTTCAGAGGATCCTGCAGACCTTGATGTTCTAACGCCATCCCATTTTTTAACTGGTGGCCCGTCAGACAGTTTTATCGAGCCTGATGTCACAATGGGTCAGGCAGCAGCCACGGCATAAATTGAATCAATATAAATGTAACATATATATATAAATGTAATAATTATAGTTAAGCATATAATCATTTTCTCATCGCTGTTGTTAGTCGCAAGCCGACTCTTCTCGGCCGCTCGACTTTATTTTATCTTTGTCATTAAGTTAACGAGCTTTCGCCCGTCCTATGCTAAAAGGCGGGCCCACTTGTACTCTCTATCTCAGTGCATACGCATTCTAAATCGGAGCTTTCTGGCACTCCATTTCATATGCGAACAAAATAAACATTTTATAACGTTGTGAAACAAATAATTCCCCTTGTTATTTTGAAAAAAAAGGGAAAAAAATCGTTGAAAAGGCTCAATGGCCAAACAGTTAGAGAGTTGGGACTTTCCACGCATGTTATATTTGACCAAAATATCTTATGTACAAAATTTCATAAGGATCGGCCGACTATATCCTATAGCTGTCATAGAACGATCGGAATTGGCATAACTTTGGTGTTTTTTAAGTTAGAAAGATGGGATTTGGTACAGATTCCATTTTGGGAAAAATAATCTAATTTTCCAAATTTCATAGTACTTCCAACTATGTCCAATAGCCGCCATATAACTGAACGATCGGAAATGGCACAACTGCAAGGGTTTTCTTGTTTTTATAGCTTTTAATCCATGTTTTGACCCAAAAACGGTGGTGGCTGTAATTTAAGTAAAGCTGTGTTTTTTTTATATGCATTATATGTTCAATGGGGGCAAATGCATATAAAGCTTGTTACTAGTAAAATTGTGCATTTGTCGAGGACCGAGGGGAGAGCGTTGTGGTTCCTAACACGGAGGGCCTGAGTTCGAGTCCTAGTTGGGCCAATGTTTCTATTTTACTTTTGAAGCCCTGCTTTTATTTGGATTTTTATTTGGATAAATAAAGCAAAGCTGTAAAGATATACTCCAAGTTTTTTAAGGTATTGACCAAATATATGCAGACTCCAAAAAGCAAAGTTGCCAATCAAATACACACACATGTATAAGTAAATGCAAGCTTCACAGGAGGCTGGACAAAATTGGTAGCTGCACTTACAGGACTATATCTTGAGTTAACGAATTTTTCCAGATATAAGCGATATATCAAAAGTTGCGTCATCTCAAGAGCTATCTCAACGTGCAGTATGAATATGATCAAATGAGCCAATTTTAAAAAATTATTTTTTTTCTTTAAAAAAAAAATTATTTTCAGTGTATTTTTAACAAAGTTTTTTTAATTTTTTGCCGTAAGCTTCAGGTATTTCAAAAAGTTGTAGAACATTAGTTGCTCATATGACAGTAACAAATATTTTTAGTGATTAAAAATTTTTTTACTTTCACCCTAATTTCTCCCAAACTAAATAACTTTTGGAATATGTTTCGACAAAAATGATCTAATTGAAACAATTCCGAAACAGCCGAAGTTTGTCTGATGTGAAGAAGCGATACTCACAAACCGAAAAAGGAAGCTTGGCACTGGTATGGGCGGTAGAAAAATTTTATTACTACTTAGCCGGTTTAGAGTTTGAATTGGTTACCGACCACAAGCCGCTCGAGACAATATTTAAGACATCATCAAAACCACCAGCTCGCATCGAAAGGTGGCTCCTACGACTACAGACTCAAAGTTATTTTTAAAGCTGGGATGGAAAACATATCAGACACGTTGCCTCGCCTACATATCATCGACAAAGGATTTCGAGTCAAGAGCCGAAAATAGCATTTTTCGTAAACTGGAGAGCTCAAGTCAGGAGAATCATCACATTCAAAAAAAAAAAAAAGGAAAACAAAATATTTAAAAAAAAAAAGAGTGAGACACATAAGCATAATTAAAAGAGTGACTGAGTAACAGTTGGTTGTAAGTCAAGAAAATCATTAATAAAAAATGAAATAAAATCCTTAACTGAGCAACAGTACGTTGTAAGTTAAAAGAAAAAACACTATTAAACAGAGAAATAATCTGTTTGTACAGAGGCCGTTAGCCTGGTAATAAGATGACATAATCAGAGGCAGTTTGCCAAAATAATAAATAAATGAAATTTTGGTTTTCGTTTGGGTGAAAATACAATAAACCCTTTCCTGTGAAACTTTTGAAAAATCACTGTTACGAAACGAGTGGGAAAGATGGTTTCGCGCATTTCGAATATATATCGATGCTGAAGGGATTGAAACACCTAGCAGAAAAAGAAATAAGCTGCTTTACTTGGGAGGCGTGCAATTGCAAACGGTTGCTTTCTCTTTACCCGATGCTCTGGTAGACCCGGATAATAACAAAGAAGTCGACGTATTTTTGGTACTGGTTACCAAAAGCTAAATGATTATTTTTCACCGAAACAAAACTCAAACGTTTAAAACAAAAATGTTTAGGAACCTTTCACCTTCGGAAGGTGAGAGTTTTGCAAAATTTTGCGTAACTATCCGGTTACGTCAGAAAATGCAGAAATGCGATTTTCGGCTCCACTAAAGCCGAAATTGAAGAGATCTATTTTTTTTTAGTAGCGAGCAACTGCACGTAGCAAATGTCAAGCCTTAGTAAAGTAAAGGAGGAAGTAAGAGCCGGAAGTTGGTGGAACCGACTGGTTTTCTCCAAAATACAAAATAAAATAAGAAAAGCAGAGAGGCGCTCGACGGTGGATTTTGTGCGTCTATAACCACCGCAAAATAATATTTGGGGTTTTTTGCGGGAAAACAGTAAAATAAAATACTTAAAAATAAAAATAAAGAAATAAGTAAATAAGGGTGAGACCTGCCTGGATCGAAGACGGATTTAAAAGATAAAATCGTGGACTCCTGGACTTCGCTGGAATTGAAGAAAAAGCTACTGGAGAAAGTGCATACCTTGACTGAAGTATTCGAAGCTTGTAGAGTAGAAGAAAAAATTATTAAGCAATCACAAACAATGATTTCTAAGTCGGAAAGATAAACAAAAAATAAAAAAAATATCATGCCGGAAACCAAGAAAGGGTACAGAATGCGGTAGATGTGGTAGAATGGGTCCCTTTGACGATAACCTGACCTGCCCTGCGCGACAAGTAAAATTGTTGCATTTTAATTGTTGCATTTTTAAATATTCCAACGACGGCTTCAAGAGTTCTTGTCACCATGCCCCAACGTTCTTAATGTATATAGATGATGTCATAATCTTTGGATCAAATGAAGGTGAACATGACGAGACTGTCAGGAAAGTCCGGGAAATATTCAAAAATAATAATGTGGTACTAAATGACTCAAAATGTGTTTGGAAAACTCACAGGTTGAAATTTCTAGGCCACATTCTATCAGACAAGGGTATCAGTGTCGATCCCAAAAAAAGTAGATTTTATCACTTCATTCCGAGATCCGAGAAATAAGGAGGAGACGAGAAGCTTCCCAGGTTTTGTCACTTACGTCGGGAAGTTTATTCCGGATTTAGCCGATCGTACAGAACCGTTGAGGAAATTGTTGGGAAAGGACACTAAATTTGTCTGGGGCCCCAAAGAGAAAGAACCGTTCAACGATTTGAAAACTCAGCTGGCTGAAATACCAAGACTTTCATACTTCAATATAAAACATCGAACACGTCTGATTGCAGATACAAGCCGGGTGGCGCTGGGAGCAGTTCTGTTACAATTCACAGAAGGAAGCGAACCCCAGATCATTTCTTATGCCAGCCGAAGTTTGTCTGATGTGAAGAAGCGATACTCACAAACCGAAAAAGAAAGCTTGGCACTGGTATTGGCGGTAGAAAAATTTTATTACTACTTAGCCGGTTTAGAGTTTGAATTGGTTACCGACCACAAGCCGCTCGAGACAATATTTAAGCCATCATCAAAACCACCAGCTCGCATCGAAAGGTGGCTCCTACGACTACAGACTCAAAGTTATTTTTAAAGCTGGGATGGAAAACATCTCAGACACGTTGCCTGTGTTACATATCATCGACAAAGGATTTCGAGTCAACAGCCGAAAATAGTATTTTTCGTATACTGGAGAGCTCAATCCCTATGTCAATGAGCATTTCGGAGATAGCTGCGAAAAGCATCCTTGATGAAGAAATTGTGGATGCCATTACTTGCTTGCAAGATGATTCATAGACTTCTGTCGCATTAAATAACCTCTACCCGTTCCGATTCGAGCTTTCCACAATCGGGAAAATCCTACTGAGAGGAAACCGTTTAAACATTCCGAGCGATTATAGATCGCATTCCAACACAAAAATAACTATAAAGAGGAGATACAGAAATTCGTGTTGATGTACAATGTAACCCCACATAGCAACACAGGTACTGCTCCTACGCAGTTAATGTTTAACAGGCTGATCCGTGATAAGATGATAGGGGTTCAGGATTTGGGCGCGGAAGTATTAGACTCAGCAGAACGAAACCAAGACTGTGTTGCAAAACAGAAGGGGAAAGAATCAGCTGATAAAAAGAGAGGGGCGAAGGAAATTGATATAGGAGTATGTGACAAGGTCCTAATAAAAAATGTTGTCTTCCCATATAAGCTAACGCCAAACTTCGACCCTACCGAATACGATGTTATAGAGAAAAAAAGAAAAATAGCTATAGGGTCAAAAGATGGTAGACGTTTAACCAGGAATATTAGCCACCTTAAGAAGATACCAGTATGGATCTAGTCGGACAGTAGCTCCACAGTCCACAGTCGGACAGGTACATGTCACTCCACCAGAAGAGATGACAAACACAGAACAAACGGAACACCAGCCAGCACAGACAGCTGGGATGGAACCACCAAGCTTGGACCAAGGATTGAAATTAAAGCTGGTAAAAAAAGGAGGGATATGGGAACCGGCGGCGAAGAGCAAGGGCGATGGCGGTAGCAGCGACGTCAGCGCCGACGTCAACGATTGATTCCTCTCCGCGATCTCTGGATGTTCTAAGTCGAACACGTGTGGTTGATGGACCAGTTTCGCCAGTCCGAAAATAAAGTGTAAAATTAATAAGACTAAACAACATACAAATCTATTCATTGCAAACGGGATTCTTGGATCAATACATTGTTACTTTGTAGTGTCGATTGGTGGATTTTTTAATTTTTCCACTAGAAATATTGAGTTGTTAGCCGCGCGAGTTCCGTTTATATTTAACTTATTTTTTATTAAACAATTTCAATTAATTAACGACTAACGACATTAAACGACTATCATTTAATTAATTATTTTTGGTGGTAAAAAATAATAAATTATTTTTTAGAATACAAAAATAAAAAATTATAATTCTATAAGAAGAGAAAATAAAATGTGAACTGATTCAATTTTATAAATTAAAAAAAATATTTATATAAATAATCTCTGTGGACGGTAGTCCACGAGGTGACGACCGCGCATTCCTTGGTATGCGCGAGGAGACTCTATATATAGCCGAAGAATTAAAAATTTTCTCTAGTCATCCTTTCTGAATGAATTATATACCAATCGAAAGGTATTGTTTAAATTAGATACATATTTCCAAACATTTTCCAAAAGTTGTTTGGTTTGGGAGAAATTAGGGTGAAACTAAAAAAATCACTAGATAGATTTTTCTTTATTCGCATTCTACCAATCCGATCCGAGAAGTTATTCAAAAAATTCGATTTTCGAATTTCAAATAATATTTGGAATAATATAACAGCTCTTTCCAAATAATATTATATAACAAAATCTCTTCACGAGGTAAAGTACCGGTGACGAACCTGCATGCGAAACCCAAAATATCTGATATCAATTTTAGTGACGAAAATGTGCTATATAGGTGTACAAAACTTTCTATGCATTTTAATTTGGACAAACTTATACGATCTGCCAAATTTCATAAGGATCGGCCGTCTATATCCTATAGCTGCCATATAACTGATTGATCGGAAAAGCCAGCCAAATTTCATAAGGATCGGCCAACTTTATACGATCCGCTACATATCTAATTATATTAGATGCGTGGCGCCACCTAGCGGACTGCGACTCAACTGCAAGGGTATATAAACTTCGACTCGGCCCGAAGTTAGCTTTCCTTTCTTGTTTTTGTTTTAAAAATGTCTATTTTTGCTAAAGTGATTGTATCGATTAAATTTTGGATATCAAGTGTAATTAATTGTAGTCGGTGTTGTCTTACTTTTGTTTCTTTGTTAACAACAATTGTGTTAAGAATTTTGATCATACTTCTTGAAATATACGTGAATTTATTGTAAATTGTTTGTTATTGTTTTCTGTCAGTTCGTTAATTTTGTTTTTGATTCTTATTAAGTCGTCATGGTCTGGTGTACCTGCTAGCCATTTCCATGCTGTGCCCAATTCGTTAATGCCTCTTTTATTTCATGATGGTATTCATTGGGACATACGAATTTTTATAATATTTAGATTTTGGGAAATGTCCCAGTCTGAGTCTCAGTTGCTGTTGTTAGTATTTTTATCTTCTATTCTAATTATTTCTTTGTAAAAACTTAGGTTTGTGATATGAAAGAGGTCCTCAAATGAGTCATACGTCAATACGTCGTTTTCATTCTTCAGTAGTAGGTATTCGTTGTTAGTGTAGTCGATTATTTCGGAGTGGCAAGTGATTATCAAAATGGTGATGATAAATGTTATTTCCATTTTCTGTAAAATATGGGTTATTTAATGTTGTCTTTAAGAATAACTCGTTTCCTATTATTAATGATTACTTTGTTTGGTAGGTTTTCTTTAATGACATGTTTTTTTCGTTCTCCGTGTATTTTTTCGTATACTACTTCTCCTACATGATAATTTTTATATAATTTATTTTTATTATGATAATCTAACATTTTAGTTTGTAGTTTTAATGGTAAGTCACTGTGATCTATTTTGTTTAATAAAATGTCGTATGGTTTTTGATTTGTTACTGAATGAATTGTCATATTGTAGCTTTTTGCTGCTCTTATAATAACTTCGGGATATTCTAGGAGACGGTACTCATCTTTAACACAACGAGCTATCTCAGTTAGGGTTGAATGGGCTCTTTCAACTTGTCCATTCGAAAGGCTATGTCTGGGGTCTGCGTAATGGGAAAAAAAATCTGATCTGCCAATTTTCATAAGGATCGGCCGACTATATACGATCCGCTATATATCTAATAATATAAGATGCGTGGCGCCACCTAGCGGACTGCGACTGAACTGCAAGGGTATATCAACTTCGGCTCCGCCCGAAGTTAGCTTTCCTTTCTTGTTTTTTAATTGAACTTGAATTTCATCTCTGTATTAATCTTGGGTTGTAGATATTCTTTAAGGACTGTAGCTAAGTTCTCTGGTTGATCATATTCAATAATATGACGTTTATTTTCAAATACATTTATCTGTTCATGTGAAATTTCCCTTTGCTATTAAAAGTTGTTGTTTAAATTGATTAAGGGGTTTTTTTGTTTCGCCTATAATGTTACTAAAGCTACTTTCGGCTGAGTGTTGGGTTCCGTAATCCGTGGACTCTACATCTTCATCTTCTCTAATATTATTTATTTCAATTCGGGACAGTGAGTCTGCTACTACATTGGTAGTACCCGGTTTATACAAAATTTTTGGGCTGAAGCTTTCTATGTAATTGAACCATCGTTTTAATTCCACATTTGGGTTTTTATCCGAAATTGCGTATGAGAGCGGTTGATGGTCTGTATGTATTTCTATTCCTGATACTCCGTACAAATAGTTTCTTAGGTTTTTTAATGCGCAAACTATTGCTAAAAGTTCTTTTTTGTTAGTCGCATGATTTCTTTCAGTTTTGTTAAGGGTTTTTGATATAAAAGTGATTGGGTATCCGTCCTGAGAAAGTACTGCTCCTATAGCTAAGTCAGATGCGTCAGTTGTTAATGGTAATTGTTTTGAATAGTCTGGTTGGACTAATTCTATTTGGCAAATTAGGTGTTCTTTGAGTTCATTAAATGCCTGTATTGCAGTCTCGTCAAGAGTAATTGAAACATTTTTTGACATCCTCTTGGAAATTTTTCCATTGGAGCCTTCTAACAATCTAGTCAGGGGTTTGGCAATGGTTGCATAGTTTTTTACAAATTTTCTTTAATATCCAGTGAGGCCCAGAAAGCTACGCAGCTCTCTGATATTTTTGGGTATGATTGAATTTAGGTCTTTGAAATGTTGTTCGAGGGATTGAGAGAAAATAATTATATCGTCCATGTAGACATGGAAGAATTTACCAACATGTTCTCGAAGTATATCATCCATTGCCTTCTGGAAGATTCGAGGTGCGTTTGTTAACCCGAATGGCATTCTAATGAATTCGTACTTTTCGTTGTTAATTAAAAATGAAGTTTTTTCTACGTCTGATTCTTTCATCCTGTGGTGTGGTGGTGGAAACCTGATTCTAAGTCTATGGTACTAAAGTATTTAGCTTTTCCTAGATTTGATAAAATAACTGTCGGATCTTGCATGGGGTATCTATCTGGAATCGTGCTAAGGTTTAGTTTTCTGAAATCGATGCATAGTCTATGTTTAGGGGTGCCATCTTCATAAGTACCTTTTTTTGATACTACAATTACGGGTGAGTTGTAAGGACTTTTGCTGGGTCTAATGATTTCATCATTATTCATTCGGTGTATTTCTTTATTAACAAATTCGTTTACTACTTGTGAGTATGGGTACTGTCAAGACAGATCTACTCAAGGTAGATCGGTTTATCGTTAATTGTGTCTATTTCACAACGAACGTCCGTCCAGAATGGTAAATTTGTATTAATTTCTGAATGTACTTTTTTTATTGTGCTTATTATTAGTTCAATGTAGTTTTCTGTATCGGTTTCGTCTGTATTGTTTTCTAAATTGTTTATTCCGAAAATATTTTCGTGTTACCCATATTCTTATATGCTGCAGTGTTTATATCGATTGAATCAGATTTTACATCGGCATCGTGTTCAGTGTCAGAGTACCCTGAACCACTTGAGGGATAGTTGTCGGCAATCTGACTTTCGGTGCATTTGGAACCTGAGTATCCCAAATTTTTTGTGTCGGAATGAACATTGACGGCGTTTTTGGGTTTTATATAACCCAAACTGTTAGATTTGTAATTGTCAGAAGTATCGCTGACGGTGCTCTTAGAACTTAAGTGTTTCGAATTGTGTGTGTCGGACTGAACATCGACGGCGTGTTCGGATTTTATGTACCCCAAACTGTTATATTTATAATTGTCAGAAGAGTCGCTGACAGAGTTTTTGGACTCTGAGTGTTCTAAACTGTATATGTCGGAATGAACATCGACGGCGTGTTTGGGGCTTATATACCCCAAACTTTTTATGCTAAGTGAATTCTTGCTTGACAAATTTTCGTGGTTAAAATATTTGTCTAATATATATTTTTTTAGTGGAAGTATGGTTGTTTCTTTGTTTAGTTCTAATAAATTTATTTTTTCGTCATAGTGTAATTTTTCGATTTTTCCCTTACATTTTAGTGTGTCATTGTTCGTGTCAATGACTGCTCCTATCTTTTTTAGTAAATTGTATCCTATTAATAAGTCTGCCTTTAGGCCCTCTATTTCGTAAAAAATTTGTTTTGTTTGAAAAATTGTTATGTAGTGGCATTTTTTTATTGTTGAGTATCCATTAACCGTGGATAGTCTTTTGTAAATGGGAAATTCTATCCCGTTTTGGTAGGTACCTTTTTTTATATAACAGGCTGTGGCTCCTGTATCTATCAGAACATTACGTTTTTTATTAATTTTTTTGTCAAATCGTAATTCGTGTGGCAGACCTTTTCTTCTCCTAAAAAATGTTCCTCTTTGATATTATTTATGCGCATTTGTTTGTTTCTAGGTTGAGCAGATGACTCAATTTGTGCGCGTTTAACTGCCTGTTCTGGTTGTTGGAATGATTTATATTGGAGGCTATTTGTAGTTTGGTATTGTTCACCATTTGGGAATGTTTGGTTACTATTTTTATTTTGGATTTGGATGCTGGAGTCCACTTCTATAGGTTCGCTTCTGTTTTGGTATGTATTATTTCTTTGAGTCCAAGTATTATAACTTGGATAAGGATTATATCGAGTGTTATTGTGTTGATAGCTGTTATGGCTTTGGTAGCTATTACTATTTTGGGGGTTATTTTTGTTTTGGGAATTATTATTATTCTGAGGAGAACTTCTATTATTGTGCTGATAATTGGGATTTTGTCCATTATGATTTTTGTAATTGTCGTTGATTCTGTTCAGGCGCAATTGATTGCCCTGATTCTGACCATCAGATCTATAATATGGTTCGTTTTGGTTTCGTTGGTTATCATTATAAAGGCGCTGAGGTGCGCTAAATCGATAGGCGAACTGTGCCCTCATATGATTGCTCTCCATTTCTTGAACTCTAGCTAGAGCGTTTGGTAAGTCTGGAGGATTTAGGGAAAATAACATGCCAGAAATTGGGCCGTTTAGGCCAGTTATGAATACCCTCAAGGCGTTTTGTCTATGTCTGAGGTTTGCTTTTGTAGTTATTGGATTTTCTTTCCCGTACGTCATTATGGTTTTATTTATTAAAAGGGTTAACTTTTTATGAACCAAATTATAAAAGTCCATAACCGAAAATCTGTTTTGTATCAGGACACTTAATTCTTGTTCAATTATGTGGATTGGCCTCTTGTCGCTAAAGACAAAATCGAGTTTAGCCAAAATAGCGTCAAAGTTCAATACGGTTCCATGGTTTGTTAAAGCGTCATTGGCTTTTCCTACTATCTTGTTTCTTAAAATGGTTAGGGCTACAAAGTACCGACGGCTTTTGCGGACATAGAGTCCCATTGCCGTTTCCGCGGCTTCTCGCCAGGCTACGTAATTGTCTAGATTTCCAGAAAATGGGGTATGGTATCGTAAATCTGCTCGATTTGGAATTCGGTCACTAAATTGGATTTGGAATCAAAGAGAGAACAAAAAGTTTTTATTTCCTCTTGTAATGGTGTTAAGTTATTAGCTATCAATCGGACAATTAGGTCTGATGTTAATGTTTGTTCAGGTGTTTGTCGGCTTAAATTAGCGCTATGGCTAGTAGATGGAGTCTGTCATTTTGAAGTTTCTTAATTGTTCCAGTATTAATCAATCACTATTTAGCAAAACAGCAGGCAATTTTTATACCCTTGCAGAGGGTATTATAATTTTGGTCAAAAGTGTGCAACGCAGTGAAGGGGACATCTCCGACCCTATAAAGTATATATATTCTTGATCAGGATCACCTCCTGAGTTGATATGAGCATGTCCGTCTGTCCGTCTGTCTGTCTGTCTGTCTGTCTGTCTGTCTGTCGGTTTCTACGCAAACTAGTCTCTCAGTTTTGGAGCTATCGAGTTGAAACTTTGCACACATACTTTTTTTCCTTGCAGGTAGTATATAAGTCGGAACGGCCGGGATCGGCGACTATATCCTATAGCTGCCCTATAACTGATTGATCGGAAATGCCATAACTTTGGTGTTTTTTAAGTTAGGGTGTTGGGACTTTCCACACATGTTATATTTGACCAAAATATCTTATGTACAAAATTTCATAAGGATCGGCCGACTATATCCTATAGCTGTCATAGAACGATCGGAATTGGCATAACTTTGGTGTTTTTTAAGTTAGAAAGATGGGACTTGGTACAGATTACTTTTTGGGCAAAATAATTCTATATGCTAAATTTCATAAGGATCGGCCGACTATATACGATCCGCTATATATCTAATAATATAAGATGCGTGGCGCCAACTAGCGGACTGCGACTGAACTGCAAGGGTATATCAACTTCGGCTTTCACTCTCAGTTTTAGAGCTATCGAGTTGAAACTTTGCACACATCCTTCTTTCCTTTGCAGGCAGTATATAAATCGGAACGGCCGGGATCGGTCGACTATATCCTATAGCTGCCAAATAACTGATTGATCGGAAATGCCATAACTTTGGTGTTTTTTAAGTTAGAGGGTTGGGACTTTCCACACATGTTATATTTGACCAAAATGTACAAAATTTCATAAGGATCGGCCGACTATATCCTATAGCTGCCATATAACTGGTTGATCGGAAATGCTATAACTTCGTTGTTTTTCAAGTTAGAAGGATGGGAGTTTCAATGGATTCCTCTTTTGGCAAAATAATTCGATTTGCCAAATTTCATAAGAATCGGCCGACTATATACGATCCGCTATATATCTAATTATATAAGATGCGTGCCGCCACCTAGCGGACTGCGACTCAACTGCAAGGGTATATAAACTTCGGCTCCGCCCAAAGTTAGCTTTCCTTTCTTGCTGTTTTTTTTTTTTTTTTTTAAACTAAACAATCTATCTCACGTTTGTGATTTTTTTGGTGTTCCTCTGATGAAATTGCTTGTTTTCTTCCTTTCCAGTCCTTTTACGTTGAGTGAGGGGTCTTCTACCGTATTTTTTCGGTTCCTGTCGGGCTCACATTAGTTTCTTTTTGTTTGTTTGACATACAGGTTTTTTTTTTTTTTTTTTTAATTTTATTTTATTTAATTAGCTTTATTTTATTAAATTTTTTCACTTTTTTCGAGTTTGTTTGAGTTTTTACTTATTTTTAATCTCTTTTTTGTTTGTTGTGTTTGTGTGTGTTTTTTTTTGTAATTTTATTGTAGTTAATTTTTTCACTTTTTTCGAGTTCGTTTGATTTTTAACTTTTTGGTGGTTCAAAAAAAAAAAGTTTGTATTTTTTCATTTTGTTCTCTTTTTATACCCTTGTAGAGGGTATTATAATTTTGGTCAAAAGTGTGCAACGCAGTGAAGGAGACATCTCCGACCCTATAAAGTATATATATTCTTGATCAGGATCACCTCCTGAGTCGATATGAGCATGTCCGTCTGTCCGTCTGTCCGTCTGTCTGTTTCTACGCAAACTAGTCTCTCAGTTTTAAAGCTATCGAGTTGAAATTTTGCACACATCCTTCTTTCTGTTGCAGGCAGCACATAAGTCGGAACGGCCGGGATCGGTCGACTATATCCTATAGCTGCCATATAACTGATTGATCGGAAATGCCATAACTTCGTTGTTTTTTAAGATAGAGGGTCGGGACTTTCCACACATGTTATATTAGATCAACATATCTTATGTACAAAATTGCATAAGGATCGGCCGACTATATCCTATAGCTGTCATAGAACGATCGGAATTGGCATAACTTTGGTGTTTTTTAAGTTAGAAGTTAAGTTAGATGGGACTTGGTACAGATTCTATTTTGGACAAAATAATCTGATTTGCCAAATTTCATAAGGATCGGCCGACTATATACGATCTTCTATATATCTAATAATATAAGATGCGTGGCGCCACCTAGCGGACTGCGACTGAACTGCAAGGGTATATCAACTTCGGCTCCGCCCAAAGATAGCTTTCCTTTCTTGTTGTGTCACTTTTTCCTTGAAAAATTCCACTTTGGGCGTTGAGGTTATTTTAGTTATTACCGGTACTTGATATATAAGTTTTTTTTACATAGAAACCTTTATTTTTCAGGTCTATGATTTTTTTTTAGGCACTCGCGAATATCTTTTTTTAGTCGATATTTTTAATTAACGCGTGCCCCACGTTGGGCGCCATTTATAATCACGACGGGTTTTAACTTTAAAAAAAATAATATATTTAAACTTTATTTGGTTTCATTTTGTTGGGAATAATGTTCGTATATTCCTGTAACAGAAGTGGTTAGGTGCATCCAAGTGATTTGATAGAACTAAAACTCAAGTTAACATGTTTATGCTTACAAATATGTATGTTCATAAGAGAGTAGAAGATTTATAGCTCGCTCTCTCTGAGTAGATATAGGTTGCCAGATTGGTATATTATAATTACTAACATAATTCAACACTTTTGCTTAATCATAATATAATAATCTGAATATTGAAATTTTTAATATAGACCAAGTTGTCTAACGAATTCGCAGTGTTTCTGTTTACATAAATTCTTTGTTAGTAAGTCTGCGACATTCATTTCAGTATTTACATATTTCAAAGATATTTCATTAAACTTGACTTTTTCTCTGATGTAATGGTATTTAATATCTATGTGTTTAGTACGTTTATGTTGGACAGGATTTGTTGCGATATGCTGCGCACTGGTGTTGTCACAATTTATAGTCATGGGATATATATTTGGCCACTAAACTTCTATCAGTAGCTTCTGGAGATATGCAGCTTCCCTAGCTGCCGTTGCCATTGCAATATATTCAGCCTCTGTGCTGCTCAAGGCGACTACGCTCTGCTTTGCTGACGCCCAAGAAAATACGCCTCCAGCCATGAAAAATGTGTACCCTGAGTATTATTTCCTGTCCAGCTTGTCATTTGCCCAATCAGCGTCGGTAAAGCCATCGACTGAGCCATCGGATTTGCAGTAGTGAAGACTCAGATCTACGGTTCCAGAAAGGTAGCGTAATACGTGCTTCGCTGCAGATTCATGTTCCACGTGTGGGTCTGTGTTTCTTTGTGACAATTTGCTTATAGAGTGCAAAATGTCTGGTCGGCTTATAACTGCCAAATACATAAGCGAACCAATTAGTGATTGATAAGTTTTTATATTTACCTTTTTACAACTTTCGTTCGGGCATTGAGTTTGGAAACCAGAGTCAAGCGGAGTTGACGCGGTTCGGCAATTTTCCATACCAAATTTTTGCAAAAGTGCTAGAATGTATTTTTTTTGATTTAGCCGTATTTCGCCCTGCTTGCCATCTCGCTCTATTTCCATTCCAAGAAAATAGCTTAATGGTCCTCCGTCTTTCATATCGAATTTATGGGAAATCAGCTTTTTAATTTCTTCAATTTGATCCTCACTTGGACAAATTATGATGAGATCATCTACATAGACTGCAATGTAACTGTACTCCTTTTGCTGCTTTCGTGTGTATAGGCATACTTCGTTTTTACAGCGTTGGAAACCAATAGCTTTTAATGCCTCATTTAGAGTGTCATTCCAGGCCCGTCCGGACTGTTTGAGTCCATAAATTGCTTTTTGCAGTTTTAAAACTTTTTGGGGATTGTTCTTGTTGACAAAATTTTGTGGTTGTGTTAAGTAGACATCTTCATCTAGCTTGCTGTTAAGGTATGCATTAGAGACATCTATTTGGTGCATGAATAATTGTTTTTCCACGGCGATAGCTAATAACATGCGAATTGTCTCGTACCTTATAACTGGAGAGTATGTTTCTCAGTAATTCACATCAAATTGTTGCCCACAGCCTTTGGCAACCAAGCGGGATTTAAATCTCTCTATTTCGCCTTCTCTGTTTCTCTTGATGCGAAAAACCCATTTTGAGCCGATTGGCTTTATACCATGAGGTGGGTCCACCAATGTCCACGTTTTATTAGCGATTAGAGCGTCATATTCAGATTGCATCGATTTTTGCCAGTCCCTTTTGTATTCGCTGTCTAGGGCTTGCGTTACTGATTTCGGTGTTTCGAAATCTTCAAAAGAGTTTAGATTGTTTAATACCTGATACTCTTTTCTAGGTCTTCCAGGCTGCCCATTTCTTACGATTTTTGGTCTGCCAGGGCATCTTCGACCTTGTTCGCTCACATCTTCTTCATCAGATTCTGGTTCACTTGCGCTTACAAATCTCTCTCCATTATCGGTGTTGTCCAAACTGCTGCTACTGCTAATGCTATAATGTTCGGGCTCCTCCACGTCATCTTCAGGCTCATCAGGTTCATCAGTCATAGCTATTTCATTTTCTGCTGGTTTGGACTCAAAACGAATGATGTTTGTTGCGAAGTCATTAGTATTATGATTTTCAGGTTGTTTATTGGAAAACTCACCTTCAACGAATTGTACATCTCTTCTCTCCACTATTGTGCGTTTATCTTTGTCATATAGGCGGTATGCCTTTGCTGTATGAGAGTAGCCAACAAAAACGTATTCTTTGCCTCTAGTCTGGAGTTTATTTTTTACAGTTTTATCTAAGGCAAAAACCTTAGATCCGAAGATTCGAAAATGCTTTACTGATGGCTTGCATTTGTACCATATTTCGAATGGAGTACAACCATCTAAAGCTCTCGTTGGACATCTATTTCTAATATATGCGGCTGTTTGCACCGCTTCTGCCCATAAAAATTCTCCGATTTTTGCATGAGTTATTAGGCTCCTTGTCATTTCAATAATTGTACGGTTTGCGCGTTCAGCAAAACCGTTTTGCTGTGGTGTATAAGGGATAGTTAATTGTCTTTTAATTCCGCATTCATTTAAATAATTTTCAAAATCTCTATTTATGTATTCTCGACCATTGTCACTTTGCTTTTTTTTTGATTTAACATATAAGTTTTATTTACGTCGATCAGCCAACTTAATGGCTATAATACGTAGAGTATAACAATGAACAGATAACATGAATACAATAACAGGAGATTACAGTTATTTTGATTAGCTAGAGACGCTGCTAGGTGGTTGGGGTGCGCTAAGAGGCGATCGCTGTAGCGACTCGAGTGACGGTTGATCTGCTCTCTAATGGAGGGAATGTGGAGATCATTTGCTAGGGCGTCGTTTCGAACATACCAAGGCGCGTTTGCCATCATGCGAAGCGCTCGGTTTTGAGTTCTCTGCACTTTCATGACATTTGTGTCAGAAGCCATGCCCCATATCTGAATGCAGTATATGATCGAGGGCAGCACGATGGATTTGTACAGCAACACTTTGTTGCCAAGGCTGAGCTTGCTTGTTGGCTTAAGTAACCATTTTAGCTTCCTGAGTTTACTCCGACATGTAGCTGTTATTTTCTTGGTTTGTTCCTTCCAGGTGAGCCGCTTGTCTAAGATCAGACCCAGGTACTGGGCCTGGGGTGACTGTGGGATGGTGACGTCGTGGAGTTTGACTCTGGGTAATGTCTTTGCTCTCAAAGTGAAACTGCAATATTGCGACTTCCTGCTATTAATGGCAATATTCCACCTGTTAGCCCACTTGCCAAATGAGTCCAGTAATTCCTGGGTGATCCTTGATGCCTCGACTCGGCAGGAAGAGTTCACAAGGACGGCAGTATCGTCAGCGTATGTGGCCAAAAGTGTGCTCGGTTCCACTAAACTTGGGAGGTCCGATGTGAACAGCGTGTCACTTTGCAAGCATTTTATTCGTTTGTTCGTTTGGCATTCTACGTAAGTTTTAAATGACTTGAACTTATTAAAAACTTCATTTTTCGTATGCATAAAATAAATGTGTATTTTTCGCGAATAGTCATCTATAAATGTAACAAAATAGCGATTACCTCCTAATGATTTGGAGTTCATTGGTCCACATACGTCGGTATGGATTAATTCGAGTAATTCTTTGGTCGATCGATTTGCTTTTTGTGGAAATGGTTTTGCACATATCTTAGCTTTGTTACATGTATCGCAATTTATATTTACGCTAATGTTTTTGATATTCATTCCAATCACTTGTTTATCATTTTCTAATTTTTGTAGGCTTTGAAAATTTAAGTGTCCAAACCTATTATGCCATTTTATCGCATTTTCGTTCAACATATAACAATTGCTTTGCATTTTTGTTTTGAACGTGTATAAATTTTTGTCTCGAACGGCGGTTAGCATTGTTTTTCCATGTTTGTTCTTTACTACAGCTTCGTTGTGCCCAAATGTTATAAAGTTCTCCCATTCAGCTGCTTTGCACACTGACAAAAAATTCATTTGCAAATCTGGAACATACAGCACATCTCGGAGTTCAATATCTCGCAATGGCCAAAAGTGTGCCCGGTTCCACTAAACTTGGGAGGTCCGATGTGAACAGCGTGTCACTTTGCAAGCATTTTATTCGTTTGTTCGTTTGGCATTCTACGTAAGTTTTAAATGACTTGAACTTATTAAAAACTTCATTTTTCGTATGCATAAAATAAATGTGTATTTTTCGCGAATAGTCATCTATAAATGTAACAAAATAGCGATTACCTCCTAATGATTTGGAGTTCATTGGTCCACATACGTCGGTATGGATTAATTCGAGTAATTCTTTGGTCGATCGATTTGCTTTTTGTGGAAATGGTTTTGCACATATCTTAGCTTTGTTACATGTATCGCAATTTATATTTACGCTAATGTTTTTGATATTCATTCCTTGCCAATACCTTGCCAATACGTTACTGTGCCAATACCTGGTGACTCTATATATTTTTTATCTGCTAACATAATAATTGATTTTTTGCTTTTGAGAGTTTTAAACATGCTTTTTACACAACACATATGAGAGGTAGCTCCACTGTCAACACACCATGTATCAAATTTTTGGATGACAACGCCGCTTTGAGAGTGCATTAGACAATTATTTGATTGCTGCTCTTTATCTCTCTCATTCTTTGGTTTGCTTCGACACTCGCTGGCACGGTGGCCATATTTCTTGCAATTGTAGCACTTGCCCTCAAACGGTATTCTGGCGTGATCTCGGTCGTCACCCTTATCTGTATTCTTTTTGCGGTTTTTTTGGATTTTGTCTCTTCTATCAATTTTTCTTTGATCTTCATGATTTTTTGCATGCACATGTGAGTAAACCGTTTCGTTTGTTCGATCTCGTTCATCTCTTTCTTCTCTTCGCGCCCCTTCTTCTAGAATGATGGTAATTTGTCACGTGTTTCGATTGCCACAACAAAGTTTTCAAAATTATTTGGCAAACTAGTCAACATCATTATAACTTTCAACTCATCATTGATATTAATATCTAATTCGGCCAATTTGTCTGTGATTTCAACAAATGAGTTTACATATTCAGCCACATTACCACCTTGGCTCATGTTCTGACGCAAAAGTTTTTGGTAGAGTTGAACTTTTCTCACTGGACCATCGAGCATGTAAATTTCTTTGAGTTTAAGCCACGCTTCAGAGGACTTTCTGCAAGATTTAATATGCATCAGCTGAGACGGTTTTATATTCAGTATAATTGAAGCTAACTTTTTAGCTTTTAACTTTAGCTTTTAGCTAGCTTTTTGGTCAATATTATACCACACCGCAGAGTCCGTCGAGTCTGTTGGTCTTTTAAGTTTACCACTGACAATGTCCCATAGATCAGAGGTTATTAACACACTGCGCATGACCATACGCCACATATCATAGTTATTATCACCGAGTTTTTCAATTTGCAGAGACACACTCATTTTGGTAAATTCAACAATTTTTATACTTTGAGCTCCTTTAGCAAATTTATATTTCAGTTTAAATTTCGCCAATTCACTTCACTCCGAATGACCGGCGCTTCTGGGCCCATAACCTTTTGTTGGGAATTTTTTTTTTTTTATTTATTTCTATTACTCTGCTTGGGAGCTTAGGGCATCCACATGTGTATTCCACGGGACCCTCTGTTCTCTTTGCCAAGTCCCCAGGTGATGTATTATTGTCTGCGAGTTCGCGTATTGTAGATCGGCGCCAGGTTAGCTTTGGGGCGTCCCACTCTCATCTTCTTCCTTGCGGGTTCCATTCCAGGGTTCCAATCCTAACCATGCCCATCTCCTTATTCAAACTGCGCAAATTCTGGATGGCTCCATTAGGGTCCTCACATTCCATTGTCCAATTCGTGTCCGTTGCGAAAAGCGGCGGGTCGTCATCGGGCTGGGGGTGTGGGTGTTTTTTCTAATCATGTGTTTGTTTCTGTAATCGTTATTGTTCAGTCGATCCGGTGATTAGCCGAGTGCAACCTATCTCAGAAGTGGGCTTGCCACCTAACGACATCTGGGAATGCCGGTTTTTCGGGTCTCATGCACATAATTATAAATAGCGAGAATCCAACGAGAGCTTTTCGCTACTTACATCATATGCGCGAGCGCCGAAAAACTTGCAGGGCCATGCACTTGACACGAGTGGGGCTCGAACCCACGACCTCACGCTTAGCGAGCTAGTACACTAACCACTAGGCTATGAGGCCCCCCCGGGAATTTTAATTTTTTGTTGGGAATATTGTTCGTATATTCCAGTAACAGAAGTGGTTAGGTGCATCCAAGTGATTTGATAGAACTAAAACTCAAGTTAACATGTTTATGCTTATAAATATGTATGTTCATAAGAGAGTAGAAGATTTATAGCTCGCTCTCTCTGAGTAGATATAGGTTGCCAGATTGGTATATTATAATTACTAACATAATTCAACACATTTGGATCCCAATCTATTTGGGTTTATTTGGATCCCGATCTTAAGTCTAACAAGGCATTGTATCTTAACCTATGCTAGATTCCCACTGTCCAGGCTTGAGCTGATTCTTTTCCTTGTTGGTTCGGGATCTTCCCGAAGTATCTTACGAATTGAATTCCGAAGAGAATTTCCCGAATGGGATTGCTGTGATCAGCATGGAAAATTTGGGTATCAATACGGATGCTTAAAAAGGGGAGCCGCAGTGGCGTGATTCTAGCGGATGTTTAGTCTAATGTTGTTTTTGCCGTGGCCGGCTCAATAGGGGGAATTTGTTTATTTCATTTCTCAAGCTTGGTCTGCCGTTAGGGTGCTAGATGCGAGTGTGGGAATGTTTACATTATAAAGACTCAAAAGAGCTTGGTGGCAAGTGCCCAAATAATTGTTTATAATCTTCTAATATATAAAATTCTCGTGTCACAGTTTTCGTTACCATACTCCTCCGAAACGGCTTGACCGATTTTGATGAAATTTTTTGTGCTTATCCGGTATCTATGAGAATCGGCCAACATCTATTTTTCATCCCCCTAAATGTTAGGGGTAGTCCACCCCTAAATTTTTATTTTTATTTTTTAGACAAAATTTTTAATTTCTCTTTTTTTATGATACAACATACAAAAATACATACCATCCTCAATTTTCACCCTTCTAAGATCAACCGGGAATGATTGCCGGGAAAATCCATAAACAGCATTTTTCTATTTCCCATGCAAACGTTTTTTAAACAAAATGGAGACTACAATAATAGTAGGCGCCGGTATGTGATACATTGTTTGACAGCTACTCATTGTTCTCTGCTCAGTTAATTTTATGTGACAAACCGATATTGTGTTCACTGAAAAATTGTGAAAAAAATTGAAAAAAATTTTTATTTGAAATTTTATTACTTCTCAAATTTTGCGGGAAATTTTCTCAATTTGATTAATTACAATTTACGATGCCGAGGAGAAGACTTAGGTCGTCGTAGTCAATTAAATGTGCGAAGAGCTACCTCACGTGCTAGCCGCACTGATGACCAGAGACAGACAGAAGAAAATAGTCGTATTGCTATGTCAGAATTGCGTTCTTTAGTGAGTGACAATGTAGGAGATAAGCTTAGAATGCAACGAGTTCGTGTACATCAAACACAACAACAGCAAGCTAGACATAATGAAAATGAGCGAATCCGCAGACGCAGTGCTTCTGTGATTCTTGAACGAGCTGCATTCCACTATGATCCGGCAATTGATTATTGTGCCGACAAAACAGTAACAATTGCGGAAATGAAAACACTTTGTAAATATTGTAAGGCGTTAAAGTACACTGGTGAATTTACTGGATTATGTTGTGCTAAAGGCAAAATAAAATTGCCACAAATGGTCCCACCACCAGCTCCTTTACGCTCTTTAGTTTCTGGGATTAAAAATGATTATGATTTATCTATTGCTATTCAATACAGTTCATATTAAATTATAATCAGTCAATGTGATTATAATTTAAAGCAATTTAAGTGTGTTTCTAACGAAAAAGGGTCAATTTAAAATTTTTTCCCGCTCCACAAAGTTCAAATCCAATCAAATTATTCGTCGCGTGCGCTTTGGGGGATCTAATGTCGCGTTTCGAAATTAAACAAAAGTGAATCGCGATCGCGAAAAAATTTTAGAGTCACAAATTGTAATTAGTACTGTATTTTAATTTATTTGGTCAGCTCCACGAAACTTTACTTTAGCTATCTTCAGTTCTTACTGTATCAGATAATATTTTTAAGTTTGAAAAATTTTAAATTTTATCACAAAAGAAGTTTCAAGAAAAAGTCACAAAAGAAGTTTTGTTAAGAAAAGAAGAAAAAACCAACAGCAGGCAGTGCGAAGTCTGCCGGGTCAGCTAGTATTAATATAAAATATGGCTTAAACTTCTAGTTAATTTGTATGTATGTATGTTGGCGGACCGGATAACAATTGTATGTATTGTATTTATTTATATTCTTAAATGATTTATACAAAATAATTGTTTCACTGATGCACTGTGAGCCGTTTATGTTCAAAAATACACATACATATGTTAATGCAAAAACTTAAACGGGTATGTTCGCACTGTTTTATGCTCGTGGAATTGTTTTATTTATTTTTTTAATTATAATTTATAATTATAATTTTTATTGATCATCACGTCGGGGTCACCAATGTTTGGTCATGGAGCTTTTTCAATGACTTTTCCCCTTTTTTCCAAAATAACAAAAAAGGGAATTATCTATTTTAAAACGTTATAAAATGTTTATTTATTCGCATATGAAATGGATTTCCGATTTAGAATGCGTATGCACTGAGATAGAGAGAACAAGTGGGCCCGCCTTTTAGCATAGGACGGGTGAAAGCTCGTTAACTTAATTAGAAAGATAAAATAAAGCCGAGCGGCCCAGAAGAGTCGGCTTGCGACTAACAACAGCGATAAAAAAAAATGATTATATGCTAAACTATAATTATTACATTTATATATATATGATACATTTATATTGATTGAATTTATGCCGTGGCTGCTGCCTGACTCGAAAATGGTTTTGTGATATAGTCGACCCAATAAACAATTCCTACTATGTCACTTCAAAAGTTCATTTACTTTTGTTTTTTTTGAAACACTGTGTAATATTTAAAAATATCACTTCAAAATATCGATAAATTTTAATATTTTTTATTAATAAATTTTTTTATTTTTTTTAATATAAAATTTTTTTCCTTCACATTAAAAGACGACAAGTTTTATAAAATGTATTATTTTATTTATATTTTGTTTTATTATTTATATTATTATTATACTTATAATACATGCGATATATAATTCATTCCGATGTTTCATTTATGTATGCATATGTATGCACACATAGACGCACATACTCATACATATGCCAACATACATACATACTTTCTTAAAGTAAAGATTTTGTAAAAATGTCGGCATGCTTATTCCGCAAGTGCGACAACAAATTCGAAGCGTTTCCGCTCGTCTTTATCACTCTCTCGCATTGCAAACACTTTGCAGTGCCGCCTGTTAATTTTGTGTAATTTGATTTTACATCCATTTTTCGTTTTCAGTTGATAACTTATCTAATTAATATATTTCACTTTTAAGATTGAAGTCAGAGTGACCAAGGAAAAAATATATCAAACAAGAAAGGAAGTCAGAGTGACCAAGGAAAAAATATATCAAACAAGAAAGGAAAGCTAACTTCGGGCAGAGCCGAAGTTGAGATACCCCTGCAGTTAAGGTTGTGCCATTTCCGATCGTTCAGTCATATGGCGTCCCATAAAGTATATATATTCTTGATCAGGATCATCTCCTAAGTCGATATAAGCATGTCCGTCTGTCTGTCGGTTTCTACGCAAATTAGTCTCTCAGTTTTCAGTCGTTTCTAGGACTAACGGGAGTTTTCAGGAAATTTATACAAGGTTAAGCCAATATTGCACGCCCGCTGACGAATTTGTTGAAAAAGGTTGCCACATTTATAAAGGATCCTCTAGAAGTACAGTCGATGCAGCTGTTGAAGCAAGCTTTGGTTAATGAGCTTGCCTCAACATATATAGAAGCATCTTCTTTTGAAATAATGTTTGGAACATAAATGTACAATCGTCCAGAAGATAGTTTGTTCAAACTGTTAGGCAGAAACAGAAAGCCCAGTTCATAGAGAATCGTCACAAGGTGCGCAAGGCGACAAAATTGAGCATTCATCTGGCACAGCAGGCTTAAAAGCGCAATTACAATAAGAAGCTAAAAGCAGAGAACGTTTACAGAGTTGTAGATTTAGCCATCAACCGGACTTAGTTTTCAGGTCCGTACGGGGTAACAAAAATTAAGAGTAACAGGAGATACGACATGAGAAAAGCTGCAGATGCTGACGTTGCGATAACATGAATCTCCACAGCTATGTAACAGAAAACGAAGAAATTTTATCATCTACCCAGATGATAAAATTTCTTCGTTTTCTGTTACATAGCAAGGGACCCCCCTTGATGATCAGGATGGCCGGAAGTAAATAAGTAACATCATGCAAGCTCAAATGCACCCTTTAGTATGAAGAGATTGCAGCGGCATCTATTTGAGAGGTGAGCAGGTCCGAAGAGGGAGTCGTGGATCAGCTGTGAAGCAAGACGGTCAAGAAAATCGTAAAAACCTAAAAACAAAAAGGAAAGCTAACTTCGGGCGGAGCCGCGGTTGATACACCCTTGCAGTGAAGGTTGTGCCATTTCCGATCGCTCAGTTATATGGCGGCTATAGGATAAAGTCAAAATCCCTATGAAATTTGGCAGAACAGATTAGATTGCCAAAAATGGAATCCGTAGAAAGTCCCATTATTCTAGCTTAAAAGACTCCAAAGTTATGCCAATTCCGATCGTTCAGTGGGAGCTATAGGATATAGTCGGCCGATCCTTATGAAATTTGGGAAATCAGATTATTTGGCCTAAAATGGAATCTGTACCAAGTCCCATCTTTCAAACTTAAAAAACATAAAAAGTATGCCGATTCCCATCCCGGCCGTTCCGAATTATATACTGGCTGCAAGCAAAAGAAGGATGTGTGCAAAGTTTCAACTCGATAGCTCTAAAACTGATAGACTAGTTTGCGTAGCAACGGACAGACGGACATGCTCATATCGACTCAGGAGGTGATCCTGATCAAGAATATACTTTATAGGGTCGGAGATGTCTTCTTCACTGCGTTGCACACATTTGACCAAAATCATAATACCCTCTGCAGGGGTATAAAAACCTCTTGACGAGGTAAAATACCGTTGACGAACGTGCATGCCAAGCCCAAAATATCTGATATAAATTTTTGGTGACGAATTGGGTGTGCAATTGATTTTTGATCCGTCTGTCAATATAAACTTATATGATTTTTGGCTATCTTTGGAATGTTCGCTTATTTGCAGGTATGTGTCTGGAGATGTTGCTTGTTTTTAATGTATTCTGAATGTTGTGTCTATGAGATTGGGATTGACACCCAGGGTGGATTGTATTTGTGTAGTTTTTTTGGTTGGTAGGGTAAATTTAGTGAATGGTAAAAATGTATGGTTCGGTCTATGGTGGACAGGTTTTTTTTTTATTTTTGGTGTTAAATAAAATTGGGTATTGGCATGTCTGTGAAAAAAATTATGTTTTTGGTAAGTTTGGCTGTTTGTAGGTCGCGTTTTTGCTCTATTGAGAGAATATTGGCTTCATGGATTAAGTTAGTTATGGGAATGGTTCGGTAGGCTCCAAGGGCTAGTCGAAGTGCAGAATTGAATGGGTTCAATTCCATTTGTTAAGAGTGCTTTTGGGTGAGTGACCGTAAGGAACAAATCGTACTCTAGTTTAGCAAAGACAGGAGAATATGGGCGTTGCAATTGAACCTAAGTCTGTATAAGCATTTTTTATATTCAGTTTTTGGTGGAGTGAGGGTACGAGTGAGTTTATATGAGTTTTTCTTTTGTATTATTAATACAAATAACGTATTAATAATAACACAGGCCGACAATTTCCAACTTTTTTTTTTCCTCCACGCATAATTTTACCTGCTCCATAACCTTTAGGCTCCCCTGAACCAAAGTCCAGAACAAACATAGGTGTCCTATGGCTATCTACAATTTCTGTAAAGCTTTACTAAACAAGCTGAACCTGCAATAGATACGTTTTGAACATAGAAACAGTTTTAAATAGCCATGACTTTTTGAAAATATGAGATTAAAAACTCCAATTTAATTGACGAAAATATTGTTTAACCACCTATAATAAATTCAATAAAATTATTTCGAGTTTTCCCTTAAATCCAAAATTAAAACATGGTATAATCTAATGATTTCAATAAGAAAATTAAAAAATCATGGAAAAATGTTTGGAGAAAAATCAAAGAAGACCAAAAATCATAGCTTGCAAATAACTGTTAACCGTTTTTTTGCTTACGCTCTGTTTGCGAGAGCAACCGAAACAAAGCATGCCGTTTCGGGTTCTCTCTGAGCAGTAGGCTTTGTTTTGCAATGAGCAAATCATGAAACTCTCATCTACCGAACATCGCTCAATGAGAGATTTGAGTGACACTCGCACAGAGAGACTCTGTAAAAGACCAATTGACTGAAAAAGTCAGCGCAAAAAGTCTTTTCAATAATTTGTTTTCGTTTCGCTGCACAGCGCTCAGTCAAAGCACACTTTTTTCTGTTTTCGTTTGGTCTGCTCATTCTAGGACCGTTTGCTTGCGTTCGACGATTCAAAAAGTCTTTTGTACGAAAAAATTTGTATACGAGCAACTCAATCGGTTGCTCTCAGACTTTTTGCTCAAAGTCTCAGTGACAAACACTTATTTTGAGACCGCTCGAATCGGTTAAAAGTTATTTGCAAGCTATGCCAAAAATTAATGTAGAAAATCGGAGATTTCAACTTTGGATGAGTATTCCAAAGATATGGTAATTGTCAGATACCATTTTTTAATTTTAGCTGGTACACATACTGTTCGTCCGTAGAGCGTTATGCGGCAACTACGTCAAACTTGAACTCGCGGGAGTAGCGGTAGTTAGGTAGAAATAGTTAGGTAATGCGGGGTCTACTTGTGGTCCTTTTCACGGGAGCAACACTTGAAGAAGAGTGATTCTAAGTGCCGTGGTTCAGACACTGAGTAACGAGACGATTCACTCTGATTTCGCAACTGTGTTTATTTCAGAAGAACAACTCTTATATAAGATGCTGAATTATACATCATTAAAACTAAGACAGGTCAATGTTATGGACGTGCTTAAACTAAGGTTAATGCCAGGGTCACCTACCTCTGAATCTGCTGACTCAGATTGTTTGTTCATGTACTGCTTTCCACACGCATTTCGGCTTCGCTGGCTGGTTTTTGCTTGCTTCGGTCAATCGGTCATTCTTCCCGCTGATAATGCTGATTCTGCTTCCGGTGCCATCGACTAGTGCCGGGTTAGTAGGTTGGATATTGGCTTATGCTTATCGTTACATTATTAAGAGGCTAGTAGGTCTGATGCTTTTATATTGTGACCTGCTGATGCATCTTGATTGTGTAGTAAGCCGCCATATAATTGAGCGATCGGAAATGGCACAACCTTCACTGCAAGGGTGTATCAACCGCAGCTCCGCCCGAAGTTAGCTTTCATTTTTTTTTTAGGTTTTTACGATTTCCTTGACCGACTTGCTTCACAGCTGATCCACGACTCCCTCTTCGGACCTGCTCGCCTCTCAAATAGATGCCGCTGCAACCTCTTCATACTAAAGGGTGCATTTGCCTGCATGATGTTACTAATTTACTTTTAATTTACTTTTAAAAATGATATGTACTTGAAACAATGATGGTCATCGCCATTGCACGGCCCACATACTTCAATATATGGTAAAATTTGATCAATTTCTTTTCTTAGGTGTACCGCGGAAACTGTGGGTGATAGAACCTCTGTTTGTTCTGGACTTTGGTTCAGGGGAGCTTAAAGGTTATGGAGCAGGTGAAATTATGCGTGGAGATTTTTTGCTGTTGGCCTGTGTAATTTGTTAATCCTAGAAATTTGAGAGAGGTCACAATGGGTCTTTGAATGTTGTTGCAAGCTATAGAAAAAGTGCAATCGCGTTTTTTGCAAATGTTTTGGTGATGGCATTTTGCAAGGGAAAGGGATGTCCCGGAATATGCTCAACAGAAGTTTATATTATTATAAAGGTGGTCTAAGTTGAGGTTGGTATCACTGTGGACGGAAGTCCACGAGGTGACGACCTGCATGCCTAGGCGTGCGCGAGGAAACTCTATATATAGCCGAAGAATTAAAAATTTTCTGTAGGCAACCGATCTAAATGAATGATATACCAATCGAAAGGTATTGTTTCAATTAGATAACTTTTGTCGAAACATATTCCAAAAGTTATTTGGTTTGGGAGAAATTAGGGTGAAAGTAAAATATTTTTTTATCACTAAAACGATCCGACATTTCTTTCAGAAGTTATTCGAAAAATTCGATTTTTTCTTCTTCTTCAAAATGAAGCCAGTTGTCGGTTTGTCGGTTTGTCTGTTTGCACTATTTTTATCTTAAAAATCCTGAAAAAAATTGGAAAATGTTTGTTATTATCACATGAGCAACTATTGTTCTACAACTTTTTGAAATACCTTAAGCTTACGTCAAAAAATTAAAAAAACTTTGTTAATGAAAAAATTCATAACTTTATAATTAAGAAAGATATTAAAAAGAGCTTTACACCGTTAAAATGGTTTTTTAAATATCAATTTCACTTTCTTTGAGACCAAACGTCTATATAGTACACAAAAAAAAATACACTGAAAATAAACTTTTTTTTTAAGAAAAAAAATTATTTTTCAAAATTTGGTCGATTGATCCTTTTTATATTTTACGTAGAGACAGCTTTTGAGATGACGCAACTTTTGATATATCGCTCATATCTGGCAAAATCCGTTAACTCAAGATATAGCCCTTTAAAGCAGCTACCCATTTTGTGCAGCCTCCTGTGAAGCTTGCATTTACTTATACATGTGTGTGTATTTGATTGGCAACTTTGCTTTTTGGAGTCTGCATATATTTGGTCAATACCCTAAAAAATATGGAGTATATCTTTTCAGATTTTAGTTTATTTATTTAAAAATAAAATCCAAATAAAAAAGGGCTTAAAAAGTAAACGTAAACATTGACTCAAGTTGGACTCGAACCCAGGCCGTCCGTGCTAGGAACCACGACGCTCTCCACTCGGCTAACCTCGAACTTTATTGCTTGATGGCAACTTTTGATGTAATTCTACTTTGTGTTTCAGTGTCTCATGTCTTAATGAGAAGACTCAGAAGATTGGTACTTCAACCGACCCGGTCCGACATTTCTTTCAGAAGTTATTCAAGAAATTCGATTTTTACAGTGTTTTCAAAATGAAGCCAGTGTGTCTGTTTGTCTGTATTTTTTTCTTGGCAATCCTGAATAAAATTGGAGATTTTTGTTATTGTCATATGAGCAATTATTGTTCTACAACTTTTTGAAAAGCTGTAAAAATCTAATTTCTTGAATAACTTCTGAAAGAAATGTCGGACGGGTCGGTTGAGGTACCAATCTTGTGAGCCAAAATCTGTACCAAGTCCCATCTTTCTAACTTAAAAAACACCAAAGTTATGCCAATTCCGATCGTTCTATGACAGCTATAGGATATAGTCGGCCCATCCTTATGAATTTTTGTACATAAGATATTTTCGAATATTTCAAAAATAAAATCTAAATAAAAAAGGGCTTAAAAAGTAAAACATAAAAACATTGACTCAACTAGGATTAGAACTCAGGCCCTCCCGTGTTAGAAACCACAACGCTCTCCACTCGGCTAATCTCGAACTTCGTTGTTTGATGGCAAATTTTGATGTAATTCTGCTTTATGTTTCAGTGTCTCATGTCTTAATGAGAAGAATGCAAAATTTTATGAGTAGAAAGCTTTATATGCATATGCCCCCACTGAGCATATAATGCATATAAAATAAAACTCTGCTTTACTTAAATTACAGCCACCACCGTTTTGGGCCAAATCATGGATTAAAAGCTAAAAAAAAACCAGGCAAACCAACTCCGCCAATACTTTTCTAATATTTATTATTTTATATCGCACACCCAAAATAAATTGTTACATTCAACAATTGGTTTAACTAGAAAAACTGGAAAAACGAAATATCCAGTTTTTTTTAATTTTTTATCTTTGCGCATTTATTTTAGATATAATACATGTTTATTATATTATTGATCGGATATGCCATAACTTTGTTTTTTTTTATAAGTAAGAAGGATGGGACTTAGTACAGATTGCATTTTGGGAAATCTTATCCGATTTGCAAAATTTTTTAGGATAATTGGCTTAACTTTGTTGTTTTTGAAGCTAAAATGATGGGACTATCTATGGTTTCCGTTTTGGGCAATCTAATCCTATGTTTCATAAGAATCGGCCAACTATATCCTATACTTGCCATATAACTGAACGATCGGAAACGGCACAACCTTTCTATTTTTAAAGATTCTTGGGGCTGTTTCCAATATTTTCATTAGAAATTTTGTTGATGGTGAAATTCTCATAAGGATCGGACAATTATATAGGATCCGATATATATAATAATAACATAAGCTTCTGCTTAACTGCAAGGGAATATCAACTTCGGCTCCGCTTGAAGTTAGCTTTCCTTTCTTGTTTTTTTAATAATTTATTATATAGTGGAACTCTCATAATGATAGGCCTCTCATCTGTTAATTTGTTAAAATAATTTGGTTTCCCACAACTACGAAACAATTTTGGATTTTAAATACATTTTTGGGCAAATTTTTAATTAAAATTTTTAAACTAACCAAATTCCAAAACCTTTGTAAATTAAAAATACGTATAACTTCAGAGCCACTGAAGCTATTGAAAAATTCTTTACGTCTTTGGAAAGGTTTTTAATTATTCCACCTTCTTGAATGTCAAAATCTATAGAGTTAAAAATAAATAGTTTTGATGTTTATCCTTACAATTAAAGTATTGCTAACTGTGTAAATCGCCTGTCCAGAGGTTACTTCCATATATGTATATATATTCTATATGTTATGCGTTCTATTTTAAATAATTGAAGATCAATATATACAAAAAAACAACTGATATCATATAAAAAAACCTCTTGACGAGGTAAAGTACCGGTGACGAACCTGCATGCGAAACCCAAAATATCTGATATCAATTTTAGTGACGAAAATATGCTATATAGGTGTATAAAAATGCATATAAAAAATATTCTTGTTCGGCACGTGCAAGAAAAACAAAAAAAAATCAGTCACGTGCCGAACAAGAATATTTTTTATATGCATTTTTATACACCTATATAGCATATTTTCGTCACTAAAATTGATATCAGATATTTTGGGTTTCGCATGCAGGTTCGTCACCGGTACTTTACCTCGTCAAGAGGTTTTTTTATATGATTTCGGTTTTTATAACAATTTTTTATGAGAAAAAAATCGTCGGCGTATGCGTTAAATGTTTTTGTACATTGTAAATTATTAGGAATAATTTTAGTGATAAAGGGTATCCTTGGGAGCCGTTAGATATGGGTTGTGAATCTGATGTGTCCTAGATGGACAATTATATTTCTGTTAGGCTTAGAAGTGGTTGCGACGTTGTTATCGGGGCTTAATATTGTATGATATTACTTCAAACCGCTCGTTTTAATCACTCTCTCTCACTTTGCAGTGTAATTTGATTTTACATCCATTTTTCGTTTTCAGTTGATAACTTATCAAATTAATTTATGAACTTAAGTGCATATTCATATTTATCAAATTTATTTCATTTTTAAGATTGAAATCAGAGTAAACAAGGAAGAAATATCAAAAATATCAAAAACAAGGAAGGAAAGCTAACTTCGGGCAGAGCCGAAGTTTATACTCCCTTGCAGTTGAGTGGCAGTCCGCTAGGTGGCGACACGCATCTTATATTACTAATATATATTATTAATAATACAATATCTAAATACATAGCGGATCGTATGTAATTTTCGCGATCTCCGACCCCGAATTACTAAAAGAAACACTTTTTTACGGAGGTTCATTTTTCGTGTAAATTAGTGTAATCAAATAAAACAAGAAAGGAATGCTAACTTCGGAGCCGAAGTTGATTATATTATATACTGTTAAAAGAATTGGAATTGGAAGTTCTTGTTTTACCCAGAATTGGAAGCCCTTGTTTTAGGTTTTTAATATGAATTGGTTTTATTTATGTTTGTTTTATCCGGAGGCCGCAATGCCGCATCCAGCTCTGGATCGTCTTTGTTCTATCATATCATATATTATCAACTGAGTAAGGTCTAAGTCTCGTAGAAGCGGCAGAAATGTTGATGTATTCTTATACATATATCTATGCTCGCTTAGTATGGAGCGCGAGGAAATATGAATATGCACTTGAGTTCATATACTTATATGAACCAGGGGGTACCACTTGTATGGGTGGATCGACCCTCCAAAGTTAGTGGGTCTTTCATACATTTGGACTCGATTGGGGCACTCTAAATGGGTTAAAACAGGATTTTTTGGAATTTGACCTCTTGGGTACCTACACGTTAAAACGAGGGACATCAGAATTAATTTTAGAGGTATGGTCTCTTGAGCAAAGTTTCTTATTTTGATCCCTAGAATCCGAAAATCATATGTGCCTAGGCGATTTTTTTGACCCCCTACAAATCGAACCGCCCTAATATATATATATATATGTAGGTTTCTATTCTATGCCATGCTTGGTGTATTTATGATTTAAGATAAAGTAAAATGAAAATAAATTCCAATCTTATGTGTTTTAACTTAACCAAATAAAACAAAAGAATTGACAAGGCTGTGCCCCCCAAAATGATGTTAATTTTGGTTTAATAATAAAAAAAAAACTCCAAGACCAACCTTTTCCAGAAACGGTTCTCAACATCCTTGCCACGCGCCACTGCTTCCGCGTAGCTCCTTCCTTAACGAGGCCTCCATCCAGGCCGGGGGAATCCAGTGGGCAAGCTGCTCTCTTGAGTAGATCATTTGGCGTAAGAGGGGCTTTCTGGTCCGCACTCACTGGCAAATGGGTGAGCGGACGAGAATTAACAACATTCTCCGCCTCTATCAGGAAACTCTTCAGTACGTGCTCCTTTGGCGCCACTTCCTTCACTGTGTGACGTAGTACCCTCTTCACGCACTGCACCATTCACTCCAAGACTACACCCTCTGACGGGTTTGCTGGGCAAATAAGGATCCATTCAATGCCCTTACTTGACAGCTCCGACTGGATCCTCTCGGGTTCGAAGATCTATGCAAATCTCTTGGCCACCCAGTCCGCTCTAACAAAGTTCTTGCCGTTGTCGCTGCGCAGTCAATGTACAGGCCCTCGACGGCAGATGAAATTCCTTATTACAATTATGCAGGAATCCGTGGTCATGTACAGATCCAAATGAATCGCCCTGGTTGTCAGGCACGTAAACAAGGCCACCTCTTGGTGCCGATCAACGGTCACTAGCAGTGGTCCAAAGTAGTCGAGGCCCGTGCTCTTAAACGGCTAGCCATTGGCTTCCATTGGCATCGGTCGTGCTCTGTGCAGCTCACACTGCGAAGCACTCTCCGCAGTCTCGTAATTCACAACCTGGTCCGGATTTCCGTCATGGTAGCATCCACGTTTTGATGCTTCATCCTCACATGGGCATTGCGCACCATCATCTCCGTGAGACCGTGCCGGTCGGAGAGGATCACGGGCCTCCTGGCGCTGTACGGTATACATAGCGCCGCATCAATCCTGCCATACGCTCGCAGGACTCCATTGCCATCTAGGTATGGTGCCAGTTCACATGTGTCGGCTTCTTCCTTTAGCGACGTCCAGGCCATTCTCTGCGACCTGCATTTTGTCGGAAAACGCCTCACGTTGTGCTATACGAACTAACACGTTCTTAGTTGCTTCACACTCAGCTACAGTAAGGAAGTAGTTCTCAAGCTCATATCGTTGTACACGGCATCGACGTGTGAACCATAGGACTCCTCGTTTAGGTCTACACTGCGCTGTGCCCAAATCGCATCATCCGCCACGTTGTCAGTGGGCGGTAGCCATCTCCATTGGGCCACCTTCGTTGACTCCAGAATCTCGCTCACTCTGTTCCGTACTAACTGCTTGTAGCGCCTGTGCGTGCTGCCAATCCAACGTAGCACTGTCTTCGAGTCCGTCCATAGCACAATCTCACACTATGGTCCTGCCTGACTGTGTCCATCAATCTCGTTCCTAGAACTGCTGCCTGCAGCTTCAATCGTGGAATCGTCATCGTTCGCATGGGTGCACACTTCGTCTTTGCGCACACGAACCTCACTTGCACATCGCCGTCCTCATACGTGATCCTCTAGTAGACCACTGACGCGAGTGCCGACTCGATAGTCTTAACCAGCCCAAATCCAAAATAGTAATATGGGCTCCGAAAATGTTCTACTTTACCCATTTCCTTACGCCAATCCATAAAGGCGTTGTACATCTCAGCCGGTAGTGGCTCATCCTATGGGATCCTCTTTCTCCAGACCTCTCGCACCAATAACTTCGCTGTTATCATCAGGCAACACAGAAATCCCAAGGGGACAAACGTTGACATGACCATACTCAAGAATTCCCTTTTTGTGGCCATATTTCTTCCCATTGGACACGATGGGGGCAACTTTGTGGTACTTTACTCGAAACGTGAAATCGTCCGTGGCTGGCTGACACCTCATTCCCAAAATATTCTGCTCGGCCTCACTCCATCCAATACTCTGGGCGTGATCACTGGGTCCGAGCATCCTCTCTACTGTAGGCGAACTAGACAAAAACGTGCAAAGCTCAAAACCGCCTGCATGTATCTCCTTCACTCTGGAAGATACTTCGATAGCTTCGCTCTCTGTGTCGAAGCTGTCCACATAGTCATCCACGTAGTGGTAGTCCACGATGGCCTTGACTGCTCTGGGATCTGAATCCAGAAATCGCTTGGAATTCACTTTGTTCATATGATCCGCCGCACTCGGTGAGCATGCAGCTCCGAACGTCATCTCGCACATCTCTTTCCACAGAAATCGTTGCGCACATCTATCTTCGGGTCGGATCAGCACCTGGAGTAACAAGGATAGATGCCAAGGCCTTATAATGTTGCGACCCACGTTTCTCAGCCGTGTCGGGAGGACTTGCCTGTTCCACTAATCTGCAGACGTACCACGTTAGTAGGCTCTCTTGTGCCCCCCCTCCGAACCATTGAATATTCAGCTGACGACGTACTCCTTGTACGCCTAGCTCTGCAACCAGCTCGTTGTCGACCATTGCACCGAAGAACCTTCATCCAGGAGAGCGTACGTATCAACCTGCTTCCCACCTCCGTATAGCGTCACCGGCAATACACGGAACAGTAGTCGTTCTCTGTCCTCGTCGAAACATCTCACCTTTCCGACGACGCAGAAGCATCCACGAATGACGCTGCTCCTTCATTTAATCGGACGCCTTCTCTCAGTCCGACTGCCTGTCAGACCCGGTTGAAGTTTCTCCAATTGCCACCTCGCTGTGGCGGTGTCCTGAAGCCTTCATTGCTTGCCTCATGAAGAAGACGGTGATGCTTCCTCCTGCGTCCATTCACCTGGCACTCTCCTGACGCAGCGCAGGATCCAGTCATATGCCCGCTTTGCAAGCACATAAAGCATAAGCGATGTCTTCTTGCCAGCCTCCACCTCTCTGTAGGTGTGACTCCAATAAATCATTGGCAGTCCCGAACTGCATATTGCCCAAAACCTACACATATTGGACAATTCCTGAGCTCTCGTGTTGCTTGTCCTGCTCACGGTCGATGCTGGCATGAAGCAATCGACGCCTTGGCCCCTTTCCAGCAATGTCCGCCTCCACGCAGACCACATTCGCTAGTTCCACGAACTAAAGTCCACAATAGTCGGAAAGGGCTGAATAGTTGCAGCGTGCCTTGCCCACTCCACTCGTTTACTTATCGGGAGCTTGGCCACAAGGTCTTCCATCAGGGTAGGGTTACCCAGATGCTGCTCTGCCTTCGCTGACTGCAAGAAGGCCTTGAGATTACTCACATATGTGGCGAATGCAACGATAGATCCGCTCCAAGATGGCAGTTTCCCTGACGCCGCATGACAAACACTTGTTAGGTACAGTCAAGGCAAGGCAAACGGCGGCTGACCTACCCCAACCTCACTCGTCATAACGGGGTGCGTGCGCTCCATGTTAGCTCTGCGAGCGCGTCCCAAATCCTTCTCCAGCTCGGTGATCCCTCCAAGAGGTCGGCCACTTTCGGTTTCTTGGCGGCTCCAGAACCTGCCGGCTGAGCACCGGGTTTTCACTGCTTCGGTATCGATACTAAACTATCGATAACACTAGTTTACACCAAAAATGAACCTCCATAAAAAAGTGTTTTTTATAGTAATTTGGGGTCGGAGAACACGAAAATGACATCCGTTTATTTTTCTTAAGAACCGTTTTTGAGATATTTTTGAAAATCGTGTTTTTGAGGTCCTTTTTCAGTTTTTTGGTAATATCTCATGAAAAAAACTTTTGATTATTGATAAATTTCTAGTTTTCGTCACTTGTGATCAAGTAAAAAATATCAAAAAAAAATTTCGCGGTTTCTAAATTTTTCCAAAAAAAAATATCACAATATAAATATATCATTTAAAAAAAAAAACGATATTTTGATATATTATCAACAACCCTTGTTGGGCCAAGCAGCCACCAAAAAGTGAATTTAAAATAATCATAAAATGCTTAGCTGCAGCTGTTGTTGTCAGCGTGTATTCTTCTCTATTTTGTCTCCCAGTTTCGCATGCGCTTTATTGGTATTTGTAGCGCATGCACTTTGGGAGCTTTGGTGGAGCTTCTGCGCAAGCTCTTAGGTTTTTAGGCACTTGTAATTCGGCATTCTTTTGGTTCGGCCGCGGAATTTGTTTTGGGGTTAAATTGACCCACAATAAATTGAATTATTAAATTGAACCTTGTCTATTAATTCGGCCGCTATCAAAACGCTGATAGCTCAACAACCCTAGTTGCGTACCCAATTGGCGTTTTTTAGTTTGAAGAAGATTTGTTGAATTTATTAACCTTGGTTAGTGGAAACAGATAGATGATTATTGGGAAGTGGTCGCTGCCGTGAAGGTCATTGAGTATTTCTGGTTCACACTTGATATGTGGGGCTTGTAATGCAGGTCCGAGCAGGTAAATGTGTGTGTATGTGTTGGGTATGGAAAAGTCCGTTAGGTATTTGTCGTTAAATAGGATAAGTGTGGATGTTTCTATGAATTTTTGGATTTTTGTACCGCTTGTTTTTGACGTTAGGGAGCCCCAAGCTAGGTGAAACCCGTTAAAGTCCCCCAAGATAAATGAGGGTACTATGGAATGTATTTCTTCGTTCGTAGAGCGTTATGTGGCCACTACGTCGAACTTCAACTCACGGGAATAACGGTAGGTGCCGGAGTCGTAGTCAAAGAACGTATAAAGTCTGACTAAATTTACCTGGATTCTGCAAGGGACTGCTCGGGTCGACCAGGTGCTTGCTGTGATCAGGCTGGAGTTGATGTGGGGTACTTGAAGTCCTGGGCTGGTTCTCCTCAAGTACAGATGGTATGGTATGTCGGCTGATTCCTTATCGGCCGGTCCTACTTGTGGTCCGTTTCACGGGAGCAAAACTCGAAGTAGGTTGGGGGATGCGGGTCCTACTTGTGGTCCGTTTCACGGGGGCAATACTCGAAGTAGGATGGGTACCGCAGGTTCTTCTTGTGGTCCGTTTCATGGGAGCAACACTCGAAGTAACCTCTGAGTCGGCTGACTCAGATTGCTTGTTCATGCATTTGCTTGTTTTTTTGCTTGCTTCGGTCTGTCGGTCATTCTTCCCGCTGATAATACTGATTTCTGCTTCTGGCGCCGTCTACTAGTGCTGGATTATTAGGTTGGATATTGTTTATGCTTATTGCAAGTTATTACTAGGTGTGCCAATAGGTTAGAGGGTTCGTATATTGATTGGATCAAATTACTAAATGTGAATGTAGGTCTTGTCAATAGGTGCCAATAGTATTTTCTATTATTTGTCTTGTAATAATTATGCTGGGAGAAATGTAAGCTGTCTGTCTGTGTGTTTTGCTGAGATTTTACAAGTGTTTCGAGATCGTTTCGTTGAATGTTCGATTGATTTGTGTACTAAAAGTGTTGGTGGCTTATCTTTACGTGGGTTGTTATATTATTGGTGTCCTATATGTGTGATTCTTGGATTGCAATGATGTATCAATCAATGATTGATATATATCAATATTATGAGTTGTTTGTAGTTATTAGAACATCCTTTTATATTCTACTGAATTTACTAAGAGACATTTGTGCAATGAAGATTGGGTTAAGTCAGGGTATGGTTGATGGATTTTAATTGGATTCGCTGTCACTGTAATTGGTACGTTTGATTTTGGTTGAGAACTTGGTGTTTGATTTGGACGGTTTAAAGTTAGTGGAGAGTAAGTTTGACTTATCTTTGATGAAGATTTTTAATGTTAAGTCCTTTGTGTTCTTGGACTTGTGTCCTTGATGTCTATTTCCATGGCCTCGATGTCATCTTGCTCTTTGGGGTAATATGTTTTTTAAAGTTTTTTTTCTGACTGTGGTGGTTTGGATGTGTTTCTGTGGGATGTTGATTTGTTTCGGTTTTTTTGTATGTAATTATTGTGTGTAGTTATTTCTGTTGGTGAGGTGGTGTTTAAAGATTTGGATTTTCTTTCATCCGGTGCTAATGAGTGATTTTGTAATGTGGTCCTAGTTTGGAACACATGTCGCTGTATATCCCTATGGCAGTTTTGTGGTCGATCTTTTGTGTAATCTTTCTGGCTGGAAGTTTTTGCTGCTTCAGCTGTGCTGGGAGTTTATTTTACGGGTGTTTTCCCAATTAAGGTATTGTTCATCTTTACACTGCGTAAAAGTCAGTAAAAAAACAAGAAAGGAAAGCTAACTTCGGGCGGAGCCGAAGTTGATATACCCTTGCAATTGAGTCGCAGTCCGCTAGGTGGCGCCACGCATCTTATATTATTAGATATATAGCGGATCGTATATAGTCGGCCGATCCTTATGAAATTTGGCATATCGAATTATTTTGCCAAAAGAGGAATCCATTGAAACTCCCATGCTTCTAACTTGAAAAACAACGAAGTTATAGCATTTCCGATCAATCAGTTATATGACAGCTATAGGATATAGTTGGCCAATCCTTATGAAATTCGACAAATCAGATTTTTTTTCCCAAAATTGAATCTGTACCAAATCCCATCTTTCTAACTTAAAAAACACCAAAGTTATGCCAATTTCGATCGTTGTATGACAGCTATAGGATATAGTCGGCCGATCCTTATGAAATTTTGTACACAAGATATTTTGGTCAAATATAACATGTGTGGAAAGTCTCAACCCTCCAACTTAAAAAACACCAAAGTTATGGCATTTCCGATCAATCAGTTATATGGCAGCTATAGGATATAGTCGACCGATCCCGGCCGTTCAGACTTATATACTGCCTGCAAAGGAAAGAAGGGTGTGTGCAAAGTTTCAACTCGATGGCTTTAAAACTGAGAAACTAGTTTGCGTAGAAACAGACAGACGGACCGACGGACAGACGGACAGACGGACATGCTCATATCGACTCAGGAGGTGATCCTGATCAAGAATATATATACTTTATAGGGTCGGAGATGTCTCCTTCACTGCGTTGCACACTTTTGACCAAAATTATAATACCCTCTGCAAGGGTATAAAAATAGTGTCATTTTAGACCAACTTTGGAAATTTCAATTTTTGAAAATGACGCTATTTTTATAATTTGGTCGCTTGTGAATTCCAGAGATTTGATTCAATCTGCAAATATTATATATCCACGTAAACATCACTTCACGTTCCTTTCCGTTCAATACCATTACCGTTTGTAAACAGTTTTTTTCATGAGATATTACCAAAAAAAAAACAATCAAGAAAGGAAAGCTAACTTCGGGCGGAGCCGAAGTTGATATACCCTTGCAGTTCAGTCGCAGTCCGCTAGGTGGCGCCACGCATCTTATATTATAAGATATATAGAAGATCGTATATAGTCGGCCGATCCTTATGAAATTTGGCAAATCAGACTATTTTGTCCAAAAGATAATCTGTACCAAGTCCCATCTTTCTAACTTAAAAAACACCAAAGTTATGCCAATTCCGATCGTTGTATGACAGCTATAGGATATAGTCGGCCGATCCTTATGAAATTTTGTACACAAGATATTTTGGTCAAATATAACATGTGTGGAAAGTCCCAACTCTCTAACTTAAAACTAACTTAAAACATCAAAGTTATGGCATTTCCGATCAATCAGTTTTATGTATATATGATTGATATATATATATACTGCCTGCAAAGGAAAGAAGGGTGTGTGCAAAGTTTCTACTCGATAGCTTTAAAACTGAGAGACTAGTTTGCGTAGAAACAGACAGACGGACAGACGGACATGCTCATATCGACTCAGGAGGTGATCCTGATCAAGAATATATATACTTTATAGGGTCGGAGATGTCTCCTTCACTGCGTTGCACACTTTTGACCAAAATTATAATACCCTCTGCAAAGGTATAAAAAAGACGATTTTCAAAAATATCTCAAAAACAGTTCCTCAGAAGAATAAGGGGATGTAATTTTCGCGATCTCCGACCCCAAATTACTATAAAAACACTTTTTTACGGAGGTGCATTTTTCGTGTAAACTAGTGTAATCAATTAAAACAAGAAAGGAATGCTAACTTCGGAGCCCAAGTTGATTATATACTGTTACAACCCAGAATTGGAAGTCCTTGTTTTAGGTTTTTAATATGAATTGGTATTATTTATGTTTGGTTTATTCGGAGGCAGCAATGGCCGCAATGCTGCGTCCAGCTTTGGATCGTCTCTGTTCTATCATATCATTTCTTATCATTTCTATTTCAACTGAGTAAGGTCTAAGTCTCTTAGCAGCGGCAGAAACGTTTATGTATATATCTATGTCCACTTGGTCAAAGAACTCGTATATTTATCGTTTGTTTATTTATATGCAACAATGTTTGAAATACAGTGCGCATTCGATATATGTATATGCATATTATATCTCCCTCCTTTTGAAATAGGCTAGTAATTTTGGGGCACTCTAAATGGGTCAAAACATCTTTTTTTAGAATTTGACCATTTGGGTACCTACACGTTAAAACGAGGGACATCAGAATTCATTTTAGAGGTATGGTTTTTTGAGCAAATTTTCTTATTTTGATCCCTAGAATCCGAAAATCATATGTGCCTAGGCGATTTTTTTGACCCCCTACAAATCGAACCGCCCTAATATATATATACATATATATATAGGTTTCTATTCTATGCATTCTATGGCCATGGTGTATTTATCATATAAGATAAAGTAAAATGAAAATAGAATACAATCTTATGTGTTTTAACTTAACCAAATAAAACAAAAGAATTGACAAGGCTGTGCCCACCAAAATTGTGTTAATTTTGGTTTACAAATAAAAAAAAAACCTTTTACAATGTCCAATTCATTAAGAATGAACTCCTGTCCACATGTTAAATTCTAACTAATGATTATTTTTAATCTATCCTTATGAACTGTTTGTATCTTCCCCCTATCCCTTGATATTATGATATTATCTCTTTCTCCAATGTCTTTTACAGTATGTTGGCCTAATATAGATATTTAAAATCTACTTTTAGCCTATATTTAGATTCATTAGCATTATAAAGTGGTTTTATTCTATCTATGCTATTAAAATGTATTGGTAAGTTTGATGCTTTACCAAATACTAACTCTTATGGACAATACTCATGTTCCATAGGTGTCGTATTGAAAAAATATAAGAAATATTGAAGTCATATGTCTCAATCAGTTTTATCTACTGAAATGTAGAATCGAATGAAATCATTAAACGTTCTGTGGCTTCTTTCGACTGTTCCAACTGTAGGTGGTGGTGTACAGTAGATGTTATATTTTTTATGTTCGAATTTCTACCTAGCTCATCTATTATTGAATATTTTTAATCTGTTCCCATGTGTGTATTAAACGTCTTCATTGGACCGTGCTTCAGAATAAAATCTTCAAATATAGCTTTAGCTACTGTTTTTGCTTTTTAGTCTTTAGTTAATATTGCGACAAGGTATTTTCTTAGGTCGCAGATTAGAGTAATTGTATACTCATTGCCTTGTTCTGATTTGGGTAGTGGACCGATCGTATCCACAATTACCCTGTCGAAAGCCATTTGTGGCGTTTTGGTTATAGTCATTTGGGTCTTTGTGTTCTTTGTCGTTTTCGACTTTTGACATTTAGAACATTTTCTTATCAAATTGATATATTTCTTGTCATATTTTTCCAAAAATTATGTCTTTTTATTTAACTAATGTTCTAACTATGCCTGTATGACCTCCTTGGAAAGAGGTATTTTTTCGTCAGGCAAGATTTTATTGTCTGTGCATTTGTGACCCAAAAATGTGACTTCATGTGTTGCGACTTGTGTTGCGTGTTGCGACTTGTGCCAGCATTAAATATCATAATTATTACTAATTAGTTCTCTCAGTGTAAGTAGCCGCAGCGGTCTAATTGCCCGTTATCAGCAGTTACATATTCTTTGATGATTTGTTGTTCTTTTGTAGCGCATGCACTTTGGAAGCTTTGTTGGTGCTTCTGCGCAAGCTCTTAGTTTATGCACTTGTATATTCGGCATTGTTTGGATCGGCCGCTGCATTTGTTTTGGGGTTAAATTGCCCCATAATAAATATTAAAATAACAATTGAACCTCGTCTATTTAATTCGGCCGCTATCAAAACGCTGATAGCGTAAAAGAAAGCTTGAGAAGGTTCTAATCCGGAGAATGCTATAGTCATCATCCACTGGAATGAAGCGGTATGAACCATTTCTTGTTGAAAAGAACGTTATATAACGGGAACTTTCCTCGAGTTCAATTTGATGAAAACCAGAAATTAAGTCTAGGCATTAAAAGTATCTGGCTCTTCCTAGTTGTTCTAAAATATAATCAATTCTAGGTAGCGGGAATTTATCAGACAACAGTTTTTTATTAATTTGGCGATAGTCAATTACTAATCGCCAATTTTTCTTGTCAGAACCAACAAAAGTGGGCTATTGTATGTTGATACAGACGGTTCGACTATTTTATTGCCAATTAATTTTTGTTTCTGTACCTGTATTTCGTCTTTTTGACTTTGAGGATTTCTAGAGTTTTTTATATAAATTAGTTCGTTATCCTTTAATCTCAGTTTTTGCTTATAAAAATGGCTTGTAGTTATCGCTTCGGTTTCTATTCCGAATATATCGCTATATTGCATATAGTGCATAAGGTTGTTAATTGTTTGTGGAATTTCGGGGGAACATTTTTTGAAAGCATTTTTGGTAGCTGCAACTGTGTTTTGATAGTAAAACTTTCATAGGGATCGTCTAACTATATACGATCCAATGTATATATAATAATATAAGCTGCTATCCAACTGCAAGGGTATATCAACTTAAGCTCCGCCCGAAGTTAGCTTTCCTTTCTTGTTTTTAAATAAGATTTATTGTTTGAGCAGCACTATGCATACTTGCTCCGTTATATGAGGTGATAATATAATCTCGCTTTTTGAATTGAGTGCTGGCAGATTATGTCAGGAATTGGTGGAAGTTTATAATTATCTTATACTTTCTTTTCGGGTAGAAATATTTATTATATTTAAAGATAACATGTCTACGCTCTAACATTATATAGAGGAGAATAATTAATTCAAATTTTAAAGAGTAATCAGCGGATCGCTTGGCTTACATCATTTTTAAGAATATGTGTTTTAAGTTTAACGCTTCTTATATTTGGAGCCCTCTTGCCAAACTATATGTCAGCAAGATTTTCACTTTTATCTTGTTTTCTTAAATTTTCGCTTAAAACAAGAAAGACAAGAAATTAGGTTTGAATTTTACGAATATTATTAATAATATGTATGTTAATATAATTAGTTATATATTAATGTATATTTAATGTTATATTGTAAAATTCACTCATTGATTCCTTCCTTCTATTCCTTCTATTAAAAAAAAATCTTAAAAATTGTCATGTCGAAATTCGAAATACTTAAAAAAATATGTCTATTGAGAAATGCATATCAATACGAAAGAAAGATCCGTCCCTATAGAAATGAAAGAACGAATGATTTTATAATTTTGTTACATTTATATACATAACTAACGATCTATTTATTAATAAAAATCTGATGAAAACAGGCCCTCCGAACACTGACAATTTACCTGAAGATGGTAAACTAAAATCTGAAATGATGATAAAGGATTATAGAAGATATTATTTGGACTTAAAGGAAAATGCCCGCGGACGATTTCTTCGGGTAACTTTTTTCTTTTTATACCATAATTAAATTTACTCTAAAGAATAAATTTCAGGTCTCACAAACTATAACTAGAGGAGGCCCTAGGTCTCAAATCGCCCTTCCAGCGCAGGGCATGATCGAGTTTCGTGACGCATTAACCGATTTGTTAGAGGAATTTGGGGCTAACGATGGAGGGTCAGTACAAAAAAAAACCATAAAATTTCGTTTTAAGAAAACTCATTTTTTAAAGAAAAAATTATCTTTACCATGAGCTGTTTTTTAAGTCGGCTTAGGATGTTGATTTTACAGATCAAAGTCTAACTGATTTTTACAGCTAAAAGCAATTTCACTCAAAAATTTGAACAGTTGCATAAAATTCAAGGTGTCAGAAGGCACAACCTTGCTATTTTCAAAAATGCTTCGGGCTGTTTCATACATTTTTATTCGAAAATTTATTATCGAATCAATGAAATTTTCATAAGGATCGGCCAACTATATACGATCCGATATATATATAATAATAAAAGCTGCTACCTAACTGCAAGGGTATATAAACTTCGGCTCCGCCCGAAGTAAGTTTTCCTTTCTTGTCCTGCTTTCCTGCTAGTAAAGATATGTCGCGCACCATCAGTAACTGAATCTCTCATAATACCCTTGCAGAGGATATTCTAATTTTGGTCAAAAGTGTGCAACGTAGTGTAGGAGACATCTCCGACCCTATGAAGTATATATTTTCTTGATCAGGATCACCTCCTTAGTCGATATAAGCATGTCCTTCTGTCCGTCTGCCTGTTTCTACCCAAACTAGTCTCTCAGTTCTAAAGCTATCGAGTTGAAACTTTGCACACATCCTTCTTTTGTTTGCAGGCAGTATACAAGTCGGAACGGCCGGGATCGGTCGACTAAACTGATTGGTTGGAAATGCCATAACTTTAAGTTAGAGAGTTGGGACTTTCCACACATGTTATATATGTTATATGTTATATTTGGCCAAAATACCTTGTGTACAAAATTTCATAAGGATCGGCCGACTATATCCTATAGCTGTCATAGAACGATCGAAATTGGCATAACCTTGCTATTTTTAAAAATGCTTGGGGTTGTTGCCATAATTTTTATTAGAAAATTGATTCAATGGTGAAATTCTCATAAGGATCGGCCAACTATATACGATTCGATATATATATAAAAACCTACCTAACCTACCTATATATACTGAAATAGTTGAGTCAAATAAATGTCCCGTTGAAAGACTAAGGACAACGCTAAGATCCGTTTTTAATAAAATAAAAACCAATTTTAAAAATGTTTATTAAAATTGTACGCGACGAAAGAAAGGTTTCGTGTGTGTCAATTGGATTTCAGCTTAAGACTAATTTACATAGAGAATGAAAATCTTGGTTTTGGCTATTGTCTATTGTTTACATTAGAATGAGTGTGCAGTTGGTCGCTTGATTCATTCGATGAGAGAGCTTATAGATTGTTTGGTTTGTATAAGCGAAGACGCTTAAGGCGCGATCGCCGCTGAATATCGGTCATTTGTTTATATTAAATTTTCTGCACAGCAAAAATGATGCGCAGCTCTTGTTATTTGTTTACTAGGCTGCAGTAATTGGATATTAGTAGATGGGTGTGAGAGTGAATATGTCACTCCTCCCCCCTTAAAAAGGCAGCCTATACTTGGGCTGGCATTGATGGATACAGTGTGGGTAATGGGTTTTCTCCAAGTTCATTTTCTTGAAGTTGTGGCTGATTTCTTTCAGTTTGTTTTCTTAATTTTATATACAAAAATATAAATGGATTAAAGTTTATGTAATTAAGAATAAAAATCATTGCGACCAAAGCCAGAATAGCCGGTATAATAATTGTATAAAGTGTGATATTGTTTTGGGAAATCATTTTTATAATGTCATTGTGTTTTAAGATTTTGATTTTAGTTATGTTGAGCGGTGGATACAAAGGTGTTAGGTCAATTTCTGGGTGTAAATAATTTTCGCTTAAAATAATATTTTCGATTTTTAATTTACATTGTGTTATTCTTATAATTTTATTTCCCTTTATTTGTATGTTGCTGTTTGAATTTTGACAGTTTTGTGTAAGAGTTGTTTGGGTCAGATTCCATGTTATTATTACATTTGGTTCAATATACTTAATTATTTCTTTTGTAAGGGCTGGTACAAAATTACATGTTGGGTTTCTTCGTTTTATTATATTTGCAATACATTCACTATTTACTTCTTTGTTGTCTTGATTGTAAATTTTATTATCATTTTCCAAGTAAGAATCACTGTCTGAGTACTCCAATTGGTAACCATTTCTATCGGGATAAGGGATTATTTTAATGGTGTTAATTAGTTCATGATTAATAGGAATATGTGAGATTATTAGTATTTCATTATTCTTATAGTTAATCCAAGTGGATGTTTTGGTTAATAATATGTTTTCGCTGTTAACATTTTGGAGCTTGTCGTTACCTGGGGAATGGGGACCTCATTAATTTTCTTTCGTTTTTTAAACTGCGTTTTATAATACTTAGTAGCTCTGTTTCGATTAGTGATTTTGTAATGGTCCGGGTCGGTTTGTTCGACATTTTTATTTTCTTTAAATGGGTTTTCTAATTTTCCCTTCTGAAGGGGACCCTTTCTGACGATCATCATTCCTGACGATCATCATTTAATTTGTTTATTGTTTGTTGTTTAATTTTTAGTGCGTCCAGGGTTGGTTGTCCGGCGTAAAGAAATATGTGAGCGGGTGTCTGTCCAGTGGTGTCATGCCTGGTTTTATGATTGTAAATATAAAGAATGTTTTCCATTTTGCCCAGTTTGATTTCATCGTTTTTGGAGGAATTGATTATGCGAATTTTTTCATTTATTGTTTTATGTAATCTCTCAGCTGTGTTTTAGCTGTGTTTGATTGTAATTCAACACCCTCACTCTCGAGCCATTGCTTAAGAGCTAGGCTGGAAAATGCACCGTCCCTATCTGCCTTTAACAGTGTAGGTTTTCCGAATTGGTTAAAGATACGCATCAGGGCGTTTTTGCATTCTATCCAATCTTTTGTTTTTATTTGTTCTAGAGTGGCGAACTTCGAGTAAATTTCAATGCAACTAAGGTAATGCTTACCCTCGGATGAATAGATGTCTATTACAAATTTATCGCGGCAATGCCCTGGGCTAGGTGTGACTTTAAAAGGCATTTTTGTGTTTCTGTGTTCTGTCTTGGCTAGGTTACACACACGGCACTCATTTATGATGTTTTGAATTAGTAGTTGACTATTTGGGAAATAATGATTTTCTTTGAATAATTTAGTCATTTTTTGGATACCTGGATGCAACAGTTTTTCATGGGCTTGAAGTATGATTTCTTTAAACTCAGCATATGAGCTCACGTTGTTCAATAAAATGAGGCTACGAGTCACTTTAGTATAAGAGGGGTTAATAATTTCCCTATAGGCTGTCTGGATGATCTCGAAATCGGCATCCCTCACGATGTACATGGCAATGCTTTTGGAAATGAAGTGGTCAAGTAAGAATTGTTTGGCGTTCTCAACAGTCATGTTGTTATAGTGAATTGTGGTTATTGAATTTCCGAAAACGGTTGTCTGCTTTACACTATTCTGATCTGATTTAATGAATATTATCTGTTTTTTTAATACATTTATTGGTTTTTCTGTTAACTGGATAAGATCATTATTGTCTTCTACTGCTTTATGTTGGGTGGCTTCACTGAAATGATTCTCCTCAACCTTGATTCTGGACAGTGCGTCAGCAATTGAATTCTGTTTCCCTTTTATGTACTCAATATGAAAGTCAAACTCAGCCAATCTAATTCTCCATCTCTGCAGTTTGGCATTTGGCTCCTTTAAATTATGTAACCATCATCAGCCTGATCACTAGCTATTTGGAAATGTCTTCCCAACAAGTAGTGACGGAATGTTTTTGTGGCCCAAACTATGGCAAGTAATTCTTTTTCGATGGTACTGTAGTTTAATTCATGGTCATTCAATGTTCTGCTTATGAAAGATATGGGGTGATTGTCTTGAGAAAGAACGGCTCCAAGAGCCAGGTTACTAGCGTCTGTAGTCAATACAAATTTCTTTTCAAAATTGGGCAATTGTAGAATTGGTTCGCTTGTTATTAGGGTTTTAAGTTTCTCGAATGCTTCCACATATTCGTGGTTGTTTATGTCTTTTTTTGCTCCTTTCTTTAAGTAGCGGGTCATGGGTTTTGCTATGTCAGCGTAGCTTGGGATAAACTTTCGGTAATAACCGGTCATTCCGAAGAATGCTCTTATTTCTTTTACTTTTGTTGGGATTGGGTATGATGCTATGGCTTCTACTTTAAGAGGGTTTGGTTTTATTCCATCGGGTGTTACGATGTGTCCTAGAAAAGTTGCTTCCTTTTTCAGGAATTCGCATTTATCTAGTTGCAACTTTAGATTTGATTCGGACAGTTTTTCAAAAACCAATTGCAAAGAGTTTAAATGTTCGTCGAGAGATGTGGAAAAAATAATGATGTCATCCAAATAAACTAAACAGTGTTTGTAAATTAATGGTCGGAGTATGTTATTCATGCACCTCTGGAATGTGGCGGTTGCATTTCTTAAGCCAAATGGCATGCGAACGTATTCATAATGACCGCGTTTAGTTGAAAATTCAGTTTTCTGTATGGATTCTGAATCCATTTCTATCTGATGAAAACCCCTAGCCAAATCAATTGTTGTAAAGTACTGGCATTTTCCCAGTTTTCCAAGAATTTCGTCCATGTTGGGAATAGGAAATCTATCGGGAATGGTTATTTCATTTAGCTTCCTGTAATCAATGACTACTCTGTATTTTGCTTTCCCCGAAGCGTCGGGTTTCTTTGGTACAACCCAAGTGGGACTATTATAGGGTGAATTACTTTCTCTGATCAATCCCAGCTCAAGCATCTCCTGCACCTGGTTCTCTACCTCATTTTCGTGTGTTTTAGCAAGTGGATATTGTTTTGAATAAATGGGTGAATTGTGTGTTGTGTTTAATACATGTCTGATTATGTTTGTGAATGTCAAACGCTCTCCTTCAGAATATTGCAAATCTTTGAATTTGTTTAATAAATGTTTTAATTCATAGGTTTCCTCCGGATTAAGGTGATCCAGACGGAATAGTGAAAAGTCTATTTTTTTATCTGATTTGGGGATTGGTTTCTCATATGAATCTTGTGTGTAGAAAAATTGACCTTGGTTTCAATCTGTGTCTATCAATGGGTAGGTTTTATCGAAAAGTGTAATAGTATGAGTTTTATAATTTATTATACCTTGTGCTTTATTGAGCAGTTTTCTGCCAATTAGCACATCGTAGTCGTCAGAAAAGTCGTGTAAGTAAAATTGTTCAGGTGTCCTAAATATGTTGTTGCTTGGCAAGATATTGAGTTATTGAATCTTTTAATGTCATCGGGCCATTTGATGTAAAAACTTCACATTTAGTATTGTGTATTGGTAGAGAAAAAAAATTCTTTCGCATCATGTTGATTGTGGATCCTGTGTCAATCAAACATTTGTGAGCGTGGCCCTTGTGGGTAATTATTAAGTATTGGTATCTTCCGGGGCTGGTGACTGAAAATTTTCGTCAAAACTGATTTCGGCATGATCTTGATTGAGTGGTACCTGACACTGTTCTTCATAAGTCTGGTCCTGGTACTGAGTGTAGTCGTAGTATTCTTGTTCGCATGGTTGTTGATAATTTTCTTCGTATTCTTGTGCTTCTTGTAATCTGAGTTCGTCAATGGACATTTTGGTTTGTTCGCTGTCCGATGGTCTTGGTCGTTTGGTTGTTTGTTGTAGTGGGAAGTTTGGGTTAGATGGCATACGTGGTTGTTGTGTTTGAGGGGTTAGGTTAAAATTGGATTTGGGAAATGGAATTCTGTTAAAAATTGGTTGAGGATTTATGTACCTGTTGGGTCCGGCAGCAAGGTTGCTCTCGTTTAATGTATTTTCTGGTTGTGCCATTTTTTTGTTGTTGTTGTTTTTCTGTTTTTTTTTTTTGTTTTTTTTTTTTTTTTGTTTGATTGTCACTTAATTCTTGTTTTGCTTCCACTTATTTGGGATGACCGAATTGGATTTATTTTCCCAGTTGAAGCGCGTATTTTTGCGAATTGCGGATTATAAAATTTAATTTATTTTCCACTCGCGGTTCTTTTTTTCGGATACTATCCTACCGACTGCGCCACTGAAATAGTTGAGTCAAATAAATGTCCCGTCGAAAGACTAAGGACAACGCTAAGATCCGTTTTTAATTAAATAAAAACCAATTTTAAAAATGTTTATTAAAATTTTACGCGACGAAAGAAAGGTTTCGTGTGTGTCAATTGGATTTCAGCTTAAGACTAATTTACATAGAGAATGAAAATCTTGGTTTTGGCTATTGTCTATTGTTTACATTAGAATGAGTGTGCAGTTGGTCGCTTGATTCATTCGATGAGAGAGCTTATAGATTGTTTGGTTTGTATAAGCGAAGACGCTTAAGGCGCGATCGCCGCTGAATATCGGTCATTTGTTTATATTAAATTTTCTGCACAGCAAAAATGATGCGCAGCTCTTGTTATTTGTTTACTTGGCTGCAGTAATTGGATATTAGTAGATGGGTGTGAGAGTGAATATGTCACTATATATATATAATGCTACCTAAGTGCAAGGGTGTATCAATTTCGGCTCTGCCCGAAGTTTGAATCCAAGCAGGTAAATATACTTTTATTATAAATGTAACTCTGAATCCTGAATCTCACAGAGACATATCAGATGAACATTAACCTGTATGAATAGCTTAACCAAAATCGTAAAGATATTTTTGATCTTTCATTAACTTGTTTCTGTATGTGACTTGTATTTAATCACACTAAATTTTATTAAAATTAACAAGAGGAAGTTGTTGACCGATTATACCTGAAAATGAATAAATGTGGCAATGGTAATTCATTTGCATGAAGAAAGTATAAACCCTTAGTGGTTTGGTGTGATCACCCTTAGTGATTGGTTTATTCTAGTATATTTGAATAAGACTAATCCACCTTTCCAGCCCGTATACGTCGGTGTGCCATCACAACCAACTAGAAGAAGTTTTCAAACATTTAAGTTCAAGGTCCGCTGAACACAAGGAGATTTTTAAGTAGTAAAGTTGGGTCTAGTTCGCCCTAGAGAAGTAGGTAGCTTGCTTTCCTTTTTCAGCCTCTCGCTTCTGAGAGAGAAATTCTGGGAGATCTGAGAGAGGAAGAAATCCTGTGGTACATTTCAGACTCGAATAGCAAGGCTGCAGCAATAAAGCAGACTCGAGACTTTTAAAATATCTTGTTGGAATTTAAATTACCCTATTGCACACTCTGACCAAAGTTATTATATCCTCTGCAAGGGTATTCAATTACCTATATAATGTTTATTTTCTTGTTTATAAAGACAAGCTTAATAACACAGGCTACTGTTGGAATTATAAATTTATACATGAGTGTACAACGCACTATGTGGATGGTTATGTACTTAACTGTAAACTAATTGTCGCTTACTTATGTTTCTAAGTTCGTCTGCCTGCGTGCAGTCTATCATATTTTATTGAAGTCAGTCGCTAATGAAGCTCAGAAACGAATAAATCTAATAGGTTATGGGCCCAGTAGTGCGTATAAACTGCGTGTAACCTAAAATTTCTGAACATTCCGAAAAGTGACTCGAATTTGCAAAAATCAGTGTATCGTGGCAAATTGAAAAATTAAATGAAAGTAACTATGATGTATGGTGCATGACCATGGAGAGTTTCCTGATAGCGTCAGACCTCTGGGATGTGGTCAGTGGTGATCTGGAACCAGAAGACGGTGCCGATTTAGTCAAATGGATTAAAACTGATAAAAAGGCTCGAGCATACATAGTAATGAACATGACCGGGGCGCAAATGACACAAGTGAAAAAGTGTATGACCTCCCGCGAAATGTGGACTAAACTAAAAGAGTTGCATATGCCGGATGGCCCTGTCCAACAATTTCAACTTTATAGAAGATTGTTAGGGCTAAAATTGCAACAAAGCGGGAGTGTGTTACAATTCGTCAACGAATTTGTTGAGATATGTAATAAACTGTGTGAATTGGATATTGTGCTATCTGATCCAGTGAAAGTAATAATGATTCTATCGAGTTTGCCCAAATCATTCGAACTTTTCGTTGTTGCTATGCAAACGCGTGATAAACTACCTTCGTTTGAACAAGTGAAGTCGAAGCTTCTAGAAGAAGGTGAACGGCATAAAGGAATCGAGGTGTATGAAGAAGCCGTTGAAAAAACTGCATACTCAGCGGGCACCGTAAATGAGAAAACCAGAGATAACACAAAGAACAGAAAAAATTTCGGGCGCCAATCGAATGCGAGAAAGCCGTTAGAGTGTTGGTCGTGCGGGCAATACGGCCACAAAGCTGCAAACTGCAAAAAACGAAATGACTCTAAGAAAGAAACGGAGAATGGGAGAAGTGAGAAATCATACTCCAGCGTTTGTCTAAGTGAGCAGCCGAACGAAATTAGTCGAAAGATGTGGTGTTTGGACAGTGGGGCCACAGCTCATTTATGTTGTGAAAAATCGCGGTTTACTAACTTTAAAGAACATAAAGAGCGTATACTCTTAGCTGACAATAAATTTGTTGAGTCAGAAGGCCGTGGCAGTGTACGTGTAATCTGGAAAAATTTCGGTATTACATTAATGGATGTGCTGTACGTGAAACACCTGCAGTGTAATTTTATGTCGGTGTCAAAAGCGATTGACAATGGACTTAATGTTACATTTACAAGAGATAACGCAAGTGTAATTGAGAACGACGGCACGGTTATATTGACTGCCAAGAGACAAAACGGTTTGTTTATATTTGAAAGCGAAAATAATAAGTGTTTTAATATTACGCGGGTGACGACACCACAATTATGGCACAGTAGATTTGGACATTTAAATTTCGGGAGCCTTAACAAAATGGTTAAGGAACATATGGTGAACGGCCTAAAGTCGAACTTTGAGAACCATGATGTGTGTGAAATATGTGCGAAATGCAAAATCAGCGGAAAGAAATTTCCAAAGGCCAGTGAGAGCCGCGCAAAAGACATTCTCGGTTTGGTGCACACAGACATATGTGGTCCGGTTAATCAAGCATCTATTGGAGGTGCACGATATTTTGCAACATTCATTGATGATAAATCTAGATATGTGTTTGTGTACTTCTTAAAATCACGGGATGATATTTTAGAAAAATTTAAAGAATTTAAGACACTTGCTGAGAATCAAACCGATAACGGCCGAGAGTACTTGAGTGGGGCATTCGAGCAGTTTTTGATTGACAATGGAATTGAGAGACAATTATCAGTGCCATACACACCGCAACAGAATGGTGTAGCTGAGCGCGCAAACAGAACCTTGGTTGAAATGGCGCGTAGTATGGTGGTACAGGCTGGACTCAATGAAAGTTTCTGGGCAGAAGCTATCAAGACTGCATCCTACTTGAGAAATCGCGCAGAGACGTCAACTTTACATGGTATGACCCCTTTTGAAGTATGGACTGGCAGAAAACCTTGCGTAGGGCACTTGCGAGTTTTCGGTGCGAAGACCATTGTTCTTAACAAGATGCGAAAGAGGAAATTTTCTCCAAAGGGTGAAGAGCATATTTTGGTAGGATATGCAGAATTGTCAAAGGCATACCGCTTATATAATTTTGAGAAAAGAAGAGTCATCACAGCCCGTGACGTAATTTTTATTGAAGACGATTTTACCGAAAAGGATTTGGCTAAGGTGTCTGAATATCAGATCGTTGAACTCCAATGTGAAACTCCAGTTGATGAGTGTTTGCAAGTAGAACCTGAGGTGAGTTCTAGCATTTAACGTCTACGGAACAGCAACCTCAAGATGTTGAGGCTAGAAGAGGACCAGGACGACCAAAGATGATACTCACTGGGCTACCTGGACGCCCGAAGAAGCAATATACCATGCTAAATATCCTGACAACTGAGGATGTCTCAGTACCGAGTAGTTACAGCATGGCACTAAGCTCAGAGCATGGAGACAAATGGAAGGCATCGATTCAGAAGGAGATGAATAGTTTGAAAGCCAATGGTACGTGGTCATTAGTTGACTTACCCGAAGGCCAGAAGACCATTGGATGCAAATGGGTATTTGCAGTTAAACGAGACAAGTTTGGCAACGTCGAGACGTTTAAATCACGACTGGTTGCTAAAGGGTGCGCACAGCGTCTAGGTATTAATTATTTCGAAACTTTTTCTCCAGTTGCTAGATATTCAACAATTAGACTTGTCATCGCCCTGGCCGTGGAATATAAAATGTTTCTGCATCAGATGGACGTTTCGTCAGCATACCTCAACAGTTACTTGCAAGACGAGGTATATATGCGGCAGCCTGAAGGCTTTGTTGACAAACAGTTTCCAAAACGGGTCCTGAAGCTTCACAAATCGTTGTACGGCCTTAAGCAGAGTGGGCGAGAATGGAATGAGCAGCTCAATGCCGTTCTATTGAAGATTGGTTTTACTCCGTGTCCGAGTGAGCCATGTTTGTACATACGCAATACCCAAGGCATCATGGGAATTGTAGTTGTGTACGTTGACGACTTGATCATATCCAGTTCGAGCAAAGATGACCTGAATGAGATCAAGGTGCTAATCTCACAGTCGTTTGATGTGGTCGACAATGGCACATTGAAACATTTCCTGGGTATGGAAATTGAGCGAGAGGGTGACACTGGTGGAGTAAGGATTGGTCACAAACAATATATTGAGACACTTCTTATTGAGTATAAAATGCAAGACTGTAAGCCTAATAGTATACCCCTAGAAGTTGGTCATCAAATCAAATGTGACAATGAAGGATGCAGCCAAGTGGACCAAGTCAAGTACCAATCCCTTATTGGATCGCTTATGTATCTGGCAATGACTACCCGGCCAGATATCCTACACTCTACAGTAAAACTTGCTCAGCGAAATGCAAGTCCGCATGGGGAGCACGAGGCAGCTGCTAAGCGTATACTGAGATACCTGAGAGGCACATCGGAGCTACAACTTTGTTTCAAACGCACAGGTCGAGATATCCATTGTTACGTGGATGCTGATTGGGCAGGCGACTCGACAGATCGGAAGTCGTACACTGGATGGGCGTTCTTTGCTGCAGGCGCTGCTTTCAGTTGGGAATCGAAGAAGCAGAGCGTAGTGGCACTAAGCAGCACCGAAGCAGAATATATTGCGTTGTCTGGCGCTGCTAAAGAAGCAATGAACATCAAGAAGCTGATTACCGAAATGGGGTTTGGTGGCATTAAAACGTTACAGGTCTTTAGCGACAACCAAAGTGCACAATGTTTAGCCAAAAATCCAAAGTTCCATGCGAGAAGCAAACACAATGATATTAAGTATCATCATGTCAGGGATATGTATAAAAGTAAAATTATAAATATTGAATATGTATCTACTGAGAATATGATTGCTGATGTATTAACAAAGAATTTGAATAGAGTAAAACATGAGAAATGTATTAGTCTACTAGGACTTTTGTAATGAAGACATAATGCGTTGAGAAGGAGTGTTGGAATTATAAATTTATACATGAGTGTACAACGCACTATGTGGATAGTTATGTACTTAACTGTAAACTAATTGTCGCTTACTTATGTTTCTAAGTTCGTCTGCCTGCGTGCAGTCTATCATATTTTATTGAAGTCAGTCGCTAATAAAGTTCAGAAACGAATAAATCTAATACCGACAATTTCAAATTTTTTTTCCAACGAAAAATTTTATCTGCTCTATATACTTTGGGGAAAAATCATATAAGACCAAAAATTATTTTAGAAAATCGATTTCAACTTTGGATGAGTATTCCAAAGATATGGCAACTGCTAGATACCATTTTTTAATTTTAGTTGGAATACATACTTTTCAAAAATGAAATGTACAGAAAATAATTTTGGTCAAGGAAATTACACGGCCTACATAAAATATATGGTACAATTGTATCAATTTCTCTCTTAGGTGTACCGCTGAATCTGTGGGTGATGGAACCCATGTTTGTTCTGGACTTTGTTTTAGGGGAAGGATATGAAGAGTGTAAAATTATGCGGCGAGATTTTTTTTTGTTGACCTGGGTAATCTGTCCCTTGTAATCTGTGTTAAAATCTGTCACTTTCACATGTAGTATATATACAGAAAAAGCAGATATAAATACAGATATAAAAAAATATTGACGGGGTTACATAGCGGTGGTGAACCTGCATGCTACTCCCCTGCAGAGGGCAATGTGAATATTGTGAATTTGTGAGTATAAATTTAGGGAAAAAGTCATGACGGAGCCTATAATCGATAAATATCCTTTAGCAGGACCACCTCCAGAGTTGATATAAGAATATGTAGAAAATAAATCTTCCATCCCGGCCGTTCCGACCTACATATGTATGTACTTTCTGCAAAGGTTTGAAGTCGATACTTCAAAATTTTAGACAAAAATTAGATTAAATTAAATTAGATTATTAGATTTTAGACTTTTATATTTTAAAGATACCTATTCTGTGTATCCTCTGTAAGGTTATGAAAAAAAAATGAATAAGTTTGACAAAATGTTGACCTTTGTAGTTTAATAATATCTTCACTCCTACCAACTTATTGGGACTAACTTCTTCTTTTATGGATTGAACGACTTACAAACGGATGTCATTAAAACTGACTTTAGGAAAGCATTTGACACCTAACCACTTACTTCTTTAAATTAAGAAGCTAAGTCTTGTGAGATTCCCAAATTAACTCCTTGTATTTTAAGGTACTTAACCCAACCCGGAGAAACCCAATATGTCTTTTTTGAAAAGGTTTATTCGCACCTAGACTTGGAGACTCATTTAGTAACTGAAGACTAGCAAAGTGTGAATCGAGTGCACTGAGTTGCTCATTGATTTTATGAAAACCGCTAATCAACTATTTGAATCCACTTTTAGTCTCTCTTATGAACGATCCCTTAGGCTGGTAGGCTGGAATGCCGAGATTATCTTATTACAAGATCGCACAGACAAGTTTATCAATATAGCACTGTACTAATGAAACGAATAAGGGCGATTAAAGAGAGTGATTAGTACGGGTTACTTCAGTATAGCGATCCTGACTCAAGACGGTGTTGATTGACTCTGATGGTGGGGTAGCAACGGCAACACCATCGGTGGAAACCAAGCCTCGTACAGGTGGGGCATTGTTTGGGCTGGACAGCTGCCCGCAATGGTGCAACAAGCAATGATGCTGCCGATTGCACATTGGGCAACGGGAAGCTGAACATCCGCGTGCAAAAATGGCCATCCTTCAAACATACAAAACAGCGGGTCAGCCGTCGCACTTCGTCGTACCGTTGACTAATTGGCAAGGCAATGAACCTTAGACAAGAAGGAAGCGCGTGCGCCAAAACACCACACAGGAACTAGACGGGCGAAAATACCCATGCACGAAGATCGGTTATTCCAAGATCTACCTCGGACTACTTGGTTAGCTTTTGGATACGCAGTCAAAGAGAGATCAATGCATCGAGAGTCCGGTACCTTTGCTCCCACAATCGTGCCATGGACTCCCAAGATGGAAGGCTGTCGTTGTTTCCAGCGAGAGTATCTTCCCACTTGGCTTTTGTGGCAAAATCCAACTTCTGGAAGATAATCTGGATGAGCAAGCAACCTTGGATCTCGCCAGCCGCATATGCCCATTAAACCAATCCGATAGCTCCCGCAAAGTAGCAACAGAAACGCCGTTACTAATTTAATAGTTTTATTATTTTTTTTTTTATTTCAATATTAGCTATAATACATAAATCGAATTTATAATATAATAACTAATTTAGAGGAAGGAGTAACTAGCTACTATGGCCATCGAGTCGACAATTGATAACAGTTTGTTTACTTTTGTATTTGAGATTTAACATTTGAAGAAATGGTTATTATATACATAAAAGGAGATTTAAATTAGGTGTGTAATTTTACAATTCCGTAGGAAAGATAGTAATAGGTTGGAGTTGGCAGCTGTGAGGTCAGATAATAGATTTGATGGCGCGGTGAGACCGAATAGGTTTGTTCTGCTGTTTTGGTAGTGTCCACAGGTATCCAGTAGATGTTTTACTGATAGTTCTTCTCCGCAATTAGGGCAGTTTAGCCGACTTTCTCCATTAAGGATGTGCTTATACATGAGATTTGTGTATCCAGTTCTTAATCGTGTAAGAATGGCGCATTCCCTTCCGTTGAGCGAAGTAGGGAACTTGGTGTCTTTCTTGTCAGGGTTAAATTGTTTATACCAGTGGTTAAACAACGACCGATGTCCCGCAAAATGTTTTTGATGTTTTCCAGATGTCCTGTTGTACTCCAGGTATGATTGTATGGCACGGAGCCCGTCCGGCTAATTTTGCAGCCTTGTCGGCCATCTCGTTCCCAGTTATTCCTATATGGGCCGGGACCCATAACAGTTTAATTTTGCTAATGTTCTTGATGCAAACGTGACGAATTTCGGTTAAAAGGTTATTGTTATTGTAGAAGTTTTGTACTCCTTGCAGGGTGGACAGACTATCACTGCAGATGATATAGCTTTCTTTAAGTTCGAGAGCAACTTTGATTGCCTTAATAATAGCTACTGCTTCCGCAGCAAAAACTGAGAAGTGGTGAGGTAGTCGACCCCAAGAAACAATTAAACTGTTTTGGTCGACCACTGCAAAGGTGGTTGGGGCATCGGACTTTGAACCATCGGTGTAAAGCCATTTCCTATCGGAGTATTTATGGGTAACTTCTTCGAATATCTGCTTAAACGTTGTGATTGGGGTCCTTGATTTTTGAAAATCATGAAGTGTAGTGTCAATGGCGGTGGAGCGTATTTTCCACGGAGGGGATGGAATAACTTTGTTCCAACGATAGGGCGATCCTATGTTGTGTCTCTTGGTAATGGTTATACATCTTCGAATCGTAGATTGGACTTTGAATTTCCTACGGTGCTTAGAGGCAACTTCATAGTCCTTCAGCAGAATAGAGTTGGTAGAGCACATGAGTTTTGGTATTAATTTAAAGGTAGATTGCGTGACTCTGGTTGTAATGTCCGGCAATCCTCTTTCGGCTAGGATGCATTTAGTTGGGGTCGTTGGAAATGCGCCAATGCTACGTCTGACGGCCGCATGGTAAGGAGGTAAGATTTTTCTTAAGTTCGATGGCGCGCACCAGCCGTAGATGGGGAGTCCATAATCAATAATGGACAACAATAGAGCTCTTGTTGCTTGTATAAGTGTGGTCCGGTGGATGAGGGATCGCTTAGATGTTAAGAATTTTATAATGTTTAGTCTCTGAATAAGTTTAATCCTAAGTTCGCTACAGTGTTGCTTAAGTGTGAGTCGTTTATCAAATGTCAGGCCAATTATCTTAAAAGAAGAAACGCGCTCTATATCTATGTCATTGTGCGATAATGGTGGGTATGTACAGCTCTGTTTTTTACAAATATGAAAAACTTTACATTTATTTACAGCAAGAGTAGCACCGGAGGTGTTACCCCAGATTTGGATTTCATTATGGACTTCTTTAAACTTATTATTTAGTGCAGTAGTATTCTTACATTTGCTAAAAATTACGTTATCGTCTGCATAAATTGCCACTTTAATTTGCTTATGTCTTAATATTATGTTGTTTAAGGACTGGAAGGCGATCATGAACAATACCACAGAGAGGGGCGATCCTTGTGGGATCCCATTGTGGAGAGTATAGAATTTAGATAGAGTGTTGTTAACTCTCACTCGGATAGAACGGTTGATCATGAAAGCCTTCGCTAAGTTGAAGGTCTTTTGACCTACCCCCCACCGGGAAAGTTGATCCAATACTGTATGCACCAATATGGTAACATGATTTTTGGTAGAAAGGGCATCCGATGCGTAATGGTGGCGATGCAGGAGGGAATCAATAGTGCTATGCTGTTGCTTAAAAGCCGTTTGGTGGGGGCTGATAAGTTTATGTTTCGTAATGAACCACATTAACCTTTTGGCTAGCATTTTTTCTAAGGTCTTGCTTAAACATGGGAGTAGAGAAATAGGTCTAAATGATGTTATTTCATGTGTTGGTTTGTTAGGTTTTAGGATAGGGATAATTACGGCGGATTTCCACACATGAGGGTAGGTACCCCTAGCGAGCATAGCGTTATACATCTCTAATTGGCTTTATTTGGCCTCGGATGGCAACTGTTTCAGCATTGGGTATGAAATTCGGTCTATACCGGGTGTTTTCCCTTTCGCATGCTGAAGTGCATATTCAAGCTCACTAAGGGAAAATTTTGAGTCAAGGTCTGTAGAGGCGGTCGACAATTTGGTGGGTATGTATTCCTGAGAAAGAATTGCTTCTTTACGGGTCTTGTATTTTGTATTCTCGTCCTTAGAGTAGTCCGACCAAAAGTTCCCAAATGCATCGCCAATGTCTACGGAGTGGTGTTGATCCTCGTTGTTATATTTTATTTTCCTTAGGTTATTTGGAGAATTACCTATTAAGCGATTTAGGTCAGCCCAAGTTTTCTTGGTCGATGATAGAGGGGTTATATTAGAAGTGAATCTTTTATAGGATTCCCGTTTTGCTTTTTTAGAATTGTATTTGAAAAGAGCGTTAGCTTTTCTGTAAGCAATTAGAGCTGCGGTGCTCTGAGTTTGTTTGTATGCGTGCCAAAGAGATTGCTTTTGTTGCCTTAAATCCTGCAGAGTTTTGCTCCACCAAGGAACATTTCTCTGATGTAAAGGGGGTTTGGTTTGAGGGATTGCTAAATTGGCTAAGGTTTTGATTCCTTTTATTATTTTGGCGGCAATCAGATTAAAGTCGTGTGTTGCAGGGAAATTAAAGTTATCCCTGCATTTGGCACGATACAGATCCCAATTGGCTTTATCTAATTTAAATTTAGGGGATGGCGGTATGTTAATGGGATTAGTTCGAAATTGGATCTTTGTCTTTAAAGGATAGTGATCGCTTCCGTAAAGAGAGTCTTGTACGGACCACTTACAGAAATGGAACAACGATGCGGAGGCTAATGTTAGATCAATAGCCGTGAAAGAGTTGTGAGTGGAATGATGGGTAGCGGAGCCGTCATTGAGGAGAGTTAAGGTTGATTTGTTTATGACTTCTTCTATTTATAACCCTCTAGAGTTATGCGAAGATGATCCCCACAATGGACTCCATGCATTAAAATCTCCCACATATAAGATTGGCTTGCTAGAAAGATCTACTATTTTAAGAATTTCGTTGGCAGCTACAAATTGAGATGGAGGTATATATGTATTGAAAATACATATTTTGGGATGGGCTAGGAGTTCAATACCTAAAGAACAAGTATTACTGATAATTGGTATGGGCTTGTGGGGAATGTCTTTACGTACAAGTAGGCTAACACCTTGTTTGGCATAGGTATTAGAGCTAAAGTTATAGAAATATCCAGTAAATTGCTTGGGGTAAGCAATGTTCGTTACGTTGGTATTAATATGTGTTTCCTGAAGGCAAATAACATCAGGGTTGCTATCGTTTATCAAAAGTTGTAGCTCGTGGTAATTGTAAAAGTAACCATTCATGTTCCATTGTACTAGTGTAATGGACATAAGTGGGAAGAGAGAGAGGATGTTATTAGGTTTGGTTTGGATTGATGAATTGGATTGATTGGAATGAATCACTCATAGCATCGTCTGATTCGTGGGCATTTAAGTTAATATTGTGTGTAGTTGGTTTATTTCGATTTGAATCGGCGTGGATTTCTTGTAAGTGTGCATGTGATGCAGGAGATACGTTATACTTGTTATGAGCAAGTGAAGTGGATTGCTTTGGCTGATAGGGGGTTTTGGGGATAGGTGACTGGGGAATCGGGGAGTTGGAAGAGGGGGGAAGGAGAGGGGGAAGGGTTTTTTTTCGTGGCTTCTTCGGTGGAAGCAGTTTTAACTTTGTCAGTTTTGTTTTGGTTTGCGTTTTCGCTACGTTGATTTAATGTTTTGGCTACAGAGGAGTATGAAGCGGTATTAACCGAGTTTTGTGATGCTGTTTTAAATATTGTTTTGGCCTCACGCATAGTGCATTTTCTGACTGTTTTTATTTTGAGTATTTCTCTTTGTTCTTGGAACTTAGGGCATTGTCGGGAAGAGGCCGAATGCTCGCCAGAGTAATTGGCACAACAGATTTTGGTGCATTTACTTGGAGAATGTGGTGGTAGGGCACATTCGGAGCAGAGTGGGGTGTTAACGCATTTTTTGGTTGTGTGGCCGAGGAGTTGGCACGGCTTGCATCTCATGGGGTTTGGAATGTACTCGCGGACTTTAACATAGTGCCAAGAAATATCGATTTTAGATGGCAGGTTATAGAGCTCGAAGGTTATTAGGATAACTCCGCTGGGCTTGAAAACACCATCGTAGGATTTCATAAATTTATAAACTTCCGTAACCTTTTGTGTTTTAAGTTCATCGACAATTTCTTTTTCGGGGATGTCGCTGAGGTACGGGGCATAGACTGTCCCTTTCACAAAATTGAGTGCCTGGTGGAGCTTACACTGAACTTTGCATATACCGGTGAGCTCGGTATTATTAATAAACTTATCAGCATCTGCTTGAGATTTAACTAGCATAAGTAAATTTCCGTCTCTGAGGTTCGAAATGGTAACAATGTTTTTGGAGATAATTTTAAGGGCGCGGTGGACGGCGAAGCATGAGAATTGAGAAATGGTATTTTCTATATTGATGGAGGCGATTGTTATATATCTTAGATTATCAACTGAGGTAGTCGGATGTTCCGGGAATGCAATATCCAGTTTTTGGGGTTGTCTTCTTTTTTTTGATGGTGGGCTGATGGCAAGCGGCGCAAACCGATTGTCGCCCAGGTTTGGAGGCCCTGGGCCCATGATGTGGTTTATTGGTATTTATACGTTTGTTAATTGTTGTAAAGAATGGAATGAAGACTATTTAAAAATCACGATGAAAAAATAAGAAAGATAAGAACCACGTGGGTCCAAAAAGAACAGTGACCGGTCGAAAAGCTCTGTTTGGAGATAAGAGACGTTCGCTCGCGATGAGAGATAGTCGAAGACTGCGTTAATAGTTACTAGTCGTAGTTCGCGTAAGTAATTTCCAGAGCCCTCATCTTCTCCAAGGCTGACTCCCGCAGACAGACAGAAGCTTTTCAATCGTTTTTCAATCGTGGTCTTAAAAAGGCGTAGAAATCTAGCCAGTCGGCATAGCCGCCGCTGAATATTACCATCGGAAATGGTGGCAAGGAGTGGGCTGGCTTGTATGGTATAGGTGAAACACTGGAGCTTTCGAGAAATGTGGAGTGGGCAGCGATTCTCATGGAGCGTTTGGCAACCTCCTGAATGTCGACATGCACATCAGTCGCCAGATGCGAGAATCTCCAATACAGCTCACTCCTGATCTCGCTGAAATAAAGCACCTATTGAAACGCGGTGAACCGCTCACGCAAACGCTTCTCCACTGACTCCAGCGCCATATTGGTACAATCCTCATTCCGCGCCGCAGCCTTCACCTTATGATGCAGCGCCTCCATCTCCTGACAGGTTCATCTCTCGACCTTTCCTGGGTTGCGGCAGCAGATCCAATAGTTTCAGATCCAGACTTCATCACGTAAATTTCCAGCGCCAGCGATGCAAAACGAAAACAATTCTTTTGTTTTTGTTTTTAACATCGCGCAGTTTTTTCAGTTTCTGGGGCAATTAAACTGATTGAACTTCGGGCGGGATCACGGGTCACCAAATGTTATGCTATTAATAGTTTTTAATAGCGGCCGAATAAGTAGACGAGGTTCAGTTCATTCTCAATATTTTATTTTGGGGTTCAATTTAACCCTAAAACTATTCGAGTCCGGGGGTCAGACCATGTATATTATATGTTTGAGGTTATGCAGTAACCTTGACATTCTGGAGCTTTTTAGACCTCGGATTCGGATTCAGCGACCCCGAAAACATATAATAAACATGGTCTGACCCCCGGACTCGAATATAATTTTGTTTGATGTTTTTTGAGGCTATGACAGAACCCTGACGTGCTGGGGTTTTTTGGACCTCGGAATCGGATTCAGCGAACCCAAAAACATGGTCTGACCTCTAGACATCCTTTTGTGTGGCTGTGTAATTTATTGAAACAGACATTCATGACGTCCACTCTGTTCTACCGCCATAGAACAGCACAAATTTGTAATCAACAAAATGCTTAACAAATTCAAAATAAATTTCGCTTATTAAAACTTGCAATTATGAACGTATTTACAGCTACCAAAAAATGGTATGTAACTTAACATTTTGTGAGCCCCGACGTGATTGTCTTTGAAAAAAAAGAAAATTTCAAAAATTATAAAAAACATTATTCGGGTTGCGATTTGTGACATTCGATTGTGACATTTGCAGAGTGCTACAATGGCTCATACATATTGTGTATATGGCCCGTTGTATATCAGTTGCACAGTGAGTCGTGAGCTATCAATAAATAAACGAACTAAATTAATTTTTTTGTTGCGAAAATGAATCCGTTTTTCGAGAGTGTCTCTCCTGGAAGGAAGCTCTTTTTGAGTCAAAGTGCTGTGGTCCTTTTTGAGGATCTCTGGACTTTGCTGTCCTCCTTGAAAGCGCTGGAGATATTTCCGAAGGCAATGTACTTATGCGGCTTAGCGAATTGGAAGGCAAGCTGTCCGAGTTAGATGTTGCGGAACTCAGTAGCGATCTGCGCTTCAACCTAAACGAGCTCCCGGACAAAAATTATGACGTCGCCTTGGAGCTGCTAAAAAAAGGTTTAGTAATCGCCGGCTTATTTTGCAAGCTCATGTTAATGAGATACTGCGTCTGAGGGGCGTAGAATCCGCATCGACAACGAGGCTTCGCGACCTGTCGGATACATTTAATTCGCATATGCAAGCATATATTGCACACAGTCCCAGTGGATATACCTGCAGGCTGACTCGGATTCCTTGGATTCTATTGCAACGTAAGAGTACATCGCCAGTTTCCTCGAGAAGAGATTCCGGACTTTGGAGAGCAAGGATTTGCCGACGACGTCATATGCACCAAACCCTTTGATCCAGGTAACTCTGCATTTATGATTACAAACTTGTCAGCATGCGTAAATTCCTGCACAGTGTTTTTAGGCTTGTTGCCTTGGATTTGGTCACCTATCTCTGCATTGCAATGCTTCAAGCTACCGTGCATGTGTTCGCGGGCACTTTGGTGGCAGCTTCCCAGCTGGTATTCAAGACCAACACCCCTCTCTCAAGGTTTCCGTATCCAACGACGTTGATTCTCGTTCAGCGACCGCTGCAGTCAATTTTTTCGTCGTCATGGATCGTTTTAATGATGTGGTGCTGCTAGCCACTGCCAAGCCTGGGCTGGGATCCTGGTCTGTCCTCAATCTAGAAAACTCGGCTTGGATGGGTCGTCTGTGGAGGCGGAGGCGTTGATGGTAAGGTACTTATGGCAGCTGAGCAGTCACGACTGGTCAACCCTCAAGTCCCTTTAGATGCTCATTTATCTGCACGGAGGGCCTCCTTCTAGTTTCAGCGAGTCAGACCTAACAAAACTCAACATCAACCGATTGGATGCCTGGCAATGCGTCGTCTTTTTTCAGCAATGTTTTTGGTCTAGATGGAATGAAGAGTATCTAACACTGTTGCAGCAAAGATCGAAATGGCGCGTCAAGACATAGCGGATTTCATCGTGCGAGTAAGGATGAAAACTTGTCGCCAATGAAGTAGCCCCTTGCGAGGGTAACGGAAATGTTGTTGGTCGTTGGAGATGACGGAATATTTCGGGTAGCGCTTCTAAGGACGGCGTTCAGAGCTACAAAGCGGGCAGTCAACAAATTGTGCTTGCTGCCCCTTCAAGATGCGATTGAAGCTCAACTTCCAGGAGAGTATGTCGAGTCAAGCCACCGGCCGGCGATAATTTATTAAAATAGACATCCGTGACGTCACTCTTTAATGCCGCCATCCATTTGTGTTCGCTATTTATATCTCTTTCGTAATCGATCGGCCTGCATCTGCCGTCATGCACGCTCTCTCGCGGTATCTTCCGGTCGCTCCGCAGCATCAAACCTTGAGCCGCACTCCCGCGTTCTTCACTTCTTAGATCGCTTTTCAACCGTACGCCCAGATTTTTGTATATACAAAAATCAGCAAGTTGGAAAAATAAATTGTTTATATATATGAATCTAACAAATCTTGATGTTTGTTGTTAATAGCTGGACTTTGTGTTAAGAGGAGCCCCGTAAATACTCGTGATACTCCAATGAGTTCTGTTTTAAAACTGTTTTTATTTCTCACAATTCTCTTACAAGAAACATACATGAAAATCTTAAATCTATTTAAAACTACTTATCAACGGACTGCTCGCTGACATGCTATGTGACCCTTTCTTAAGTGCTTCAAGTGCACCACATAAATATTTGGTTAGACTGCAGGAGATCGTCTTTCAAACCATGCTGTTAATCACTTATTCACATGGGTCCGATCTCCTACATTCTATGTTTGGAATTCTTATCGTGTTCAATGCTTGAACACTTTGAAAATTATTTAAAGCTCTCAAATACGATTGGACACTTAGCTAATTTTTTTTTTTGCAAAAAAAATTATTAAAATACGGCAGTTTTTTGCCCCAGAAAACCCATGTTACCCCTCAAATGGATATTTATAAATATAAATCTAACAAAGCTTGTTGTTTATATTTTATATATGATGTTTATATATTTTTTATGTTTATATATTGTAAAATAAACGAAATAAACGAACTAAAATGAACTTTTTGTTGCGAAAATGAATCCGTTTTTGAGTGTGCCTCTCCTAGAAGGTAGTTATTTTTGAGTCAAAGTGCTGTGGTCCTTTTTGAGGATCTCCGGGGATTGCTGTCGATGAAATCATCGTCGCGAATTTCAAGAGCACGCACAAGGAACTATCCGAGTTGAATGTTGCGGAACTCAGTAGCGATCTGCGCTTCAACTATGCGTCGAAGGAAACACGATTCTTCCTGAACTACGAGATTATGCGACGCTCCAGTTTGTTGCCGGTGAGCTTGACGATAATCAACGTTACTTTCGTCACCAATTTTGATGGGTCGTTTGCCAGACCTATCCAGGCTTTGCCGCTTCCCACTTATAGCGGAGGTTATGTGGAGCGGCTTGAGTTCCGGTCACTGTTCTCGACCATGGTTTATCAGTTGATTGGAGAAGCTTCCGCTTCGGTCCTGCCTTCATGAATCTGCCTTGGATACTGTGCGATCGTTTGACCTGACGGACAAACACTATTACGTCGCCTTGGAGCTGCCAAACAAAAGGTTTAGTAATCCCGGCTTATTTTTCAAGCTCATGTTAATGAGGCACTGCATCTGAGGGCCGTAGTTTCCACATTAGCGACGAGGCTTCCCGAACTTTCGCATAAATTTAATTTGCATATGCGAGCCCTTGCAAGCATGGGCACAACGAAGCAGATTGCTAGCTGCATCCTACTGCTGTTGCAGAGGGTTTAAGATGCCACGCAGACTAATTGGAAGGAAATGGAGGCTGACTCGGATTCCTTGGATTCCACTCTAAAGTGGGAGTCCATCGCCAGTTTTCTTGAGCAGAGATGCCAGACTTTAAATCTTGGGTTTAATAGTAACTCCATCCAGGTAACTCTGCATTTGTGATTACAAACTCTTTCCCATGCGTGGCCTGCGACAAGCTTAAAATGTGGCCTGAGGATCGATTAAGCGAAGTAGGCGACTAAATTTATGCCGTAAGTGCCTTGGATTTGGTGTCCTATCTCGGCATTGCATCTAGCAACGCTGTTTCTCGTTCGGCGTCCGCTGCCGTCAATTCTTTCGTCGCTAAGGATCGTTTTGGTTATGTAGTGCTACTTGCCACTGCCAATATTCTAGTCACGAACCGCTCCGGAGTTCTACTGTCCTGCCGAGCGCTGCTCGATTCTGGCTCGCAGGTACACCTAGTTACATCTGATGGGTTTTCTGTGCAAGTCAGCTTGCAAACACAATGCTCTGAATACTCGGTGCAAGTAACTGCGATCGTAGCGATCACTGACCTTCGTCCCAGTTTTGCATTGGACGTCATCTCTTGGAAAATTCCTGCCAATATGAAACTAGCGGATCTTCATTTTCACCAGCCTCAGCGTGTTGATTTGCTAATTGGAGCCGGTCGGGACTGCTCTGCCCAAAAGACCCTTAGATGAGCGGCTGGATCAACTTCTTCGAAACTTCTGGGAAGTGGAAACCGATCTGATTGTGAAGGCGTCAAAGGAAGAACTGGATTGCCACTTTGTTAAGAACTTCGTGCAGTTAGAAGGTGGTGCCTTTACAGTCAGGTTGCCAATTAAACATAAATTCGGTTTATTGGGTGACTCGTACTCACAGGTACTACGTCGTTTCCAATCGTTGGAGAGGAAACTGTCTCATCAGCCCGAACTGCGCGCTCAGTATTCGGCCTTTATAAAGGAGTATCTTAACCTAGGTCATATGTCCCTAGTTCCACCGGAGTTGCATCCAGATTGAAAATATTTTCTGCCCCATAACTGTGTGCTAAAGAAGGACAGCACCACGACGAAACTTACGGTGGTGTTTGACGGTTGCGCTGTTACCACCTCAGGTTATTCTTTGAATGATGTCTTAATGGCTGGGCCGGTCATCCAACCAAAGGTTTTTCACATCTTGCTGATGTTTTGTTCGCATCCGGTAGCGCTGATGGCTTCGTACGACAGCTACTTGCAGTGCATTTTGTGGCGAGATTCCCCTTTGGAGGAGCTGCAAACATATAAATTGGACACTGTTCGAAGCCGTATCGACGTTCTGTCGTATCATTAATAGCGTGGTTGAACTATACGCTGGGACTTGTTGGTCCAGTCGTTACTAAGGCAAAAATATTTTTGCAGAAGCTGTGCTGGGAGAATCTTTCTTGGGATGAAAGCTTACTTCAGTTTTTTTACACCGAGTGGCAAGAGGAGTGGCAGGAAATCGAACTCATCGTTATGTGCCTACGTCGAAAAATCCAGCTGACATCTTATCTCGTGGAGCCCTTCCTTATGAGTTGATCAGATCCAGTTTAAGGTGTCAGGGGCCCCCCTATCTTCCCTGCAACTGCTAGATACCATTTTTTAATTCCAGTTGGAATACATACTTTTCAAAAATGAAATGTACAGAAAATAATTTTGGTCAAGGAAATTACACGGCCTACATAAAATATATGGTACAATTGTATCAATTTCTCTCTTAGGTGTACCGCTGAATCTGTGGGTGATGGAACCCATGTTTGTTCTGGACTTTGTCTTAGATTTTGTTTAGATTGTTTAGATTAAATTAAATTAGATTATTAGATTTTAGACTTTTATATTTTAAAGATACCTATTCTGTGTATCCTCTGTAAGGTTATGAAAAAAAAATGAATAAGTTTGACAAAATGTTGACCTTTGTAGTTTAATAATATCTTCACTCCTACCAACTTATTGGGACTAACTTCTTCTTTTATGGATTGAACGACTTACAAACGGATGTCATTAAAACTGACTTTAGGAAAGCATTTGACACCTAACCACTTACTTCTTTAAATTAAGAAGCTAAGTCTTGTGAGATTCCCAAATTAACTCCTTGTATTTTAAGGTACTTAACCCAACCCGGAGAAACCCAATGTGTCTTTTTTGAAAAGGTTTATTCGCACCTAGACTTGGAGACTCATTTAGTAGCTGAAGACTACCAAAGTGTGAATCGAGTGCACTGAGTTGCTCATTGATTTTATGAAAACCGCTAATCAACTATTTGAATCCACTTTTAGTCTCTCTTATGAACGATCCCTTAGGCTGGTAGGCTGGAATGCCGAGATTATCTTATTACAAGATCGCACAGACAAGTTTATCAATATAGCACTGTACTAATGAAACGAATAAGGGCGATTAAAGAGAGTGATTAGTACGGGTTACTTCAGTATAGCGATCCTGACTCAAGACGGTGTTGATTGACTCTGATGGTGGGGTAGCAACGGCAACACCATCGGTGGGAACCAAGCCTCGTACAGGTGGGGCATTGTTTGGGCTGGACAGCTGCCCGCAATGGTGCAACAAGCAATGATGCTGCCGATTGCACATTGGGCAACGGGAAGCTGAACATCCGCGTGCAAAAATGGCCATCCTTCAAACATACAAAACAGCGGGTCAGCCGTCGCACTTCGTCGTACCGTTGACTAATTGGCAAGGCAATGAACCTTAGACAAGAAGGAAGCGCGTGCGCCAAAACACCACACAGGAACTAGACGGGCGAAAATACCCATGCACGAAGATCGGTTATTCCAAGATCTACCTCGGACTACTTGGTTAGCTTTTGGATACGCAGTCAAAGAGAGATCAATGCATCGAGAGTCCGGTACCTTTGCTCCCACAATCGTGCCATGGACTCCCAAGATGGAAGGCTGTCGTTGTTTCCAGCGAGAGTATCTTCCCACTTGGCTTTTGTGGCAAAATCCAACTTCTGGAAGATAATCTGGATGAGCAAGCAACCTTGGATCTCGCCAGCCGCATATGCCCATTAAACCAATCCGATAGCTCCCGCAAAGTAGCAACAGAAACGCCGTTACTAATTTAATAGTTTTATTATTTTTTTTTTTTATTTCAATATTAGCTATAATACATAAATCGAATTTATAATATAATAACTAATTTAGAGGAAGGAGTAACTAGCTACTATGGCCATCGAGTCGACAATTGATAACAGTTTGTTTACTTTTGTATTTGAGATTTAACATTTGAAGAAATGGTTATTATATACATAAAAGGAGATTTAAATTAGGTGTGTAATTTTACAATTCCGTAGGAAAGATAGTAATAGGTTGGAGTTGGCAGCTGTGAGGTCAGATAATAGATTTGATGGCGCGGTGAGACCGAATAGGTTTGTTCTGCTGTTTTGGTAGTGTCCACAGGTATCCAGTAGATGTTTTACTGATAGTTCTTCTCCGCAATTAGGGCAGTTTAGCCGACTTTCTCCATTAAGGATGTGCTTATGCATGAGATTTGTGTATCCATTTCTTAATCGTGTAAGAATGGCGCATTCCCTTCCGTTGAGCGAAGTAGGGAACTTGGTGTCTTTCTTGTCAGGGTTAAATTGTTTATACCAGTGGTTAAACAACGACCAGTCTTCCAGTTCGATGTACCGCAAAATGTTTTTGATGTTTTCCAGATGTCCTGTTGTACTCCAGGTATGATTGTATGGCACGGAGCCCGTCCGGCTAATTTTGCAGCCTTGTCGGCCATCTCGTTCCCAGTTATTCCTATATGGGCCGGGACCCATAACAGTTTAATTTTGCTAATGTTCTTGATGCAAACGTGACGAATCGTGACGTTATTGTAGAAGTTTTGTACTCCTTGCAGGGTGGACAGACTATCACTGCAGATGATATAGCTTTCTTTAAGTTCGAGAGCAACTTTGATTGCCTTAATAATAGCTACTGCTTCCGCAGCAAAAACTGAGAAGTGGTGAGGTAGTCGACCCCAAGAAACAATTAAACTGTTTTGGTCGACCACTGCAAAGGTGGTTGGGGCATCGGACTTTGAACCATCGGTGTAAAGCCATTTCCTATCGGAGTATTTATGGGTAACTTCTTCGAATGTCTGCTTAAACGTTGTGATTGGGGTCCTTGATTTTTGAAAATCATGAAGTGTAGTGTCAATGGCGGTGGAGCGTATTTTCCACGGAGGGGATGGAATAACTTTGTTCCAACGATAGGGCGATCCTATGTTGTGTCTCTTGGTAAAGGTTATACATCTTCGAATCGTAGATTGGACTTTGAATTTCCTACGGTGCTTAGAGGCAACTTCATAGTCCTTCAGCAGAATAGAGTTGGTAGAGCACATGAGTTTTGGTATTAATTTAAAGGTAGATTGCGTGACTCTGGTTGTAATGTCCGGCAATCCTCTTTCGGCTAGGATGCATTTAGTTGGGGTCGTTGGAAATGCGCCAATGCTACGTCTGACGGCCGCATGGTAAGGAGGTAAGATTTTTCTTAAGTTCGATGGCGCGCACCAGCCGTAGATGAGGAGTCCATAATCAATAACACAGCTCCACAAAAAAAAAAAAAAAAAAAAATTCAGAGATCAGACCATACCTCCTATATGGATTTGGGGTCGCTGAATCCGAATCCGTGGTCAGTTGGTCGCCATCACGTCAGGTTTTCGAGAAAGTAACGGTTGAATAGTCGAAAAACGCCGTTTTTGGCCATTTTCGAAAAATCGTACCGCAAAATTCTGATGTGTTACAAACCTAATTCAAAATGGAAATGAAAGGCTGATTTGTGATCTTTAAAACGAGCTCCATGCCAAATTTTTCGCATGCACCGTTAGGACAGGGGGTGCGTTTATATGTAGGCATCTTAGCAAAAAATGTATGCCGAACACAAAAATTTCAAAATTCAGCATATTCAAATAAAACATGGTACCCGGGGGTTTTTGGGGTCGCTGAATTCGAATCTGAGGTCAGTTTGACGCCATCACGTCAAGTTTCTTCATAACCTCAAAAAAAGTGAAAAGTGTGTTTTTTGATGGCGACCAACTGACCACGGATTCGGATTCAGCGACCCCAAATCCATATAGGAGGTATGGTCTGATCTCTGAATTTTTTTTTCTTTTTTTTTTTGTGGAGCTGTGTAATGGACAACAATAGAGCTCTTGTTGCTTGTACAAGTGTGGTCCGGTGGATGAGGGATCGCTTAGATGTTAAGAATTTTATAATGTTTAGTCTCTGAATAAGTTTAATCCTAAGTTCGCTACAGTGTTGCTTAAATGTGAGTCGTTTATCAAATGTCAGGCCAAGTATCTTAAAAGAAGAAACGCGCTCTATATCTATGTCATTGTGCGATAATGGTGGGTATGTACAGCTCTGTTTTTTACAAATATGAAAAACTTTACATTTATTTACAGCAAGAGTAGCACCGGAGGTGTTACCCCAGATTTCATTATGGACTTCTTTAAACTTATTATTTAGTGCAGTAGTATTCTTACATTTGCTAAAAATTACGTCATCGTCTGCATAAATTGCCACTTTAATTTGCTTATGTCTTAATATTATGTTGTTTAAGGACTGGAAGGCGATCATGAACAATACCACAGTGAGGGGCGATCCTTGTGGGATCCCATTGTGGAGAGTATAGAATTTAGATAGAGTGTTGTTAACTCTCACTCGGATAGAACGGTTTGTCATGAAAGCCTTCGCTAAGTTGAAGGTCTTTTGACCTACCCCCACCGGGAAAGTTGATCCAATACTGTATGCACCAATATGGTAACATGATTTTTGGTAGAAAGGGCATCCGATGCGTAATGGTGGAGATGCAGGAGGGAATCAATAGTGCTATGCTGTTGCTTAAAAGCCGTTTGGTGGGGGCTGATAAGTTTATGTTTCGTAATGAACCACATTAACCTTTTGGCTAGCATTTTTTCTAAGGTCTTGCTTAAACATGGGAGTAGAGAAATAGGTCTAAATGATGTTATTTCATGTGTTGGTTTGTTAGGTTTTAGGATAGGGATAATTACGGCGGATTTCCACACATGAGGGTAGGTACCCCTAGCGAGCATAGCGTTATACATCTCTAATTGGCTTTATTTGGCCTCGGATGGCAACTGTTTCAGCATTGGGTATGAAATTCGGTCTATACCGGGTGTTTTCCCTTTCGCATGCTGAAGTGCATATTCAAGCTCACTAAGGGAAAATTTTGAGTCAAGGTCTGTAGAGGCGGTCGACAATTTGGTGGGTATGTATTCCTGAGAAAGAATTGCTTCTTTACGGGTCTTGTATTTTGTATTCTCGTCCTTAGAGTAGTCCGACCAAAAGTTCCCAAATGCATCGCCAATGTCTACGGAGTGGTGTTGATCCTCGTTGTTATATTTTATTGTCCTTAGGTTATTTGGAGAATTACCTATTAAGCGATTTAGGTCAGCCCAAGTTTTCTTGGTCGATGATAGAGGGGTTATATTAGAAGTGAATCTTTTATAGGATTCCCGTTTTGCTTTTTTAGAATTGTATTTGAAAAGAGCGTTAGCTTTTCTGTAAGCAATTAGAGCTGCGGTGCTCTGATTTTGTTTGTATGCGTGCCAAAGAGATTGCTTTTGTTGCCTTAAATCCTGCAGAGTTTTGCTCCACCAAGGAACATTTCTCTGATGTAAAGGGGGTTTGGTTTGAGGGATTGCTAAATTGGCTAAGGTTTTGATTCCTTTTATTATTTTGGCGGCAATCAGATTAAAGTCGTGTGTTGCAGGGAAATTAAAGTTATCCCTGCATTTGGCACGATACAGATCCCAATTGGCTTTATCTAATTTAAATTTAGGGGATGGCGGTATGTTAATGGGATTAGTTCGAAATTGGATCTTTGTCTTTAAAGGATAGTGATCGCTTCCGTAAAGAGAGTCTTGTACGGACCACTTACAGAAATGGAACAACGATGCGGAGGCTAATGTTAGATCAATAGCCGTGAAAGAGTTGTGAGTGGAATGATGGGTAGCGGAGCCGTCATTGAGGAGAGTTAAGGTTGATTTGTTTATGACTTCTTCTATTTATAACCCTCTAGAGTTATGCGAAGATGATCCCCACAATGGACTCCATGCATTAAAATCTCCCACATATAAGATTGGCTTGCTAGAAAGATCTACTATTTTAAGAATTTCGTTGGCAGCTACAAATTGAGATGGAGGTATATATGTATTGAAAATACATATTTTGGGATGGGCTAGGAGTTCAATACCTAAAGAACAAGTATTACTGATAATTGGTATGGGCTTGTGGGGAATGTCTTTACGTACAAGTAGGCTAACACCTTGTTTGGCATAGGTATTAGAGCTAAAGTTATAGAAATATCCAGTAAATTGCTTGGGGTAAGCAATGTTCGTTACGTTGGTATTAATATGTGTTTCCTGAAGGCAAATAACATCAGGGTTGCTATCGTTTATCAAAAGTTGTAGCTCGTGGTAATTGTAAAAGTAACCATTCATGTTCCATTGTACTAGTGTAATGGACATAAGTGTGAAGAGAGAGAGGATGTTATTAGGTTTGGTTTGGATTGATGAAGCTAGAATGAATCACTCATAGCATCGTCTGATTCGTGGGCATTTAAGTTAATATTGTGTGTAGTTGGTTTATTTCGATTTGAAAATGTTGCACGGCTGCTACTTTCGTAATCGGCGTGGATTTCTTGTAAGTGTGCATGTGATGCAGGAGATAGGTTATACTTGTTATGAGCAAGTGAAGTGGATTGCTTTGGCTGATAAGGGGTTTTGGGGATAGGTGACTGGGGAATCGGGGAGTTGGAAGAGGGGGGGAAGGGGAGGGGGAAGGGTTTTTTTTTCGTGGCTTCTTCGGTGGAAGCAGTTTTAACTTTGTCAGTTTTGTTTTGGTTTGCGTTTTCGCTACGTTGATTTAATGTTTTGGCTACAGAGGAGTATGAAGCGGTATTAACCGAGTTTTGTGATGCTGCTTTAAACATTGTTTTGGCCTCACGCATAGAGTATTTCTCTTTGTTCTTGGTACTTAGGGCATTGTCGGGAAGAGGCCGAATGCTCGCCAGAGTAATTGGCACAACAGATTTTGGTGCATTTACTTGGAGAATGTGGTGGTAGGGCACATTCGGAGCAGAGTGGGGTGTTAACGCATTTTTTGGTTGTGTGGCCGAGGAGTTGGCACGGCTTGCATCTCATGGGGTTTGGAATGTACTCGCGGACTTTAACAGAGTGCCAAGAAATATCGATTTTAGATGGCAGGTTATAGAGCTCGAAGGTTATTAGGATAACTCCGCTGGGCTTGGAAACACCATCGTAGGATTTCATAAATTTATAAACTTCCGTAACCTTTTGTGTTTTAAGTTCATCGACGATTTCTTTTTCGGGGATGTCGCTGAGGTACGGGGCATAGACTGTCCCTTTCACAAAATTGAGTGCCTGGTGGAGCTTACACTGAACTTTGCATATACCGGTGAGCTCGGTATTATTAATAAACTTATCAGCATCTGCTTGAGATTTAACTAGCATAAGTAAATTTCCGTCTCTGAGGTTCGAAATGGTAACAATGTTTTTGGAGATAATTTTAAGGGCGCGGTGGACGGCGAAGCATGAGAATTGAGAAATGGTATTTTCTATATTGATGGAGGCGATTGTTATATATCTTAGATTATCAACTGAGGTAGTTGGATGTTCCGGGAATGCAATATCCAGTTTTTGGGGTTGTCTTCTTTTTTTTGATCGTGGGCTGATGGCAAGCGGCGCAAACCGATTGTCGCCCAGGTTTGGAGGCCCTGGGCCCATGATGTGGCTTATTGGTATTTATACGTTTGTTAATTGTTGTAAAGAATGGAATGAAGACTATTTAAAAATCACGATGAAAAAATAAGAAAGATAAGAACCACGTGGGTCCAAAAAGAACAGTGACCGGTCGAAAAGCTCTGTTTGGAGATAAGAGACGTTCGCTCGCGATGAGAGATAGTCGAAGACTGCGTTAATAATTACTAGTCGTAGTTCGCGTAAGTAATTTCCATAGCCCTCATCTTCTCCAAGGCTGACTCCCGCAGACAGACAGAAGCTTTTCAATCGTTTTTCAATCGTGGTCTTAAAAAGGCGTAGAAATCTAGCCAGTCGGCATAGCCGCCGCTGAATATTACCATCGGAAATGGTGGCAAGGAGTGGGCTGGCTTGTATGGTATAGGTGAAACACTGGAGCTTTCGAGAAATGTGGAGTGGGCAGCGATTCTCGTGGAGCGTTTGGCAACCTCCTGAATGTCGACATGCACATCAGTCGCCAGATGCGAGAATCTCCAATACAGCTCACTCCTGATCTCGCTGAAATAAAGCACCTATTGAAACGCGGTGAACCGCTCACGCAAACGCTTCTCCACTGACTCCAGCGCCATATTGGTACAATCCTCATTCCGCGCCGCAGCCTTCACCTTATGATGCAGCGCCTCCATCTCCTGACAGGTTCATCTCTCGACCTTTCCTGGGTTGCGGCAGCAGATCCAATAGTTTCAGATCCAGACTTCATCACGTAAATTTCCAGCGCCAGCGATGCAAAACGAAAACAATTCTTTTGTTTTTGTTTTTAACATCGCGCAGTTTTTTCAGTTTCTGGGGCAATTAAACTGATTGAACTTCGGGCGGGATCACGGGTCACCAAATGTTATGCTATTAATAGTTTTTAATAGCGGCCGAATAAGTAGACGAGGTTCAGTTCATTCTCAATATTTTATTTTGGGGTTCAATTTAACCCTAAAACTATTCGAGTCCGGGGGTCAGACCATGTATATTATATGTTTGAGGTTATGCAGTAACCTTGACATTCTGGAGCTTTTTAGACCTCGGATTCGGATTCAGCGACCCCGAAAACACATAATAAACATGGTCTGACCCCCGGACTCGAATATAATTTTGTATGATGTTTTTTGAGGCTATGACAGAACCCTGACGTGCTGGGGTTTTTTGGACCTCGGAATCGGATTCAGCGAACCTGAAAACATGGTCTGACCTCTAGACATCCTTTTGTGTGGCTGTGTAATTTATTGAAACAGACATCCATGACGTCCACTCTGTTCTACCGCCATAGAACAGCACAAATTTGTAATCAACAAAATGCTTAACAAATTCAAAATAAATTTCGCTTATATATATAAATCAAACCGAATTTGTGTTTATTTAAAACTTGCAATTATGAACGTATATACAGCTACCAAAAAATGGTATGTAACTTAACATTTTGTGAGCCCCGGCGTGATTGTCTTTGAAAAAAAAGAAAATTTCAAAAATTATAAAAAACATTATTCGGGTTGCGATTTGTGACATTCGATTGTGACATTTGCAGAGTGCTACAATGGCTCATACATATTGTGTATATGGCCCGTTGTATATCAGTTGCACAGTGAGTCGTGAGCTATCAATAAATAAACGAACTAAATTAATTTTTTTGTTGCGAAAATGAATCCGTTTTTCGAGAGTGTCTCTCCTGGAAGGAAGCTCTTTTTGAGTCAAAGTGCTGTGGTCCTTTTTGAGGATCTCTGGACTTTGCTGTCCTCCTTGAAAGCGCTGGAGATATTTCCGAAGGCAATGTACTTATGCGGCTTAGCGAATTGGAAGGCAAGCTGTCCGAGTTAGATGTTGCGGAACTCAGTAGCGATCTGCGCTTCAACCTAAACGAGCTCCCGGACAAAAATTATGACGTCGCCTTGGAGCTGCTAAAAAAAGGTTTAGTAATCGCCGGCTTATTTTGCAAGCTCATGTTAATGAGATACTACGTCTGAGGGGCGTAGAATCCGCATCGACAACGAGGCTTCGCGACCTGTCGGATACATTTAATTCGCATATGCAAGCATATATTGCACACAGTCCCAGTGGATATACCTGCAGGCTGACTCGGATTCCTTGGATTCTATTGCAACGTAAGAGTACATCGCCAGTTTCCTCGAGAAGAGATTCCGGACTTTGGAGAGCAAGGATTTGCCGACGACGTCATATGCACCAAACCCTTTGATCCAGGTAACTCTGCATTTATGATTACAAACTTGTCAGCATGCGTAAATTCCTGCACAGTGTTTTTAGGCTTGTTTCCTTGGATTTGGTCACCTATCTCTGCATTGCAATGCTTCAAGCTACCGTGCATGTGTTCGCGGGCACTTTGGTGGCAGCTTCCCAGCTGGTATTCAAGACCAACACCCCTCTCTCAAGGTTTCCGTATCCAACGACGTTGATTCTCGTTCAGCGACCGCTGCAGTCAATTTTTTCGTCGTCATGGATCGTTTTAATGATGTGGTGCTGCTAGCCACTGCCAAGCCTGGGCTGGGATCCTGGTCTGTCCTCAATCTAGAAAACTCGGCTTGGATGGGTCGTCTGTGGAGGCGGAGGCGTTGATGGTAAGGTACTTATGGCAGCTGAGCAGTCACGACTGGTCAACCCTCAAGTCCCTTTAGATGCTCATTTATCTGCACGGAGGGCCTCCTTCTAGTTTCAGCGAGTCAGACCTAACAAAACTCAACATCAACCGATTGGATGCCTGGCAATGCGTCGTCTTTTTTCAGCAATGTTTTTGGTCTAGATGGAATGAAGAGTATCTAACACTGTTGCAGCAAAGATCGAAATGGCGCGTCAAGACATAGCGGATTTCATCGTGCGAGTAAGGATGAAAACTTGTCGCCAATGAAGTAGCCCCTTGCGAGGGTAACGGAAATGTTGTTGGTCGTTGGAGATGACGGAATATTTCGGGTAGCGCTTCTAAGGACGGCGTTCAGAGCTACAAAGCGGGCAGTCAACAAATTGTGCTTGCTGCCCCTTCAAGATGCGATTGAAGCTCAACTTCCAGGAGAGTATGTCGAGTCAAGCCACCGGCCGGCGATAATTTATTAAAATAGACATCCGTGACGTCACTCTTTAATGCCGCCATCCATTTGTGTTCGCTATTTATATCTCTTTCGTAATCGATCGGCCTGCATCTGCCGTCATGCACGCTCTCTCGCGGTATCTTCCGGTCGCTCCGCAGCATCAAACCTTGAGCCGCACTCCCGCGTTCTTCACTTCTTAGATCGCTTTTCAACCGTACGCCCAGATTTTTGTATATACAAAAATCAGCAAGTTGGAAAAATAAATTGTTTATATATATGAATCTAACAAATCTTGATGTTTGTTGTTAATAGCTGGACTTTGTGTTAAGCGGAGCCCCGTAAATACTCGTGATACTCCAATGAGTTCTGTTTTAAAACTGTTTTTATTTCTCACAATTCTCTTACAAGAAACATACATGAAAATCTTAAATCTATTTAAAACTACTTATCAACGGACTGCTCGCTGACATGCTATGTGACCCTTTCTTAAGTGCTTCAAGTGCACCACATAAATATTTGGTTAGACTGCAGGAGATCGTCTTTCAAACCATGCTGTTAATCACTTATTCACATGGGTCCGATCTCCTACATTCTATGTTTGGAATTCTTATCGTGTTCAATGCTTGAACACTTTGAAAATTATTTAAAGCTCTCAAATACGATTGGACACTTAGCTAATTTTTTTTTTGCAAAAAAAATTATTAAAATACGGCAGTTTTTTGCCCCAGAAAACCCATGTTACCCCTCAAATGGATATTTATAAATATAAATCTAACAAAGCTTGTTGTTTATATTTTATATATGATGTTTATATATTTTTTATGTTTATATATTATAAAATAAACGAAATAAACGAACTAAAATGAACTTTTTGTTGCGAAAATGAATCCGTTTTTGAGTGTGCCTCTCCTAGAAGGTAGTTATTTTTGAGTCAAAGTGCTGTGGTCCTTTTTGAGGATCTCCGGGGATTGCTGTCGATGAAATCATCGTCGCGAATTTCAAGAGCACGCACAAGGAACTATCCGAGTTGAATGTTGCGGAACTCAGTAGCGATCTGCGCTTCAACTATGCGTCGAAGGAAACACGATTCTTCCTGAACTACGAGATTATGCGACGCTCCAGTTTGTTGCCGGTGAGCTTGACGATAATCAACGTTACTTTCGTCACCAATTTTGATGGGTCGTTTGCCAGACCTATCCAGGCTTTGCCGCTTCCCACTTATAGCGGAGGTTATGTGGAGCGGCTTGAGTTCCGGTCACTGTTCTCGACCATGGTTTATCAGTTGATTGGAGAAGCTTCCGCTTCGGTCCTGCCTTCATGAATCTGCCTTGGATACTGTGCGATCGTTTGACCTGACGGACAAACACTATTACGTCGCCTTGGAGCTGCCAAACAAAAGGTTTAGTAATCCCGGCTTATTTTTCAAGCTCATGTTAATGAGGCACTGCATCTGAGGGCCGTAGTTTCCACATTAGCGACGAGGCTTCCCGAACTTTCGCATAAATTTAATTTGCATATGCGAGCCCTTGCAAGCATGGGCACAACGAAGCAGATTGCTAGCTGCATCCTACTGCTGTTGCAGAGGGTTTAAGATGCCACGCAGACTAATTGGAAGGAAATGGAGGCTGACTCGGATTCCTTGGATTCCACTCTAAAGTGGGAGTCCATCGCCAGTTTTCTTGAGCAGAGATGCCAGACTTTAAATCTTGGGTTTAATAGTAACTCCATCCAGGTAACTCTGCATTTGTGATTACAAACTCTTTCCCATGCGTGGCCTGCGACAAGCTTAAAATGTGGCCTGAGGATCGATTAAGCGAAGTAGGCGACTAAATTTATGCCGTAAGTGCCTTGGATTTGGTGTCCTATCTCGGCATTGCATCTAGCAACGCTGTTTCTCGTTCGGCGTCCGCTGCCGTCAATTCTTTCGTCGCTAAGGATCGTTTTGGTTATGTAGTGCTACTTGCCACTGCCAATATTCTAGTCACGAACCGCTCCGGAGTTCTACTGTCCTGCCGAGCGCTGCTCGATTCTGGCTCGCAGGTACACCTAGTTACATCTGATGGGTTTTCTGTGCAAGTCAGCTTGCAAACACAATGCTCTGAATACTCGGTGCAAGTAACTGCGATCGTAGCGATCACTGACCTTCGTCCCAGTTTTGCATTGGACGTCATCTCTTGGAAAATTCCTGCCAATATGAAACTAGCGGATCTTCATTTTCACCAGCCTCAGCGTGTTGATTTGCTAATTGGAGCCGGTCGGGACTGCTCTGCCCAAAAGACCCTTAGATGAGCGGCTGGATCAACTTCTTCGAAACTTCTGGGAAGTGGAAACCGATCTGATTGTGAAGGCGTCAAAGGAAGAACTGGATTGCCACTTTGTTAAGAACTTCGTGCAGTTAGAAGGTGGTGCCTTTACAGTCAGGTTGCCAATTAAACATAAATTCGGTTATTGGGTGACTCGTACTCACAGGTACTACGTCGTTTCCAATCGTTGGAGAGGAAACTGTCTCATCAGCCCGAACTGCGCGCTCAGTATTCGGCCTTTATAAAGGAGTATCTTAACCTAGGTCATATGTCCCTAGTTCCACCGGAGTTGCATCCAGATTGAAAATATTTTCTGCCCCATAACTGTGTGCTAAAGAAGGACAGCACCACGACGAAACTTACGGTGGTGTTTGACGGTTGCGCTGTTACCACCTCAGGTTATTCTTTGAATGATGTCTTAATGGCTGGGCCGGTCATCCAACCTAAGGTTTTTCACATCTTGCTGATGTTTTGTTCGCATCCGGTAGCGCTGATGGCTTCGTACGACAGCTACTTGCAGTGCATTTTGTGGCGAGATTCCCCTTTGGAGGAGCTGCAAACATATAAATTGGACACTGTTACATATGAAACAAAGCCAGCGTCCCATCTATCTGTGCGAGCGATGATATCTTGCTTGGAGATTTTTACGTCGATGATCTTATTTCTGGTGGCAACACCGAGGAGGAGGTAGCATCTTGGGCGGCGTGCCAAAAGAGAACCGGGGTCTTTTTAACTTTTGATGACGGCAGCAACTTCACGAAAACGTTAGAATTGGCTTGGGATCGTTCCACTGATCAGCAGGTGCTTTGGGTTTCTGCTCTTCAGTCCACTTCGAAGCCGTATCGACGTTCTGTCTTATCATTAATAGCGCGGTTGAACGATACGCTGGGACTTGTTGGTCCAGTCGTTACTAAGGCAAAAATATTTTTGCAGAAGCTGTGCTGGGAGAATCTTTCTTGGGATGAAAGCTTACTTCAGTTTTTTTACACCGAGTGGCAAGAGGAGTGGCAGGAAATCGAACTCAGCGTTATGTGCCTACGTCGAAAAATCCAGCTGACATCTTATCTCGTGGAGCCCTTCCTTATGAGTTGATCAGATCCAGTTTAAGGTGTCAGGGGCCCCCCTATCTTCCCTGCAACTGCTAGATACCATTTTTTAATTTTAGTTGGAATACATACTTTTCAAAAATGAAATGTACAGAAAATAATTTTGGTCAAGGAAATTACACGGCCTACATAAAATATATGGTACAATTGTATCAATTTCTCTCTTAGGTGTACCGCTGAATCTGTGGGTGATGGAACCCATGTTTGTTCTGGACTTTGTTTTAGGGGAAGGATATGAAGAGTGTAAAATTATGCGGGGAGATTTTTTGTTGTTGACCTGGGTAATCTGTCCCTTGTAATCTGTGTTAAAATCTGTCACTTTCACATGTAGTACGGATGTCATATATACAGAAAAAGCAGATATAAATACAGATATAAAAAAATATTGACGGGGTTACATAGCGGTGGTGAATTTGTGAGTATAAATTAAGGGAAAAAGTCATGACGGAGCCTATAATCGATAAATATCCTTTAGCTGGACCACCTCCAGAGTTGATATAAGAATATGTAGAAAATAAATCTTCCATCCCGGCCGTTCCGACCTACATATGTATGTACTTTCTGCAAAGGTTTGAAGTCGATACTTCAAAATTTTAGACAAAAATTAGATTAAATTAAATTAGATTATTAGATTTTAGACTTTTATATTTTAAAGATACCTATTCTGTGTATCCTCTGTAAGGTTATGAAAAAAAAATGAATAAGTTTGACAAAATGTTGACCTTTGTAGTTTAATAATATCTTCACTCCTACCAACTTATTGGGACTAACTTCTTCTTTTATGGATTGAGCGACTTACAAACGGATGTCATTAAAACTGACTTTAGGAAAGCATTTGACACCTAACCACTTACTTCTTTAAATTAAGAAGCTAAGTCTTGTGAGATTCCCAAATGAACTCCTTGTATTTTAAGGTACTTAACCCAACCCGGAGAAACCCAATGTGTCTTTTTTGGAAAGGTTTATTCGCACCTAGACTTGGAGACTCATTTAGTAGCTGAAGACTACCAAAGTGTGAATCGAGTGCACTGAGTTGCTCATTGATTTTATGAAAACCGCTAATCAACTATTTGAATCCACTTTTAGTCTCTCTTATGAACGATCCCTTAGGCTGGTAGGCTGGAATGCCGAGATTATCTTATTACAAGATCGCACAGACAAGTTTATCAATATAGCACTGTACTAATGAAACGAATAAGGGCGATTAAAGAGAGTGATTAGTACGGGTTACTTCAGTATAGCGATCCTGACTCAAGACGGTGTTGATTGACTCTGATGGTGGGGTAGCAACGGCAACACCATCGGTGGAAACCAAGCCTCGTACTGGTGGGGCATTGTTTGGGCTGGACAGCTGCCCGCAATGGTGCAACAAGCAATGATGCTGCCGATTGCACATTGGGCAACGGGAAGCTGAACATCCGCGTGCAAAAATGGCCATGCTTCAAACATACAAAACAGCGGGTCAGCCGTCGCACTTCGTCGTACCGTTGACTAATTGGCAAGGCAATGAACCTTAGACAAGAAGGAAGCGCGTGCGCCAAAACACCACAAAGGAACTAGACGGGCGAAAATACCCATGCACGAAGATCGGTTATTCCAAGATCTACCTCGGACTACTTGGTTAGCTTTTGGATACGCAGTCAAAGAGAGATCAATGCATCGAGAGTCCGGTACCTTTGCTCCCACAATCGTGCCATGGACTCCCAAGATGGAAGGCTGTCGTTGTTTCCAGCGAGAGTGTTTTCCCACTTAGCTTTTGTGGCAAAATCCAACTTCTGGAAGATAATCTGGATGAGCAAGCAACCTTGGATCTCGCCAGCCGCATATGCCCATTAAACCAATCCGATAGCTCCCGCAAAGTAGCAACAGAAACGCCGTTACTAATTTAATAGTTTTATTATTTTTTTTTTTTATTTCAATATTAGCTATAATACATAAATCGAATTTATAATATAATAACTAATTTAGAGGAAGGAGTAACTAGCTACTATGGCCATCGAGTCGACAATTGATAACAGTTTGTTTACTTTTGTATTTGAGATTTAACATTTGAAGAAATGGTTATTATATACATAAAAGGAGATTTAAATTAGGTGTGTAATTTTACAATTCCGTAGGAAAGATAGTAATAGGTTGGAGTTGGCAGCTGTGAGGTCAGATAATAGATTTGATGGCGCGGTGAGACCGAATAGGTTTGTTCTGCTGTTTTGGTAGTGTCCACAGGTATCCAGTAGATGTTTTACTGATAGTTCTTCTCCGCAATTAGGGCAGTTTAGCCGACTTTCTCCATTAAGGATGTGCTTATGCATGAGATTTGTGTATCCAGTTCTTAATCGTGTAAGAATGGCGCATTCCCTTCCGTTGAGCGAAGTAGGGAACTTGGTGTCTTTCTTGTCAGGGTTAAATTGTTTATACCAGTGGTTAAACAACGACCAGTCTTCCAGTTCGATGTACCGCAAAATGTTTTTGATGTTTTCCAGATGTCCTGTTGTACTCCAGGTATGATTGTATGGCACGGAGCCCGTCCGGCTAATTTTGCAGCCTTGTCGGCCATCTCGTTCCCAGTTATTCCTATATGGGCCGGGACCCATAACAGTTTAATTTTGCTAATGTTCTTGATGCAAACGTGACGAATCGTGACGTTATTGTAGAAGTTTTGTGCTCCTTGCAGGGTGGACAGACTATCACTGCAGATGATATAGCTTTCTTTAAGTTCGAGAGCAACTTTGATTGCCTTAATAATAGCTACTGCTTCCGCAGCAAAAACTGAGAAGTGGTGAGGTAGTCGACCCCAAGAAACAATTAAACTGTTTTGGTCGACCACTGCAAAGGTGGTTGGGGCATCGGACTTTGAACCATCGGTGTAAAGCCATTTCCTATCGGAGTATTTATGGGTAACTTCTTCGAATGTCTGCTTAAACGTTGTGATTGGGGTCCTTGATTTTTGAAAATCATGAAGTGTAGTGTCAATGGCGGTGGAGCGTATTTTCCACGGAGGGGATTGAATAACTTTGTTCCAACGATAGGGCGATCCTATGTTGTGTCTCTTGGTAAAGGTTATACATCTTCGAATCGTAGATTGGACTTTGAATTTCCTACGGTGCTTAGAGGCAACTTCATAGTCCTTCAGCAGAATAGAGTTGGTAGAGCACATGAGTTTTGGTATTAATTTAAAGGTAGATTGCGTGACTCTGGTTGTAATGTCCGGCAATCCTCTTTCGGCTAGGATGCATTTAGTTGGGGTCGTTGGAAATGCGCCAATGCTACGTCTGACGGCCGCATGGTAAGGAGGTAAGATTTTTCTTAAGTTCGATGGCGCGCACCAGCCGTAGATGGGGAGTCCATAATCAATAACACAGCTCCACAAAAAAAAAAAAAAAAAAATTCAGAGATCAGACCATACCTCCTATATGGATTTGGGGTCGCTGAATCCGAATCCGTGGTCAGTTGGTCGCCATCACGTCAGGTTTTCGAGAAAGTAACGGTTGAATAGTCGAAAAACGCCGTTTTTGGCCATTTTCGAAAAATCGTACCGCAAAATTCTGATGTGTTACAAACCTAATTCAAAATGGAAATGAAAGGCTGATTTGTGATCTTTAAAACGAGCTCCATGCCAAATTTTTCGCATGCACCGTTAGGACAGGGGGTGCGTTTATATGTAGGCATCTTAGCAAAAAATGTATGCCGAACACAAAAATTTCAAAATTCAGCATATTCAAATAAAACATGGTACCCGGGGGTTTTTGGGGTCGCTGAATTCGAATCTGAGGTCAGTTTGACGCCATCACGTCAAGTTTCTTCATAACCTCAAAAAAAGTGAAAAGTGTGTTTTTTGATGGCGACCAACTGACCACGGATTCGGATTCAGCGACCCCAAATCCATATAGGAGGTATGGTCTGATCTCTGAATTTTTTTATACCCTTGCAGAGGGTATTATAATTTTGGTCAAAAGTGTGCAACGCAGTGAAGGAGACGTCTCCGACCCTATAAAGTATATATATTCTTGATCAGGATCACCTCCTGAGTCGATATAAGCATGTCCGTCTGTCCGTCTGTCCGTCTGTCCGTCTGTCCGTCTGTCTGTCTGTCCGTCTGTCTGTCGGTTTCTACGCAAACTAGTCTCTCAGTTTTAGAGCTATCGAGTTGAAACTTTGCACACATCCGTTTTTTCCTTGCAGGTAGTATATAAGTCGGAACGGCCGGGATCGGTCGACTATATCCTATAGCTGCCATATAACTGATTGATCGGAAATGCCATAACTTCGTTGTTTTTTAAGATAGAGGGTTGGGACTTTCCACACATGTTATATTTGACCAATATATCTTGTGTACAAAATTTCATAAGGATCGGCCGACTATATCCTATAGCTGTCATAGAACGATCGAAATTGGCATAACTTTGGTGTTTTTTAAGTTAGAAAGATGGGATTTGGTACAGATTATATTTTGGGAAAAATAATTCAATATGCCAAATTTCATAAGGATCGGCCGACTATATACGATCCGCTACATATCTAATAATATAAGATGCGTGGCGCCACCTAGCGGACTGCCACTGAACTGCAAGGGTATATCAACTTCGGCTCCGCCCGAAGTTAGCTTTCCTTTCTTGTTTTTTTTTTTTTTTGTGGAGCTGTGTAATGGACAACAATAGAGCTCTTGTTGCTTGTACAAGTGTGGTCCGGTGGATGAGGGATCGCTTAGATGTTAAGAATTTTATAATGTTTAGTCTCTGAATAAGTTTAATCCTAAGTTCGCTACGGTGTTGCTTAAATGTGAGTCGTTTATCAAATGTCAGGCCAAGTATCTTAAAAGAAGAAACGCGCTCTATATCTATGTCATTGTGCGATAATGGTGGGTATGTACAGCTCTGTTTTTTACAAATATGAAAAACTTTACATTTATTTACAGCAAGAGTAGCACCGGAGGTGTTACCCCAGATTTGGGTTTCATTATGGACTTCTTTAAACTTATTATTTAGTGCAGTAGTATTCTTACATTTGCTAAAAATTACGTCATCGTCTGCATAAATTGCCACTTTAATTTGCTTATGTCTTAATATTATGTTGTTTAAGGACTGGAAGGCGATCATGAACAATACCACAGAGAGGGGCGATCCTTGTGGGATCCCATTGTGGAGAGTATAGAATTTAGATAGAGTGTTGTTAACTCTCACTCGGATAGAACGGTTGATCATGAAAGCCTTCGCTAAGTTGAAGGTCTTTTGACCTACCCCCCACCGGGAAAGTTGATCCAATACTGTATGCACCAATATGGTAACATGATTTTTGGTAGAAAGGGCATCCGATGCGTAATGGTGGAGATGCAGGAGTGAATCAATAGTGCTATGCTGTTGCTTAGGGGGGGTTAGGGTTTTAAAATTTTTTTTTTTCGATTTTTTTTTTTGATTTTCTTATTAAAGAACCTTTCAAGAATACTGTGTCCAAATTTTAGATGGATAGGTGCATTATTAACAAAGATACAGCGATTTTAGCAACCCCACCTCCGAGCCAGGCCAACGGTCAGAAAAACTTCAAAGCGTTTTTCCCAAAACTCACTTTTTCAAAGTCGGTGCCCATCATAACTTCAAAACTACTGAATCGATCGTTTTGAAATTTTTACCACTTCTTGCCAACATAATTGACCAGGTATCCCTGGAGAGTTTTTTCCAAATTTGTTTCAATTTCTATTTTTTAAATAACAAATTAGCCGATTTTTTTCCTCAAAAATCACGTTTTTCACTTCAAAGTGTTCCCAAAAATTTAAAAATCGGAACTTCTAAAAACCCTCCCAGGGATACCTGAGAAAAATGTCTATCTAACGAAAAAACTTTGATTTTTTGATTTCGGATAATCTACAACCGATATATGAGGGGCACCGCAATGCAACTTTTTTTCGAGGAGCCTGCTAATAATGGTCGCCATTGCCGTAGTTCTTATTATTTTTTTCTGAAAATTTTACAAAACATTCTTCAAATGTTGTACTTCAATCTAAAAATAGTTTAAATAAATAGATGTTTACCAGATCCTCAAAAAAAAAACATGAAAATGTGTCTTTTTTTGCTCGCTCAGACCCTAACCCCCCCTTAAAAGCCGTTTGGTGGGGGCTGATAAGTTTATGTTTCGTAATGAACCACATTAACCTTTTGGCTAGCATTTTTTCTAAGGTCTTGCTTAAACATGGGAGTAGAGAAATAGGTCTAAATGATGTTATATCATGTGTTGGTTTGTTAGGTTTTAGGATAGGGATAATTACGGCAGATTTCCACACATGAGGGTAGGTACCCCTAGCGAGCATAGCGTTATACATCTCTAATTGGCGGTATTTGGCCTCGGATGGCAACTGTTTCAGCATTGGGTATGAAATTCGGTCTATACCGGGTGTTTTCCCTTTCGCATGCTGAAGTGCATATTCAAGCTCACTAAGGGAAAATTTTGAGTCAAGGTCTGTAGAGGCGGTCGACAATTTGGTGGGTATGTATTCCTGAGAAAGAATTGCTTCTTTACGGGTCTTGTATTTTGTATTCTCGTCCTTAGAGTAGTCCGACCAAAAGTTCCCAAATGCATCGCCAATGTCTACGGAGTGGTGTTGATCCTCGTTGTTATATTTTATTTTCCTTAGGTTATTTGGAGAATTACCTATTAAGCGATTTAGGTCAGCCCAAGTTTTCTTGGTCGATGATAGAGGGGTTATATTAGAAGTGAATCTTTTATAGGATTCCCGTTTTGCTTTTTTAGAATTGTATTTGAAAAGAGCGTTAGCTTTTCTGTAAGCAATTAGAGCTGCGGTGCTCTGAGTTTGTTTGTATGCGTGCCAAAGAGATTGCTTTTGTTGCCTTAAATCCTGCAGAGTTTTGCTCCACCAAGGAACATTTCTCTGATGTAAAGGGGGTTTGGTTTGAGGGATTGCTAAATTGGCTAAGGTTTTGATTCCTTTTATTATTTTGGCGGCAAACAGATTAAAGTCGTGTGTCGCAGGGAAATTAAAGTTATCCCTGCATTTGGCATGATACAGATCCCAATTGGCTCTATCTAATTTAAATTTAGGGGATGGCGGTATGTTAATGGGATTAGTTCGAAATTGGATCTTTGTCTTTAAAGGATAGTGATCGCTTCCGTAAAGAGAGTCTTGTACGGACCACTTACAGAAATGGAACAACGATGCGGAGGCTAATGTTAGATCAATAGCCGTGAAAGAGTTGTGAGTGGAATGATGGGTAGCGGAGCCGTCATTGAGGAGAGTTAAGGTTGATTTGTTTATGACTTCTTCTATTTGTAACCCTCTAGAGTTATGCGCAGATGATCCCCACAATGGACTCCAGGCATTAAAATCTCCCACATGTAAGATTGGCTTGCTAGAAAGATCTACTATTTTAAGAATTTCGTTGGCAGCTACAAATTGAGATGGAGGTATATATGTATTGAAAATACATATTTTGGGATGGGCTAGGAGTTCAATACCTAAAGAACAAGTATTACTGATAATTGGTATGGGCTTGTGGGGAATGTCTTTACGTACAAGTAGGCTAACACCTTGTTTGGCATAGGTATTAAAGCTAAAGTTATAGAAATATCCAGTAAATTGCTTGGGGTAAGCAATGTTCGTTACGTTGGTATTAATATGTGTTTCCTGAAGGCAAATAACATCAGGGTTGCTATCGTTTATCAAAAGTTGTAGCTCGTGGTAATTGTAAAAGTAACCATTCATGTTCCATTGTACTAGTGTAATGGACATAAGTGGGAAGAGAGAGAGGATGTTATTAGGTTTGGTTTTTTTGCGCGGTTCCCACTGCACACGTACAGCCCACCTCCCGTCCAACCGACCGAGGGACGCTGCCGCGTAACGTACGGCTCGAATCGCGGGAATAGATCCGAGATAGATAAGCGAGGATTAGGAGAAAGATATTACGAGGAAGAGTGTTGCATAGATAAGGCGGTTAATATAAGCGATTTAAGATTGTTAGTAGAGCAAAGTGATAAGATGTGGTAGAGACCATTGTAGTCCGAACATAATACCCTGAACGGATCGTGTTGGGCATATGTCGAACTACAATGGCTGAGGAGTAGAGGACGAAAGTTTCTGGTCCTTCTACTAGGAATGTTAAAGTTTAAACGTGTTAGTAAATGCTGGCTGTCTATATTTCCATAAATAAGATTATATAGAAACATGACACCCAGCATCGTTCTACGATTTGTTAATGTTGGTAAGTTGATTAGTAAAAGTCTACTATGATAAGAGGGGAGGTAAAGATTTGCATCCCAATTAAGTCCCCTAAGAGCAAAAGTAAGGAAATTTTTTTGTACAGATTCAATGTGATCTTGGTGTACTCCATATTGAGGACTCCAGACACACGATCCATACTCAAGAATCGGACGGACCAGTGATGTATATAACGTTTTAGTTATGTACGGGTCATTAAATTCTTTTGACCATCTTTTAATAAAACCAAGCACACCCATAGCTTTATTAACCATGGTAGATACATGGTCGGTAAATTTAAGTTTCAAATCTAATAGGACACCTAGATCGTTAACCTGAGTTAATCGTTCTAAGGCGTTCCCATAGAGAAAGTACTTAGCCTGGTGGGGACTAGATCGGTAAAAAGACATAAGTTTACATTTCGATCCATTAAGCTTTAGGTTATTTGCTAAACACCAATTTTGAAGTTTATCCAAATCGGATTGAAGTCTAGACTGGGCGTTAGTGAATTTATACTGAAGGCATAGCTTAACGTCATCAGCGTACATAAGTACAAGTGAATTAGTTAAGGCAAGGGGCAAGTCGTTAATAAACAGAGTAAAAAGTAGGGGTCCAAGATGGCTTCCTTGGGGCACCCCCGATGTGGCGCGGACTACACGCGAGGTAACATCTTTAAAGAAATTGGATTGATGAAGCTAGAATGAATCACTCATAGCATCGTCTGATTCGTGGGCATTTAAGTTAATATTGTGTGTAGTTGGTTTATTTCGATTTGAATCGGCGTGGATTTCTTGTAAGTGTGCATGTGATGCAGGAGATAGGTTATACTTGTTATGAGCAAGTGAAGTGGATTGCTTTGGCTGATAAGGGGTTTTGGGGATAGGTGACTGGGGAATCGGGAAGTTGGAAGAGGGGGGGAAGGGGAGAGGGAAGGGTTTTTTTTCGTGGCTTCTTCGGTGGAAGCAGTTTTAACTTTGTCAGTTTTGTTTTGGTTTGCGTTTTCGCTACGTTGATTTAATGTTTTGGCTACAGAGGAGTATGAAGCGGTATTAACCGAGTTTTGTGATGCTGTTTTAAATATTGTTTTGGCCTCACGCATAGTGCATTTTCTGTTTTTATTTTGAGTATTTCTCTTTGTTCTTGGTACTTAGGGCATTGTCGGGAAGAGGCCGAATGCTCGCCAGAGTAATTGGCACAACAGATTTTGGTGCATTTACTTGGAGAATGTGGTGGTAGGGCACATTCGGAGCAGAGTGGGGTGTTAACGCATTTTTTGGTTGTGTGGCCGAGGAGTTGGCACGGCTTGCATCTCATGGGGTTTGGAATGTACTCGCGGACTTTAACAGAGTGCCAAGAAATATCGATTTTAGATGGCAGGTTATAGAGCTCGAAGGTTATTAGGATAACTCCGCTGGGCTTGGAAACACCATCGTAGGATTTCATAAATTTATAAACTTCCGTAACCTTTTGTGTTTTAAGTTCATCGACGATTTCTTTTTCGGGGATGTCGCTGAGGTACGGGGCATAGACTGTCCCTTTCACAAAATTGAGTGCCTGGTGGAGCTTACACTGAACTTTGCATATACCGGTGAGCTCGGTATTATTAATAAACTTATCAGCATCTGCTTGAGATTTAACTAGCATAAGTAAATTTCCGTCTCTGAGGTTCGAAATGGTAACAATGTTTTTGGAGATAATTTTAAGGGCGCGGTGGACGGCAAAGCATGAGAATTGAGAAATGGTATTTTCTGTATTGATGGAGGCGATTGTTATATATCTTAGATTATCAACTGAGGTAGTTGGATGTTCCGGGAATGCAATATCCAGTTTTTGGGGTTGTCTTCTTTTTTTTGATGGTGGGCTGATGGCAAGCGGCGCAAACCGATTGTCGCCCAGGTTTGGAGGCCCTGGGCCCATGATGTGGCTTATTGGTATTTATACGTTTGTTAATTGTTGTAAAGAATGGAATGAAGACTATTTAAAAATCACGATGAAAAAATAAGAAAGATAAGAACCACGTGGGTCCAAAAAGAACAGTGACCGGTCGAAAAGCTCTGTTTGGAGATAAGAGACGTTCGCTCGCGATGAGAGATAGTCGAAGACTGCGTTAATAGTTACTAGTCGTAGTTCGCGTAAGTAATTTCCAGAGCCCTCATCTTCTCCAAGGCTGACTCCCGCAGACAGACAGAAGCTTTTCAATCGTTTTTCAATCGTGGTCTTAAAAAGGCGTAGAAATCTAGCCAGTCGGCATAGCCGCCGCTGAATATTACCATCGGAAATGGTGGCAAGGAGTGGGCTGGCTTGTATGGTATAGGTGAAACACTGGAGCTTTCGAGAAATGTGGAGTGGGCAGCGATTCTCGTGGAGCGTTTGGCAACCTCCTGAATGTCGACATGCACATCAGTCGCCAGATGCGAGAATCTCCAATACAGCTCACTCCTGATCTCGCTGAAATAAAGCACCTATTGAAACGCGGTGAACCGCTCACGCATACGCTTCTCCACTAACTCCAGCGCCATATTGGTACAATCCTCATTCCGCGCCGCAGCCTTCACCTTATGATGCAGCGCCTCCATCTCCTGACAGGTTCATCTCTCGACCTTTCCTGGGTTGCGGCAGCAGATCCAATAGTTTCAGATCCAAACTTCATCACGTAAATTTCCAGCGCCAGCGATGCAAAACGAAAACAATTCTTTTGTTTTTGTTTTTAACATCGCGCAGTTTTTTCAGTTTCTGGGGCAATTAAACTGATTGAACTTCGGGCGGGATCACGGGTCACCAAATGTTATGCTATTAATAGTTTTTAATAGCGGCCGAATAAGTAGACGAGGTTCAGTTCATTCTCAATATTTTATTTTGGGGTTCAATTTAACCCTAAAACTATTCGAGTCCGGGGGTCAGACCATGTATATTATATGTTTGAGGTTATGCAGTAACCTTGACATTCTGGAGCTTTTTAGACCTCGGATTCGGATTCAGCGACCCCGAAAACATATAATAAACATGGTCTGACCCCCGGACTCGAATATAATTTTGTTTGATGTTTTTTGAGGCTATGACAGAACCCTGACGTGCTGGGGTTTTTTGGACCTCGGAATCGGATTCAGCGAACCCGAAAACATGGTCTGACCTCTAGACATCCTTTTGTGTGGCTGTGTTATTTATTGAAACAGACATTCATGACGTCCACTCTGTTCTACCGCCATAGAACAGCACAAATTTGTAATCAACAAAATGCTTAACAAATTCAAAATAAATTTCGCTTATTAAAACTTGCAATTATGAACGTATTTACAGCTACCAAAAAATGGTATGTAACTTAACATTTTGTGAGCCCCGACGTGATTGTCTTTGAAAAAAAAGAAAATTTCAAAAATTATAAAAAACATTATTCGGGTTGCGATTTGTGACATTCGATTGTGACATTCGCAGAGTGCTACAATGGCTCATACATATTGTGTATATGGCCCGTTGTATATCAGTTGCACAGTGAGTCGTGAGCTATCAATAAATAAACGAACTAAATTAATTTTTTTGTTGCGAAAATGAATCCGTTTTTCGAGAGTGTCTCTCCTGGAAGGAAGCTCTTTTTGAGTCAAAGTGCTGTGGTCCTTTTTGAGGATCTCTGGACTTTGCTGTCCTCCTTGAAAGCGCTGGAGATATTTCCGAAGGCAATGTACTTATGCGGCTTAGCGAATTGGAAGGCAAGCTGTCCGAGTTAGATGTTGCGGAACTCAGTAGCGATCTGCGCTTCAACCTAAACGAGCTCCCGGACAAAAATTATGACGTCGCCTTGGAGCTGCTAAAAAAAGGTTTAGTAATCGCCGGCTTATTTTGCAAGCTCATGTTAATGAGATACTGCGTCTGAGGGGCGTAGAATCCGCATCGACAACGAGGCTTCGCGACCTGTCGGATACATTTAATTCGCATATGCAAGCATATATTGCACACAGTCCCAGTGGATATACCTGCAGGCTGAATCGGATTCCTTGGATTCTATTGCAACGTAAGAGTACATCGCCAGTTTCCTCGAGAAGAGATTCCGGACTTTGGAGAGCAAGGATTTGCCGACGACGTCATATGCACCAAACCCTTTGATCCAGGTAACTCTGCATTTATGATTACAAACTTGTCAGCATGCGTAAATTCCTGCACAGTGTTTTTAGGCTTGTCGCCTTGGATTAGGTCACCTATCTCTGCATTGCAATGCTTCAAGCTACCGTGCATGTGTTCGCGGGCACTTTGGTGGCAGCTTCCCAGCTGGTATTCAAGACCAACACCCCTCTCTCAAGGTTTCCGTATCCAACGACGTTGATTCTCGTTCAGCGACCGCTGCAGTCAATTTTTTCGTCGTCATGGATCGTTTTAATGATGTGGTGCTGCTAGCCACTGCCAAGCCTGGGCTGGGATCCTGGTCTGTCCTCAATCTAGAAAACTCGGCTTGGATGGGTCGTCTGTGGAGGCGGAGGCGTTGATGGTAAGGTACTTATGGCAGCTGAGCAGTCACGACTGGTCAACCCTCAAGTCCCTTTAGATGCTCATTTATCTGCACGGAGGGCCTCCTTCTAGTTTCAGCGAGTCAGACCTAACAAAACTCAACATCAACCGATTGGATGCCTGGCAATGCGTCGTCTTTTTTCAGCAATGTTTTTGGTCTAGATGGAATGAAGAGTATCTAACACTGTTGCAGCAAAGATCGAAATGGCGCGTCAAGACATAGCGGATTTCATCGTGCGAGTAAGGATGAAAACTTGTCCCCAATGAAGTAGCCCCTTGCGAGGGTAACGGAAATGTTGTTGGTCGTTGGAGATGACGGAATATTTCGGGTAGCGCTTCTAAGGACGGCGTTCAGAGCTACAAAGCGGGCAGTCAACAAATTGTGCTTGCTGCCCCTTCAAGATGCGATTGAAAGCTCAACTTCCAGGAGAGTATGTCGAGTCAAGAAGCCACCGGCCGGCGATAATTTATTAAAATAGACATCCGTGACGTCACTCTTTAATGCCGCCATCCATTTGTGTTCGCTATTTATATCTCTTTCGTAATCGATCGGCCTGCATCTGCCGTCATGCACGCTCTCTCGCGGTATCTCCCGGTCGCTCCGCAGCATCAAACCTTGAGCCGCACTCCCGCGTTCTTCACTTTTTAGATCGCTTTTCAACCGTACGCCCAGATTTTTGTATATACAAAAATCAGCAAGTTAGAAAAATAAATTGTTTATATGTATATATGAATCTAACAAATCTTGATGTTTGTTGTTAATAGCTGGACTTTGAAAATTATTTAAAGCTCTCAAATACGATTGGACACTTAGCTAATTTTTTTTTGCAAAAAAAATTATTAAAATACGGCAGTTTTTTGCCCCAGAAAACCCATGTTACCCCTCAAATGGATATTTATAAATATAAATCTAACAAAGTGCGGTGGTCCTTTTTGAGGATCTCCGGGAATTGCTGTCGATGAAATCATCGTCGCAAATTTCAAGAGCACGCACAAGGAACTATCCGAGTTGAATGTTGCGGAACTCAGTAGCGATCTGCGCTTCAACTATGCGTCGAAGGAGACACGATTCTTCCTGAACTACGAGATTATGCGACGCTCCAGTTTGTTGCCGGTGAGCTTGACGATAATCAACGTTACTTTCGTCACCAATTTTGATGGGTCGTTTGCCAGACCTATCCAGGCTTTGCCGCTTCCCACTTATAGTGGAGGTTATGTGGAGCGGCTTGAGTTCCGGTCACTGTTCTCGACCATGGTTTATCAGTTGATTGGAGAAGCTTCCGCTTCGGTCCTGCCTTCATGAATCTGCCTTGGATACTGTGCGATCGTTTGAACTGACGGACAAACACTATTACGTCCCCTTGGAGCTGCCAAACAAAAGGTTTAGTAATCCCGGCTTATTTTTCAAGCTCATGTTAATGAGGTACTGCATCTGAGGGCCGTAGTTTCCACATTAGCGACGAGGCTTCCCGAACTTTCGCATAAATTTAATTTGCATATGCGAGCCCTTGCAAGCATGGGCACAACGAAGCAGATTGCTAGCTGCATCCTACTGCTGTTGCAGAGGGTTTAAGATGCCACGCAGACTAATTGGAAGGAAATGGAGGCTGACTCGGATTCCTTGGATTCCACTCTAAAGTGGGAGTCCATCGCCAGTTTTCTTGAGCAGAGATGCCAGACTTTAAATCTTGGGTTTAATAGTAACTCCATCCAAACTCCAAACTCTTTCCCATGCGTGACCTGTGATGGTCGACATTTTAAGGCGACAAGCTTAAAATGTGGCCTGAGGATCGATTAAGCGAAGTAGGCGACTAAATTTATGCCGTAAGTGCCTTGGATTTGGTGTCCTATCTCGGCATTGCATCTAGCAACGCTGTTTCTCGTTCGGCGTCCGCTGCCGTCAATTCTTTCGTCGCTAAGGATCGTTTTGGTTATGTAGTGCTACTTGCCACTGCCAATATTCTAGTCACGAACCGCTCCGGAGTTCTACTGTCCTGCCGAGCGCTGCTCGATTCTGGCTCGCAGGTACACCTAGTTACATCAGATGGGTTTTCTGTGCAAGTCAGCTTGCAAACACAATGCTCTGAATACTCGGTGCAAGTAACTGCGATCGTAGCGATCACTGACCTTCGTCCCAGTTTTGCATTGGACGTCATCTCTTGGAAAATTCCTGCCAATATGAAACTAGCGGATCTTCATTTTCACCAGCCTCAGCGTGTTGATTTGCTAATTGGAGCCGGTCGGGACTGCTCTGCCCAAAAGACCCTTAGATGAGCGGCTGGATCAACTTCTTCGAAACTTCTGGGAAGTGGAAACCGATCTGATTGTGAAGGCGTCAAAGGAAGAACTGGGTTGCCACTTTGTTAAGAACTTCGTGCAGTTAGAAGGTGGTGCCTTTACAGTCAGGTTGCCAATTAAACATAAATTCGGTTTATTGGGTGACTCGTACTCACAGGTACTACGTCGTTTCCAATCGTTGGAGAGGAAACTGTCTCGTCAGCCCGAACTGCGCGCTCAGTATTCGACCTTTATAAAGGAGTATCTTAACCTAGGTCATATGTCCCTAGTTCCACCGGAGTTGCATCCAGATTGAAAATATTTTCTGCCCCATAACTGTGTGCTAAAGAAGGACAGCACCACGACGAAACTTACGGTGGTGTTTGACGGTTGCGCTGTTACCACCTCAGGTTATTCTTTGAATGATGTCTTAATGGCTGGGCCGGTCATCCAACCTAAGGTTTTTCACATCTTGCTGATGTTTTGTTCGCATCCGGTAGCGCTGATGGCTTCGTACGACAGCTACTTGCAGTGCATTTTGTGGCGAGATTCCCCTTTGGAGGAGCTGCAAATATATAAATTGGACACTGTTACATATGAAACAAAGCCAGCGTCCCATCTATCTGTGCGAGCGATGATATCATGCTTCGAGATTTTTACGTCGATGATCTTATTTCTGGTGGCAACACCGAGGAGGAGGTAGCATGTTGGGCGGCGTGCCAAAAGAGGATCGGGAGTCTATTTAACTTTTGATGACGGCAGCAACTTCACGAAAACGTTAGAATTGGCTTGGGATCGTTCCACTGATCAGCAGGTGCTTTGGGTTTCTGCTCTTCAGTCCACTTCGAAGCCGTATCGACGTTCTGTCTTATCATTAATAGCGCGGTTGAACGATACGCTGGGACTTGTTGGTCCAGTCGTTACTAAGGCAAAAATATTTTTGCAGAAGCTGTGCTGGGAGAATCTTTCTTGGGATGAAAGCTTACTTCAGTTTTTTTACACCGAGTGGCAAGAGGCGTGGCAGGAAATCGAACTCAGCGTTATGTGCCTACGTCGAAAAATCCAGCTGACATCTTATCTCGTGGAGCCCTTCCTTATGAGTTGATCAGATCCAGTTTAAGGTGTCAGGGGCCCCCCTATCTTTTAAAGACACAGGAGGATTGGCCTGCGACGATAGTAATCGAGAAGCCAGCTTAAGAACTTCGCCCTTCAATTTTATTGGTGAAGTCGCCATATACATACCTCGAAGCGACGGGTTCGTCACAAAGGAACTACCGTTTATTATCTCAAGGCGGGAATCTCACGCTTTTGTGCGCTCTTATTGGTGATGAAATAAGGATATTGCAGACAAAGGGAATGGTTGCCTCCTCCAGTTCGCTGGCATCGTTATCCCCCTTTTTGGATCAGTTTGGATTGCTTCGAATAGACGGCTAGAGCTGGTGAGGGATCTGTCTACTCTTCCAGAGTCCATTGAATGGAAGTTTGTCCCTCCCCATTCTCACTACTTTGGCGGCTTGTGGGAAGCTGCTGTTAAGACCCTCAAGTATAATTTATACCGTGTCGTGGGCTCGGCTGTACTAAAAGCCGACGAGTAATAGACGCTGGTGTATAATATTGGTGCAGTGATCAATTCGAGGCCATTAGTCCCCCTTCCTGAAAACCCCTGATATGAATATCCTGACTCCTAATCATTTTCTGAACGGAGCGTCTCCTTCTAGCTTCAGTGAAAACTCAACATAAACCGGCTAGATGCCTACCAACCAAGATGCGTCACCCACCCTGACGAGGGTGACGGAAATGGTCACCGGAGATGACTGAGTGTGTCGGGTGGCGCTGAGGACGGAGACCGGATCTACAAGGTGGGCAGTCAACAAATTGTGCCTGCTGCCCCTTCCTGATGGCGTGGAAAGCTCATCTTCCAACGGGTGGAGCATATCGGGTCAAGCAGCCGCCGGTCAAGATGGCCGGCAATAATTTAATGAACTCGTAACGTCATTTTCTTTTATCTTTGTCCCTATTCGAGTAGCCCGCTCTCGTGCAATCGATCGGCCACCTGCATCTGCCGTCATGCAATAGCTTTGTCTCGCTCTTTCGCGATATCTCTCGGTCGCTCCGCAGCATCAAGCCTTGAGCCGCGCTACCGCGTCACTCACTTCTTAGAACGGTCTTAGGGTAGCGTTGCACAGATCCCATATTTTGTATATCTCCAAAAACAAAGTTAGAAAACATAAAAATGTTTTTTATGCATATATAAAGTTTATATACATTTATATACATATATAAATATAACAAAGCTTATTATTTATTAAAGGCTGGATTTTGAACATTATTTAAAGCTCTCGAAAACGATCGGTCACTTAACACATTTTTTATATGCAAAAAAAATTATTGAAATGCGGCAGTTTTTTTCCCCAGGAAGCCCATGTTACCCCTCAAATAGGCACCACTATTAACTTCAAAATTTATTTATTGAGCACAGCTTACTCTACTCTCACCACGATTCGGGAATTGAATATGAAATATAATTTTTATTCCGCGAACAATAGGTTTACTTCAACAGCCACAAGAGAAAAGAACTTGACCGCTTCGTATTCATAGATTGGACCAATAAGCTAGAGATCCAAAAATAGTTAGATATATTAACTATTTAATAACTATAATATATTAACTAATAACACAGGCCAACAGCAAAAAATCTCCATGCATAATTTCACCTGTTCCATAACCTTTAAGTTCCCCTGAACCAAAGTCCAGAACAAACATAGGTTCTACCACCCACAGTTTCCGCGGTACACCTAAGAGAAGAAATTGATCAAATTTTACCGTGTATGGCGTGTAAGGCCGCGATGAAGGATTTAAGGATGTAAGCCCTGACTTTTTGAAAATATGAGATTAAAAACTCCAATTTAATTGAAGAAAATATTGTTTAACCATCTATAATAAATTAAATAAAATTATTTACAGTTTTTCCTTAAATCCAAAATTAAAAAATGGTATGATCTACTGATTTCAATAAGAAAATAAAAATCTTCCATAGAAAAATGTTTGGGGAAGAATCATAGAAGACCAAAAATTAATGTAGAAAATCTGAGATTTCAACTTTGGATGAGTATTCCAAAGATATGGTAACTGCTAGATACCATTTTTTAATTTTAGTTGGTACACATACATTTCAAAAATGATATGTACTAGAAACAATGATGGCCATCGCCATTACACGGCCTACATAATTCACTATATGGTAAAATTTGATCAATTTCTTCTCTTAGGTGTACCGCGGAAATTGTGGGTGGTAGAACCTATGTTTGTTCTGGACAGGTAAAATTATGCGTGGAGGAAAAAAAAAGTTGGAAATTGTCGACCTGTGTAATTGATGGGGGGTAGAAAAGGAACTTTAAACTCCATTTTACCTTAAGCTTGAACTGGTAGGGCCTACTTTTCGGCAACTGCATTAAAGTTGCAATAAGCGCATTGCAGTACATTCTGCAAGACCGTGCCCTTTAACTATCAACGAACAGTAACGCTCCTTTAATTTACTGAGTTTCTGATCTGAATCTTTTCTTTGTCACCCATTTAGCTTTATTGGGGGGCGTAATCATGAATTGTTGAACCATATCTATTTATTGGCTTTTATTTTGTGGTTCATCTTATTATTGCGTATCTAAGATAAGCCTTAATTTTTAACTTCAACTAACTATTATTTTTTTTACCCTGTTAAGTTTTTTCGGATCTGACGGTAATGAGTTTAAAGTATTGCACCGGTGTGGTAGCTTTTCTTAACAGGAAGAGTTGGATGAACCCAAAGGATACACCCAAATATTGTGAACGCATATTGATAGGTGCGGAACCAAATGAGAATTGTAAGAGCTCGGCCTGAGCTCGGCCCGATTCGTAAAGTGTTGTCGAAAGTAAAACTAATAAAACTCGGGGCTAATACCTTTTAAGCTTGCACGTAATGATTGCTGGAAAATTGAAATGCGGGATCCCTTAATTCCCTTATCTGGAGCCGTCTTTCCAATGCATTGAAGCGTTAGAAAACCATTGTTGTTGACGGTTCCAGCCTTTTTGGGTCTTTAGCAAATAGTAGGAAGACGCTTAGGTATGTGTATTTCTCTTAATTCTTATTCGGTGTTATACGGTAGAAGTAGAAGAAAGTTTCTCAAATAGCTTCAATATATACGGAAGGAGGCTAAGATTTGTCTTTACCTGGCATCGGGATCTTAATAACTGACTTTCTCCATTGGTAGGGAAATTTAATTCAATTATTTCCAGGGGATTTTTAGGGTTAATGGTTTCTTTAATGGTCTTAAATCCGGGATAGAGTCCCTTTTTTCTCGTTCGTCCTTTGTTGTTGGATTGCTCTGTCATATGGGTTGAGCAAAATCATATACGTGTGCTACTCGCAGCATAGGAAAGGGAAATTACAATAATAATTTTGCATAGCTTAACAACACTTAACAACACTTAACATAGTATCAACCCGGGACCGTGATCATTATTAGTTTTATTTTAAATATCACAAAATATGTATTATTTTCTGAGCGAAAAAATAAAAAATAGTCATTATTCTCTGAGCGAAAAAATATAATTAAAAAAAAATCATTAGGTATTTGTGATTTTTTTTTTCGTTAAAAAATATTACTTAATTGATTCCGGGCAAAATCCGGGTATTAAAATTTTTGGACATATGAGTGCATGTCTCCATAGACCAAGTATTTAGGTCCAAATTAACACAATGATTTTTCCGCGATCACTCCTCCAAACCATTAAAAACTAGAAAACACAGAATGTGCAGAAATCATTTTAAACATGAAAGTGGGTAAGATCGCAATTAAAGATTACATGCAAAGCATAGAATCCTCAGAGGTTTTGGATAAATCACTCAAAGTAATCAAATTATTACGGACACCGGCACACAGGTGATTTTTTTTTTTTTCGGGGTCAAACAAGTTTAGCGTAACATAATTATTTTTGTAATAATAAGGTAAGGTGCACAATTGGATTTCGTATTGACAAACGAATAGAAGAAGCTCGGATCATTTCGAAAGTTTGCCTTGCAATTCGCGATGTAACGCTTATAAAGTTGATTATTAAAAATAATAAACTGGTTGTGAATGTAAAAAAAGTTTGCCTGATGAAACAGAGATCCAGACTTAAGAAACATTTTATCAGCTCTCGATTTCCTGTTCTTAAGACGAGAAAGGTGTTTATTAAACCAAGGCTGTTTCGTTGATGAAGACGATGAACCTTCGGGAACGAATTTGTCCAACGCCTTTTGGATAACATCATAAAAAGAATCAGTAGCTGCTTCAATTGAGTTAAACGATGACAGATATTCCCAGACAATTCCAGCTAAATGATTGCGAAGAATACTGTAATCTGTTTTTCAGAAACATTTAGTACGAGGCTGAGCCTTATAGTTAGCATGAATATTAGGGACATCAATTAACACAGAAACCAATAGTGTAGGATGGTGTCAGCCTTCAGGAAGCGATATTGGTGAAGAACAATTTACAGTCACAGAGGATATCCTATTACAGAAAATAAGGTCTAGAGATCTGTTAAGTGTGTTAAGGATGGGGTTAATTTGGAAAAGAGCAATTTCAATTAATGCATCAATAAAGTCGTTTTTACAACTGGCATGCAAGGAATTGTCATCTTCACACGGGATCCAGGAGTGTTTGGGAAGGTTGAACTATTTTTAAAGCGATAAACTCGATTCCAAACTGATTCGGGAAAGAGATTAGTTCAGCTGAGAATTTATTATTAACAGCAATGAGGACACCACCACCGAAAGATGGTCTATCCATTCGAAACACAGTGTACTTTGCAACAAAAATTTCATAATCAGAGACAGAGGAATTAAGCCAGGTTTTAGTAAGCGCAATAGCATCAAAATCAAAAGAAGCACTCTTAGTAAAAAATGGGCTCAGTTTACCCAGAATACTTCGAACGTTTTGGTAGCAGCAAGAAAATACGTTATTACTCAGTTTTTTGGAGCTGAATCGACATAGTTGGGATTTAGAGGATCTTTGGCTAAAAATTCATGAATAATACTGTACTCAGGCCAGGCTGATGGATCAAGTGCTTTTTCAAAGTAGGATTCTGGAATTACAGTTTTAAAAGAAGATATGCTACGCTTATGTTTAAAATTAAACTAAAAGACAGCTATTTCATTAGGAGCTACCTTAAGATGGTTTAAAAGGTGACTCCTGACATCATCCACAGTGGCATCCGGCATGAGGCGGGATACAAATATAGCTTTACAAGGTGCAACAGCTCTAAGCGTAAGCGCAGAAGATCTTTTTACAGGCGCCACTTCAATGAGAGGCCTAGGAAACGGTACAACCGGAACATCCAGGTTTTCCAACGAAGGAGGATCTAAGTCGATAGGTGGACCAAGAATCCTTGACGATTCCATTGGCTGACTTGGTGAACGGATCACTTTCACAGGAACATCAGTAGGCAATGATGCATTAGGCGTTAAAAATGTATCCGAATAAATCGCATCAGACGCAGGGGTACACAATAAATTGACCGCCATCTGGTTGTTGTGCGGAATTTTTCTCCTCCGAGATTCACTTGAGACCAAGAAATTGATTCTCAAGAGAAGGGAATTGCTCATTATGTGCAGAAAATTGCTTACGGACATCTAGAAAGCCATTTCTCAGACTCAAAGACCAATATTCTTTGTGATAAGATCACCGCTGAATTATTCAATGTAGTGCCGTTCTCTACTTCGAAACACAAGTGTATGTAACTAATAACTTATTAGTAATTAACTAAGTAATAAGCTTAGACCAGAATCTCTAAAACATCTACCAAAAGCGCATTAGCTACAATGAACAACAAAGCGTACGCAAATGTGAGAGGTTCTAAGATCGAACTACTAAAATAGAGCAAATAGTGGACCGATGCGGCTAGCTGAGACACTGAGAGAACTAATTATGGACGATTACAATATTAAATATCACATAAAAAACCTCTTGACGAGGTAAAATACCGGTGACGAACCTGCATGCCAAGCCCAAAATATCTTAGGTGTAAAAAATTTTACATTTAATATATTCCTTCGCGGCACGTGCCTTACTTTTTTTTTGTTTCTTGCACGTGTCGAATCAATTCAAACTTAAATTATTTCAACATGAAAGGAAAGCTAATATATATTTATATACCCTTGCAGTTGAGTCGCAGTCCGCTAGGTGGCGACTTAAATTATTAACTTAATTTATTTCAACATGAAAGGAAAGCTAATATATATTTATATACCCTTGCAGTTGAGTCGCAGTCCGCTAGGTGGCGACACGCATCTTATATTATTAGATATATAGCAGATCGTATATAGTTGGCCGAATTATGAAATTCGGCATATCGCATTTTTTTGCCAAAAGAGGAATCCATTGAAACTCCCATCCTTCTAACTCGAAAAACAACGAAGTTATGGCATTGCCGATCAATCAGTTATATGGCGGCTATATGATATAGTCGACCGATCCCGGCCGTTCCGACTTATGTACTACCTGCAAGAAAAAAAGGATGCTCTCAAACTAAGAGACTAGTTTGCGTAGAAACCGACAGACAGACGGACCGACGGACAGACGGACATGCTCATATCGACTCAGGAGGTTATCCTGTACGGATACTGTACGGATAAACACTCTTAATCTATAATGATTAAGGGAAGTGAAAGGTACATATATGCTGGTTTGTTGCCAAAACTTGCAGTTGAAAAAATTGAACGTGGAGACATAAATGAGTTCAGAATAGGTTTGTCTGAGACTGACTTTATTAATATAAAAGTTCAATATTTATAGCCAATTTGGTAATTGATAATAGAAATTGCTAAGGTGGGGTAAATAATGTAAATATAGAAAAACGTAAAAATGATAAATTAGCAGATCAAAAGTGTGGATCGTGTTACAATATTTTGTCGACTGCATGTCAGCAGTCTTGCTGTTTGGTTCTTTCAGTCATCGTTCTTTATATAGGCTATGACTAATATTTTCTTTTTTATCTATTTTTGTATCTCTGTGCTTGTTGTGTATATATTTGTGATTAACCATTCTCCCGGCCGTTGAACAGGTATTCAACCGTCGTCTAGCTCTATAGTAAACTGTCTTGGGGTAAGTTCCGGAGTTGATCTTCTTGTTATGTCTTAAGGGTTTGGAGTCCAAATAGACCGTTTGCGTCGCAGGGTGAAGAAGCTGATCATTATCAGTATGATGACTGAAATGGCCAATGCTGCTTACGACATGGTTGTCTGATGGTCCAATTGGTATGGTTCATTTTTCCCTTTTATATCGGCTAACCGATGTTGTAGAACCTCTAATTCTGTATCGTTCATACTTGGTGATTGAGTGGGAACCCTTAAAATGGATTCTGATGCTTCCTTTATGATCTCTAAGAGCACGGAGATATTTCCAAATCGACTGAACGAAGTTTGTACTTCAGTGGTCATAGTGCTGAAAGTAGTCAAGCTTATATTGACATTGCGGGCTGTGCAACCAGTGGGAAAATTCAGCATACCAGTCGTCTTTATGTTGATAGTTAAAAAAACTCCTTTGCATACAGCCTGAAGATCTATTGGTTCCTTGGTTGCGAAGATGCATTGGTTAGATTTATGAGTCTTTAAACATACCATGCTGGAGTGCACAGGATTGCTGTGACATTCTATTTCAGTCCTCTTATTTAATTAATGGAATTCGCATCTACTGTCAACATTGTATGCCGTTAGGTGATTAAAACTTATTAAATGATCTCTATGGGCATCGACACCTATGATCGTTGGCTGAAGTTTCTACAAAATCCAACCTTTTGATTCCCATATTGGAATGTGATGCACAGTGGTGAAAACATCCAATAACTCTGACGATAAAAGTGGTATTGTTATTCGAAAAATTGCGTGAGTATCAGTTGTACTGCCTTGTGCATACATTATTTTTTAGAGCTGAAGGACATCGGTGGTGGCGATTGGCAAGATATGGTTGGGTGGTAAATGTCCCAAAGATCTTAGGCGGTTGTTGATAGCCAAACTTCCTTTTCGCACCAAATTGACGGAGGAGTCAACAATGGATGGTGGTTCTGAAGCAGCTGTGGTAGAAAGTCCTCATTACTTAACCTTTGTGATAGTTTTGGCCATATCCTCTCCGTACGTGAAATCGAGTTCAGCAAATAATGGATTGGCTATGGATCCAACAATATTAATCGGTTATCTACGTTACCGATAGTGCGCCTTGTTGTGTGCAATGCGTTATTTCCTTCCTCAAGCTCTGTATACAGATGTTTAAAATGAACCAGAATGGAACTACATGCTTCTACGTTTGTCAATTCCTGGCACTTGTATGAGAGCTTTGTTAACCCAACTGAACGTATCTTCATATCATTCAAGTATGGATCCAAGTCAAAATATACTTTTATTGTTCATTCTAAGATTACCATTCTCGTTATTCCCAGACGTTTGTAGAATATTCCAGACTTGTCTCTGAACTCCGTCCAAAAGGCGTGCTTCAATCGTGATACCAGTTCCCTTCTTTTTATTAAGGGTTTGCCGCATGGGATAATGTGGTTATCAGAAGGAGCAGTTAATGTTTCTCCAATTAGGAAGCGTCCTGGCGTTAACGCTGATTCGTCAGTGGGGTCTGATAACATGGGAGTGGTAGGGCGTGAATTGAGGATCGCCTCGACTTCAACGACCGTTATGAAGAGTTCTTCAAACGTCAAAGATGCCTTGGGTGTAATTGATACAAGCAGCCGTTTTGTGGACTTCACCGTAACTTCCCAAAGGCCACCGAATGATGGTGCTCTGGGGGAATGAATTTGAAGTCTTTTTCTCTTTTGTTGCAATGTTGAACTATGATGTTCTTGGCATTGGTTGAGAAAATTTTAGTTATTATCGCAAAGGATCACATTCTTCGATGTTTAAGGAACCGGCGGTGGGCTGCCAAAAAGCGTTTGTTGTGAAATCGCTTACCAACTCCAAGTGCATTGCTTTCGTGGAGAATAAACAAAATACTGCGATATAAGCATTGTCGGGTCGTTGCCTCGAATTTTATGATGAATCCATATGGGGCCGCAGTAATCTTCTCCAGAGTTAAAGAACTGTCGAGCCTGTGTGACTCTTTTAGCTGGTAGGTTTCCAATAATTTGACTAATTAAGTTGGGCTTGACTCAGTTGTGTACAATGCTTATTGCCATTGTTTTGCCATTGATGATCCAATATTGTTGACGAGCAATGACACGCAAGGCTTGGGCACCGCAATGCATGTTGGTCTCATGTAGTTCTCTTGGGATCATTTTTACAATTGTGTCATTGTAGGGGAGCATAACTGGATGTTTTGCATCATAGAAAAGGTTAGAATGTTATAATCTTATAATCGAATGACATGTGACGCCATTGAGACTGTTTAATATGTTATATAATATGGACATCTGTCCTCTGCATTTGTTAAGTCGATTTTTTTGAAATTTTTTGAAATTGTAGAGACCGGCTTTTGAGGACTTCAGAAATTTTCCATATATATTCCCGATACTATGGGATGGTTCGAACCTTGCTTTATGTGACCAACGGAAAAAAGTTTGACAAATAACGCAGCTCCAATTAACATATCTACCCGCTGGGGTTTATTAAAATATGCGTTTGCTAAGGGCAAGTTCTTTGGTAGGGTCCAATCTTTCCCGTTCACTGACTGGTCAGGGTGATAGCCTGAAATTATTTTAAAATAAAAAATTGGGACAGAAACTCACTACCATTGATTCTCGGCTTCACCACGGTGTGTATCTTTTTCTTTACTTGTGAATTAGATTGGCCAATTCCAAGTAAGTTGATATACGATTCCTCCCTACGGATCAGTAAGCGTTGAGTAAGATCTTCAGTAATGAAATTCTTTTGTGACCCTGAGTCAAGTAATGCTCGGGCCAATATGTGCTCGCCATTTTTTGTTCGATCGCTTGCGATCGATTTCGCTAACAAAACTTTCCTGAGGCGACGCATGCAATGCATGTGAAGTAGAAGGGCCATTATTCGTTAACGCTGGAGGAGAATTTTCTGTTGGTGGTGGTAACGCTAAGTTATTTCAGTCACTGTAAATCGATACAGAAGTTTATGGTGCGATCTTGCACAGATGTGACATCTAGTCGATTTGCACTTCGCTACGGTGTGACCTTTTCGTAGACAATTTAAACAGAGAGATGCTGACTTAACAAAGTCAAACCTTTACTTTACAACGAACTTCTATTAAGTTGCTTGCTAAACACAGTTTTCTCCTGTTTTTGTTTGCCAGACTCTTAACGACGATTTAATATTTTTCGCAATCGGACCACACCGGCACTTTCTCATAATCCAGTGACTATTCCCATTTTTGCCTGGTAAATGGATCTACTCTACTCAAAACTAAATTATTAATCACTGAGCTTGCAATTTTAGAGTCATCTCTTATGGATTATTATCATTATTATGATCCATAAATCTATGGCACAGTGTTGATGAGACCCCTATAATGCGACGCAGACGGCTGGGAAATTTTCGGGAGGCTGAACAATTGGCTTATTTGGTTCGCAAAGATGAGACATTCGTTATCATACTCTTTTTATACCCGAGGGTATTATAATTTTGGTCAAATATGTGCAACGCAATGAAGGAGACATCTCCTACCCTATAAAGAATATATATTCTTGATCAGGATCACCTCCTGAGTCGATATAAGCATGTCCGTCTGTCCGTCAGTTTTAGAGCTATCGAGTTGAAACTTTGCACACATCCTTCTTTTTCTTGCAGGTAGTACATAAGTCGGAACAGCCGGGATCGGTCAACTATATCCTATAGCTGCCATATAACTGATTGATCGGAAATGCCATAACTTTGGTGTTTTTTAACTTAGGGATTAAGTTAAGGGATTTTCCACACATGGTATATTTGGCCAAAATATCGAATGTACAAAATTTCATAAGGATCGGCTGACTATATCCTATAGCTCTTATAGAACGATCGGAATTGGCATAAATTGTTTTTTTTTAAGTTAGAAAGATAGGACTTGGTACAGATTCTATTATGGACAAATCTGATTTGCCAAATTTCATAGGGATCGGCCAACTATATCTAATAGCCGCCATATAACTGAACGATCGGAAATGGCACAACTACAAGGGTATATCAACTTTGGCTCCGCCCGAAGTTAGCTTTCCTTTCTTGGACTAGCGATAGCTTTGTCATAATTACTTTCGGTGGTCCATTTCGTTTAATTGCTCGATCTAGTATTGCAACTCATTTTCTTTAGAAATTGGCTTATCTAAAACCTGAAACCTGCACTCTAGCTCTGTCTTTTCTAGAGGAAGTGATCCAGCCTCCAAACGTTCCTCTAACCGGCGAATGCTTTTTACTTTAAAATTGATTCTAAAAAGAAGTGAAAGCGATGCAAATTTTAATATTTAAAATTAATTATTTAAATATGTTTTAATTAATTAAATTAAAAAAATTTTAATTTCAATTTTGATAAAAAACGAAAAGGACAATAATTAATTAATTTAATAAATATTAATATTGTTATAAAATGTTTATTTTAAAGTAATAATGCAAATTTAAATATTTATACCCTTGCAGAGGGTATTATAATTTTGGTCAAAAGTGTGCAACGCAGTGAAGGAGACATCTCCGACCCTATAAAGTATATATATTCTTGATCAGGATCACCTCCTGAGTCGATATGAGCATGTCCGTCTGTCCGTCTGTCCGTCTGTCTGTCTGTCGGTTTCTACGCAAACTAGTCTCTCAGTTTTGGAGCTATCGAGTTGAAACTTTGCACACACCCTTCTTTCCTTTGCAGGTAGTATATAAGTCGGAACGGCCGGGATCGGTCGACTATATCATATAGCTGCCATATAACTGATTGATCGGAAATGCCATAACTTTGGTGTTTTTTAAGTTAGAGGGTTGGGACTTTCCACACGTGTTATATTTGACCAAAATATCTTATGAACAAAATTTCATAAGGATCGGCCGACTATATCCTATAGCTGTCATAGAACGATCGAAATTGGTATAACTTTGGTGTTTTTTAAGTTAGAAAGATGGGATTTGGTACAGATTCTATTTTGGGAAAAATAATTCAATATGCCAAATTTCATAAGAATCGGCCGACTATATACGATCCGCTACATATCTAATAATACAAGATGCGTGGCGCCACCTAGCGGACTGCGACTGAACTGCAAGGGTATATAAACTTCGGCTCCGCCCGAAGTTAGCTTTCCTTTCTTGTTTTTATTTAATATACAATAATAAAAAATAATTTATTAATTTAACAAAAAAAACGACAGCGAAAAGACTTTATTAATTAATTGATAGTCGAATAATTTGAAAGTCGAGGCACTGAGTATCTAAAAAAGTATTTCGGCCGCCAATAATACCCAAAACAATATACCCAACCAAATATCTGTTAAACCAAATGTGCAAAAAAATGCATATACGTGCATACATACAACAGCGGATAACGGTGGGACGCGAAAACGATACGTTTACCGCTGCATCTATTTGTATGTTCACCAAATAATTTATGCACAAAAAATTTAAAATAATTTGTGGACTATTTATTTGGCAAATATTTACAACACCGAGAACAAGAGGTAGGGGGCGACAGTGATTGTAGAAAAATATATGTGTTCAGATAGCCTTAATAGATAATTATTCAATAATTATTCCAAATATAGGCTTAAATAAAAACAAGCTCTGTTAGATTTATATGCATAAAAACAACTTATTTTTCTACCTTGATTTGGTTGACATGCAAATTATATATGTGGCCTGTGCGTAGGGTTGAAGGCCGATTTTAGAAGAGAGTGACGCAATAGCGCGGCTCAACGCTTGATGCTGCGGAGCGACCGAGACATACCCCGAGAGAGCGAGCGTTCACCAACGCTAGCGCATGACGGCAGATGCATGAGGCCGATCGAATGCACGAGAGCGGGCGACGCGAAAAGAGATATAAAGAGAGATCACGAACGGTCGGCGATAGTACAGATTGACGTCACGGATGTATATTTCAATAAATTATCGCCGGCCAGACTTACGGTGGCTTCTTGACTCGACATACACTCCTGGAAGTTGAGCTTTCAACAGCATCTTGAACCACATCTTTGTAGCTCCAGACGCCGCCGAAATACTACGTCATCTCCAACGACCAACAACATCTATCTTACGCATTTATTTGTTGCCTTGAGCACAGTCTTTCTCTCCACAATCGGCCAATACTGAGAACGTATCATCGCAAATTACGATCTAGGTCCATTATGCAGGTTCTGCTTATGAAAGCTAGCGATTGTGCTTCGCGTTAGCGGATGGCAGTGGGTGACGGCCATCGTAATTCAAGGATGAGTTCTTGAGTCGTCCGTCTACTCGAAGCAATCCAAAATGATCCAAAAAGGGGGATAACGAAGTCAGCGAGCTGGAGGAGGCAACCATTCCCTTTGTCTGCAACATCCTTATTTCATAACCCAATTGAGCGCGCTGAACAGCCCACAAAAGAATGGAAACTACGTAGACACACACTCTTCAATGCTGGTGTCACAGAAGCGAGGAAATCCTGCACGTTGGATGTGATTGAAGCTCTGGCTGATCTTCTGCCACTCTGTGTTGAAAACCTGAGGCAAGCTTTCATTCCAAGAAGTTTCATATGTAACAGTGTCCAATTTAAATGTTTTCAGCTTCTTCTGAGGGGAATCTTGCCACAAAATGCACTGCAAGTAACTGTCGGATGCTGCCATCCTCACACAACAGTACATTTTGCAAATGACGCCAGTCAGCGCTACCGAATGCGAACGAAACCTCAGCAGGATGTAAAACCACTTTTGTTGGATGACAAGACCAACCATTAAGAGATCATTACCAACCAATTAAGAATAACCTGAGGTGGTAACACCGGACCCATCAAATACCACCGTGAGTTTCGTCGTGGTGCTGACCTTTTTCACTGTGAGCAGACAGTGATATTTGCAATCTCGATGTAACTCCAGCGGAACTAGAGACATATGACCTAGGTAAGATACTCCTTTATAAAAACCGAATACTGATCGCGCAGTTCGGGCTGATGAGACAGTTTCCTCTCCAACGATAGGAAACGATTGGATTGGTAGGGCCTAAGAGTACGAGTCATCCCATAAACCGAATTTATGTTTAATTGGCACCTTCAAACCGCACGAAGTTCTTAACAAAATGACTCTCGCAATCCGTTCTTCCTTTGACGCTTTCACAATCGGATCGGTGCAGGTTTCCACTTCCCAGAACTGTCGAAAAAGTTGATCGAGCCGCTCATTTAAAGGGCCTTTTGGGCAGATCAGTCCCGACCGCTCAGCTGCCATGAGGACCTTACCATTGTCAAGTCCTCCGCCTCCACAAACAACCAAACCGAGCCGAGTTTTTTGGATTGAGTCAACCAGGAGTCAGATGAATTTACAACGCACAAAGCAGCTCGTAAAATAATCCAGCTCCAATTAGCAAATCAACTCGCTGGGGCTGGTGAAAATGATGATCCGCTAGCTTCACATTGAAAGGAATTTTCCAAGAGCTGACTTCCAATGCAAAATTGGGCTGACGGTCAGTGATGTTGGGGGTTAATTCGAAGTAAATTTCGCCGAGTAAAGCATTGGGATTGCAAGCTGACTTGCACAGAAACTCCATCTGCAGAGAGCCCTGCTTCACCTATTTACAGACACCGGAGAACTTATTTTCCACAGCTGAAACTGGTTCGCCAGCCTTGAAGTGACTAGGTGTACCTGCGAGCCAATATCGAGCAGCGCTCGGTAGGGCAGTAAAACTCCGGAGCGGTTCCTGACTAGAATATAGGCAGTTGCAAGCAGCGTCTCTAGACGCGGAAACCTCGGGAGAGGGGTGTTGGCCTTGAATACCAGCTGGCGAGTTTCAATGCCGAGAAAGGTGACGAAATCCAAGGCACTTACGGCATAAATCCAGTCGCCTAACTTCGCCTAATCGATCGTCAGGAGACAAACTTGAAAACCTTGGGCAGGAGTTTATTATGTGAGAATGGCCATCACAAATCATTCATGCTGAAGAGTTTGTAATCACAAATGCAGAGTTACCTGGATGAAAGGGTCTACGTCGTCCTACCGCAAAGTTTGCTCTCATGCTCTCCAAAGTCCGGCATCTCTTTTCAAGAAAATTGGCGATGGACTACCACGTTGGAATGGAATCCAAGGAATCCGAGTCAGCTTGCATTTCCTTCTAATTAGATGGCGTGGTATCATCAACCTTCTGCAACAGCACTTGGATTATAATGCAGCTAGCAATCTGCTTCGTTGTGCCCATGCTTGCAAGGGCTCGCATATGAAAATTAAATTTATCCTAAAGCTCGCGATGCCTCGTCGCCGATGCGGATTCTACGGCCCTCAGATGCATTATCTCATTAACATGAGCTCCAACGATCGAACAGTCTTCAAGGCAGATTCAGGAAGGCAGGACCGCAACCGCTGAAGATTCCCGACCCGATTTATGAATTTGTGTCCACCATGGTCTAGAACAGTGACCGGAAATCAAGTTACTCCGCATAGCCTCCACTAAAAGTGGGAAGTGGTAGTGGCGGCAAAGCCTGGAAAGATCTGCCGAACGACGCATCAAAATTGGTGGCAGAAGTAGCGTTGATCTCGCCGGCAACAAACTGGAGCGCCGCATAATCTCCTGGTCCATGATGAATCGTGCCTCCCTCGTGGCATCGTTAAAGTTTACACGCAGATCGCCCCAGAGTTCTGTAACATCCAGCTCGGACAGCTCCTTGTGTGTGCTCTTGAAATCCCCGACGAAGCCTTCCAATTCGCTGAGCCGCACATTTATCATCGCCTCCGGAAATGTCTCCACTGCTTTCAAGAAGGACAGCAATCCTTCAAATTAAAAAGTAAAACTGAACAAAAAAGGACAAATTTATTTTAGTTCGTTTATTTATTGTCAGCTCACGACCGACTGTGCTTCTTCTATACCGGGGTATAACGGGGTAACTTCTATATAACGGGGTAATATATGTATGAGCGATTGTAGCACTCCGCAAACAGCGAATATGCGTTCGTATGTATGTAAATTGATGTTAATATTGCACGCACAAATTACAAACCGAATAATGTTTTTTTTTTGTTTTATTTTTTTTTATAATTTAAGCCGCGCAGCTCAAATTTTCAATGAAAAATAATTCAACAAATTAATTTCTTAAGCACAATCACGTCGGGGTCACCAAATGTTCATTTACCGAACGTTTTCGAGAGCTTTAATTAGGCTTTAAGGAGGGTGCAATACTCCCTCACAAGACGGATTTTAATTTGTCTCTTCTCGAATTTCAATTTTTTCCACAAATACCTGCGGTTCTGATTTCGGATGGATGCAGGTGATCGATGCAGGTGGGCATAGGGATGACGACGAATCTTTCTAGTTGCCGAATCCTAAAAATCCTGCCAGTGGCCAGTTGCTGAATAAAAATGCTGTTACGCGACACGGACTTTAAATTGCTTTCTTTTTTGTTTTTTATTTTTAAAGTTTCACACCACAAACTCACGAGCAGCTCTTTTATTTTATTTTTTATATTCTTTCTATTGTCACTGTCACTTGTTGCTTTGTTTTATTTAGTTATAACACCCAATGTCCACTCGGGGCGCCACAATGTTTAATGAGATTATTATTATTTTTTTTTTTGGGCGGTTCCCACTGCATACGTACAGCACACCTCCGGTCCAACCAACCGAGGGACGCTGCCGCGTAACGTACGGCTCGAGTCGTGGGAATAGATCCGAGATAATTTAAGAGAAGAGTAGGACTAAGATATCACGAGGGAGAGTGTTGCACAGTATAGTATAGTATAAGGGATTTAAGATTGTTAGTGGGGCAAAGTGACAGGATGTGGTAGAGACCATTGTAGTCCGAACATAATTACGGAACGTGTTGGGCATATGTCGAACTACAATGTCTGAGTCCATCTACTAGGTCCATCTACTAGGAAAGTTAAAATTTAATCGTGTTAGTAAATGCTGGCTGTCTACATTTCCACAAATAAGATTATATAGAAACATGACCAGCATCGTTCTACGGTTTGTTAATGATGGCAAGTTGATTAGTAAAAGTCTACTACGATAAGAGGGAAGGTGAAGATTTGCATCCCAATTAAGTCCCCTAAGAGAGAAAGTCAGGAAATTTTTATGTGCAGGATCTATGTGATCTTGGTGTACTCCGTATTGAGGACTCCAAACACACGATCGATACTCAAGAATCGGACATTCCAATGATGTATATAACGTTTTAGTTATGTACGGGTCATTAAATTCTTTTGACCATCTTTTAATAAAATCAAGAACACCCATAGCTTTATTAACCTTGTAAGATATATGGTCAGTAAATTTAAGTTTCTTATCTAATAGGACACCCAGATCGTTAACCTGAGTTAATCGTTCTAAGGCATTCCCATAGAGAAAGTACATAGCCTGGTGAGGTCTAGATTGATAAAATGACACGAGTTTACATTTCGATCTATTAAGCTTTAGGTTATTTGCTAAACACCAATTTTGAAATTTATCCAACTTGGATTAAAGTTTAGACTGGGCGCTGGTGAAGGCGCTGGAACTTACAAGAAGCGAAAGGTTAACAGAGTCAAATGCTTTACTGAAGTCAGTGTAAATGACGTCTGTTTGAAAGCCGTTCCGGAACTCATCCGTGACAAAAGATGTTAGTTCCAATAAGTTGGTAGTAGTGGAGCGGTGCTTTATGAAACCATGCTGGCACAAAGTTATTATTGAATTATATAGGTGTTGCAAATGTGGAGTGATAAGTTTTTCAAAAAACTTTGGAATTTCTGACAATTTTGGGATGCCTCTATAATTTGTAGCGTCGGATTTTTCCCTTTTTTATGCAGCGGAATAATGAAAGATTCCTTCCACATAAAGGGAAAGATCGAAGTTTTCAGCGATAGATTAAAGAGTTTAACGAGCGGTTTGCACAGAGCCTCGGCGCAGTTCTTCAGAACACAGCCTGGCGAATACGCGGGCTTGACCTTAAGAAGATCCGATAACACACCACTTTGATCGAAAGATAAGAAAAATATAAGGTTGGCTGATTGGATATTAAAAGTGTAAGGCTGAGCTGAACTGCTGCTAGGTGAATACGTAGTATGAAAAAACTGTGCAAAGAGATCGGCCATTGCCTGATCAGTGTTCGCATAAGAGTTCCCAAACGTAAGCAGTGGAGGAAAAGATACATTATAAATTATAATGTTAAATAAACATGTTAAATATACATGTTAAATCCTGAGTAAACTGAATCCGGCAGCGGCGAATATAAATCCTATAACATTCTGCGTTATGCATGGTGAAATTGAACCGAGCTACTAAGTATCTTGAATAACTAACTGTACAGCCAGATAATATATGTTTATTTAAAAGTCTACTCATAATGTTCTTTAAATTTATTAGGTGCCTTGTATATGCGGATTTGTTGAAGCGGACGGATATTTCCACGGCACGCAAGCGTCGAAAAATATGTTCAAGGTGTAATAAAAATGTTGTCATGCGATGTTTATATCCTCGCATACCATTAAATCAGACAAATCAGTCCGAAATTAACTTATTTAATTTCATAAAGTCAGCCTTACGGAAGAAATGAACTTTATGAGATTTAAGTTGTAAAGACGCTGAATTTACAACATTTGACCACATGAGTTCTGGGATATTAAAGTCACCTAGAGCTATCAGCTGGTCACCATCAGACACTCGATCATAAAACAAACGAATAGCGGAAACGAATTGCCAGTATAATGGCGGTTCGGACAAAGGTGGTATGTAAGAGCAGGTAACATACAAAGATAGATCGGACAAAATGATTTTAATGCAAAGAAATTCAATGACACCAAACTCTTGTGATTTTACCTCTTGGAAGCGAATTTTGAGTCTACAGAAATTAACAGTCCTCCTCCCCTTCGCAGAGTTCTATCACATCTAAAAGTGGTGTACCTACTAGGAAAAATTTCGGAGCTTAAGATCTCCGGCTTTAACCAAGTTTCAGTAAATACAATAATGTGAATATAGTTTGGGAAGTTTACTACGTAACCCTCTAGTATTCTGATAGGTAAGTGTTAGTGAAGGCATTAGATTTTTGAAACTGAGGAAGATGAGGTGGAAGGTTGGTCAGTGGCCCTAACCTGTGGAAGTTTTACACCCACAGGTTTGGTTATTTTTTTCTTCACCGTACTTGGCTGATGTTCTTGGACGAAAATAATAACTAATACTGCGGCATCAATACGTACCGGGGATCCGGAAGGTTGATTCCCTGTTTGGTGACTGTTACGGGGGCTTGAATTATTGGGTCTGGGATCACTTGAAGCGATGCCACAGAGAACATATCGGATAATCTCTATTGAGCGAGAACAGAAGCAACACCTTAAAAGAGGAAGAAGCAGAGCAGGGCTATGTTTGGAAGGAAAATTAATCTAATTAATCTAATTAATTAATTTATTAATTGTTATTTTACCTCCAAATATATCACAAATCTAAAAATTGACAAATTTTTGTTGTAAAAATTTTGCTGAATTTTTTAAAACGCAGTGTGCACAAAAAAAACACCGTCAGCTTTAAGATAAAGAGAGGAAGTCCTCATTTTATCTCAAATGTTCTTTCGCTCCCGCTTTTCTTTCGTTCCCGCTCCAATTATCGCTTCCATTGATCTATCTATTTTTGATCTATTAACGGTACAGATTCTGTTCCATTACTTATTGAATTTTGGCTACTCGATATGCCACAAAAGTATGGTAAGTGGAAGCTGTTGCATTGATCCACCCTAACACGGCGGATGAATCAGTCCAAAAGAACCCAGCAACCTTGTCTAAAGGCAACAGTAAATCTGTGTGGGAGTTCTGCGCCTAGGACTGCTGCGCACAACTTAAGTCTGGGCATGGATTGCTTCGCTGTGGGTGCTACTCTGGACGTGGAACACAGCAGTCTCACCGGGGTTAGCTTATTTTTATACTTTCCTCGTACGTATATTACGTATATTTCGTATGATAGTGTTTCTAATCTGACTGAAGTTCTAAGGAAGTTCATCATCCCAACCTATTTTCAATTCCCAGAGGTATTGCGTAAATATCCTTGCCTTTACGACAACTGGCCCAAATAAACCTAATGGGTCAAAAGTTTGTGATAGCTCAGAGCCAACCACTCGCTTTATTATAACCAAAGCTTCGCGTTGTTGCGTTCGTCCGCAAAGTTGGATTCGGCATCTATATGAGGCCGAGGATTTTAACACTGTATTGGTCCAAGGTCTCACCTAGTTTCACGTCGCTACGGTATCCTCTTTGGGTATTCCTTGCAGTAGTTCTGCATTATTTAAGCATAACTTTCGTAATTGGAAACCGTGAGGTTGTAGTATATTTTTCGGATCACTTTGGATTTAAACTTTCAGCACCCGTTAAGCAATCGTCTACATAGAAGTCATTTTCCAGCGTCCTAGACCCCAACGGATTGCTAGATGAGCATTTTGTTGCCAAAAATGGGGCTTTTTTGGTTCCAACCGTTCCGGTTTTGTGACTAAAGTATTTTAGATCCTCAGATGGATTGTTTCTCCAAACAATAAGTTGATGGAACTGATTATCGGATTGACCATCTACCGTCTACATCTATGGACATTTCTACCTCCGCCGTAAATACATATACATACATAAATTATTCGCTTCCGAAACGTTTCAATCAATGTGTCAGTTTCTTCACCGGCCGACACCACATACCATGGCTGATTGAGTTTTTGATTTAATTCTTCCTGCTACAATCCATGCAAGTTTCGTGATTTGCAGCATGGCACAATCCCTTCCGATTTTCTGCTGATTTGGAAGGAGCAGCCAGTGACAGTGCTCGGTGCCGATTAGTAGATCTATTTTTACAGGCTTTTCGAACTGGGGATTTGCTCATCCCCCATACTCATTGGGTATTTGCAATGCGCAATGAGTAAGTGGTTGAGCTGGTTGTTCAGCTATAATGTGGGGAAGAACAAAAGGTTCTATACGCTGGCTGAAATTCCCATGACGAGAGTTCACGACTACAGTTACTCTTGCTCTGCTCATTCTTGGTTGTCCTCCAATGCCTTCGATCCGAAGCTTCGTATCGTGTCGTTTTAGTGGCAACATTGCACTATGGCGAATTTGGCCGATTTCATGGAATTAATTAATAACTTTTAAACTAAGTAAGATTTTTCGAAACGGTTTTTATTATTATTATAGACACCGATAGAAATGTTTTTAGAAAAATGGGCGTGGCTCTGCCCCTTCCCTGACGAAATATTAATTAATAACTTTTTAACTAAGTAAGACATTTTTAAACGGTTTTTTTATTATTGTTATGGAATACATTAGAAATAGTTTTTGAAAAAATGGGCGTGGTTCCGCCCTCCCTTTCCGAGAAAAAAAGTTTAATTCATATACAAAAGTTAAAAAGGTGATAGGCAAAATTATTCAAACAAATACAATTAAAAATATTATTGCTATCTGAAAAAATTAGACATTATCTTCATTTTCAAGCTCTTCGTCAGATATAAAACCTAAAACGTAAATTTCTTTGCAATTCGTTGCATCCTCTCTAATTGCGCAGTACTGCTCCTTTGTTAAGCCTTGATCCAATAAGATTGCTAATGCCTCGTCCTTTGATGCTCGAATAGGTCGTTTTATTGGGTTTGTTAAAATCTGCCTAATATCCCTTGCCATTTCGGGACTATTCGAAAGTATGTTAAGGACCACAGCAAGATCTATGATTCCCTGAGATCGAGCAGTTTTACTCGCTGTTTTAATTAGCAAGGGTACGTTGCTACCGTGAGCTTTCGATAAGGCTGCTGCTTCTTTTCTTTGCGCTTCTTCCCCTTTAGCCGGATAAGACAATTTTGGGCGTCCAATTCGTCGTTTCTCAATTTCACTTGATTCACCGCAATTAATTTTTATTGTGCTTTGCAGCCAATTCTTATGTTTTTTTCAAAATATTTTTTATTTCTGTTGCATTTTTTCCAATTTGCACTTACATTTAAGCAAAAAAAAACTGCTTTTCCTTTTTAAATAGTTTTTATGCTTTAAAACGTCATTTTTTTCATTTAATTTGCTCGACAAAAAGTCAAGAACTAATTCTTTTTGTCTGGAATCGTCCGTTACCGTGCGCCATACTTCATAGAGCTCAGCGTTCGAAAACTCGAAGTTACCATCCAAAAAACGAAAGTACGCAGATTGTGCGGATTTGTGCACATTAAGACAAATTGCGTCTTATTCAGAATTAATAGCTCTACAACTTGCACTTGGACGCACACCAATACACAGACATATATTTTTTGTAAACCTAAGTAAAGTAAAATGTTTTTGCAAAAGAATTACCTTTGAGAACACTTAAAAAAATCCTTAAAGATTAGTAAAACACAGACAAATCGATATATTAGTACACACAACACATAATACAAACCAGTGCGATTGGTGTCCATTAAAAATGTAATTAATAACTTGTTGCACTTTCGAGTTTCACACTTTCAAAGTTACCAACAAATAATGCGAATTTGCAAGCACGTGCTTTTTAACAGTGAATAGCCTTAACAGTGCAATGTTAATTAAAATTTTTGATATGGAGTCATATGAAGCCATATGTTTTTAATATGTTTACATAAAAAAAAGCCAAATATTTAAACTTTGATAAAATGACTAAATACCATGAAATCGGCCAAATATCCCATAGTGCATTGATGCTAGTCGCTCAGTGATCAAATTGATCTGTGATCCTGAGTGTAGCAGGACTCCAAATTGAGCTACTTGTCCATTGTCTGCCTGGACCGCTGTCGTAAGAAGGTTGTAATTTTTGTTAGCCGCTGCACCGACAGCTGGGGAATGAAGGCTTGTGGATTCCAGGTGCAACAAGGTCTGATGCTTTTTGTCAAACTTGAAAAAATTCCTTTCTTTGCATTCCTTTGCTTTATGGACAGTCTTGAAATAGTTGACACACATCATTTGTTTCTCTACCCAATTTAATCTTTCGAATACTGTTTTTGCGCGGAACTCCTCACATTTATATTATGCGTGCTTTGGAGCCTTGCAATAATAGCACAATGATTGTCTTTCTGACGTACCGGATGCACACGCTAGATTTTTTGTCTCTTTTTTAAATGATGCCGTTGTCTTTCCTTAGCTCAAGACTCTGATTCTTTTCTCTAGGAACTCCACCATTATTTGTAGGGGCTGTATTTCTACTCAGTTCCCAATTGTCTGCTCAAATAGTCACTATTCGTCATGTTAAGCTTAATGCTCAAATAGCCACTATTCGTCATGTTAAGCTTATCAGTAAGCAAGACCACTAGAAACGCATCCCGTGTGAACACATTGATGCCTAGTCCCTTTAATGAGGCATGGTTTTCTACGGTAGTTATGTACAGCTCCTGTAATGATTTGGCACTGTCAGAGACTGGGCTCTGATGAAGTAGCCAAAGATTTACTGCATTTGCAATGAGCCGAGGAATATCGTATGGTCCAACTATTATGCGTCAGGAATGAAAATAGTTGTCCTCATTTAGCTCGATGTGGCGTATCAATATCTCCGCATTTCCAGAAAGGGCGGATTTGAGGTACATTTCTTTACATTTTCTTTATTCTTTATTGCTGACATGTTAGTATCATGGACCATGCAGGAAAATAGATTGTGGAATTGTTTCCATTTCATTTGTCCAAGGGCTAACCTTAGCCATAAGTGCATTCTGCACCTCTGCTTGCAATTGCAGGTATGTATACCTGTTTGTTATATCCACTGTCTATTGGGTTTTAAAATTCCTCAAAGACTGACAACAGGATTTCTTGGACTTGAGCCCATAAAGATTTTAGTAGGTCGCCTGGGGCTCCTGCAGGTGCTTTAAACTCTCGTAAGGCACCGTTTACGGACTCTTCTAGTTCTCCTCCTTGGTGCCGATATAATCCGGCTAATCGTTCATCCATGGAGAGAACGACAACATGATCATTGCATCATTTTCAACGAATCTTTCTCAAACTTCTTCGAAAATGGATGGTTTCGTTTTAAAGTATGATGCCTTTAATTTTCGATTCGGCCCAACCTTTTTATAATTCCGGATAACAATTCTTGAGATTTCCTGTCCAATTTCTTGTTGGGCATCTAGAGGCCTTGAGCGCTCGCCTCATCAATGGCTCTATGATGATTTAAGAGGCAAAACAGCTACTAGCGTGCTAGTAGCTGAATGCTAATCTGTAATGATTAATGGAAGCAAAGGGTACATAAACCGATTACTGGTTTGTTGCCACGACTTGAACTTAAACCAATTGGACGTTGTTATGTGCGGGATTCGAGCTGTTGTTAAAACAGAATCAAATTGCAAGATCTTCGGCACGGTCCAGAGGATATACCGTGGGGACGTATGGATGGGAGTGAAGGGCGTGCACTTTTTGTGATCTAAGACTAAGCTCGAGGGATGGGAGTGGTTCTTTTCCCGTATCCATACAACAAAATAAATTTAATTGGACTAGCTAGACTTAAATTAATAAAGAAAAACCGGATGATTGTACTACCGAATCAAATCCAAAAGAAAACTAAAGAAAAAAATCTCCTAAAAGGCAAACAGGTTCAGTAGAAAGAGAGATAGAGAATGACTCTTATCAGTTGTAGGGACCTTGGCGAGATCTACGACGTTTGATTCGCCCCATATCACAATCCTATGCGATACTTATTGAGGTTGCAGCATGGCTATTTAAAGTTTCGGTGGCGGATCTGTAATGGCCTTAAGGTGGCAGGATGGTTTCAGAGGCTGAAAAAAGCAGATTTTTGCGATTTTTTTTTTTTAATTTCTGAGTGAATATATTTATTCAATTTTTTTACACGATAAATGGCTATATTTGGAGAGTATCTAGGATTTTTAAGAAATAATTATTATTTATCCCGTGACGGGCAGTCGGCCGGCTTCAAAAAATTATTATCTTGCGGTGCGTAAAGTCTGGCCTTACAGTGTTATCGGAAACAAAAAAGTTGAATTGATTTACTTAAAATATTAGTTTCTTGTGCGGATGAACGACACCATTATGAAAAATATGCGATTTTGAATTTTTGGCGCGGTTGTAAAGACGGAGGTACCATTTTTACACAAAAACTAGCCCATTATTGCCCGTAAAAATCCCGTACAAAAAAAAAAAAAAAAGCCTTTGTTCATCCGCAAGTATTTATTGTATAAAAGATGTGTGAAAAATTTTGTTTAGATCCGAGCATTACTTTTTTAGTTACGTTACGCACCGACTTAAAAAAGTTCTTTTGAGAAAAACGCGTCTAAAGTTTTAAAAGCAATTGAAAGTATATGGAGAGAAAGAAACTAGAAAATCGGTATCTCAGCGAGCTTTAGTCCGATCGACACGAAACTTTTACAGGATATTCTTGAGATAATGTTCTATTATATAAAAAAGTCGCAAACCCTCCTGCCCCCTTAAGCCTTCATGGAGTTCAAAATGCTCGAATAAAACTTGTAGTAAAACCGAATCATTTTTCCATAGGGGGGTTTTTTTTTGATTATATAAATATCTCCTTAATAGCTACTACATATAATTTAATTTGCATTCAAATTGAGTTTATAAATATATATATCTGTATATAAGAGGGATATTTAATAATATTGGGTTTAATTCAATAAATCATAAATGACGATTTCATTAATTCAAATTATAATTTGAATAATTATTCAAGAAACATGCCTTACAAGAATTTACTATATATTTGTCGCAAATATACTACAATTTGTTTTAGTGATATTCACTCACCGAAGTTCGACGTTGTTGAGCGCAAGGTCAGGATAGCTAGAGATGTTTATAATAATTAATATGAAAAATATTATCGCACAGTTATTTCATTATTTCAGTAAATTTAAGTTCTTTCATCTATATATTCATGCCAC